>NC_056054.1:274578798-275178798 GCF_016772045.2 Ovis aries | reverse complement strand
ACATACAGGTTTCACAGGAGGCAGGTAAGATGGTCTGGTATTCCCATCTCTTTCAGAATTTTCCGGTTTGTTGTGATACACACACTCAAAAGCTTTAGCCTAGTCAGTGAAGCAGAAACAGATGTTTTCCTGAAATTCTCCTGCTTTTTCTGTGAGCCAGCGGATGTTGGCAATTTGGTCTCTGGTTCCTCGCCATCTAAAGATGGTTCCTCTGCCATCTAGAGATCATAAGTAGAGTATAATTTAAAAAAAAAAAAAAGAAGGAGGAGTAATAATGAGAATTTCCCACTTATTCAACAGCTCTGGAGGCGAGAGGTCTGACTTAGGTCTCGCCAAGCTAAAGCCGAGGTATCGGGAGGCCCTTGGGGGAGAATCGTTTGTGCTGCCGGCAGTGTTCAGTTCCTAGTGACTGTAGCGCCGGGGCCCCCGTTCCTCCGCTGGCTGTCGGCGGAGGGCCACTCGCAGCCTCTAGGGTCCTCACTGCCTCGCTCCCCTTTCTCCATCCTCACAGCCGGCACCAGCAGGCCAGCGCTCTCTCTGTCTTCAGCTGCCTCGTTCTCTGCAGTCACATCTCCGACCCTCCTTCTGCTCTCCTGTCTCACTTTAAGGACCCCTGTCCACACTGACGCACCATGGCCACCCGGGACACTCTTCCCAGCTCAGGTTCTTAAATCGCGCCTGCAGCGTTGCTTCTGCCCTGTAAACCAGCACACTTACAGACCCTAGACGTTAAGGGCATAGGCTTTATTCCGCCTGCCAAGGCTTTGCGGTTAAGATATGAATTCTCAAATTGGACCCAGGAAGAAGCAGGAAACTTTTAATGGAGGAATTAACGTAGAAAAACGTCTAAAAGAGCCATTATAGTAATAACTTCAAAAAGTCACCAGCACTAGCAAATGTTATAGGTGAATGACCCAAATTTTGAACGGACGGATAAATTTGGTTGTATAATCTTAGGAAAAGATGGGAAGTCTTTTATTTCATTTTGTGAAAAAGACATCTTGTGAATCAAAATGCTTTGGTTGGTTTCTTAGATTCCTTTTTGTCTGTGGACTTTTAGGAGTAATTTGAAACTCAAAGCTGAGCAAACATTCCTTCTGTTTTAGCTTTATCTTCCAGCACCCCGAGGCAATAAAAGCTTCTCAAGGAGTGCAGTTCCAAGGAACAAAGAGAAAATAATCATAAAAGGAAGAAGAAAAGCCTAGGTTTATAGCACAGGCTTAAATTGTTTCCCGCTTTATCATCTTGGATAAGAAATGCCTTCCTTGAGGGACCCTGAAAACAGAAGCCAAAAAGAGACACACACATACACACACGCGCACGCGCGGGCTGTGTTCCAGAATTTGCTCGCATAGGACAGAGTTTTTTTTTTAAGATATTCACCCTCACTAGTTATTAAGAAACCTTAACTAACATAATGAAGCCCTCCTTCCATCAGATTAACCAAATAAATAAAAATTTAATGCATCACATTACTTTTACGCTTGCTGCTGCTACTGCTGCTAAGTCGCTTCAGTCCTGTCCGACTCTGTGCGACCCCATAGACGGCAGCCCACCAGGCTCCCCCATCCCTGGGATTCTCCAGGCAAGAACACTGGAGTGGGTTGCCATCGCCTTCTCCTAGTTTTACCTAGCTTAGGTATAAACATACATTAAACACATATGTTTACGTTAAAATCCTGTGTGTGTGTGTGTATTGATCGCTCGGTTGTGGACTCTTTGTGAGCCCATGGACAGTAGCCCACCAGGCTCCTCTGGAGTGGGTTGCCATGCCCTTCTCCAGGGGATCTTCAGGACCCAGGGACTGAACACAGGTCTCCTGCATTGTGGGCAGGTTCTTTATCATTTGAGCTCTCCGGGAAGCCCATGTTAAAACCCTAGGAGAAAGCAATTTGGAACCGTTTATCTAAATTAGACTGTACATGCCATTAGACATAGCAGTTGTACGTATATAAATTTGTCTTATAGAAATAATTACCTCTACCTAAAGGTGCACCTCTCTAGAGTGTTGTCATTTTGTTTGCAAAGGTGGAAAATTAGAAAAACGCTAAGTATTTGGGAACACTACAAACTTTTTCTCTTCACATTCCTTAAAAAAGGTAAGGCTGATTTTTATACAAATCAAAGGTAAGTTTTTATGACCAACTAAGTCCAAAAAGTGAGTTCCAGAGGAGTGGACTTTTGGAATAACGGAAGAAGAACCTCTGAAAAATCTGTTTCTCCACAAATAAAATAGTAACGGCAGAAACGCCAAAGTCAGCTTGTTCAGAAGTAACAGTTAAAGGACTCAATCAATGTAAGGAGCATCTACTCAAGGAAAAAATGGCTCAGCCTCAGTAAGAAGAGCACGCTTTCTACCATTTTAACTTCCCCTCTTTCCACCCAGATCTGCCATAGCCGTGGTTGACCAGCAGCCTTGCAACCACTGGGGAGAAAGAATGAATCTGGAACACCCTGAAAGTCCCGTCCCCAGTAAATGGTCACTAGTTCCAGCAGCTCCCGCAAAACAAATCTTGTTCTTAGGGCTTGTCTTTATTTGACTTTAATCAGAACTCACTTAGAGAGAAACCCTATCCACCAGACATCCATCAGAAATGGTCAGGGGCCCTTACTGAACATCACAGCTGCCCAGGGCAGAAACAGTGCAAGCCAGAGACTGACCAGAAGCTCAGCAGGCAAGCCAGAGGCCAGCAAGAGACCCGGAAGGGAGATCTGAGGAGCGGGGTATCCCCCGGAGGGTTTGGAAGGTGCCAGGATGTTCCTCGGAACCCAGAAGGCCACACATGCAGGACGTGCACAAGCCCAGGGATGGCCTAAGAAGCTCAGTCTGCCAGGTGAACCTGAGTCTCTGCACAGACAAGAAAGAAGACGGATGCGAGTTGTGAACTGCCTGAATGCGGGCACAGAGCTCCCAGCAGGGGCTCAGATACCGGTTCAAGGAGTTTAAGGAAGGGGAGTCCTGCCCCTTACCTGACCACTTGGCTAACCGAGCAGAGACTTCAGGGGCACACAAAGCGAGGAGTATAGCCCTTACAGAATTAGTTTAGGGAAGTCACTAAGAAAAACTGACAAGAAAACAAAACTGGACATTGGGATGGGAGGCACTCAGCTCTCATCACCGTCTTACTTCAGAGCACTTGCAGTCACACCTGATCCCTCCCTCCCTCTCGTACCCTTGATGGATCTGTCAGTAAATCCAGTCAGCTTTGGGTGGAATCTGACCACTTCTCACCACCAAGCTGTGATCAGTTGGCTGACTTGGATTTTTGCAGTGGCAAAATTGTTCCCCGCCTCCCTTTTTTTTTTTTTTTTTCCCTTTCCCACCCTCAAACTGTTCGCAAAGCACCCAGAGGGATCCTTTGAAAATTAAGTCAAGTCACGTCATGCCCCTGCCCAAATCCTCTAGCTGCTTCCACTGGCTTCCCTTCTCAGAGTAAAAGTCATCAAAACTCCACAGATCCCCCCTGCCGGATGCCCTGCTGGCTCCCAGACCTCAGCCCACTCCCCCAGGCTGAGCTTCAGCCGCACTGGCTGCTCTGCTGATCCTCCAAACCACTGGGGCCTACTTGGGGCCTTGGCACCTGCTGGCCCTCGTGTTATCTGCAAAGCTGGTATTTTCCCTTCTCTTGAGTTTTTGCCCAAATGTCCTGCACCTCAGATCTCAGTGACGCCTTTCCTGACCATCCTGCTTCAAACTCCGCGCCTTTGTCAGACACTCTCAGTCCCCTTGTCTGCTTTATTTGTGCCCACCATGTTTTCTGCCATGTGATGCCGTGTAAAATCGTACGTATGTTTTGAACGTACACGCCTGTCTCCCCTCACTAGAAACTGGGCACCGTGGGGAGTGGGATTTCTGATGGTCAGTTCCTGCTGTGTCTCTGTGCCCCTGAGTGCCTGGTGCTTCCTATTAGGCCCTCGGTTGCTGTGGGTGAGTGAACGAATGAAGGAGGGCGTGCTCGCCGGGCACCGTGCCAGGCCCTCCGTCCCCATCACAGCCTTCCGGAGGCGTCCCCATGGGGTCCGCGAGCCCGGCGTGGCTCTGGCTGCACCTGTCCTCCGCACCCAGCAGGACTTCCTGGGCCCGTGCTCCTGTCTGGGAGCCTCACTGCCCCGGAGCCTGTGGGGAAGGCCCTGCAGGAGTCACCGATGCTGCGCTGCGACGCAGGGACCAGTCTGGACGTGGACGGCCATGTGAGCCCACACTCTGCCCCTCTCCAGATGCTTCTCCCTGGGGCTGGGGGTAGCAGTGTCCCTGTTTTGCAATCAATGAAAATGAAAGAGGCTTTTTAGAAAAACCAGTGGAGGATTTATTTTTTCAATTTATTAATAATATAATCACCACATAATTGTTTCTGGCTTCTTATTATTAAGAAGGGCTTAATAATAGAAGGGCTTCCCTGATAACTCAGTTGGTAAAGAATCCCTCTGCAAAGCAGGAGACCCACGATCCACTGGAGAAAGGCTAGGCTACCCACTCCAGTATTCTTGGACTTCCCTGGTGGCTCAGCTGGTAAAGAATCCGCCTGCAATGCGGGAGACCTGGGTTCAGTCCCTGGGTTGGGAAGATGCCCTGGAGAAGGGAAAGGCTATCCACTCCAGTGTTCTGACCTGGAGAATTCCATGGACTGTATAGTCCATGGGGTCGAAAAGAGTCAGACACAACTGAGTGACTTTGACTTTCACTTTCTATTATTAAGGGTGATAACATTAGTAAGGGAGAGTCCAGTTATTTAATCCATGATTTCTGAAATTGGATTTTTTTTTCATTTTTTTAATACATGTACACACTTAGACCATTGTAGTATAAATAATTTATAGAAAACTCTAGCACTTCTTCATCGTTTTAAAAAATGGACAGCTATTCTGATACATAAAAAAGCATGCATCTTAATACTCCATGGAGTCATTATGTTGATGGTGTACATAAAGAAGTATCATATTATTGATCATTTATTAAAAGCAGTAAACTCAGTAGCAGTGAAAGTGTCTGGTGTTTCATTATTGCTACTGAATTTTTCTTCTAGGACAAAGTTCTAAAAACATCAGTTCCTCCCCGAGCATTGAGAGTTTGCCTGGAGGGAGAGAGTTCACTGGCTCCCCACCTTCATCTGCTGCTAAGAAGGATTCCTTTTTCAGCAACATCTCCCGATCACGCTCACACAGCAAAACTATGGGCCGGAAAGAATCTGTAAGTATTTTAAGGACAGTTTTCTTTTTATTCTTCATTTTCCTCTAAAATGCCTCATTTGTGAAAGCCTCTTTTAATGCCTAGTTTTATAAAGTTCTTAAAATCATTATGGACTAAAATGAAATATTTCATCAAAAAATATTTTGATTATTATAATTTAGTAATATTTTAAGGTTGTCGTCTGTATTATACTGGGTTGGGGACAAGGTGACGTAGTATCAATTTAAACTAAGATGAATCCTAAATTTTCATTCTGTTCTTTTTTGCCAAAGCCTGTGTTGTCTTCTAAAATGTAACGATTATCACTGTAACAAACCATAGAATAAGATACTTTAAACAGACCAAGCTGTTTATGTTGCATTGATAGCCACCAATGCCATTTGTATACATTACTCAAAAGCATATAGCTAGTACCTATCAACTACCTAAAAAAAAAATCTGGTTTCTAAAAAATTTTAAGTCACCTTCACAAGAACTAAAATATTTATCACATTTTATAGCTAATTCAACATGGTATCCTAATATGAAGAATTCCACTGCCCACTGGAAGAGGATGTAAATGTGAGGCCTTACAGAAAGGGGTCTGGATGTGGCTGAAAGGGTGCTGAGACGGCAGAGTAAGGCTGCTGAGATGGGGGGCTGTAAAACGTCTGAGGGATAATTATTCATGGCTCATAGGCACGGTAACAGCGTGGTGTCTCTCTGTGTGACTGCAGGACATGCAGCGTCCTGGGGCCTCGGCCGCCTCATCTGCAGTTTGAACAGCATCCTTTGTGCTCTGAAGGGGCGACGTCACCGCATACTCACTTGGGGTGCTTCTCTCATATGCGCAGGAGCAGCGTGGAGCTTTCATTTGACGGTGGCAGCTTTAAAGCAAGCAGTTAGCTCTGCTCCCTCCTAAACTCCACTCCAAGACCGTTAAAGTCATTAGAGATAAGCCCTCCAGGAATAAAAAACAGGATAGAAAGCAACAGCAGCAAGATTTTGTTACTTGGAAAGCAGATGTTAAGTGGAAGCCAGTGCAGCAGCCTGAGAAAGCTGAACGCTAAGGCAGCAGTAGGGAAAAACCAAGAAGCAACTTGAGTGAGATGGTAAACCCTCTAGAAGCTCAGGAGCAGTGGGAACTTAGGAGCAGGATGGACGTGGAGCTGAAGACATGCTATGGTTCAGTCACTCAGTTGTGTCTGACCCCATGAACCGCAGCATTCCAGGCTTCCCTGTCCATCACCAACTCCCGGAGTTTACTCAAACTCATGTCCATCGAATCAGTGATGCCACCCAGCCATCTCATCCTCTGTCATCCCCTTATTCTCCTGTCTTCAATCTTGCCCAGCATCAGGGTCTTTTCTGCTGAGTTGGCTCTTCTCATCAGATGGCCAGAGTATTGAAGCTTCAACTTTAGCATCAGCCTTTCCAGTGAATATTCAGGGTTGATCTCCTTTAGGATTGACTGCTTGGTTCTCCTTACTCTCCAAGGGACTCTCAAGAGTTTTCTACAATACCACAGTTGAAAAGAATCAATTCTTCTGCATTCAGCTGCCTTTATGGTCCTGCTCTCATACCCATACACGAACACTGGAAAACCATAGCTTTGACTATGCAGACCTTTGTCAGCAAAGTAATGTCTCTGGTTTTTAATATGCTGTCTAGGTTGATCATAACTTTTCTTCCAAGGAGCAAGTGTCTTTTAATTTCATGGCTGCAGTCCCCATCTGCAGTGATTTTGGAGCCCAAAAAGTAAAGTCTATCACTGTTTCACCATCTATTTTCCATGAAGTGATGGGACCAGATGCCATGATCTTCATTTTTAGAATGTTGAGTTTTAAGCCAGCTTTTTCACTCTCCTGATTCACCTTCATCAAGAAGCTCTTTAGTTCCTCTTTGCTTTCTGCCGTAAGGGTGGTGTCATCTGCATATCTGAGATTATTCATATTTCTCCTGGCAATCTCGATTCCAGCTTGTGCTTCATCCAGCCTGGTATTTGTCATGATGTGCTCTTCTGCATATAAGTTAAATGAGCAGGGTGACAATATCAGCCTTGACGTACTCCTTTCCTGATTCTGAACCAGTCTGTTTTTCCATGTCTGGTTCTAACTCTTGCTTCTTGCCCGGCATACAGGTTTCTCAGGAGACAGGTAAGGTGGTCTGGTATTCCCATCTCTTTAAAAATTTCCCACAGTTTGTTTTGATCCACACACTCAAAGGCTTTAATTAGCATAGTCAGTGAAGGCAGAAGTAGATGTTTTTCTGGAATTCCCTTACTTTTTCTGTGTTCCAGCAGATGTTAGCAATTTGATCTCTCATTCCTCTGCCTTTCTAAATCTAGCTTGTACATCAGAAAATTCTTGGTTCATGTACTATGAAGCCTAGTTTAAAGAATTTTGAGCATTACCTTATAAATGAAAGAAAACCCCATAGCTGCCAGAGGGCACAAACAGAACCTTGTGCGCGCCCGGACCCAGGAGAGGAGCTGTGGGAGCCTCAGGAGCCTGAGGCAGGCCCGCCTGCGAGTGAGAGGGGTCCCCAGCGGAGGCGTGGCCAGCGGCGGCCCTGCCGCAGGCACAGGGGCTCCGCAGCCGCCGTCCTGGGAGGCGCGGCGCGCGGCCTGAGTCATCCTGGAGGAGGTCACCATTAGTCCCACTATAGAGCAACCGGAACTCTGGGGACAAAGAGATATCCCACAGACACACAGAATCGGGGGGAAAAAAGATTTCCAACAACGGATCAGGAGTTAAAATAGCTACAGATTTTGCATGGCAACACCAGAAGTAAGGCAGTGGAGGAATTCCATCAAAGTTCTGAGAGGAAGTTACTTCCAACCTAGAATCAGTCCCCCACCAAGCTAATTAACTGTGAGGGTAAAATGCAGCGACTTTCAGACAAGAGGTTCAAACACATGTATTCCTGTGCACCCATTCTCAGAATCCCCTGGAGGACATGCCCCACGAAAAGGAGGACAGATGCCAAGGACAGAGAGCACTCGGGAGCAGGGGCAGAGCGTCTGACAGGCACCAAGGACAGAGAGCACTTGAGAACCAGGGCAGAGGGTCTAACAGGCACCAAGGACAGAGCACAGTCGAGAGCCAGGGACAGAGCGTCTGACAGGCACCAGGGACTGAGAGCACTCGAGAACCAGGGCAGAGCGTCTAACAGGCACTGGGGACTGAGAACGCTCGAGAACCAGGGGTAGCATGTCTGACAGGCACCAAGGACAGAGAAACTCGAGAACCAGACACAGAGCGTCTGACAGGCACCAGGGACTGAGAACAGTCGAGAACCAGGGGTAGCATGTCTGACAGGCACCAAGGACAGAGAAACTCGAGAACCAGGGGTAGCGTGTCTGACAGGCACCAGGGACAGAGACACTCGGGAGCCAGGGGCAGAGGGTCTGACAGGACTCTTCAGAAGGGCGATGTAGGAAATCCTTGGAGCTCGTGGAGCACACTGGGCAGCCGATCCAAAGAGCAGCCGCCAGCCTGGATTGGAGCAAGTCAAAAAGTTCCGGAAAGTTTTCCCTAAAAAGATGGAGTTGGAGGAATGACTAGTACGCTTGAACAAGTTTAGAGATTTGCGCAGCTAAAGGTGGGTTTTAAGTTTGAATTAGTGGCCACTTTATAAAAATGAAACCATTGAAATCCAGGACAATGGTAACTCCAAAGGAAAACCAAGAGGGTACAGGAAAGACGAACGGTATTGATGAATCCTGTCACTCAGCCAGGCCAGGAGCTTATATGCACCCTGTCATGTAGGTGTTGACAGTTCATCACGGTCACGTCCCATGAGAAGGTGGGTGGGAGCCTTTGCCTGGGGAGGAGGGGGCAGTGGTGGTCAGAGCTGCGTCTTCATCTTCCATCTTGGAAATCAGTGAGTAGTCCTCTCTAGAAAAATCAGGATGTGGCAACATAAGCTAGAGCTATAAAAGTGAGGGGGAAAAAAAAAAAACAGTGAAAAGAATTGAAAGTGGCTGCTCGTGGAGAGCAGGAAGTGGAGGGTGGGGCTGTGTGAACTATTTTTCATAACAAGCCTTGTAGAGCCATTTGAGTCTTCAAAGTGTTACATATGTAGCTTAGATTAAAAATGATAACTAAAAATTACAACAAAAATAGAATATTTTGGCATAATAGATTAGAAGAGGAGCTGTCTGCCTGCACAAAGAGCATGTCTCTGAAGAGCGGGGGTGAGGACTCAGAAGTGAGGAGGCATATGGAGACATGTTGGCTCTGCGTTCCGTCCTCTTCTGGTGGCATATGGGTTAGGCTGCAACACCAATTAATGACGTTTCCTTTATGGTGCGGCTGTAACTTAAAACTGAGAAGTTGACAAAAATAGAGACGGAGTACGTCTGGCTCTGCAGAGATCTGCTGTGAACCCAGAAACAGAGTGCCTCCTTTATTATTCAGAATTTAATGTCTTTCTTAACTTGTGTGGGGTGGACACATTTTCAAGAGAAAGCCCATCGTTTTCCAAGTAAAAGACTACAGTTTTAGGGAATAATGGCTGTGGTCCGAGCTCTCTGGTCCAGGTGTGCCCACCATAGGCACCAGCTAGGCCTGCCCGGTGTGGTCCGTCCGCCCCACGGCCCACTCTGTCCTGGGAGCTGGGGACGGCAGCGGCAGGCCTGTGGTTGCGAGCCCTTCCTCATCTTGCCTCCTGGCACAGTGAGCCGAGACTGTCGCTTCTCCTGGCCCGAGCACGGCTGGACACGTTCAGGTCCAGAGCTGAGACTCGATCTCCCGGGGGGACCAAGTGCTGCCACCAGAGTGGTCCCAGGGACACTGGAGCTGTGATGAGACGCCTCCCATCCATTGCTTTCATTTCCAGCCCCATTTGGTGTGATGCAGGGATATTCCA
Source organism: Ovis aries (assembly GCF_016772045.2). Taxonomy (NCBI): domain Eukaryota; kingdom Metazoa; phylum Chordata; class Mammalia; order Artiodactyla; family Bovidae; genus Ovis; species Ovis aries. The sequence continues at coordinate 275,168,759 of NC_056054.1, read as the reverse complement.
TGTCCTTAGAAAAGTTCAGAATAATTTTTCAGTAACATCATCATCACCACCAGTTTCTCTCACAGCAAGTGGCCAGAAATTGAAGCAAAGACATCTGTTGCTTTGGGTCCCTGGTGCCATAAACTGTATGATGCCTTTCAGATTTCAAGACTCAGTTGATCTCTTAAAGCGTCCCAGGGTTGATAAATTACTGTCAGCTAACAAAAGGCTGAAATAGCAGTTGAAAACAGGCATTAAAACAAAGATGATCTAGTGGTAGCTATCAGCCTAGGGTGGTGAAATCTGCTTATAATGTTTGTGATCTAATCATCGAGAATCGGTTTTTCTTCATCATCAATATAAGTGTGATGTATTTTTAACAAGAATCATGTATTAGGTCATAGAACTTATTTCCTCTCATTACTGCCTTTTTATGTCTTATAGACGTTTCGTAGTCCATAGGCTGCCTTCTTTAAGTGCACTCCTGTTAATGCCTCTGATCTGGTTGCATAATGAAAGAACACAGAACTCAGCCAAGTCTATAGAGAGGTAACAAGTTAAGCTTTTTGCCATTTATTTATAAAAGACATTATTATAGTACTTTTCTGAAATGTGCACCAACCAGTAAGAAGTTTAAGAATTGACCTTACTTCTCTATCAGTAGTAGTATATTCTGAAGGTTGGTGTTTATTCATGGAAATGATTTTCCCTCTGCTTTGCTTCCTGGAAGTCTGTAGGTCACAATTCTATCCAAGTGATATAATTTTTCCTCAAGACTAAAAAAGCTCTGATTTTTTAGTCTTGAGGAAGTTGGCAGTTTTGATGCTAAAGTTTTCATGCTTTATTTTGTGCAGTAATATAAATGACATCCAGTACTCAGTTTTCTAGAAATCTATTTTAGTTGGTCATTCATCCGACTGCTAAATAAATTTTTACTTGTCTTTGCACCATTAGTCATGTTCTATGATTGTTGCCAAGTCGTTTTCCAAGAATATCTTGGCTGAGGTTAAAGAATAGAGAATATAAGAAAGACTCTAAAATGGATTTGTGTGGGTGAATAAGTTCTAATATTTAAGCACATTAGCCAATTAAATGATCTTTTCTAAATTCCAAATGAACTGCAGGACATTTTGCTGTGGTTTGTAATAACTGCACACCAGTCTCCAAAGATCTAAACTGATAAATGGTTCAGAGTCCTCTCTAAACCACAGGAAATCAAAATTATCTGAGCTGAAAGGTCCTGCATAAAAACAGGGTGTGTAATGAGCTATCCACTGCCTGCAGGCTAACCGCACCCCTGGGGACACCACCCTGTGTCTTTGTGAGCCCCACGCGCACCCACCATCACCCTGCAGCAGTTCGAACATATACTGCTGTCATCCTAATAGAGTTTATTTTGATGATTTTCATTGATCTCATCTTTATCACAGCAAAATAACAAAAAGTGTCAAATGAATGAAAACAGATTTGAAAGCAGGCTCATACTTCCAGAAGTGCAGGTACCTTGAGTATCACTGATCTATCCCGGTCGTGTTCTAGAAGTTGAAATTTAAGGTATACCCGTATGACAGATATAAGAGAGCAGTCTCACTGAAGGTGCTTACAGAGAAGCTGGAGAGGGGAGAACACGCTAGAGACCATAATTAAAGTAAATAAAAAAGAGACTCATCAGTGAGAGAGGCCTTAGGTGCATCAGTACCGTGGAACAGTGAAGACAGCATGGAAGACGGGCTCGGAAGACGGGCTCAGAAGGCAGACCACCACGGGCTTTGTTGGTCTAGACCAGCTTCACGTGAGAGATTAGACTTGAACCGCAGCCGCCCATTTCTTCTTCCCCTGCGTGCAGACCCCGTGACCTCTGGGGAGAGAAGGGGCTGGGGGTGCGATGGACAGGCAGGCGGCGGTGTGTGCAGAGCTGCTTTCTCCTCCTCACCTCCTCTGACAGTGTAAGGTGGTTGGGACTGTGCCAAGTGGCTTTTGGTAAACAGGAGAGGAAGTGCTGTCTCAGATGCAGAAATCTGTTGCTCGTAGTCTCAGATAGCAAGAGTCTCCAGAGAGGCAGGTCTGGTGTTGGAGGGCACGGTCCTGGTGTCTGCAGCTCCCCGCGCTGCCCCCTCGGTGGATCGGCTGGTCCCCCGTCTGCCCCCGTCACTGCCGCCGAACCTGCCAGCTACCCTGGCATCCCTGAGCCTCACTCACGCATCGTCTCCGGAGAAGTCTGCTTGCAAGCTCCCCAGCGGGCTCTCCCTCCCGCCTCAGTGGCTGGCCAGAAGTCAACCCTGGGCCCACTCTGGTTTTGGTCTTTTTAAACCTTTGTTTTGTATTGGGGTATAGCTGATTAGCAGTTTTGTGATAATTTCAGATGACCAGGGAAGGGGTTCAGCCTTACGTATGCATGCCCCCTCTTCCCCAGGCTGCCCTGAGCAGGGTCCCATGTGCTGTGCAGGAGGACCTGTGGCTATCCAGCAGGGACGTAGGCATGTGCACGTGCCCTTCCCGCACCCCCTAACTATCCCGTCCCCCCAGCCGTAAGTTCGCTCCCTGTGAGTCCGAATCTGTTTTCTGAGTAAGTTTGTTTGTATCATTTCCTTTTAGATTCCACGTATGAGGGATGTCATATGACACTCCTTCTCTGTCTGGCTGACCCACTCCAGGCCCACCCATGTTGCTGCAAATGGCACTATTTCATCCTTTTCAACGGCTCAGTCATACTCCATTGTGTATATGTGCTGCCGCTCCCTAACCCACTCCTGACCCAGCAACGGGGAAAGGGTTAGAGGAGTCCCGGACAGTGTGGAGAGGCGGTGGAGAAAGGTGTCCAGACACTTTTGATGAATCCATTATCCCTGAAGTATTAATTGCCAAAATGGTTTATCAACTCCTTCCCTAAAGCACTGCCAGCTGTCGTCTCAGTGGTCTGTTCAGTTCAGTTCAGTTCAGTCACTCAGTCGTATCCAACTCTTTGCGACCCCATGAATCGCAGTACGCCAGGCCTCCCTGTCCATCACCAACTCCCAGAGTTCACTCAGACTCACGTCCATCGAGTCAGTGATGCCATCCAGCCATCTCATCCTCTGTCGTCCCCTTCTCCTCCTGCCCCTAATCCCTCCCAGCATCAGAGGCTTTTCCAATGAGTCAACTCTTCTCATGAGGTGGCCAGCATACTGGAGTTTCAGCTTTAGCATCATTCCTTCCAAAGAAATCCCAGGGCTGATCTCCTTCAGAATGGACTGGTTGGATCTCCTTGGACTCCAAGGGACTCTGAAGAGTCTTCTCCAACACCACAGTTCAAAAGCATCAATTCTTCAGCGCTCAGCCTTCTTCACAGTCCAACTCTCACATCCATACATGACCACAGGAAAAACCATAGGCTTGACTAGACGGACCTTAGTCGGCAAAGTAATATCTCTGCTTTTCAATATGCTATCTAGGTTAGTCATAACTTTCCTTCCAAGGAGTAACCGTCTTTTAATTTCATGGCTGCAGTCACCATCTGCAGTGATTTTTGAGCCCCCAAAATAAAGCCTGACACTGTTTCTGCTGTTTGCCCATCTATTTCCCATGAAGTGATGGGACCGGATGCCATGATCTTCGTTTTCTGAATGTTGAGCTTAAACCAACTTTTTCACTCTTCTCTTTCACTTTCTTCAAGAGGCTTTTTAGTTCCTCTTCACTTTCTGCCATAAGGGTGGTGTCATCTGCATATCTGAGGTCATTGATATTTCTCCCGGCAATCTTGATTCCAGCTTGTGTTTCTTCCAGTCCAGCGTTTCTCATGGTGTTTTAATTGTGGGATTTTAGGCAGCCTGAGTTGGACTGGTAATTGGAAGACAGATTGAGCAGTGGCCCTCCCAGTAGTCAGAATTTTCCTAGTTACCTGATTTGCTCTTCAGTCAGTGAGTATAATATATCTATCTTCCCAAGAAGGTGCATTATGTGGACAGTACTGATCATCATGGATTTTTTTATGGTTTTCTGGATGGAATTGAAAACTGGCATCTAGAGTGTATTTAATTATCGGGTTTTTTTCAATTAATATGTCATTGTAATCTCTCATTATTTAATCAGTAATACCAATGATAAATGGATTAAAGTACAATCCTATTTAAAATACATTCCCATTTAAGGTAGTTTATTGAAATGAACTTAAACATCAGTTTTTCTAGCTTCTTTTAAGTCTCAGAATAGAATCTTAATTTAAAGCCAAAACGAGCTCATGTATTGGACCCGTCTTTCGCTTGTCACTTGGTGCTATATAAAGCGTGTTCATGTTGCAAGCTCAGGGTCGGGGAAAATGGATCATGCGTCTTTGGAGGAGTGTCCCCTCCCCTGTCTTCCATCTTTTTGCCTTACCCAGTCCACAGAAGATCACTGCAAAGAAGCGTGGGCCTCGGAGGAAGCGTCCTGAAGAGCCCTCTGTTGTCGACAGTCTAGACGCTGGCAGTGTAAGTTTTACTTTTGTTGAACAGGTTTTATAACCAACTTTTCACTTCTTTGTGCATCAATAAATTTATTTTTAACCAAAAACTCTGAGGAGCCTCTGAAAACAGAACCACAGGGAGCAGAATGCTGAGCCTTGACTTCATGCCCTTTTGAAGGCTTTAAAGAGGCCGCCCTCTGGGGACAGATGAGACACTCATCCCCGCATGCTGGGCCTTCTTCTGCCTTCATTTGTCTTCAGCCTCATAATCCCCATCAAGACCAGGATGCTGATCACTGCCCCGGAGGCGAAGACGATGGTTTGGGGAGAGCTCCAGTGAAGCAGTTAGAGATATTTAGAATCCCTGGCCAGAAATTCCTGTGGGTTTGAATTATCCTGTTAAGTGTGTCGTTGACAACATTTGCTTCCTTGTGATGACCTTCCTTGAAACGGGGCGTTGATCTCATCTTTTAATGCCACGTTGCCTTGGGTGCAGGAACAGGAGGAGAAGCAGGAACTGCCCTGCAGTCCACCTGTGTGTGGCGTGGAGGAAAGTAAGGGCTTCTTGCGGTCCTGGGCCAGAGCTGAACTGAGGGGCTCCCGGGCGGCCATCGCTCCACCCTGACTGCCAGCCCGAGTCTCCCGCCCCTAGCGTCTCATCTTTCACTGGAGACACCGCGGTTTACCTTTCCCAGGAAGCTGCACTTGTCATCCCCTGGGCTCTCCCTCCAGAAGGGATGGCTGTGTTCCTGTCGCAGTGGTTCTAGGCCTGCTGAGCAAAGCGGGGAGCTGTCAGGTGGCCTTCCCCTTGCCGTGAAACCTTCAGGGCAAGGCACACCTTTTTGGTTATTCCTCGTGAGTCAGCAAAGAGCTGACTCATTGGAAAAGACCCTGATGCTGGGAAAGATTGGCAGCAGGAGGAGAAGGGGTCGACAGAGGATGAGATGGTTGGATGGCATCACCGACTCGATGGACATGAGTTTGAGTAAGCTCCGGGAGTTGGCGATGGACAGGGAGGCCTGGCGTGCTGCAGTCCATGGGGTCGCAGAGCGTCGGACACGCCTGAGCCGCGTGAGCAGCACCACCACGTCAGAGCTGCTGTGCCCAGAGGCTCAGTCAGAGGCTGGACGCCTCTTCCTGAGCCCTGCTGTCTCCCCCCGAGTCTTCTGCTCCCAGGTGCCCACGTGTCAGGCATTCGTGACTGGGGTGGGCACCAGGGAGCCCGTGCCTCTCGCAGGGGAGGGAAGAGCAGAGACGGTGTCACCCATGCAGCCCAGGTGCCGCTTCCGGAGCCCTGCTGAGGGCGGGGGCGGCTCACCCACCCAGCGGCAGCCTGAGCCCAGAGGGAGTATCTACTCCCCAAGTCCTGTACCCAAAGGAGGCGACTTTCTTCCTGGTTAAGTTTAAAGCATGTTTTAGGTTAGAAACGGTGTCCCTGGTAGCTCAGCTGGTAAAGAGTCTGCCTGACGTACAGGAGACCCCGGTTCAATTCCTGGGTCAAGAAGATCCCTTGGAGGAGAGATAGATTACCCACTCCTGTATTCTTGGGCTTCCCTGGTGGCTCAGATGGTAAAGAACCTGTCTGCAATGTGGGAGACCTGGGTTCGAACCCTGGGTTGGGAAGATCCCCTGGAGGGGTCATTACTGGAGTAATACTCCAGTATTATTGCCTGGAGCCTCCCATGGACAGAGGAGCCTGGAGGCTGTAGTCCACGGGGTCGCACAGAGTCAGACACGACTGAGCTGCTCAGCACAGCACCACTCATAGTGTGGGTTAGTAAAGGCCCTCAATAGAAGGTTATCAGTGTTGGAAAACTCAGCATCTTTCCATTCTGTGGCATTGATGATAAAAAATACAGATGGGTCGGGAAAACTTGCTAGTATTGACACAGTAACTAATAAGGTGAGGGAAGAAAAACAAAACTCATTTGACCATAAAAATAATAATAAACATGATCTTCCACAGAGGGGTCACTGTTCATGCTTTATGAAGCCTCTTCATAAGCATGTCTGACATTACAAATGCATCTGATTACTTTGTCATAACTTTGATTCGATTAATAAAATTTGCTCATATATGCTTGACCTTCATCTGAGGTGTTTGCTTGTGAAGTACAATTGGTCATGAGCAAACTTTAAATATGTGGAAAAGAGCAACCACGAAGACCATTCTCAGTCAGGGCATTACAGTGTGGCTGAAGGATTTAAAAAGCCTCGACCACATGGATCACCAGAAGATAATATAACTGAGTTCCCACACTTCCTGGTTTTTTAAGATGATGGCAAACCCAGCCCTCTTTTCCCTGGGAACTGTCACCAACTTAATACAGTTCTGTCTATAGCCTTATCATTTCTAGTCAAATAGCATTTTCCAAAGTTACTTAGGTCAGTTGGTAGAAACTTGAAGAGCAGTCTCTGAAAGCATGATGAAAATAAGCCATGAACAAACTAGCTTTCCATTAAATTCTAAAACTTTATGGGCTCTGTTGGAAACGGAGAGAAAAGAATGAAGAAACATATTTCAACTGGAAGACTAGTTACAGAAAGGGCGGTCTTCCCCCCCCCCCCCACCGTCTGTTCCTGGTCTAGACTGAGTCCCGGCTTCCTTGGGCGTATTTCCCAACTGTGTTTCCACCATTAACGTTCGTGCTGCTCTGCTCTAAGACTCGCTGTGTCTTGCTCCTTCACCTAGAACACATTCCTTCCACCTCGTTTTGTGTCAGTTTCCCTTTGTGTGATTCTGTGCCGGTTGACACTGGCATGGTTACGTCTGCAGGCGGCGGTTAACCCCCCAGCCCCGGGGCAGTGGCCGTCTGTCGGGGATGCCCTGTGTCCCAGCCACGCTCCCTCCGTTCATCTGCTGAGGCCCAGGGCCAGCTGGTCGCGGGGGAGTGTCTGGCCTGCGCTGGTGGACTGGGTCTGCGTGCTGCGGACCATGGTTTCCTTCCTCTGGAGTCTGCCCCCTGGTAGGCGAGGCTGGTCTAGAGCTTCCTGCAGGCTTCCTGGGGAGGGACCAGTGCCTGCCCACGATGGGTGGAGCCGGGTCCCAGCCTTCTGGTGGGCAAGGCCCGCTGTGTTTAGGGGAGACTTAGGCAGGCAGCCTGTCTGCTGAAGGGCCGGGCCATGTCCCTGCCCTGGTGGCCATTTGGCCTCAGGGGTCCTGGCCCTGGAACCCACAGGCTGCAGGCCGAGGCCAGCCCTTGGTGCTAGCCACCTGAGCGAGACGTCAGCCTCCAACAGGAGTGCGTGAGAGTGAATACTCCCCAATGCATCTGCCCCTGGCTTGTCTGTCCCCAGTGAAGTCACAGCTGCTGCCAGCCCCCGCCCCCTCCCCCAGCAACCCCCCAAGACGAGCAGCCAGGTCTGCCCCAGGCCCTTATGAGTTCGCTGCTCGGGTCTGGGATCTCCGTGGGCACCCTCCAAGAGTGGAGTCTGCTTCCCCAACCCTACGGAGCTCTTGCCTTCAAGCCCCTCTGCCCCGCAGAGCCAAGGGCTCTGGGGGCACCTCCTCCGGACGCTGGTCCGCAGGCTGGGGCCCGGCCTGGGACTCCACACACTCACTCCTGGGGGAGAGCTGCTGCAGTCTCACCTCCTCCCAGGTCTGGGTCGCCTGCCCGGCTGATGCAGGCTTGGTTGTATCTCGAGTGCCCCCTCCTGCCATCTTGTTTTGATTTCTTCTTTATGTCTTTGGATGAAGAATATCTTTTTTGGTAGGTTCCAGTCTTTTTATTGATGATAGCTCAGCAGTTAGCTGTGATTTTGGTGTGCTCGTGACGGAAGGTGAGCTTGAGGTTCTCTTACTAAATAAGCCCATTCTGACAATGCCTTTTCCCTGCGACAGTGCAGGCTCTCAGACTAGCATCTAGGATGGCTGACAGGTGATCCCTCTGTCAGGCCTCCCCTCCGGGAGGCCCTCTTGGAGGCCATCCACAGCGAGGACAGAACTGTCAACAAGGCTGTGAAAGCTTGCAGTGCATGCCTGGGTTCCTTCACGGGTGCCCTCACTTACCTCAAGGATTCCACTAACCAGGCAGTGGAAAGAGCTGGTAACTGATACCATTAACCTGCCCTGCATCCCACACACACACCCACCACCACACAGTCCAGAACCTGGCCAAGGCCCCAGCACGCAGTCTTGCCCAGTCAGTCCAGAATGAACTGGGACATCGCTTCCCCTCAGGAGACACTCAGTCTAGACTGGACGGCCTCTGGGGCTGGAGCATGTCTGCATACTCCACACGCATCTTAGCCATCCATCGTCATGTCAAGATACATTCTCTGTGAAACATGAAGAGCAGTGCTTCGGAAAATGAAGTTGAAGAAAAAAGAATGAAACCAGCAAGGAACCACTAGATAATAATGCTAACATTTATAGACGTCTTAAATTCATCTCTAGACAGCAAACTTTAGTATCATCCAGCTAGACTATTAATAGCTCTTTGCCCCCCAGGGTGAATGGATGTTGAATTTCTCTCAGTATCTGTAGTCAGAGTCGCCCATCCGTAGGCTCTATAATGACTGGACTCCTTTTTTGATATCCTTGATGAAAGTCTCCAAATTAGGGTTGAAGGTTGGGTCAGTACAAGATTCTTCCCCCCCGCCCCCAAATAAATGAGCAGGCCTAATTCTTTTTGCTAGGAACTGAGATTTAAATTTCTGAAATGGACTGATAAATGTAAAGACTGTTTCAGGGCAGGGTTTTGCATTTCATTCCAGTGAAGGTGTCGTTATTTAGGATGCTTTCAGTTGAATATAATGGAAATCCTGACTCAAACTGATCCAAATAGAAACAGGTTATTAGCTCAAGTAAGTCCAAAGAACTCCTCATTCCTTGGCTACACTTGGAATTACCTGGAGAGCTTAGAAAGCACCAGGATCAGAAGTACTGAATCAGAATCTCCCCTGTGGGGCTTGGATCCTGGTAATTGCTGAAAGCTTCCAGGGTTGTTCAGATATGCAGGCGAGGTTTGGGGCAGATGATGTCGAAACTCATCGACGCCTTCCCGGGTCCGGGTTCCCGCCACCCTTTGTGCTGCCTTGCTCAGAGTAGGCCCATCTTCCATGCAGAAGCAGGGAGAGGAGAGAGGCCATGTCTTCCGCGGCCCCGGCTCAGGTTGGCCTCCCCTTCCAGGAGGCTTCTGGCTGCAAGGCCCCCGTGGGAAAGGCCTGCAGTGAAGGGGGGAGCACCAGCGCCCACCCCCGCCAGGAGCCAGAGTCCATTCAGGCTGCCATTGGCGCCCTGGTCTCCAGACCAGAGCTGCCCTGCAGGCGGCTGCTTCTGTGAGAGCAGAAATCAGTTTGATCGTCATGAGTGTGTTCATCTTCAAAGGAACAGGAATGTTCGTGACCGTTTTGTCAGAGGCAGTTTGTGTGTTCCCCCGAAACACCACGCCATGCAGCATCGTTGCAAATCCCTGGACCCATGGGGAAAGCGGGCTTGGGGGGCAGCACTCAGAAAGGTCATCAGTGACCCTGCAGCGGGGACCCAGCTGATCTCACACGTGTTAAAACGGTTATGAAACGAGCAGTGCAATAAATAGGGCCCTTCACCTGCACGGCACCTGCAGCTTGGCTGGGAAGTGAGCGCAGAGAGGTCACAGCTCCTGCGTTATGATGAAGGGATGGAAGGAGAGTTCTGGAACCTGACACATTAGGGTTACATGTGCTGCTCATCACACAGGCTGTGAACCGGGGTCACTGACAGACATGTGAAGTGTGTGCGTGTGTACACCCTGTCCTCCTGGGTGTCTGGGTCCAGCTTCATGCCTGTGTACACTCTGTCTTCCTGGGTGTCTGCGTCCAGGTTCGTGCATGTGTACACCCTGTCTCCCTGGATGTCTGGGTCCATCTTCATGCATGTGTACACCCTGTCTCCCTGGGTGTCTGGGTCCAGGTTCGTGCATGTGTACACCCTGTCTCCCTGGGTATCTGGGTCCAGGTTCGTGCATGTGTACACCCTGTCCTCCTGGGTGTCTGGGTCCAGGTTCGTGCATGTGTACACCCTGTCCTCCTGGGTGTCTGGGTCCAGCTTCATGCATGTGTACACCCTGTCTCCCTGGGTGTCTGGGTCCAGCTTCATGCCTGTGTACACCCTGTCCTCCTGGGTGTCTGGGTCCAGCTTCACACTGTTCTCTGTGTTCACGCTGTGAGTGGGTGCAGCCCTGCACGAGCAAACCTGGGATTCACGCGCTGCCCCATGTGCCCTCATCCACCAGTCTCACTGGAACAAACTCACATCTTCAGTACACACATCTTAACAGCACTGTCTCTACTCTGGGTGTGCTGGGCAGCTTCTGAGTTGGGTTGGGTTGAGGAAAGGAAAATACGAAAAGGTTACACTTCCCGTATGAATTTTTTGTTCTCAGTGCTCTGCTCAGTGACAGTATACTGCTGATGAGAACTGTTAGAGTAAGTCCATTTTTTTCAGTTTATTGGGGAACGGTTGATTTATAAGGTTGTTTTAGGTATGCAGCAAAGTGTCCCGGTTACACACACACACATATCCACTCTTTTGTAGCCACCACCCCTGGTGTCTCTAACCCCAGTTTTCTCACCCCAAGTGTTGACTCCGTGTCTGCATCCCGCTCAGAGTTCTGGGGGGCTCCTTCCCCGGGATCCATCTGGGAGTGCGCCTGCAGGACCCTCACACCCTCACCCTGCGCAGCCTTGGCTCAAGCTCCGCTCCGAGCCTCGGCCTTCGAGGGACGTGCAACCGTCCAGGCGCTTCGCTCTGAGCCCCGTCTCACCCAGCCTGGGCTGCTCTTCTGTACCTGCTCTTCTGACAGGAATGATTCACACGGGCACAGGCGTCCTGGAGTTCCTGCCAGTCTTTGCCCAAGCACCTCTGTCTCACAGAGCCTTCCCACCGCCCTCCTGAAGCTGTAGGCACTTCAGGAGGCCGCTGTGGGCCTACTGAAGCTCAAGAGTCCAGAGTCATCCCCTAACCTCGGAAGACAGGTATATCCAGGGTTATCTGCGGATGCTTCCTTTGCTTTCGCTGTTGGAGAGCTGCTTGAATTTAGTTAATAATGTAAGACTCAGCCTTCGCATTAATTGTGTCTGTAACAGTAACACTGTAACAGATACTGTGTCTGGCACTTGGTAAGTGTCTAGGAAGGCTGTTGAGTGAAGGGTGTTGAGGACTTTTTGTGCAGTGCAGGGATTCAGGTGCTTTAGACTTCCTTTGGGCCTTTGCTGAAGCCTGAAAAGTCACCTCACTGGGACTTCCCTGTGCAGGGGCACAGGTTCAGTTCCTGCTCCGGGAGCTGAGACCCCACACGCCTCGCGACCAGAATACCAAAACATAAAACAGAAATGATGTTGTAACCAATAAAAACTTTAGAGATGGTCCACTTCAAAAAAAGAAAAAATCTTTAGGAAGGAAAAAAGTCACCTCTTGCCCAGTGGCATTCATCAACCTGAAATCTGGAAACTATCAAGAGCTGTTGGTACACAGTGAGAAATGGGAGTTTTACAAGTTAGCTTTATGGACAGAATATTTTAAAGTGTGATAGGTGTGTGAATAAACCAGTAATTTAGACAATTATTCCATCTCTTTTTTTTTATTCCAGAAGTCTCAGAATTGGTAACGTTTGTGTTAATCAAAGCCATTCCAACACTTGCTTTCCTTTTAACAGTTGTGACTTCAAGTATTTAAGCATGCTTGATCCTCAGCTGGTATTTCCGTGGGACACGCTTTTTGTTTGTCCCTAATGGAACATACGGGGTCAGTGAGCCCAGAGAACAGGGCACGTTGCATCCTCACGGGTCAGTTGGCTTCGCTGTAGAGAAGCAGGCTTGGCCGTGGCCCTCCGGTCTGGGTCAGCCATTGTGCGGACGCCTCCTTCCGCACAGCAGGGGAGGCGCGCAGATGGGGATACCGGCCAGCAGCTCTGAGAAGCCCCGCTGGAGGTCCGGTGCTGGCTTCGTGCTTGCGTCAGTTGGTTTGATCACGTTTAAGAGAAGAGGGGAAAACCCTCAATAAATGAACTAACATCTGTGCTGATTGGCATGGTGGAGGAGAGAACCATTCCGGTTTACAAAAGATTGGTCAGGTTCCTAATTATAAAGACCCAGCATGAAGGTGATGGCCTCAGTGGCCGAAAGATGGGGACTTGTCCCCACAAATGCCCCTTAATTAGCCTGCTAAGTACACTCCCTCTTGGGGGAGATCTTCCCCCAGTTTAAATGTTCAGAAAACAGGCAGTTGCCTTAACAACTGTGCCTAACGTTTTTTCTACCTTTTGAATTTTTAAAGGCTAGGAAATGCCTAAGACCCACCATACACATATGATTATTTAAAAGAGCATTAACAGGATTTTTGAAAATACTAAGGTTTGTAACTATGCAAGTATGGTTTTAGTCTTGTGTTTTAATCTATGTGAGGTTGCCCTAGTTAAAGATTTTATTTTAATGTCTAATATTTTTGTTTCAGGAATGTAAGTTTTTTCAGTCTACTTTAGAATTTATGATACATGATCCAGTTTTCTGTCATTCTTATTTTTTCTGTTTACACTATTGTTTTTGGAATCAACCTCCAGAAGCGCAGAGTTAGACTAAAGTAGCTCACGATGTTGAAGTGGTAATAGGCAAAAAGCATATTTCTGAAAGCTCAGCGTATTGAATAATTTAATACTACTTAATCATATTATTAATAATCATATCATTTAATAATTCAATCACATTACTTATGATTATTAAAATATCTTCAGAAACTCTGGGATGAATTTAAACACCATAGATTATGAACACAGAGAACCGTTTTCTTTCTATTACATTTGTGTTTGAAAAGCATCCTTTATTCTCTGATACTCATACACAGCCTCTGTCTATCAAGAGTTAAAGGGAAGAACATACATAACCCAACAAAATTATCTCACATTTGGCTTTAAAATAGGTGTTTGTGTGTACAGTAGAATGAGTTGGTCCCTAACAGCGTAAGGATTAATTCTGAACAGGACAGTGAGGCTGCTCTGGAAGAACTGGCTGAGGGAGCTGGGAAAGCTGTCCTGGGAGGCTGTCACCATGCTTCTCCCCCCCATCCCGCACACGCTGAGAAGAGTCCCTTGGACTTTCACCAAGTGGGCATCTAACCATGCAGCCATTGGTTAAAACATAGAGCAGGGACGTAGTGAAGCGATTCACGACCTTCCCAGAGGCGCTGGAAGCTGTGTTCAGGAGTATACCTAAATCCCCGCCATTCGGAGTGTGGTCCCAGCCCAGCTGTGTAGTCACCTCGGAAGCTTGTCAGAAGTACTGAGGCTCAGACCCCAGTCAGACCTGCTAAAGAGACTTCTCCAGGTGACTTTCATGCCTATTAAATGCTGAAAAGAGTGTGTCTAAGATTGACGGAATACCAAATCAGAAAAATGAGATTTTCTGTAGATAAAGCCAGCTTCAGATACGCCCTAGTGTGAGCATGTTCTTCTGGTGGGTGATGGGGACGTGCCCTCCAAGCGTGTGCTCTGCTTTGTGGCCGTTTGGCTCGAATTAGCGCCTGTAATCCTCAGCAGACGCTCTGAGGTTGGTGCTAGAATTATCGGCCATTTCTCAGATGAGAGAACCGAGGCATAGAGAGGCTGTGTTGAAATCCCATCTGCAAAGAAAGCTACTGGGCATGACGGGACAATGGGTAACTTCTGCCTCATCAGAGCCAGAAGGCTAAAATCAGATGAGAAACTAAGATCTTCTTTTACTTCCTCAATAAAAATTATGAGAGGCAGTGGGATAAGGGGAAACTTCTTTCTCCTCATTTAGTGAGCTCCGCCTGTTTTACTTGTCAAATATCTGTAATCTGTATCCCCTGTGTCCCACCCGTGGCAAGCACGTGATTGGAGTCACTTATTTTAACCTGCCCACACCTGACTTGGAACACTTTCACATGTGGACCAGTGAAGTGAGTGTAGATTTGATATGCACTTGGTCAGTTAGAGGGAACTGCTGAAAGGCACGTGGCAGTTCGGAAGAGAAGCTGTCTGCGTAGAAACGTGAGCGTCTCCCTCCCTTCTCCAGGTGACCTGCCCGCGGCTGTTCCTGGGCTGCTGTGGCGGCGGGTTGGGATGGTCCCTGTTGGGGAGCAGCTGAGGCAGCGTGACCAGAGAGCCTGGCTGGCAGGCACCTGGTTTCTGCCTCTCCTGGCTTGTTTTACGGCAGGTGACTCAACTTTATAAGGAGCACGTCTTCCCTTCTTTATTTTGGTAAAATAGGCACAACGTAAAATTTGCCGCCTGCATCATTGTTAAGTGTCTCATTCAGTGGCATTAAGTTCCTTCATGATACAGTGTGTCTGCCTGCATCACTCTTCTTACCCTGCAAACTTAAAACTCTGTACCCATTAAACAGTAGTAACTTTCTCTCAACTACCATTCGTCTTTAGGTCTTAATGATTCTGACCCCTCTAAGTACCTCATGTAAATGCTACTCTGTGCAAATACGATTCAGTGTTTGTATTTTTGTGACTTATTTCACTGAGCATAATATTCTCAAGGTTTGCCCATGTTGTAGCATATGTCAGAATTTTCTTCCTTTTTAAGGCTGAATAATATTCCATTGTGTGTACAGCATGTTTTGCTTACCCATCCATGTGTCGGTGGACACCTGGGTTGTTTTTACACTTTAGCTATTATGAATAATGCTCCAGTGAACATAACTGTACAGATTTTTTTTTTTAACTGCTTTCAACTATTTGGGGTAGGTATATACTCAGAAGTGGGATTGCTGGATCATTCTGTAATTCCATTTTTACTTTTTGAGTAACATTTATACTAGTGACAGAAGCAAGGCCCGATGCTGTAAAGAGCAATATTGCATAGGAACCTGGAAAGTTAGGTCCATGAATCAAGGCGAATGGGAAGTGGTCAAACAGGAGATGGCAAGAAGGAGCATCAATATTTTAGGAATCAGTGAACTAAAATGGACTGGAATGAGTGGATTTAACTCAGATGACCACTACATCTACTACTGTGGGCAGGAATCCCTTAGAAGAAATGCAGTAGCCATCATAGTCAACAAAAGAGTCTGAAATGCACTACTTGAATGCAGTCTCAAAATCAACAGAATGATCTCTGTTCGTTTCCAAGACAAACCATTCAATATCATGGTAATCCAAGTCTATGCCCTGACCAGTAATGCTGAAGAAGCTGAAGTTGAACAGTTCTATGAAGACCTACAAGACCTTCTAGAACTAACACCCCAAAAAGATGTCCTTTTCATTATAGGGGACTAGAATGCAAAAGTAGGAAGTCAAGAAACACCTGGAGTAACAGGCAAATTTGGCCTTGGAGTACAGAATGAAGCAGGGCAAAGGCTAATAGAGTTTTGCCAAGAGAACACAGTGGTCATAGCAAACACCCTCTTCCAACAACACAAGAGAAGACTCTGCACATGGGCATCACCAGATGGTCAACACTGAAATCAGATTGATTATATTCTTTGCAGCCAAAGATGGAGAAGCTCTATACAGTCAGCAAAAACAAGCCTGGGAGCTGCCTGTGGCTCAGATCATGAACTCCATATTGCCAAATTCAGACTTAAATTGAAGAAAGTGGGGAAAACCACTAGACCATTCAGGTATGACCTAAATAAAATCCTTTATGACTATACAGTGGAAGTGAAAAATAGATTTAAGGGACAAGATATGATAGAGTGCCTGATGAACTATGGGCAGAAGTTCATGGCACTGTACAGGAGACAGGGATCAAGACCATCCCCAACAAAAAGAAATGCAAAAAGGCAAAATGGTTGTCCAAGGAGGTCTTACAAATAGGTGAGAAAAGAAGGTAAGCTAAAGGCAAAGGAGAAAGCAAAGATATACCCATTTGAATGCAGAGTTCCAAAAAATAGCAAGGAGAGATAAGAAGTCTTTCTCAGTGATCAGTGCAAAGAAATAGAGGAAAACAATAGAATGGGAAAGACTAGAGATCTCTTCAAGAAAATTAAAGATACCAAGGGAACATTTCATACAAAGATGGGCTCAATAAAGGACAGAAATGGTACAGACCTAACAGAAGCAGAAGATATTAAGAGGTGACAAGAATACACAGAACTATGCAGAAAAAATCTTCACAACCCAGATAATCACGATGGTGTGATCATTCACCTAGAGCCAGACATCCTGGAATGTGAAGTCAAGTGGGCCTTAGAAAGCATCACTGCAAACAAAGCTAGTGGAGGTGATGGAATTCCAGTTGAGCTATTTCAAATCCTAAAAGATGATGCTGTGAAAGTGCTGTACTCAATATGCCAGCAAATATGGAAAACTAAGCAGCGGCCACAGGACTGGAAAAGGTCAGTTTTCATTCCAGTTCCAAAGAAAGGCAATGCCAAAGAATGTTTAAACTACCGCACAATTGTATTCGTCTCACACGCTAGCAAAGTAATGCTCAAAATTCTCCAAGCCAGGCTTCAACAGTATGTGAACTGTGAACTTCCAGATGTTCAAGCTGGATTTAGAAAAGGCAGAGGAACCAGAGACCAAATTGACAGTATCTGTTGGACCATTGAAAAAGCAAGAGAATTTCAGAAAGCAACATCTATTTCTGCTTTATTGACTACGCCAAAGCCTTTGACTGTGTGGATCACAACAAACTTTGGAAAATTCTTAAAGAGACGGGAATACCAGACCACCTTACCTGCCTCCTGAGGAATCTGTATGCAGGTCAACTAGCAGCAGTTAGAACTGGACAGAACAACAGACTGGTTCCAAATTGGGAAAGGAGTCCATCAAGGCTGTATATTGCCACTCTGCTTATTTAACTTATATGCAGAGTACATCATGAGAAACGCTGGCCTGGAAGAAACACAAGCTGGAATCAAGATTGCCAGGAGAAATATCAATAACCTCAGATATGCAGATGACACCACCCTTATGGCAGAAAGTGAAGAGGAACTAAAGAGCCTCTTGATGAAAGTGAAAGAAGAGAGTGTTAAAGTTGGCCTAAAGCTCAACATTCAGAAAATGAAGATCATGGCATCCAGTCCCATCACTTCATGGCAAATAGGTGGGGAAACAGTGTCAGACTTTATTTTGGGGGGCTCCAAATCACTGCAGATGGTGATTGCAGCCATGAAATTAAAAGACACTTACTACTTGGAAGGAAAATTATGACCAAGCTAGACAGCATATTCAAAGCAGAGACATTACTTTGCCAACAAAGGTCCATCTAGTCAAGGCTATGGTTTTTCCAATAGTCAAGTATGGATGTGAGAATTGGACTATAAAGAAAGCTGAAAGCTGAGAGAATTGATGCTTGTGAACTGTGGTGTTGGAGAAGACTCTTGAGAGTCCCTTGGACTGCAAGGAGATCCAACCAGTCCATTCTAAAGGAGATCGGACCTGGGTGTGCATTGGAAGGACTGATGTTGAAGCTGAAACTCCAGTACTTTGGGTGTCTGATGCGAAGAGCTGACTCATTTGAAAAGACCCAAATGAGGGAGGGATTGGGGGCAGGAGGAGAAGGGGACGACAGAGGATGAGATGGCTGGATGGCATCACCGACTCAATGGACATGAGTTTGGGTAAACTCTGGGAGTTGGTGATGGACAGGGAGGCCTGGCGTGCTGCAATTCATGGGGTCTCGAAGAGGTGGGCACGACTGAGCAACTGAACTGAACTGAGCATACTCTTTTCCTTATATTCCTACTAACAGTGTACCAGGGTTCCAATTTTTCTACATCCACACCAACAGTTGTTATTATCAGATTTTTGGATAGTAGCCATCCTGATAGTTATGAGATGGTATGTCATTGTTTCAACTTGCATTTCCTTAGTGTTTAGTAATGCTGAATATCTTTTCATGTACTTGTGAGCTGTTTCTATATCTTCCTAGGAAAAATGTCCAAGTCCTTCCTACATTTCTTAAGCAAGTTGAGTTTTTGTTTCTTTCCCTTGCTGTTGAGTTCTAAGCGTTCTCTGTGTATTCTATATTCGCCCCTTATCAGACACATGGTCAGCAAGCATCCTCTCCCATTCTGCGGGCTGCCTTTTTACCTGGTGTCCACAGGTGCTGTGCGTCTCAGTGCTGGGACACAGCACCGCTTCAGTGGTGGAGAAACAAAAGTGTCTGCTTGTGTGCGTTCTGCTCCTAGCTAGCCACCTAGCCATATCAGCCTTTATTTATAAAACAAGGGTTGAAATGAGTTATCTCTAAAGGAAATTCCAGCACTGAAATGATACGATTTACTGAGTACCTTAAGTTTTGAGTTTCAGTCCTAAATTTCTAAGTGGAATTTCTTTTTCATTCACATTTACCGTGTTTGTTTACATCCTGTTTGAAAACAGGAGCCATTTTGTTTACTGGGAATTTGATAACCGTCTTTATTGTTTTAAGCATCTTTAAGAGTCCCATTCTTTGCAGACAGCCATGATGCTCCCACTTTACGTGCAGAGAGAAACACCACCACCCTGAAACTGCCGCTCTGAGGTTGTACCGCAGACATCAGACCAAACACTGTAACCGTTAACCTTTTCACAGGTTATTCATTTAACTCATTCTCACCACTTAGTATTGTTTGGAGAACAGACTTGTTTAGACTGTAGTGTTGCTTAGAGTTTGACTTGAAATACATTTTGGTAATTTAAAAATAGTAATATATCTTGGTAATCACCTTTTACTTTTTTCTTATTTCTTTATTACATTATTTAAATAATATTTTGATTTATTACAAAAACATAATCTGATTTCATTGTACAAAATCCAGGAAAAAGTGACCTGCAATGCTGCCGTTTGGAGAAAACCCATCAGTATATGCGTTATTGTTAAGCGCTCTCCCATGTGAACGTGCAGTTTTAAGTTGCACGATGCTCTGTGCATCAGTGTGCCACCAGTCGCCCGAGTCCCCTCTCACTGGGTGGTCAGCATTGGGAATATGCACGTGCGTGTTGCCATCACCAGGGTGAGGACTTGCCTGTCACTGCTCACACAGGTGTCTGTAATTCCTTGGAATAACTGTATAGGACTATGTTAATAATCTAGAGACAGCGAAAGGAACAGTTATCGAGCGTTTACCATGTGCAAAGCACCTCATCTGGAACGTCTCGTATAATTCAGTCCCCAAGCATGCGCTGAGTTAGGGGTTATTATTATTCCCAATCGTCCCCAGGAAACCAGCTCAGCAAGCTGGGCTGTGGGGCAGGGCCCAGGGACTGTCTGTGCTTGTGAGGTGCACACGGTGCAGGGCTGCTGAGCAGCCGCAGTGCCCCCGGCGGTTCTCCCGTGGGCCCTCCTCTGCAGACGTAGGGCACGCTGGCCAACACGCCATCGCACTGTGTGTGTGTGTGTGTGTCGCCCTGGTGTAGCCACAGCTGTGTCTCTGTGTGTGTGTGTGGCCCTGGTGTAGCCACAGCTATGTGTGTCGCCACAGCTGTGTCTGGCTCTGTGTGTGTGTGTGTGGCCCTGGTGTAACCACAGCTCTGTGTGTGTGTGTGTGTGTGTGTGTGTGTGTGTGTTGCCCTGGTGTAACCACAGCTATGTCTATGTGTGTGTGTGTGTGTGTGGCCCTGGTATAACCACAGCTGTCTGTGTGTGTGTCTGTGTGTGTGTGTCTGTGTGTTGCCCTGGTGTAACCACAGCTATGTCTGTGTGTGTCTGTCTCTGTGTGTGTCTGTATGTGTGTCTATGTGTCTCTCTGTGTGTCTATGTGTCTCTGTGGTGTCTGTGTGTGTCTCTGTGGTATCTCTGTATGTCTGTGTATATGTCTGTGTGTGTCTGTGTGTTGTGTCTGTGTGTGTCTTTGTGTATGTGTATGTGTCTGTGTGTGCCTGTTTGCCTGTGTCTGTGTGTATGTGTGTGTGCCTGTGTCTGTCTGTGTATCTGTGTCTCTGTGTGTATCTCTGTGTGTGTCTGTGTGTGCCTGTGTCTGTGTGTGTGTGTCTCTGTGTGTGCCTGTGTCTGTGTGTGTGTATCTGTGTCTCTGTGTGTATCTCTGTGTGTGCCTGTCTCTATGTGTGTCTCTGTGTATCTGTGTCTCTGTGTGTCTGTGTCTCTGTGTGTATCTCCGTGTGTGCCTGTCTCTGTGTGTGTCTCTGTGTGTCTGTATCTCTGTGTGTCTGTGTGTGTCTGTGTATGTGTCTCTGTGTGTGCCTGTGTCTGTCTGTGTGTCTCTGTGTATCTGTGTCTCTGTGTGTCTGTGTGTGTCTGTGTATGTGTCTCTGTGTGTATCTGTGTCTCTGTGTGTGTCTGTGTGTCTGTGTATCTGTGTCTCTGTGTGTGTCTGTGTGTGCCTGTGTGTGTCTGTGTGTGTGTCTGTGTGTGTGTGGCCCTGGTGTGACCACGGCTTCCGCAGGACACCGAGGCCTCTGCACTCTGCTTCCTCAGCCTCTCCGATCCCTTCCCGCCCGCCCCTTGCTGACCATCCACGGGCAGCGGGCTCTCTCCCGTCTGCTGGCCGCCGTGTGTAGCCCGCCCCTGCCGGTGGGGTTGGTCTCATCCCCGTGGGCTCCGCGGACCCTGCCCTCGGGCCCTTCCTGTCCCCCTTTCTCCAAACCGGGAGCGCTGAGGGCTGCAGTGGGCAGGCCCCGCTGCTGCTGGGGTCCCCGGCAGGGTGGGGTCGGGCCCAGCCCCCAGAGCACCGTCTCTGAAGGAGATGAGGGGGCGGGAAGACTCCAGCCCAGCCCAGATCTGCTCTCCACTCCTCGCCCAGCTGCGGGCTCTTTGCCCTGGTTCCCGGCTTTTCCGATTGTACTCCTTTGTTCACTGGGTCCCTGCCTCCTAAAACATCTTTATTCCTCATTTCCTCCAAGCCCAGTCCCTCTTGAAGACTCATCAGAAATGCTGCTGCTTGCTGAAAATCTTTCATTTCCGCCTCCACTCCTTGAAAGCCGGCTGCCCTGCCTGTGCTGGTGAAGGCTCCTCTCACATCTGCTGTGAAGCTTAATGCCTCACTCCTCTCGCGCCCGAGTTTGCAGAGGCCAGAACACATCTCTTGCTCATTACTGTGTTTCCCACAAGCCCTAATGCAGTATCAATGAATATATGTGTTGAAGAAATGAATTAATAAATAAGTAATAAAGTACAAAAGCTCATCCTGTTATTAACCAAGAAAGAACATAAAGACATGGAAGCACTTAGCAAAATTGATCTATAAAATCCACATGTTAGAAAACAATTTAAACAGTTTGATGCATAGAATATATGAGTGAAAGTGTAATGATATATCAGCTATTCGGGGGAGAATGGTGGTAGAAATACCGCTTTTTACAAAGCAAGTTCAAAACACATTTCTCCAGATACAGTCTAAACAGAAATCATTCGAGAAACGAAACGGAACACAAACGATCATACCTGAAAGAAGGGAAATGACTTAGTAAGCCATTTAGGGATGGGTCTGAACACTGTAAATGGTGAGCTCTCCTAAAGGAAACTGAGATACGAAGGCACTCCTTGGAAGGGCCTGGTAATCGAGTATAAGGAGGAATATGTACAGGGGAGAACTGGGAGTCGGGGGCAGGCGACCTGGGCTCTCACAGCGCCGCCTCCACGTTGGCATTGCCTCAGAGGAGGTGGCATGCGGAGGCGCCCGTGTCATGTGGGACATAGTGAGAGAACCCCCTGCATGGGCTCGCTGTGAGGGGTGAGTGAGGTCCTGCCGGCAGAGCCCAGGGCTGGGCCTGCCACAGCCCCGCGAAAGGGCCCGGAGCCGGCGGTGTGCTCCTCCGCAGACCAGCCCATGCTCACGCTCCTTCCCCGGAGGCGCCAGGCCCCGCTGGTGCTGCGCTGCTCACACGGTCTGCCGGCGGCCCACCTCCTCATCCTCCACCAGTTTCTCGCCCCACACATCGGTGGCTCTGCAGAACTTGAGTCACTGGTGGGCTCCCAAGTCCTAACTCATCCTGCTGGGTGGACCACATAAAGATGTTTAAACCAGAGACCAGAGTCTCCTAGGAATGAATCACCAACCTCCGTATTAAAAATCGGTTCTACTTCCTCATCAGTTAAATTACTAATTTAAAGTACAACATGTTTTTTATTAAGAGAAACTAGCTTACAGAGAAATTTGGCTGAGAATAGACAACTGTTAAGGCCCTTTTTTGTACAGAATGCTGTGCTTTAATAAATCATGATGTTGTAATAGAAAAAAAAATCAGTTCTATTGTTTTGACCTGATTTTAAACATTAAAGAATAATGTCCTTTGTGGAGTACCTGTTCTGTGCCAGACACTCTCCACTTGTTGCCGTTTGGGTCTCATCAATACCTTGGGGGAAAAGGTGAAATGAAGAAACTGTTTGAGATTACACAGCCAGTGTCCTCAAACTGGCAGAAGGAGGATTCGAACCCAGGTGTGTCTACTCCTGCACACCACGCGCTTCCGCCATCCTGCCTCCCGTAACGGAAGGCAGAACGTGTGTGCGAAAGCAAGTCTAACGAGGACTTTTCTTCATATCTTATTTATACAGAAAAATGACAGTGACTGGTTGGTTTTATAAAATTTCAAGGCAATTAGCCAAGCATTTGTTTTTGATTACAGAGGACCATTAATGAAAGCAAATGACTAAAGCTGTCTGTGTCTGAGGCGTGTGGAGCCTCAGAAGCTGAGACAGAAGTGGAAAGTCTCTTTCCACAGTTTTAGAATCTGGATTCTTGGCGCTCTCTTTATCTGTAGTTATTAAAGAGTGAAGAATTAATGACAAACCTCCCTGCACCAAGTGATTCCATTTCTATTTATAAAGTCTGAGTGATCGTCCAAGGGCTTGGGTGTGTTTTCATTAAGCAAACTCCAGCAAGACCATGCACTGGATCTAATATCCCAAATGGAAGAGTTTCTCAGGCCCCTCCGCCTGTTTCAGCTACTCTTTGCCTCCCAGATGGGCTTTTGTGTCAGCTTTCCGTTGAAAAAGAAAGCCTTACAGGAATGAAACTGCTGCATTCTGCCACGCGGATTCCGTTTGTACTGAGGTTTACTCAGGACTTAGGCAAGCAAGACGCTCTTCACTTGCTGCCGGTGTCCAAGCCAAAGTGCTTGCCTGGAGCCCTGTGTTGTGTCCCACGGGCTCAGCCAGCGCGCGCTCCGCCGCCCTGCGTGCTCGGGCAGGTCGCGCATGGCACAGTGCAGTGGGTGGAGCCTCAGTCTCAGCCCACTTTCCTCACAGTCACGCGTTTGGATGAATGGGCCTCCCTGAGCTCTGTGCTCCCTCCCGCAGTCAGCACCTCACCATCCACAGGCTGGGCTGTGTCCTCTGTCTCCTCTCCAGCTCTTTTTCCCCGCCCAGATTTTATTAAGAAGCCACACTGAATGCACTTAATCCGTTTAGGTAGGGATGACTGCTGGGGCTTAAGGCTACCAAGGGCCTTTGCGTCTCACAGAAAGTGACCACTTATCCAAGCTAGGCTCGTACATAGAGGAAACGGAGAAGAGATTCTAACCAGCTGGTGGTGCATGCCTGGTGTCCTTTGTCCATTCTGGGCTGTCAGCACCCCAGTTGGAAGCCAAGGGCAGGGACAAACTCCAGCCAGAGCCCCTCTCACTGCCACGTGCTGGACTCGGTACAGTTCTAGACTCTGCTGGGTGGGTTCGTGTCTGTAACACACTGAAGAGGCGACTTGTTCAATAGTAGGGACAGGAGGCCAGGACCAGGATTCTCAGAGCATCTACTCTTATTTCTCTGTAAGATTTTCATGTACTCTACCTCATAGTCTGGTAATTATAAACCTTTCCTATTCCAACTCCAAGCTTGGAAACCTCTTGGGAGCAAAGTATCTAACTTCTACCTTCTCCAGAGAGGGTTGACGTCAGGCCCTCACTGGGTAGAGGATTCGGAGAAGGCGATGGCACACCACTCCAGTACTCTTGCTGGAAAATCCCATGGATGGAGGAGCCTGGTGGGCTGCAGTCCATGGGGTCGTGAAGAGTCAGACACGACTGAGCGACTTCACTTTCACTCTTCACTTTCATGCACTGGAGAAGGAAATGGCAGCCCACTCCAGTGTTCTTGCCTGGAGAATCCCAGGGACGGGGGAGCCTGGTGGGCTGCCATGTGTGGGGTCGCACAGAGTCGGACACGACTGAAGTGACTTAGCAGCAGCAGCAGGGTGGAGGATTATTTAAGGTTGCGTGACTTGTGACTGGCGGGGCTGGAAACAGAACTCAGGCTTCCTTATGGCTGTGCCACTCCAGCGCCCCTCCATCCCACTGCCGTGCCAGTTACCCGTTGCTGCGCAACAAGCCACCGCAAACCCCACTCCTCAAAGCAGCGCTGCTGCTGCTCACGGGTTTTCAGGCCAGGCGTGTGGACAGGGCTGGGTTGGGCTGCTCTTCTGCACCGCCTGCTGGGTTACTCACTTGGCTAGCTTCAGATGGGCTGGGCTGAAAGGTCCAGGAAGACATCACTCAGGTGTCTAGAACCTCCTTGTGTCTCCTGTGGCCGCTTTCTCTCCATATTGTCTCTCCTCTTGTTCATTGTCGTAGCCTGAACTTCTTTACAACTAACTGTGGTAGCTGCCTTCCTCTAGTGAAAGCAGAAGGAAGCAGAAGTTGGCAGGCCTCTGATACAGTGTGCCTTCTGCTGCGCTCTCTGGATCAAGGCAAGTGACGGGACAGCCGGGATTTGTGGGGAAGGGAAGTAGACCCCACCTCTTGATGAGCAGAACAGCGTGTACCTCGAGGAAGGAATGGATGGTGGCCATCTTCAGAGACGAATCACGACCAAGGTTAACCAACAGATGTAGTGTTCTTTCTCAGTTTCCTGTGGGGTCCTGAGCGAACAGGGAAGCTCAAGTTTGTGCAGACCCAAAGGAGAAAAAGGAGAAGAAAAGCGCCCTGCAACAGCTACCCAAGGCCACAGTCCTCATTCCCTGGCTGAGCTCCTGGTTGCTTGGTCTTTACTTGAGTATCAGAAAAGAGGCCGTTGTGCTTGGTGGGATGTACAGGGTACATCGGGATGTACTTTACAGTATGTAAAGTACAGGATTCAAGCTTGGGCCATCCTACAGTGGGCATTCACAATAATTTGTTTTTAGAGCGACTGCTGTGTCTGTTTTCTGCATCAAGCATTTGAATGCATGTTCCTAAAGGCTCATCTTCCAGGCAGCCAGTAAAAACAGTGTTTTTAGGTATGTGTGTTGCTAACACGTGGTACACCTACAAGTCATCTTTTCAGCCATTAATTTCCATCTGTGTGTCAGATTGTGTTCAGTCTCTTAAGAAAAAGCATGTCTTGGGAGGTTTCTCTCCACTTTGTTTCGACAGCAGAGGATTCTCATTTGGAGAGAGAAGTGCCTGACCCTGAAAAACCAATCTGCCAGCCTTGTCCAGCTCTGCAACATCCTTTCTGTGTATTCCAACTAACTTGGTTTAAAATGTCTTACATTATGAGAATTATTCTCTTCTCTGAGAAAAACTCCCTTAATCTTCTAAATTTCCTTGGGAAATTTTTCACATGCATTACTTTTTTTCTTAAAAAAAGCAAAAGCTCCAGGCTTTATCTGTTTGTTACAGTTAGATTGTCTTTCTGCCATTTAGATAATTATCCCACCCAGACTATTTTTCCCTAGAAACAGTCAAATAAATAAAATCCTCTAGTACTCTTATCAAGAGAGGGGATGTAAGAGCGGCTGTGGGGGCAAAACTTTCCCAAGTGCTTTAGGAAATCTCATGTTTTAAGAGATTATCGTGGTCTAGAAAATGAAGAGATTTGTTTTAAATGGAAATTTCTGGTTTCTCAAATGTGTATGAGAAAATGTAATGGTTTTGTACCAACCGTCTAGGGAGTTGGGTCCACTGAAGTCCCATTGACTCTCAATTTGTTTGGCTCAAAAGTTATTGAAGGTATTTTATGTACTTTTTTAATATAAGTTTGTATGGGTAAACATTTACACATGGCACGGAGCAAGCGTTCAATTCACAGTCCGGAGCTGTTGTGAGTCTCATTGTGCTCCCCCTCTGTCTCACTGGCGGTGGAGCTGATGGGTTTGCTCTTATTCGTTTGTTGCTTCGTTTTTTTTGTCTAGGACTAAAATGACATGGATGGCAGCTCTTTAAAACAGTCCAGACCTTTTGGAGGACTTCAGGGATTTTCTTTGATTTTTGTTTTCATTTTCGTATCTTTGCCCCCTTCATTTTAGGAAGAAGAATTAGAAGCCCAAATTTCCTTCCTTCAGGGACAGTTGAATGACCTGGAGGCCATGTGCAAATACTGTGCGAAGGCGATGGACACTCATCTCGGTGAGTG
This sequence comes from Ovis aries, assembly GCF_016772045.2. Lineage (NCBI taxonomy): Eukaryota > Metazoa > Chordata > Mammalia > Artiodactyla > Bovidae > Ovis > Ovis aries. The sequence continues at coordinate 275,142,197 of NC_056054.1, read as the reverse complement.
CGGGCTCCGGCCCTGGGAACGGCGGCAGCACCGGCCGCGGGTGCCTGTGTCGAGGGCTTCCCATGAGTTACCTCGTGTCACCCTCGCAAACAAGGGAACCAGAGCGCAGAGATTAATCAAATTTCCCAAATTATAACACCAGTCCTTGGAGCAGAAATTCAGAATCAAGCAGTCTGACTCTAGATTTCAGCTCTTAATGGCTACACTGCCCTTTCTAAGTATCTCTCTAACCTCAAACAGACAGACAAACACGGAGCATTCGAGGTCAAGCAGTCAGCTCTGCTGTTGTGCTGATCTGCCTGTAATCACTCACGTGGTGGTTTCGGCAGTGCTTTCTTTATTTTTTTAATATATATATTTTTAATCACCTGTCTGAAATACATGTCGGGACCTTTTCTTCCTTCTGACTGTGCCGATATTCTAAGAAGTGTCCTCGTGTGCCCTTCAGGTTACACGTGAGCGGCCTGTGTCACACCGTGGAGTCCTGGGCCTTACTTGCTACATTCGTGAAAGCTCTGTGTTCTGTGTTAGAAAAGGTCTCTACTGTTAGAAAAGGTCTCTACCTCCGATTTGCTTCAGGAACTCCCTGCTGCTTAGAAAACGTTTAGACTCCACGTTGTGACCATTCTCAGCCCGCTCGCGGGCATCCTTTCCCTCCGTCCTTCAGGGTCTAGCATCGTAGTTTGGGAGGAGGTTAGGGAAATCAGACACATGCTCTCATGGACATGCCAGTGTGCTGTTCTGTGAGTGTGGAGCATCGTGAGGAGTCGAAACACACTCCCCCTGTGAGGGCGCACCAGAGAACCACCGAATGCCCTTCCCTCTAGCGGGGTCCCCAGCGGGGCCCGTCTCGGGGCCTTCACTGGAGACAGACTGTACATCACACTCCGTCTGTTGCCCAGCCTGCCAGGCAATGAGTCCATTACATGCGGCCAAAATGGCTTCGTTTGGACGCAGCCCAAACGCACTGGCCTCGAGCCGGTAACGAGTGATCTCTTATGAACTTGGCCAACTGCCTCCCGGCATCTCCCCGGGCCGCGTCCCCTCCCTGCTCTGCCCTCCTCGGCTTCCCTCCGTCCTCCAGGGAGAGGGCACCGGAGGAGGAGATAGCGGGAGAAACCCTAAAGGCGGGTCCCTTCACATCCATTCCCTGACACTCCAAAACTGTACACTTCTTCACAGTCAACTTTTTAAATTCAGATAGAATTAATTTTACACAAATCTTACAGCATCGCAGTTTAAAGTGCATCAGAAAGAAGTAATGAAGAGGCAGTTTATAAATAACCGATGTATATTCCATAATTCTTTATGTACAGAGCAGGAGCTGGCATTTTTCATGACTTTTTTTTTTTAAATATATGTAGCTGTTCAGTTCAGTTCAGTCGCTCAGTCGTGTCGGACTCTTTGCGACCCCGTGAATCACAGCACGCCAGGCCTCCCTGTCCATCACCATCTCCCGGAGTTCACTCAGACTCACGTCTATTGAGTCGGTGATGCCATCCAACCATCTCATCCTCTGTTGTCCCCTTCTCCTCCTGCCCACAATCCCTCCCAGCATCAGAGTCTTTTCCAATGAGTCAACTCTTCGCATGAGGTGGCCAAAGTCCTGGAGTTTCAGCTTTAGCATCATTCCTTCCAAAGAAATCCCAGGGCTCATCTCCTTCAGAATGGACTGGTTGGATCTCCTTGCAGTCCAAGGGACTCTCAAGAGTCTTCTCCAACACCTCAGTTCAAACGCATCAGTTCCTCAGCGCTCAGCCTCCTTCATAGTCCAGCTCTCACATCCATACATGAACAGCTACATGTATTAAAAAAAAGGGTCGGACACGACTGAGCGACTGAACTGACCTGATACTCCATATTAATGTTATTATTTAAATACAAGTTTAATTTTAAAGGAACCGTGAGTATATGTGTGTGTGCACACACTAATTTTTGCTTCTCTGGCTACGTGGGTGACCTTTGTGTTACTCAGTTTTGGGTTTTGGCCGAAGCAGAAGAACAGAGAAGTGGCTGTAAACACTTGCTGTGGGAGCTCTAGAAAAGTCCGGCAGTGGGGTGTTTCCAAGTTGCTTGGTCCACATAGCAGCTTTTAAAGCAGCTTTACTTAAGCCTCAGGATTTCCAAACAGCTTTTACTCTTTTAGTCAGCACTAAAAGAACATTTTTCTCATTGCATGGGATGGAGAAGCACTTTTTAATTAAAGAAAAGCCCTTATCAGCTGTGAATTTTCAGCTAACCACAAAAGCAGATTTGTTTTGTGTGTATGTCTCACTTTCAGCCAGAATCCCTTCACACGGCTGTTGGCTTCTCTTTGCTGTAGAAGTAGCCTGCCTGCATGTTCATGGTGGGGTTGAGAATCCCCGGTCCTGGGGCCTAGGGATTCATCCCATTCCGTCCGCATGTGTAACGCTTTACCACAGGGTGTTCCTGGATTGTAGGCAGTTTGGATTTTAAGCAAAAATTTGCGGAAAGCATAAAGGTTGAGGTGTGAAGCTCTCAATTTAGTTTTTTACTTATTATATCCTTTAAAAATGACTTAATACTCTCATATTTTTCTCCATATAAACGTTTCTGTTTTTCCTGATTAGTAAAGTAGTACAGCATTTGAAACTGAAAAATCCACTAGTGATTGATTGATTATAGTATAGTAATGCAATCTTTATAAAGGTTAAAATACATGAGCATAAAGAGATGTTCATAATGTATTATGAAGTGAAAATAGCAGGTGGCACAGTAGAATATATTTGATGTAGAAATAACCATTGACTGGTGGCCTGAGTGAGGAAGAACACACAGGGACTTTCCAAGGGGCTAGCCTTCCTCTCTGCTTGGAAAACCCACGGGTGCCTCAAGTGCTTGTGACTGGCACCGTGGGGGCGATCTGCATACTGCAGGCACGAGTCCCCTCTGAGACAGCTGCCGGGACTCCCCTGAAGGTCCGCTGGTGCCGACTCAGCGCTCCACTGCCGGGGGCGTGGGTTCGGTCCCAGGGCAGGGAACTGAGATCCTGCGTGCCATGGGCAGAGCAAAAACGAAAAGCAGCTGCAGTGATGCCTCAGCAGGAGAGACAGGCTCACAAGCACCATACAGGCACAGGGGTGAAACCAGACTCCGTCACTTCTGAGATCAGCCTGCTTGTGGCTGTACATGAAATGGGTTTGGCAAGATCTATCTCACCAGTTCGTTGCCAAGACTAAGACATTTTTAAAGCCTCGCACAAGGGCTTCCCTGGTAGCCAGTGGTTAAGGATCTGCCTTCAGTGCAGGGGATGCAGGTTCAATCCTAGGTCAGGGACTGAGACCCCACGTGCCACGGGGCAGCTAAGCCTGCACACTACAGAACCCGCGTGTCAGCACGGATGAGCCTGCGTGCTGCGGCTAGGACCCGACGAAGCCACACCTAAAAAATAAATCAAGCCAGCACTGGTTGAGTGTGCAACACAAATCCTCTCCTTCCTCTTGGCTATCTTTTTTTAATTTAAAGTCTTTGCTGAATTTGTTGCACTGTTGCCTCCATTTCATGTTTTGGTGTTTTGGCGCCAAGGCCTGACCAAGGATCAGACTCTGCCCCCTGCCCTGGAAGGGAGAGCCTGAGCCGTTGGACCGCCAGGGAAGTCCCCTTCCCCTCGACTCCTAGCTGTGCCTTCTATGTGGCCGATCCTGGGAGACCCCGCCTGCCTGCCACCAGAGGAGCTGAGCAGTGACTGGTTGGGGTCCCACGGCTGGACAGCGAGAGCTGGGAGCAGCCCTGTTGAATGTCCCTCAGTCAGACCACGTGCAGAGATGCTGGGGTTGGATCTGCAGGGCCTCACGTTAGGTGTGTGAGCTCTCTGAGCAAGAACAGCTGGCCCAGAACTGCATGGCGCCTTTGTTCCCCTTAGCAAAAGCCCTGCTGAGCCTGGCCGCCCGCTCCCGAGGGGTCCGAGGTGGCCTCAGTGTCTCATCCCGCCCCTGCCCTTTTCTGACGTTAAGTATTTTCACTGAGTTCCTCTCAAGGAAATTTTGTATCAGTCTATGTTATCGTCAGACCTGCAGTGATATCTTAAAATGTCAAGTACAGTTCAAGACTGTCTTTTTAACAAAACAGATACAGAGAAAAGCATCTCAGTTAAAAATTACAGAAAGCTATTTGTTTAAATGGCCCTTTAATTACAGAGGTAATAAAACTGACTCATTACCAGTTTTATTTACTTATGGTTCTAGAACCCAAAACTGAAAGCATTATTTGTTTTATCAAAAATCTACCAAAATTCTCATTTTATTGCCTCCACGTAATTGAGCTTTGTCAATTCAAAGATTTAGAGAGAGGAGTTGAAAATGTGTCTTTTATTAAATCTAAACTTTTCCATCAACTTGACAAGACTTTCTTCACGTGTTCATTTTTCTGTTGCTATAGTCACACCCCTCTCTGTCATCCTGACAATTGACAGCATGCACCTCCGTGGCTGAGTTGGGCTATTTTTAGGCTTGCCGTCACTCACACATAATTGCATGTGGGTGAGCTGCCTGCCCTTCTCTGATCCGTGAGCAGCTGGGCCTGCTCCCGGGGGAGGGGTTTCCAGCCTCCGGTAGGTATTTAGTTTGCGGCAGCTCGTCCTGCCATTGGTGGGTCACCCAAACAGTGGGGGGTGAAATGCAGTGACTTAAGGGGAGGTAGAGCTATGCCGCCCAGCGGACCTTAGACTGTTGTCGAGGTGGACACCCTCCAGGCCCTCACGGCTATTGCTCGTTTCACAGACGAGAAACCGAGACGCGCGGGAGGCCCCGCTCCAGTCAGGAGCCAGACTTCGGGTCTGCGGTCTTAGTGCACACCTCGCGCCGATTTTGCACTTGTCATAATATTTATGCAGGAATTAGCGGTAGGAGGAGGTCATTTTTGAAAACTAGTTTATTTGCCTCTGCAAGAGCCTTATGAATCTGATTTGCTGATATTTAGCAAGATAGCATTCAGTAGATGTTTTTAAAAGTGTTCAACAGACAATTAACTAGTGACGTCTGAGACACAGGGAAGGAAACTGATCACCAGGCGGCTCTCCCTCTGCCAACCACACGGTGGGTGCTGAAAGCTCTCTGTAATTATTAAGAATATGAAACTTTGCATGTAATTGCAGGATGAGATCTGCTTCTCCTGAGGGTCTGTTAGCAGATTCTGACTTGAAGGTCTGAAGGTCTGCACTTCCAACAGCCCCCAGGGCACCTGGTGATCGTGACCCGTGACAGACACCAAGCAGCAGGCAGCGAGAGAACTTCAGATCATTGGGGCAAAATGCAGCTCGTGTGTTCCAAACGCTGTTAGTGGGTCCCTACCCCGCCCTGCAGGCACACGTGCGGGAACTCTGTGGGAGGAGTGCTCCCCCCACCGCCCCCCACCATCTGAGCCAGCCTGCGCACACCGAACACTGGCGCTGTGCTCAGCCTCTTCCTGCCCTGCTCTCTCCTCGTGGAAGGCGTTTCTCCCCAGATTTGATTATCTGGGGAGATAATCAAGACATTCCCTTCGCCCGCCCCTCAATCCAGGACCCATGTGATCACGTTCATGTCCCTTCATTCTTCATCCAAAAAATATCTCACCCTCATCTATTCCTCAAGAGATAGAACCAGCCTTCATGCTGGCTGGAGAGCCTCATGTTGGCCATTCAGCCAGTATTTCCTCAGTACCTGCCCTTGGATGTGAAAATGGGTTTGGGGAGCAGTTGGTTGGGGTTGGAGTGAAATGGAGGAGTGCCTTTAAAGTCAAGCTCAAGGTGCACGGAAGAAGAGAGCGAAGCTCCAGAGGAGGGAGAGAGCACAGAGACTGTCTGCCTCATTAGCAGTGGCTCCAGGGAAGCCAGCAGTCCCCCCAGGGCTGGCGCTCTGAGTCCAGGGATGCAGTGAGCAGGCCTGTCTGCAAAGGAAGACCAGGATGTGCTGTGCAGAAGCGGGCGGTTTCGGGAGACTTTTAGTCATGGGGCCTCATCTCTGAGCAACAGTGACAAGAGTGAAGGATAAGCAGGACAGGGCCCAGTAAGTGGGTCCTTGCAGAGGGGAGCCCGGATGCTTGAATGGGTTATATTGATATACTGTTATATTGATGAAATTTTTGTGGAATTTCCACAGAAGTGGTTAGTTTTACGAATTTTTCCCCCTTTTATTTCAGTGTCCCAACATCTGTAATGGGTAATGCTTATATATAAGGAGATTATAAAGAACATAATCTTCCTTTTTCACAGAAGCACATTTATTCTGCCTCTTACTAGAAGGAAAAATGTGCATTACTTTGAAAATTTTAAACATTTCACATTTCTGCCTTTAATATTATGAGGTATGAAAAGATACTATGTTTTTCCTTTTTTACACACAGATTCGACTTAAAGTAGTGCATTAGTGACTGAGAAGTTGTATATTAATGAAACAGTTGTGAACACTGCCTTGAAACCACTGTGTGGTGGAACTGGCTAGGCAAAGGCTTTATGCGGTTAGTAGTTTGTGAGTTAAATAAAAATGTTTGCACTCAGGGCATTTAGCAGCCTCTGAAGGTAATCTGTTTGGACTTGGATTTCTAAACTCTGAATTGCTTATGTGCAGCTAGTCAGCTCAGTTTATTAGAGCTGAGGTTTAGCCTTAAAATGATGGAGAAGGCAGTGGCAACCCGCTCCAGTGTTCTTGCTGAGATAGTCCCTTGGACAGAGGAGCCCGGTGGGCTACAGTCCTTGGGGCCGCAAAAAGTTGGACATGACTGAGCTACTGAGCTCGCAGCCTGAAAATCAAGTGCACGTTTTATGTCTGTGTCGGCTTTCGGGGGAGATCTTCGTTTCCGTCAGCTTCAGAAAGGTGAACGCTGACTGAATCCAGGAAGTCGGGCGGGAGGCCCTGCTGAGGACACCGCGCTCGGGCTCCTCTCCTCGGGGTGCGCCCTGCCCGCGGCCCCTTCCGTGAGAGGGCCTGGGCGATCTGCCCGGGGCCGGGCGGTCTGGCTGCTGTACGAGGCCGAGGGCGTCCCATCCAGTTCTCATCCACCCGCATCCGAGCCAGGGACCTTCTGTGGAAGTGGGGTCTGGACAGACGTCCTCACGGTGGGAGGACGGCAGGAGGGGCACGAGGGAGCACCTCCAGGGACCCGAGGGCAGCGCGCCCGCACCGCGGCTCTGACCTGGCCCTCCGCCGCGAGTGCACGTTCCCCCGGTTTTCAGCCATAACGCTTGTCCGTTTGCTTCTGGACCATTAACCCCTAAGACAGTAGACACACCAGGAAGCTATTTATGAATTTTTCTTAAAGCAGAGCAGCCCACAGGCAGGCAGTACGAACAGGTGCTGTTGCCGCGGCCCCGGGGCCGTCGTCCTTGTGCTCGTGAGAGGACCCTCGGGGCTCCTGCTGCCTTCCAGGGGCACGCGGGCAGGGGAGGCCCCAAAGGCACAGAGTCAGCCCCCGGGGCGCCTTCCAGAGGCTCCCGGGGCTTCCCTCACGGCGCGGGCCACGGCTGTCAGAGGACCACCCGGGGCCGGGGGCATGGAGGCGTCTGCGAGGGGCCGGGGGGTGCGCGCCGGCCTGAGACTCCAAAGACAGCGGCCGTGAGGTCGGCGGAAGAGAACATGGGAAGGGGAGGCCCTGAGGATCCAGGGGGGCTTCCCACGGAGGCCGATGGACCAGAGGCTTCTGCTGCTCTGGCTCCTTACCCACCGCTGCCCAACCGCCGCCCTCTGCTTTCCCGCCAGCACCGCCACTGCTCCCTGAAGTCCTGGGGCCTATGGGAGTCTGCCAGCAAGGCGGGGCGTCCCGGGGGCGGGGCGGGGCGTCCCGGGGGCGGGGCGGGGCGTCCCGGGGGCGGGGCGGGGCGTCCCGGGGGCGGGGCGGGGCGTCCCGGGGGCGGGGCGGGGCGTCCCGGGGGCGGGGCGGGGCGGCCCGGGGGGCGGGGGGGGGCGGCCCGGGGGCGGGGCGGGGCGTCCCGGGGGCGGGGCGGGGCGTCCCGGGGGCGGGGCGGGGCGTCCCGGGGGCGGGGCGGGGCGTCCCGGGGGCGGGGCGGGGCGTCCCGGGGGCGGGGCGGGGCGGGGCGTCCCGGGGGCGGGGCGGGGCTCCTTGTCCATGGAGTCTTGGTCCCGCGTGGCCAGCAGGAGGTGGTGAGACCTCAGCTCTGAGTGGGAGAGTCAGTCTACACACTCACTCAGATGTGCGAAACTCTTGCTCCAACGTTCCATTCCCAGCAGTGGCAGCCCGAGGCCTAACTGCCGGTTAAAGGCAGACTTGCTTCTTTACTGGTCGCCCGTCTCGTCTGGACCGAGGCCCACAGCTAGTTTCTCCGCCCTGTCTCCTCGCCTCGCCCGGGTGGGTCAGGACTCCAGGGTCTCCCTTGTCTCTGTTGGAGGAAGGGCCTCTGAGTGCCTTCCGGTCCCTGCTGGCCTCTGCGGACAGCTCTGTCCCCGCCAGAGCCTCTGACTGTCCTGTCGGCTTGAAGCCTCGGCCCTGAAGGCCTTCGGTCCTTAGTGTTTCAGCCATGGGTCCCAGCACGTTGAAGGCAGGAACAGGCGCTGGGGCCGAGCCTTCGGCTTCAGGCGGTGCTCCCAGGCAGACCATCCAGGAGGCAGCAGGAGGTCATGGTCCCCAGGGCAAGCAGGATGCACAGGGTGCTTGCTGTCCACAGTCACCTCTCTTCCTGGCCCCCGGAGCTACACGTGGGCTCCACGGGCCTCCCTCCGCTAGATCCTCAGGCATGAGACTCCTGGGCCTCCTGCCGAGGTCCTGGAGCCCTCACACCCACCGTCCAGACTCCCTACTGGCCCCAGGAGCAGAGCCCGGCACCCTCGCAGCTCAGTGAGCCGAACCACTGCCTATCCAAAGCTCCCAGGCAGCCCTCTGCCTCCCAGCTCAGCTCTAAAAGCCCAGGCAGAGTCGTCAACACAAAGGCAACCTTTTCAGTCCTCCCAAAGACCTACAGAACTGTCTCGTCAATTTTCTGCATTTGGTTGCCATTAATGTCTTGTTGAGTGGATTTTGTGTGTGTGTGTGTGTGTGTGTTTATTGAGAGAGAACAAACTGTTACAGGCTTTTAAGGAGACCAAAAACATTCAGTCTCTAATTATATCTATTATCCCATTCCCATTCATCTTGCTTTCTTGTTTTGAAGTGGGCCTTTCTAATAGCCAGAAACTGCAGTCACATTCTGAATAAATTCAGGCTGCTGTTTTTCTGCCGTTGTCTGTAAGAGGACTTGTCGGCATGGTCTGTAAATTTATTCTTGGTGAAGATTCTAATAAACTGTCAGGCTGGATGGGACTTAGTCCTCACCTCACCCCTTGCTGGAAATACTTTTTGGAAGAAAAGCTATGAAAAACCTAGATCATATATTAAAAAGTTGAGACATCAGTTGGTCAGCAAAGGTCCATCTGGTTAAAGCTATGGCTTTTCAAGTAGTCATGTATGGATGTGAGAGTTGGACCGTAAAGAAAGCTGAGAGCCGAAGAATTGATGCTTTTGAACTGTGGTGTTGGAGAAGACTCTTGAGAGTCCCTTGGACTGCAAGGAAATCCAACCAGTCCATCCCGAAGGAGATCAGTCCTGAGTGTTCATTGGAAGGACTGATGCTGAAGCTGAAACTCTAGTACTTTGGCCACCTGATGTGAAGAGCTGATGCATTGGAAAAGACCCTGATGCTGGGAAAGATTGAGGGCAGGAGGAGAAGGGGACAACAGAGGATGAGATGGTTGGATGGCATCACCAACTCGATGGACATGAGTTTGGGTAAACTCCAGGAGTTGGTGATGGACAGGGAGGCCTGGCGTGCTGCAGTCCGTGGGGTCGCACAGAATCGGACACAACTGAGTGACTGAACAGCAGCAACAAGGCCTGCAGTATTTCGAAATGCAGGTTCCAAGGATGTTTTTCCATGTTTGTTGAGTCAGTTACTACTCACCATGCCCTGAAGTTTGCCAGCTATCCTGCTGAGGGCTGGGTGTAGCCCTGAGCCAGACCCCACTAGGGGTGACAGCCAACTGATAAGCCAGCATTGGGTGTGACAGCGCTTTCGTCAGCGCCATAGAGGAGCTGATGCCAGGGGCTCCGAGGGTGGCCTGGGCACACAGTCAGGGTGGGCAGGAAGGCTGCTCCCAGGAGGATGCAAGAGAGCTAAGGATGGAGGCCCCGGGCCCAGGCAGGCTGAGTGATGCCCCCACTCGCCTGGGCGCCAGAGGCTGAGGGGCCAGGCCTGGAGCGGAGCCTTGGATAGCGTGACCGAGTGCAGGGCCGAGAGCCAGGCTCACAGGCCGAGTCACTGGGCTCCTGGTACGGCCCCAGGAAGGGAGGGAGCAGCTTCAGTGGAAGGTGAGCCTATTCTTGCACGGGTTCTCGTCTTGGTGCTCGGACGGTGTCATTGTAAAAATGTGTTTTAATTGCTGCCCCCAACGAAGATGGAGAAGGACATGGCAACCCACTCCAATGTTCTTGCCTAGAGAACCCCAGGGACAGGGGAGCCTGGTGGGCTGCCGTCTATGGGGTCACACAGAGTTGGACACGCCTGAAGCAAATTAGCAGCAACAGCCCAACCAAGAGTCTCCAGAGGAGCCCTGCGGGGTGGGGGGGCACTTTCACTCATGCATCCCCTCTTTAAGAACCCCCTCACGCAGCGCCGGGGGCTCAGGTGCACCGTGCAGAAGTCCACGACCCTCGCTCGCTGAAGCTCTCGGTGAGCAGCTCAGCGTGACGCCAGTGCTCAGAGCTGGCTCAGCGGGTCTTCAGGTCAAGTCTGCATGAAGGTCAGGCCTCACGCAGACAGAGAGACAGTTCCGGTGAAGGGGTTAAGTCTTGCTGACTCCACAGGCATCACTATCTGGCGACAACCACAGTGCCGTGGGTTTGTCCTTTTCTTTTTACCACTATGTTGAATTGACAACATACTTTACCGTTTATATTTTTTAAAGATTGTTGTTGTTCAGTTGCTAAGTCATGTCCGACTCTTTGTGGCCCCATGGACTGCAACACACCAGGCCTCCCTGTCCATCACCAACTCCCAGAGTTTACTCAAACCCATGCCCATCGCGTCAGTGATGCCATCCAGCCATCTCATCCTCTGCCATCCCCTTCTCCCCTTGCCTTCAATCTTTCCCAGCGTCAGAGTCTTCTCCAATGAGTTGGCTCTTCTCATCAGGTGGCCAAAGTATTGGAGCTTCAGCTTCAGCATCAGTCCTTCCAATGAATGTTCAGGCTTAATTTCCTTTAGGATGGACTGGTTGGATCTCCTTGCATTCCCAGGGGCTCTCAAGAGTCTTCACCACCACACTTCAAAAGCATCAATTCTTCCGCGCTCAGCCTTCTTTATGGCCCAACTGTCACATCCACACTACTGGAAGAACCATATATGGACCCTTGGTCAGCAAAGTGACGTCTCTGCTTTTTAATACAGTTTGTCATGACTTTTCTTCTAAGGGGCAAGCGTCTTTTCATTGCATGGCTGCAGTCAGTGTCTGCAGTGATTCTGGAGCCCAGAAAATAAAAATCTGCCACTGTTTCCACTATTTTCAGTTTCTTTAACTTCTGTCACCAGGAGGACCTGGTCTTTAGCCAGAGGGGTGAACTAACAGCCTAAACCCTGGTCAGTGTAGGGAGCCTCGCGGAGACGTCGGGTGAGTGCTCCGTGCTGTCCACCCTGTCGCAGGTCAGCAAGGGCAGCTCTGGGCTCTCAGCGGAAGTAAGACACACCTGTCACTGTGAGAACACGTTCATGGGACGTTGGTGGGAGGCTCTGTGTCCCAGGCTCTGTGCCCCCTCTCCTGTACCCGGCAGAGCATCCCTGGTAGAAAGAGTTGCTGTGCAGTGTGGCAGAGGAATTCCCTGACTGGTCTGAAGTGATGGTGCGGCAGCAGATAAATTATACTCAGGGCATTAGTTATAAAGTGTCATTCTTTTATTTTTCAGTAAATATTCAAGATGTGATATTACAGGAAAATTTGGAAAAGGAGGACCAGATTCTGGTTTCCCTGGCCGGACTAAAGCAGGTATGTCCGTTCACCTGACCCGGTATCACCCAGGCCAGCCTTTAGTGCCTGTCATGGGGGGAGGGCACCCCAGGCACAGACGTCCCGCCCACATTGCCTTCCACACGGAACCCTCCTGTGTGGCCCAGCTCCTCCTAGCAGTCACATCTGAGCAGCCCGCAGCCAGGCTGGTCGTCAGTCCCCCTGCCCCCAACCTCTCACCCCTTCCTCTCCGGCGCTGCTGCGGAGGGTGTGTCCCGCTCAAGTCCAGTCATGCCCCTGTAGGCGCGTGGACGTCCTGGGAGCACAAGGCCCAAAGAATCTCCTCCTCTAAGCAGCCTGGGCCCCTCGAGGGCTGTACTTGGCGGACAGATGGAGCAGCAATGTCCGTGAAGGGGTGCGGGCTCTCACCGCCAGCCCACCTGACTGGCCCTCAGCCGGGCGGGCCCCCCAGAGCCGAGGGCGCTCCCTGCGCCGGGGTGGACTCGGGGTGTCTCCCCCTCCAGGAGGACCCCAGAGGTTGCCCCGTGCCTGTCCCCGTGTGGGCCTGGCCGTGCAGGCTGGGACGGCTCCGTGTCGTCCATAAGGCAGAGCTGAGTGTTTTTGTTCTTTCTTTCTTCCCGTCGTATATTCATACCCACAACAGAGAAGACCACTCAGGGGACCTCCCTGGCGGCCCAGCAGTTAGGTCTCTGTGCCTCCACTGCAGGGGCTACAGGTTCAGTCCCTGGTCAGGGAACTGAGACCCCACAAGCCTCAAGGCACAGCAAAAAAAACAAGACTGGTCAGTGGAGTCGGGGTCAGATGTACCCGAGGTTTAGGTGACCCTTAGAGGCAGACCCGTTGGTCTTTCTCATGGATCGTCTTCTTTGAAATCAGATCAAAGACATCCTGAAGGGCTCCCTGCGTTTCAACCAGAGCCAGCTGGAGGCCGAGGACAACGAGCAGATCAGCATTGCAGATGACCACTACTGCTCCAGTGGCGCCGCCCAGCAGGTACCATGGCTCCCAGGGCAGGACAGGCCGCCCTGGGGGCGCTCACCGCGGGAGGGGCGAGAGCCCCGGAACCGCACATGGCGGGTACCGCACACAGCTGTGCGGGGTGTGGACTCGGGGCGGTGCCATCCGCTGTGGACGGCGGCTCCCGCGCTTGGGCAGCGCACAGCCTGCACGCCTGTAAGCAGCAGCTTCAGCCTGGGCTTCCGCCGCCCGTTAGGAAGCCCGGAAAGCCGGCTGTCTGCCTGTTTCCAGTTTGGCTGCAGCCCTGGCCTCCCTTCCCCTTTAGCAGGGGGAGTGCCGACCCTTCTTCCCCTTCTCGAGTGTACTTCACTTGGCCGGAAGCTTTTTGGCCTTCAAGGGGAGGGACTTCTCGGTGTCTATCACCCCGTAAGCCTCGTGGGTCAGGGAATGTTTTCGGTGAAGGCCCAGGGAGTGAATATTTTAGCAAAATTTCATCCAAGTTACCTTCTCAAAAAGTAGCATCCAGATGCTTACAAGCTGTATTCCTTTTTATGATTTTAAAGAAGCAGAACGGCATTTTCAAATGGGGCTCCTTCAGCTTTAAGAGTCCTCTTCCAGCAGAGCGCCCTTTGAGGTCCTTTCTCGCAGCTCCGTGCTCTTTGGCAGAGGCCCTTCCCGGTCCATGTGTGTGTAGACGCTCCCAGTGCCCCCAGTGTCCTGGGAGACAGAGCACAGGAGGGGGCGAGGCCAGAGGCCGGCCCCCAGGGGCGGGGGAAGGGGGCAGACCCAGACCCCTCAAAGGAGCCCCCTACCCGCGGGAGGACCCCGCGAGGCCGCGGGAGGACCCAGGGCTTGCCCAGCGCCCCCTCACCGCGCCCCCTCCGGCCCTGACCCCTTTGCAGGCCCCGCCAGCAGCCCCGGGTCGTCGGGAGCGGCCGGGCGTGGACGACTTCGTCCTGGTCTCCAAGGATGGCGAGGAGCGCGGCGCTGGGCCGAGCCCCGCGGGCCAGGCCCAGCCGCTGCGGCCACTCCGGGGCGCCGCCCGGCCGGTGCTCGTGTTCTCCGACCCGCTGACCGGCCCGGCCTCCGCCTCCTCCAGCAACCCCAGCTCCAGCCCTGACGACGACAGCAGCGGCCACAGCAAGGACTCGGGCTTCACCATCGTGAGCCCCCTGGACCTCTGACGGCCGCCGGCCACCCCGCTGCCGCGGAGACGCCCCTGCGCGCGCGCCAGCTGCCACCCTCGGGGCAGCGCCCACCTCTCCTCCGCACTCCCGGGCCGTCGGGGGAGGGGAGCGGGCCTCCAGCCTCCCCTGGGGCGCCGGCCGGGACCGCTGGGCGCAGCGCAGCAGGGCTCCAGCGTTCTCCAGCCTCAGACCCCACGGACCCGGTTGTCGGCGCCCCTCCTGGGACAGCCCAGACAGCCGTCGGAAACGAAGGCCGCGAGCGCTGAGCCTGCCTTGCTGCGCGCCCCGCTGGCGCCGCCTGCAGCAGGGCCTCCAGGAGCAGGGCAGCTCCCCGGAGGCCCCGCTCTCCCCTGTTGCTTGGCTCATCCCTTTGAAGAGAAGGTCAGAAGAGGCTTGACCTTTGCTGTGGAAGTCCGGACTGACCCTCAGCTGGGTCACTCCCCCGCCAGACTCTGTGAGCGCAGGCAGCCCGCTTCACCGCTTTTGTCCCCAGCCTCTGCATCTGGGAAAGGAAGTGTCAGATGGAATGATCTCGGGTTCTCAATTTTGCTGATGCTAAAAGCCTGTGTGAACAGCAAAAATGACATGTGCCTTGCTCTGTCATTTAAGTCACATACTAGCTAATACCTTCTGTTACTATAAATGTAGCAATTTCTTAATATTTTAAGTCTTTTTTTTTATGATTTCTGGATTTTCAGTGAATATTGCCATTTACCAGCCAGATAAGTTCAGGGATTGCTGACAGTAATCTAAATCACACATTATTTTATGTCTCAGTCTACAAATTACTTTTAATTTTTTACTGTTTTCCACTCGTTTTGTTGTTCCATGTAGAGTTCATTTCAGAATAAGAGCCTCGGTTACTGGCTGGCTGCTCACCTGTGTGAGCTGGAAACTGCACTATTATTAAAGTAACAGGTTTAATTTTCTAACTGGAATGATACTGAGTGAAGACCAGTGGAGACGCACACCTTAATTGAGCACACTATCAACAGGCAAATGATAGGAGCCAGGCCGAGGACTTATTTGGTCAAAGGACATTTCAGGGTCTGGGCAGAAATAAATTCAGTATATCAGCCTGAGCAGATGTCGTGAGCAAACAGTGAGGTGCCACAGTGCAGATCCCACATAGTTTACGAGTGGCTGAAAATGGACAAATCAAAAAGCAGTTATTGAGGATTTAGAAACCTTTCACCCTTCCAAAATTTGCGAGTAGTTTGGTTTGGGAGAAGCAGTCACTAGGCTGCAGTGTCCAGTAGCTGGCGCTTCACTGATCTGGAAAATAAAGTGTGGTGTTAACGACTCAGCTGGCCGGAGGAACTCGGCAGCTGCTGCAGCCGCTCCAAGTGCCCCTGGGTCGCGGTCCGCACGGGGTCCAGGCTCGCCCCGCAGGACCTGAGAGGCTGAGATGGGGGCGAGGGGTTGGTGGCCTCACAGACAGTGGCCACTGTGTAAAGTCGGGGCCACTGTGGGTACCGAAAGCAAAATGCCAAGCCAGACACGCTCCTGACAAAGCTGTTTACCAAGCAGCTGGCTGTTGACCAAGTCGCTGGCCACTCTCAGTAGAGTTACCTTGAACTGGAAATTTTTAAAGGCAAACTTCCATTAAATGCACGTACTGCTGTTGGAGAAATATCATCAAACGCCTCTTTAATGTGGCCACTGCTTCGTACAGTGAAAAGCTATGTACAGCACGTTGATGCCAGGCCAGTGGCCTTTACACGGCCCGCACACCCAGCGGGGTCTCCAGCCGGGAGCAGCCGTCTGCCCGCAGTGCCCTTGAAGCCCGTGGCTCTGCACATTCTGGCTCTCAGCAGGCATGCTGCCAGAATCATCCAGAACCCAGAGGCCCCAGCAATCATACATAAGCAAGTAAAACTTGTTTTAGGATTTGGTTCCTCCCCGATGCCCCCAGTAAATACTGATTAGACCACACAGTCCATCTGCATCTTAAGACGTTGTTTTCTGTTAGGAGAATGTCTTCAAAGGAACTAGAGTGGCTAGTCTGTTGTTCACAATGGAACTGAATCATGACGTCTTTGTATACAAACACAGCATATTTGGGCCCGGAAGAGAATTTCTTGTTAAAGAGTTTATTTGCCTCCATAAGCAGGGCTGCTACATACATTCACAGTTTTAATAGACTGCAATTAGCTATTCCAGTTGTGCTTTAAAATCCCCCAAATTATTTCCATTATTGAGTGCAAAGCAAATGTCCCATCCGGTGGACAGTTGGTCCTAGAGTTACAGACTCTGATCCCCTCTAGAAAGTCCCCTCATGCTCCAGTCTCATCGTTTGCCTTCTCGGGTATGACCTCGAGGCTCCGCCGCGGCTTCGGGGCGTCGGCGTTTTCCGTGCCGGGTTTGTTGAGTCCACAGGAGACGGCTGCGTAGTGGATCTGCTTCAGGTTCTCCACAGTCTCATTCTTGGCGTATTTCAGGAGGTCGGCTTGTCCCTGTGGTGAAAGAGGAATGAGACAGTGTGAGCGGGGACGCGGCTCTCGGGCAGTCTGACAGCAGGGGGCGTCCACTGGGGCGGAAACCGTTGAGGCCTCAAGAGGTGCGAGAGCACTGACTCCAAACAGGTCAGTTTAACAACAACAACAAAAGCTAGTTGTCCCAGTTCTCGACAGCAGACCCCCAGTGTGCTTGCTGCCTCTCAGCCCTCGCCACTTTCTGGGGCATTTTATTTTACATACATGGAATCAAGCAGTTATATTTTTCTTCAGCTTCCTTTATTTTTTTCCACCAAAAGTCACGTCTCGGCAATCTTTCCATGTCAGTATATACAGATCTACCATAGGCTGACAGAATTTTTAAAATTCTCCAGATGGTCTCGGGTAATTAAGGTGGTAATAACAAGAGTTCTCTATCTGCTTGAGTCTTACATTTCTCATGTTCAGACAAGTTATCACAACATTGTCAACAGCCCAGACCGTTGTCCAGCGGCGACACCAAGGACCCTTACCTGTGACAAAGCCAGGCCTGGGCGCCCCCTCCCTCCTACGCTGCCCTGCCCGCCTCCAGGCCCCCGGACCTGGCGCTGGGACGAGGCCGAGCAGAGAAGGGTCTGAGGCTGGGAGGGCGCTCACTGCGGCGGCGTTCACTCCCGTCGCTTCAGAGCCCATCGGAAGAGCAAAGGCCACTGAAAATGCCGTCGCCCACCCACGACCCAGGGGCTCTGGATTCGGACACAGCGACCACGCTGGCTTGGCAGTGTTTTCATTTGAGAAACTGAAACGCTATTTGGTTTCACATTCTGCTTCCAGTTTTATAACTAATTCCATTTTCTTTGTACCTTGAAAGACTTACAATAACCTTACAGGTCAAATATTTAAGGTTCTCATTTAGAAAATAATCTCTAGACGATGTAGCTGAAGGCAGGGCTCTTGCTGACCGCTGCTCAACCAGGGCTGGGGCAGAGGCTGGAGCAGCCGGGAAAGGAATGGCCTCAGCAGGCGCAAAGCACCAGAGCCAGCAGCCGCCCAGCAGCAGCGGGCCCATCAACAAGCTTACTGTGTGACCGCGAAAGATGTCCTCGTTATTAATAAAAGCGTGTCAAAGCATCTCGGTGGTGTGCAGTTTTTTAATCACAATTCATTGCTCTTACTGAGCTAAAACATCAGGGGTGCTGTTATTTCAGGTACATTTGTCAAAGCTTTCTTGTCAAAGTATCAGAAAAATGGAGGGCCCTCCTTCTGAGGGGCGTGACCGGTGTGGCCACAGAGGCTCTCCTGCCCTCAGCCACCACGTGCAGTGACCACGTGGCTGAGGGCGGAGAGCAGAGACGGCCACCCGCTACCCGGGGCCGGCTGGCACCTTCCTGCACATTACACACAGCGGGAGGAAGCGGAAGAGGGCATTCAGAAGGAGGCACCAGGTGTCAAGTGCTGTTCATCTTCGGGAAAACGGGAGCGCAGTTATGAGTGGCTGGAGCTCAGCGTGTCTGGGGCCCACAAGGACTTCGAGGCTGTTCTGGAGCCAAAGCCTGCAGCTTAAGGCTCACTCGGATGGTGGGTTCCAGGCTGCCCCTTCCTGCTCAGCTTCCTGTCCACCCAGGAACAGCCTTCACTAATGTAACCAGGCCGGATCCTGTGGGGCCTTCCCCAGACAGGACTTCCCTCCCACCCCCATCCGCTGCTTTAGCTCCTCTCTGAAGCACCCAGATAACTGTATCTGATGCACATTTCCTAAATTATTTCACAGATGTGAAACGGCCCCCCACCAAATGGAAGGTGCTAACTACCTGATGACCTTGAGCACAGAGCCCCCAGGCCTCCTGGAACCTAAGGACTGGTAACGCTAACCCCTGTGACAGTGCCCCGTTACCTCACACCATCAGTCGATCAGAGCTGTGCATGAGCGACCACATACCCTGGGACCCCTTCCCTCCCCTGGCCTTTAAAAACGCTTTGCTGGGCAACTGACAAACAACTAATCTCAAAAATACACAAGCAACTCCTGCAGCTCAATTCCAGAAAAATGACCCAATCAAAAACTGGGCCAAAGACCTAGCCATTTCTCCAAAGAAGACATACAGATGGCTAACAAACACGTGAAAAGATGCTCAACATCACTCATTACCAGAGAAATGCAAATCAAAACCACAGTGAGGTACCATCTCACAGCAGTCAGAATGGCAGCGATCCAAAAGTCTGCAAGCAACAAATGCTGGAGAGGGTGCGGAGAAAAGGAACCCTCTTACACTGTTGGTGGGAATGCAAACTAGTACAGCCACTATGGAGAAGAGTGTGGAGATTCCTTAAAAAGCTGGAAATAGAACTGCCATACGACCCAGCAATCCCACTGCTGGGCATACACACCGAGGAAACCAGAATTGAAAGAGACAGGTGCACCCCAATGTTCATCGCAGCACTGTTTATAACAGCCAGGACATGGAGGCAACCTAGATGTCCATCAGCAGATGAATGGATAAGAAAGCTGTGGTACATATACACAATGGAGTATTACTCAGCCATTAAAAAGAATACATTTGAATCAGTTCTAATGAGGTGGATGAAACTGGAGCCTATTATACAGAGTGAAGTAAGCCAGAAAGAAGAACACCAATACAGTATACTAACACATATATATGGAATTTAGAAAGATGGTAATGATAACCCTGTATGCAAGACAGCAAAAGAGACACAGATGTATAGAACAGTCTTTTGGACTCTGTGGGAGAGGGCGAGGGTGGGATGATTTGAGAGAATGGCATTGAAACATGTATAAAATGTATGGAACAAATTGCCAGTCCAGGTTCGATGCAGGATACAGGATGCTCGGGGCTGGTGCACTGGGATGACCCAGAGGGATGGTACAGGGAGGGAGTTGGGAGGGGGGTTCAGGATGGGGCACACGTGTACACCCGTGGCAGATTCATATTGATATATGGCAAAACCAATACAATATTGTAAAACCTCCAATTAAATAAATTTAAATTTAAAAAAATAATGCTTTGCTGAAACCCTCTGGAGAGTTTGGGGTTTATGGACACAGCTCCCTTCTTGCATGACCCTACAGTAAACGTTCCTCTGTTCCAGACTCCAGCATGTGGTATTGTCTGGCTTCACTGTGAGTCAGGCACACAGACACATTTGCCAGGAATCTTCATAGACCAGCCAGGAGTCTGTGCCGGTGACAGGTTGACCCCAGGCAGAGGCAGCCCCCTCCCTGAGTCCCAGCAGCTGCCAGGGTACATTTCACTCTGGGGATGTCAGAGGCAGTGCCCTTGACAGCTGCGAACCACCGCAGGGCACAAGGCGGCTTGGAACTGAGAGCTGCGGCGCTGGGGCCCCCTTCAGTGCCGCCAGGGGGGCCGCCCCAGCTCGTGCATGCTAGGCCTGTGTGTGGTGTCCCCGTTGTGTGGGTTTTGCTTGTGGCAGAGCATTGGTTGGAATTTTCCTCTTTGGACAAGGTCATTTCTGCTTCATTTCTCATGGGACGTCGGTTGGGGTTCTCCATTTTTGTGCCTAGGGAACTGACCCTGAGCGACTGATCTGAACTGTTTGCTTGATATTTGATAGCATCAATCCTGAATACTTAGGTATGGATGATCAGAGCTCTGCTCCATCCTACAGTCCCCTGGCATATTCTTGCAAAACTGGGAAATCTTTAGGTATCCTCCATTAATCCTCCAACTAATCCCTATCCTTCGAAAACTCTTCCACAAAGTTGCAGAGGAAGGAATACTTCCAAGCTCACTCTGAGGCCACTGTCACCTGATACCAAAACCAGACGAAGACGACGCAGAAGATGACAGCCAGCATCGCCGACGGACACAGCCGCAAGAGTCTTCAGCAACATTCCAGCAAGCGGTTCAGCAGCACATGGAAAAGCTCATACACCACGGTCAAGTCAGGGTCATCCCCGGGGTGCAAAGGTTCTTCAGTACGTGCAAACCAATCAATGTGATACGCCATATTAACAAATGGAAAGATAAAACCCATATGACAATCTCAATAGATACAGAAAAAGCTTTTGACAAAATTCAACACCCATTTATGATAAAAAAAAACTTCAAAAATGGGCATAGAAAGGCAAAATAATAAAGGCCATATATGACACACCCGCAGCAAACATTCTCAATGGTGAAAAACCGAAAGCATTTCCTCTAAGACGAGGAACAAGACAAAGGTGCCCACTCTCACCACGGTTATTTCTCACAGTTTTAGAAGTGCTAGCTACGGCACTCAGAGAAGAAAAAGGAAGGAAAGGAATCCAGACTGGAGAAGAAGCGAAGCTCTCTCTGCAGACCGCACGGAAGTACACACGAAGACCCTAAAGGTGCTGCCAGAAAATTGCTAGAGCGAAGCAGTGAGTTTAGCAAAGTGGCAGGATACAACATCAATACACAGAAATCATTGGCATTCCTATACACTAACAATGAAATATCAGAAAAAGAAATTAAGGAATCAGTCCCAATCGCCATTGCAACAAAAAGAATAAAACACCTAGGAATAAACCTACCTAAGGAGACAAAAGAGCTGTATTCAGAAAACTATGAGACACGGACGAAAGAAAGCAGACAACACAGAGATTCCATATTCCTGGGTTGGAAGAATCAATATTGTGGAAATGACGGTCCTTCCAAATGTAATCTACAGATCAGTGCAATCCCTGTCAAACTACCAATGGCGTATTTCACAGAACTAGAACCAAGAAATCTCACAATCCATATGGAAAGACAAAAGACCCCCAAATAGCCAAAGCTATCTTGAGAAAGAAGAATGGAGCTGGAGGAACCAACCTTCCTGACTTCAGACTATATACTACAAAGCTATACTCATCAAGACAGTATGGTACGGGCACAAAAACAAATACAGACCAATGGAGTAAGACAGAAAGCCCAGACAGAGATAAACCCACGCACCTATGGGTGCCTTATTTTTGACAAAGGAGGCAAGAATATGCAACGGGTAGTGCTGGGAAAACTGGACAGCTACGTGTAAAAGAAATTAGAACACTTCCTAACATCATCCACAAAAGTAAACTCAAAATGGATTAAAGACCTAAATGTAAGACGGGAAACTTTAAAACTCCTAGAGGAAACAGGCAGAACACTCTAGGTAAATCACAGCACGATCCTCTATGACCTGCCTCCTAGAGTAATGGAGATAAAAAAAAAACAAACAAGTGAGACCTGATTAAAAGCTTTTGCACAGCAAAGAACACTGTAAACAAAGTGAGAAGACAGTCCTCTGAATGGGAAAAAATGATAGTCAATGAAACAATGGACAGAGGATTAATTTCAAAAATATACAAGCAGCTCATACAGTCAACAGCAGGAAAACAACCCAGTCAAAAAATGGGCAAAAGACCTAAACAGACAGTTCTCCAAAGAAGACATACAAATGGCTAAGAAACACAGAAAAGATGCTCAAGGATCACTTATTATTCAGTTCAGTTCAGTTGCTCAGTCGTGTCCGACTCTGCGACCCCGTGAATCGCAGCACACCAGGCCTCCCTGTCCATCACCAACTCCCGGAGTTCACCCAGACTCACCTCCATTGAGTCGGTGATGCCATCCAGCCATCTCATCCTCTGTCGTCCCCTCCTCCTCCTGCCCCCAATCCCTCCCAGCATCAGAGTCTTTTCCAATGAGTCAACTCTTCACATGAGGTGGCCAAAGTACCAGAGTTTCAGCTTTAGCATCATTCCTTCCAAAGAACACCCAGGACCAATCTCCTTTAGAATGGACTGGTTGGATCTCCTTGCAGTCCAAGGGACTCTCAAGAGTCTTCTCCAACACCACAGTTCAAAAGCATCAATTCTTCGGCACTCAGCTTTCTTCACAGTCCAACTCTCACATCCATACATGACCACTGGAAAAACCATAGCCTTGACTAGATGGACCTTTGCTGGCAAAGTAATGTCACTCATTATTAGAGAAATGCAAATCAAAACCACAATAAGATATCACCTCACACCGGTCAGAATGGCCTTTATCACAAAGCATACAAACAATAAATGCTGGAGAGGGTGTGGAGAAAAGGGAACCCTCTTGCACTGTTGGTGGGGATGCAAATTGATACAGCCACGATGGAGAACAGTGTGGACATTCCTTAAAAAACTAGGAATAAAACCACCATATGACCCAGCAATCCAACTACTAGGCATATACCCTGAGGAAATCGAAATTGAAAAAGACACGTGTAACCCAGTGTCCACTGCAGCACTGTTTACAATCATTAGGACACGGAAGTAACCTAGATGTCCACTGACAGATGAATGGATGAAGACGCTGTGGTTTATACACAACGGAATACTACTCGGCCACGAAAAGGAACGGATTTGAGTCGGTCCTAATGAGGCGGATGAACCTGGTCCCTGTTACACACGATGAAGGACATCAGAAAGAGAAAGACAGCTATCCCATGCTAACACTGATAAAGCTACCTGCAGAGCAGCAACAGAGACCCAGATACTGAGAACGGACTTGGGGAGAAGGAGGAGAGAGCGGGATGCATGGAGGGAGTAGCACGGCAACTCACACCGCTGTGTGCAGGCCAGACAGCCAACGCGGACTTCCCGCAGACTCAGCTCAAACCAGGGCCTGGAAACAGCCTAGAGGGGTGGGGTGCGGCGGGAGGCAGGAGGGGGCTCAGGCGTCAGGGACACCACGGATGAACCTGGGGCTGCTCCATGCTGCTGTTTGGTGCAAACCAATGCAATTTTGTCAAGCAATTATCCTTCCCAATTAAAAGTGAATTTTTAAAAGTGGGACTTTTGCAGTTTATTTTATCTTGGGTGTGTGTGGACGTATGTGAATGAGTGTCTCAGTACCTGAGTCCAAATCCTGTTCTCTCCTCGTTTTGCTGAAAGTGACTGTGAATGTGAGCAGATGATATTTATTACTGTCTGTGACTGGCATTTGTTTGTTTAAGCTGAACTGGATATTTGGGAAATGGGGGTAAAATTCCCGAAGATGGCTGGGTTCTGTACAAACAGTGAGAGAAGGACTCCGCATTTCTCTTCCTGTGCCTTTGATATACAAATCATTTCTCCGGATATTTGGTGACATGCAGTTTTAGAGCTATGCTAAATTAAGTGATGGAAGTTCATATGGTTGTTTCTAGATGAGAAAACGAAGGGGCAAAACAATAGGGATGCAGAAAGTAATGGAAGGCTTGCAGAACAGAGCCTTCCGCATGGTCAGAACTGGCTCAGTTCAGATTAAATTCAGTAAGTGAGTCACTGGTAAAAGTAAGCTGGTGCAAAACTAGATTCTGTGTTGTCTGTTAAGAGGACAGAGTTTTCCTAGAATACAGCCACGGATGACGGATTCTGGGAGTTTCTGTGCCTTTAAGTGATTTGTATCTGCTCCTGAGAGCTCTTCTTATTTTGGTTAAGGAATAAGGATTGTGTGGAAATGACTTACGATCTTATTTGACTGTTTTGAAACTTTCTGACAAAAATCCCCAAATATCAAATTTTAATTAAAGTTTTTTTACCTCCAGCTAACTTTGGGATCCTTCAGAGAGCCCCTAAGGCTTCTCGGGGAAAAATATTAAACTAATAAGGATTGTTTGGTATGTCAAAGAACATGGGAAGCGCTGTCAAATGAGTGAGGCACCTCCTCGGATTACATGGTATGGGTAAGCGCTACTAACATAGATACTCTAGAAGTTATATGGGATGCCTAAAATTTGGACCTGTCCTGGCACAGTGTTATAATTTTACTTGTTATCTTAAAATGCTGGGGGAGGAATCAAGACGGCAGAATCGAAGGACGTGGAACTCCCCTCCTCCCACAAATACGTCAAAAGCACATCTACCTGTGAGACAATCTCACGCCTTACTGAATGCTGGCAGAAGATACGAGATACCCAGAGACACGAGAATGATCCCCATGCCCCTGGATGGGAAGAAAGAGTTTCCTTTGTAAAGGGACACTGAATGTATGGGAAAACCACAATGCTGTAATTAGCCTCCAATTAAAAGAAAAAGAAAAAGGGACAGGGGTGGGGCCTGAGTCCCCGGGAAGGGGCTGGAAAAGAGGGAAGGTGCTGGCACCCTGAGAAGCCCCCTCGCTCGTGTGGGCGTCAGCTGAGACAGAAAGGCCCGGAGGGGGGCACGCTGCCAGTTGACAGCAAAAGAGAGAGCAGCGCAGAGGCCCCAGGCTGCCTGGCCGCAGCCCCAGCGCAGGCCCCACTGCAGGCCCACTGCGATCTTGGGACCTGACTTGGGCGGATGGGTGTGTTAGCATCTGTGCTGTTGACTTTGTGAACACAGCGCCTGAGGGACACCAGGGTCAACTGCCTGCACTCCCACAGTGGAGGGGTGCCAAGGGCAGTGTCAGTCATGAGGTCCTCTGTGAGCCCCCCAGCAACAGACAGCACAGGGCACCCGCCCAGGCAGGCAGGTCTGGAGAAGGGACACAGGGGTTCTCCCAGCGGGAGTGCCCCAGTCCCACCGGCCTCACACTGGGGGCTTCCGCTCAGCGACCAGGGAGGAGCAGGGTGGCGGCCCGGGCAGGGGAGAGGGGGCCTGGCTCAGCACCCAGGCGGCTCTGGCACCACAGCAGCCCCCCCCCCCCCATCGAGGGGGCAACAGCCGCACTGAGGAAATCGCAGCAGGCGCGCGTCCTGAAAGCAGTCGGCCCACTCGGGCTGCCCAGGGATGCCGCCAAATAAGAGCGGCCCCCCAAGACCACAGACCACCGCGCCCCCCAACTCAGGGCGAGAAACAGGAGGGGAATGAAGAAGCAGGGGACCACACCCAGCTGAAAGGCCAAGAGAATTCCCGAAAGAACAAGGCAACAAACCTCTTCCATCTAACAGACGGTGAGTCCAGAAAGGAGATAATGAAAATACTGAAGACAGTACGCAGGGCTATTGACGGTGCAGATTCCTGTAAACAGAACTAGAAACTAAAGAGGAACCAAGAAATACTAGGAGGCTCATTCACTGAGATGAAAGCCGACTTAAAGGCTACGTCTCGCAGCCTTGAATAATGCGGAATAATGCGGAAGACTGCACAACTGATCTGGGAGAAGAGCAGAAGTCACCCAGTCCAGAGCAGACAGAAAGTCAAATGAAGAAAAAGAAAGCAAAATGAGAGATCTGGGATGATACAGAGCGCGCCAATCTACACGCAGCGGGGCCCCAGAAAGATCACGAAGGACTGAAAATGCACCTGAAGAAGTCACGGCTGAAAACGCCCCGAACCTAGAGAAGGAAAGAGACGTCCAGGCACAGGAAGCGCGGAGGGTCCCAAACAAGAGAAAGCCAGACAGGCCGGCCCTGAGACGCGCTGCAGTGAAAACGGCGAAGGTTAAAGGGAGGGCTCCGAAGACAGCGAGAGACACCCGCAGAGCCAATGACAAGGGAAGCCCCGCAGGGCTGTCGGCTGACTGCTCTGCAGAAACACCGCAGGCCGGGGGAGTGGCAAGGCGTGTGCAAAACCCTGGAAGGGAAAGACTGCCCCCTTGAACCTGCAAGCAAGGTTATCCTTTAGAAGAAAAAGAATTTCTCATAAGCAGAAACTGACTAGGCCTGTCCCACAGGAGAGACTGAAAGGCCTCCTCTAGCAAAGGAGCAGCAGGAGGACCACAACCGTAAAGCCAGCCGCTGCGAAAGCCAGGGCGCGGATGGACACGCTGTAGGCCGCTTCTTAGTTAAGTGTCTTTGTCAAGAAGCACTATAATCAATCTCCAACCCTGCCTTCTTAAGCCCTTTATCATTCCCAGGCAGGTGCAGCGATGCTGTGCACAGCGCTTCAGCTCTAAGAGGGTCGCAGAAAGAGCTTTCTGACAAGCACAGGTTTTTGATGACTTTTAAATCATAATGCTAAACCAGGCAAGATATTTTAAAAGACAATGCTGATTTCATAAAGCTGTTAGTTAAAAAAAAAAGCATACAGGACTGAGTAAACTGATGAAGATCGTTGTGATTTTTTGGTTTTAAGGAAACCTTTCCCCTTAAGTTAATTATGATTTACAGCAGTTTGGTAAAGTATACCTTCATAAGCACAATGGAAATATTTTTTTTCTCTGTACCTGATCCCTCCAGATACTGGAAACTCCTAGGTTCCTAGCAGCTTTGTCGGGTAAATTAGGAAGGACTACTTCCTAACAGGTGCAAAAATCTCAAGGTATTTCAGGGACCTCAAAAAGGGAGGAATTCACCTATAATCCGTAAGGCAAAAATCTATGGACAAGCCCTTGGTATGGCTTACCTGGCCCTGAGAAGACTTAAAATTTCAGTCTGAGACTCCTCATGAAAAATTCCAACACAGCCAATTTAAGGGAACCAATATGGTCAGTTAACCAGATTCATTTTGTAAACAAACCAATCTTAATTTGGCTGTATTTGATAACAGTGGGGATAATTTCAGAGAGATGTGTCAATGAATATCAGATTCTGATTCTGCTCATTGAAGCCTGCATTTCTTGTCTAAGACTCACTTCTCAGACAGTTCCTCGTTGCCATGGTGTGCGTTTGTGAGTCACTCAGGCGTGTCCGACTCGCTGTGACCCCATGACTGCAGCCTGCCAGGCTCCTCTGTCCATGGGATTCTCCAGGCAAGAGCACTGGAGTGGGCTGCCATGCCCTCCTCCAGGGGATCTTCCCGACCCAGGGAGGGAACTTGCGTCTCCTGTGTGGCACGTGGATTCTTTACCATCTGAGCCACCAGGGAAGCCTGTTGCCGTGTTACATAATTGTTAAGTTTAATCAAATTATTAAGAAGGATGCTCAAGTTTATTTCTGAAGCTTATCCCAGCCATCTACCTTTGGGTAAATATCAGATGCCCCATGATCCACAGCCAGAAATGATACATTCTAGAAGAACCACCGCTTAAATATGTCAAGAGATTAACTTGGGATAAGGCCTTGTTGATTGCCCTGCTATGGATTAGAATGGCTCTCTGAAGAAGACTTAAATTAAGCCCCTGTGAGATCCGGTGGGCTGTTCCCAGTGTCCGCCCAGGCGGGAGGGCCTGCAGCTGCTCTGAAGACCTGCCCGTTGCTAACTGCGCTAACTCGGGGCATGTACTAACCTCCGGCCATCAGCCTGCCTCCTACAAGTCTGTCCAGCTGAAGCAGGCCTTTCTGACCTGGAGACCAAGTCACCCTGAAAAGCCTAGAGAAATAAAAGTGCCTGAACATGAGCTGACAGCAGTGTGGACAGAACCAGGTCACATACGCATCACCCACCCCACACTCACACACGCATCACCCACCCCACACACACACACACACGCATCACCCACCCCACACTCACACGCATCACCCACCCCACACTCACACACGCATCACCCACCCCACACTCACACACGCATCACCCACCCCACACTCACGCATCACCCACCCCACACTCACACACGCATCACCCACCCCACACTCACACACGCATCACCCACCCGACCCTCACACACGCATCACCCACCCCACCCTCACACACGCATCACCCACCCCACACTCACGCATCACCCACCCCACACTCACGCATCACCCACCCCACACTCACACACGCATCACCCACCCGACCCTCACACACGCATCACCCACCCCACCCTCACACACGCATCACCCACCCCACACTCACACACGCATCACCCACCCCACACTCACGCATCACCCACCCCACACACACACACACATCACCCACCCCACACACACACGCATCACCCACCCCACACACACGCATCACCCACCCCACATACACACGCATCACCCACCCCACACTCACACACGCATCACCCACCCCACACTCACACGCATCACCCACCCCACACTCACACACGCATCACCCACCCCACACACACGCATCACCCACCCCACACTCATCTGTCGAGGCAGCCGGGGCAGAGCCGTGAGGCCGTCACACGCTGACTGAAACAGCGCCACGTCCTCAGAAGACGGCCCACCTCCTGAAGGGCCTGGAGAGCAGCGGGTCTGTGAACCCCTGGAAGGCTGGAGACTGCTCTTCAAAAAGATAAGTGTCGAGACTGCAGCCCACTGTAGCTGGAGAAGGGTGAGTCAGCCTACTTATTGAGTCTTGTTCAACGGAATAACACAGGCATCTAGTGTGGCTACAACACTCAGAAAGTTAAAATTAGTAGCTCTGTGTAGGAACTGGAGCCAGAAGCCCAAATCCAGTGATAAATTAGGGAACAAAAGGGCTAAAAGGTTTCATCAGGTTAAAATAATCGTAGATAAAGAATGAAAGAGAACGGTCCCATCTACTGAAGATTCTAAGGAACACTCCTGCCGAAGGCTGATCAGCTCCATGCCGTGACGAGCCACCGCTGCCTCCGTTCAGCAGAAGCCAGCGCAGCCGCTGCCCCTTCCCCACAAGACTGCGGAAGGGGCCTTGACAGCGAGGAGCTGGAACAGAGAAGGGCGGACCTGACGCTTAACGGGGCTGTTTCTTTTCCTTTAACCTTTGTCTTCTATTGATTCTGCTACAAGTTCATCGCCAAGGAGATGCTGCCTACGGCTTAAAGTGCACGAGTGGTCTGACTCAGCGAGCCCTGCTCCCGTGCCTGACTGTTAAACTGTTTTGTTCAGCTCACAGGAACCATCTTGGCCCAGACCACCCGTGCATGGCTGCAGAAAGAAAGTAACACATCCCCTCCTGGAGTCTGGCCAACACCAGGAGATATTTCTAACAACTTAAGTCCCTACGAACACTGCTAGCTATATTATTTATGTATTGGCTGTTTTACAGAGTTGTTCCTTGCGTTACCAAGTGTGTGACTGAACCTCTGATAAAAATAACGGTGAGCAGGTGACCTGATGCCAAGTTCTGTAAAGAGCACCGCCCGGAACGTGCAGCTCAAGATACGGAAGAAGCAACAAGAGGGATGTTCAAGAGGGACCATAACAGTAAGAGAACTGGTCCAAGACCTTCTGGCTACTTTTAATAAGGCCTAGTGCAGTAACATCAGTCACCTCAGATATGCAGATGCCACCACTTATGGCAGAAAGTGAAGAGGAACTAAAGAGCCTCTTGATGAAAGTGAAAGGGGAGAGCGAAAAAGTTGGCCTAAAGCTCAACATTCAGAAAACGAAGATCATGGCATCTGGTCCCATCACTTCATGGCAAATAGATGGGGAAACAGTGGAAAAACAGTGTCAGACTATTTTTTTGGACTCCAAAATCACTGCAGATGGTGACTGCAGCCATGAAATTAAAAGACGGTTACTCCTTGGAAGAAAAGTTATGACCAACCTAGATAGCATATTCAAAAGCAGAGACATTACTTTGCCGACTAAGGTCCGTCTAGTCAAGGCTATGGTTTTTCCAGTGGTCATGAATGGATGTGAGAGTTAGACTGTGAAGAAGGCTGAGCGCCGAAGAATTGATGCTTTCGAACTGTGGTGTTGGAGAAGACTGGAGAGTCCCTGGACTGCAAGGAGATCCAACCAGTCCATCCTAAAGGAGGTCAGTCCTGGGATTTCTTTGGAAGGAATGACGCTGAGGCTGAAACTCCAGTACTTTGGCCAACTCATGTGAAGAGTTGACTCATTGGAAAAGACTGATGCTGGGAGGGATTGGGGGCAGGAGGAGAAGGGGATGACAGAGGATGAGATGGCTGGATGGCATCACCAACTTGATGGACGTGAGTCTGAGTGAACTCCAGGAGTTGGTGGACAGGGAGGCCTGGCGTGCTGCAGTCCATGGGGTTGCAAAGAGTCGGACACGACTAGAACGGCTGAACTGAGCTGAGTGCAGGAATAGCAAAAGCCTATCGAGGAAACCCGGGCCTGACCTAATAAGGAGCGTTCCTAACACTGTGGGAGGAAACGACCACGAAATGCTTCCCAAACCACGTGCAAGGTGAGGAGCCTGAGGCAGCCCCGCCACCCGCGCCGTCCAGGACCGAGTCAGCTGCCCGGACAGCCGCTGGCCCTCAGCGTCCTCTGCAAGGAGATCAGGGTGCAGGTCGGGCGCAGGCACCCAGCGCTCTGGGAGGAGCTGGCGGAACAGACCCTCAGGCGGCCAGAGCTTTCAGGAGAAGGTCTGAAGACCCCGACTCTCGCATCTCCTCGGGAATCTTGGCGGTGACACCTCCCGGGCAGCCGCTGCGGATGAGAGTTCAGACGCGCTCCTTCACGGCCAGGAGCCTAGCTTCTCCGGGCTGCGTCGGACCCGCTCTCAAAGCAGCGCCTGCCGCTGCCAGGGCCTGTGGCTCTCCTCCCGGTGCGCTAACCTCCCTAAGGGAAACCCGCCCGTGTGCCCAGCCCCGGCCCCGCTCTCCTGGCGGTGGCGGCGGGCAGAGAGCAGGGGCCGCGCCGGAGCCGCCCGGGGAGCACTCCCTCCCCGCCGCTGCCCCGAGCTTCTGGGGGCCACGGTGCCTCCCGCCCCGGGCGGCCACGGCGCCTCTCCGCGCGGCCTCTGATGCTTCCACGCTGCTGCCCTCTGTGCCCTGGGCACGGGCCCGTGCACGTGCGGGCACTAACACTCCGCTCCCTGTGAGCTGAGGCTGCCTCTGGCCTAGAGAGAGAGGAGAGCAGGCCCCGGCCCGGAGAGGCGGCCACCCGCAGTGGGCCTCGCCCCCAGCCGCCGCACAGGGCATCCCGGTGCTCACACGGCCTCAGCTTCCCTGGCACTCCGCAAGTCCACGAGCTCAGCGCCCCTGAGCACACCTCTGGTGTCATGCACGCTGGTCTGGTGTCCACTACCGTCCTCCTCAAGCACTTCTGCAACGAAAACCCAAGACTGAACTTGTCAAACCCTTTCTAATGCCTGGGAAACAAACGCCAGGTTGACAGGAAGTTACAGCTTCTTTACTGTTATTTAACCGGAATATTAATAGTATGTGGTCACAAACAAAGTGCGTTTTAGTAAGCAATTTGTGGTTAGTCACTCTTTGGGGTGATGCACGACTCATAAAGAAACTGAATACACTTCAATCCAGTATTTCATGAGTATTCAAGATCACAAGCCAAACTCGTAAACCTCCTTTAAGAGGGCTACGGAAACTAACACGCTCTCTCTCTTACACCCACAACTCAGAAGAACTGTGAGCATAATTACGGTCCAAAATCTGAAACCACAAAGTCTATGCTATTTCAAAACTTAGGCAGGTAGGCATGCATACCAACGGAGTCTGCTGGGAACAACAGAAACCATTTACCAAGTGACTCCTGAGTGCCAGACACTGAACTAAGCCCTTTACAAAGACTATTCTCATGACAGTCGCTCCACTCTGCAAGAGAGGTGCCATCACTATCCCCATTTCACAGCTGAAGAAACAGTGTAGAGAGACTGAGGGCCTTGCCCAAGGGCAGGGTCGACATGGAAAATTTAAATACTTAAGTACACACAACTGGTGTGTGTGTTTTCTCTTCGGATAAACTAAACCAGGAGTCCAAACTACAGGCAGCTGAGCCCCGCAAGTTACAGGTGACACTTCAAAGCCAACAGTGTGGGACGGTGATGGCATTTTGAACATGCTCAGCATATCACCCATGGAGGGCACGATGCACTTTTCCTGTGATTAAACGCAGGAGCAGAAATCTAGATTTCATTTTTTGTAGAATAGGCCACAGAGTGAATGGGAATCTTGGCTACTGGCTCTGAACCGCCACCTACCACACTCTGATGGAGCTCTGCCAGGGGTCCCAGGGGCAGCTGATGAGTCAGCCAGAGTCAGGAAGCCCCCCTCCCACAGCTCGTCAGGCCTTCTTACCACTCAAGTCTCAATAAACCTGCCACTCAGAAAAGACCCCCTGACCGTCACCACCTAAGGCTGGAGCAGTGGGGATGGGGGCACGAGCTTTTCCACAGGAAAAGATTTCTTTCAAATTTTCCACTACTGTTTCTGGGGATGCAGCTGCTAATCCCTGGCCTCACTCACTTACATCCTGATTATGCAGGACCCACGGGTCGATCTGAGGGCAGCCCCCTCCCCCCCCCCCACCCCCCCACCCCCGTGACACTGTTCCCCGGCTTCCGGCCAATATTTTGGCTCTTTTCTCACGTTTAACTGATACTCTTCAGTTTTACAACTGTTGTGCTCCACAATTTGTAGAGAAGTTAACCAATTAAACATTTAAATATAAGGTTCAGTTTATTTTAAATTAAGAACAAATGCCTTTCTCCAGAGCAACAACTTGACGTTTCGTCCGACACAGATGGAAGGTGGGTGCCCCCAGGCAGCCCAGGGACGTGTCAAGTCTGAGCTGAGCCCCAGCAGGCCAGGGGGCTGCACAGGACACCGCCTTCCACGTGGGGCCCCGCGGCACCCACAGATGGCACCTCAAGGCCGCACTGTAGGGACCTGGCTTCTACGCCACAAAGCCCTCTAGTTGCAACTGTGACCGCCCTCCCTGTTACAGGCCTGACCTGGGAAAGGAGAGGCGCCCACCTGCACAGGGATGGGACGAGGGTCTTGGGAGCGGTCAGCAGGGTCTCCAGGTGGCAGAGCTGAGTCCAGCCACGCAGAGAGAGAGGAGGTCAGGGGATTGCAGGCAGAGGACAAGGGCAGGAGAGGACATGGGGCCAAGGTGAAGGTGGCGGCGTTGGACAGGGCCAGGGCGGGAGCAGGAGGACGCTGGGAAGCTGGGAACCGCTTCCATGTGAGCACTGCCCTCGCCCCAGGGACCTTCCAAGCATGCCTCTGCATAATTAAACATTAGCTGAGTAACCACAAATTCCACATCAGTGGGATCCAAATGTCCGAGGTTCCACTGTGTTTTAAATGGGTCAGGAAGGGCGGCCTGCCTAGCAACAAACACTGCTGTAGTTTGATTTAGAGCTTTTCCCCAAAAAACAGACAACATAATCGATTACCTATAATACATGAAGTAAGTGTAGGATATTAGCATCAGGAAAGGAGTGGAACACAGACTGTCTAATTTTCAGAAACCAGTGTTATTCTTCAGGTCTTCAAGGTAAATCTGCACCACAGGTAAAAACAAATGAAGATTAATGTCTTACACAAACCTCTGGATGGGATCACCAAAAAAAGACAGACACAAATAAAACAAAAAGAAAACCAATACTCCAGAAACAAAAAACCATAAGAGAATGCCAGGAAAATTGTGTGCCAGCAAATTCTACAACCTAGAAGAAATGGAGACATTTCTGGAAACACACAGCCCACCAAAATGGAATAAGCAGAAATGGATAATTTAAAGATACCAATCACTGCAAGCAAAACAGAATCATTAATTTAAAAACTCCCTAAAAACAAAAGTCCAGGACCAGATGGCTTCACAGGCAAATTCTCCCAAACAGACAAAAAAGGACTCAAACTGCTTCTCCTCAAACCCATGCCAAAGACAGAAGAGAGAAGACTCCCAAAGACATTCTGTGGAGCCATCACCGCCCTGATGCCAGAGCCAGAGGACCCTGCAAAAAATAAAAGCACAGGCCAACATCTGAAGAACATAAATGCAAAATCTCTTAAACAAAGTATTAGCAAATCAAATCCAACAACAGATAAAAAGACCTACCTGGAATCGTCTTAAGCTCACAACGATGGTTCAACATACACAAATCAACCCGTGTGATGAAGCATATCAGCAAAAGGAAAGATGAAGACCACATGGTCATCTCAGTGATGCACTTGACAGAATTCAACATCCGTTCACAGTGAAAACTCTTACCAGAGTGGCCGTAGAGGAAACATGCTGCTGCTGCTGCTAAGCCGCTTCAGTCGTGTCTCACCCTGTGCGACCCCATAGACGGCAGCCCACCAGGCTCCCCCATCCCTGGGATTCTCTAGGCAAGAATACTGGAGTGGGTTGCCATTACCTTCTCCAGTGCATGAAAGTGAAAAGTGAAAGTCAAGTTGCTCAGTCATGTCCAACTCTTAGCGACCCCATGGACTGCAGCCTACCAGGCTCCTCTATCCATGGGATTTTCCAGGCAAGAGTACTGGAGTGGGGTGCCATTGCCTTCTCCAGAGGGAACATAGCTCAACATAATAAAAGCTATTTATGCCAAGCCCACAACCATATAACACTCAACAGTGAAAAGCTGAAAGCCTTCCTGCTAAAATCTGATACGAGACAAGGAGGCCCACTCTCACCACTTTATTCATACAGTACTGGAAGTCCTAGAGAGAGCAATCAGACAAGAAAAAGAAATCAAAGGCATCCAGATCGGAAGGGAAGCAGCAAAACTGTCGCGATATGCAGGTAACACGACACTATATATAGAAACCTCTAGACTCCACACAAAGCTACTCTTAAAAGAAAAACCGATCAAGAATTCAGCAGAGCAGCAGGACGCAAGACTCACATACAGAGATCAACTGCATTTCTTTGCACTAACGATGAAGTATCAGAAGGGGGATGTAAACAATCTCTTTCAAAAACACAACCAGAAGATATAAATAATCCTTAGGATAAACTACAAAGCTACAGCCATCGAGCAAGCCCAGTATGGGCACAAAAACGGAAATATGGATCAGTGGAGTAGGACACAGACCCCAGAAATAAGCCCCCAACAGCCAATTAATCTTCAACAAA
Source organism: Ovis aries (assembly GCF_016772045.2). Classification (NCBI taxonomy): domain Eukaryota; kingdom Metazoa; phylum Chordata; class Mammalia; order Artiodactyla; family Bovidae; genus Ovis; species Ovis aries. The sequence goes on along the minus strand of NC_056054.1, from coordinate 275,107,178 downwards.
GGAGGCGTGAATACACAGTGGAGAACAGACGGCCTCTTCAGCAAGTGGTGCTGCGGAAGCTGGACCACCAGATGTGAATCAGTGAAGTCAGAACCCAACTTCACATTATTCACAAAAATAAACTCAAAATGGCTTAAAGACTTAAGATATGACACCATAAAGCTCTTACAAGAGAACATAGGAAAAACATCCTCTGACGTAAATCATACCGATGTTTTCTTAGGTCAGTCTCCCAAGGCAATAGAAATAAAAGCAAAAGTAACCATATGGAACCTAATAAAACTTACAAGCTTCTGTCCAGCAAAGGGCACCATAAACAAAATGGAAAGATAACCTACAGGCTAGGAGAAGATACTGACAAATGATGCGATCCACAGAAGGTTAATTTCCAAATATACAAATAGCTCATACAACTCAACAACAAGAAGACAAACACCCCAGCTGAAAAATGGGCAGAAGACCTAAACAGACATTTCTCCAGCTGACACACAGATGACCAGCAGGCACATGAAAAGATGTTCAACATAGCTCAGTATTAGAAAATCAAATCAAAACTGTAGAGAGGAATGCCACCTGGCAGCAGGCAGAATGAACATCATTACAATGTTTGGGAATAGCAGATGCTGGCGAGGGTGAGGAGAAAAGTGAGCCCTCCTACCCTGTTAGCGGGAAGCCTCGCTGGTGCAGCCACTTGAGAGACAGTATGAAAAAATAAAAAACGGAATTAGCATATGAGCTAGCAGTCCCACTCCTGGGCACATACCTGAATAAAACCACAATTCAGAAAGACACACGCACCCCTCTGCTCACGGCAGCGGTGTTCACGGCGACCGAGAGACGGACAACCCGAGCGCCCACCAACACAGGGAACGCAGACGTAGTCAACGCACACGTATCCAACGGAACACTGTGCAGCCACAGGAGAGGGACGGACACGGCCAGCTGCCGCTGCACGACGGACTGAGAGGCTATCGTCCTACGTAAAGCAAGCCAGACAGAGAGAGACAGAAGGCGCCCGCCATCACTCACGTGTGGGATCTGAATCTATGAGACAGAAACAGACTCGCAGACACGGAGGACAGACTGTGCTGCCAGGGCAGGGGGTAGGGCGGGGCGGGGGCCAGGGGGGCAAAGCACTACTCACAGCATGGGCGAGGAGCAGGGCCCCACTGCCCAACACAGGGAACTATACCTAATGGCCTGAGATATCCAGACTGCACAACACAGGGGAAGGGGGCTGGGGGGGCCTGGGGCCAGGGGGGCAAAGCACTACACACAGGATGGGCGAGGAGCAGGGCCCCACTGCCCAACACAGGGGACTATACCTAATGGCCTGAGATATCCAGACTGCACAACACAGGGGAAGGGGGCTGGGGGGGGGGGGCGCAGCGGGAGCCAGCAGGCACAAAGCGCTACACACAGCACAGGCGAGGAGCAGGGTCCCACTGCACAACACAGGGGACTATATCCAATGTCCTGAGATAAACAATGGAAAAGAATATGAAAGAAACCATGTGTGTGTGTGCATATATATATATACACACATACATATACATCCACACACAACTGAGTCACTTTTCTGTACAGCAGAAATTAATACGACATTGTCAATCAATTATAGACACATATAAGTAACATCTTAGAGAGTAAGTCTTACTGACGCAACAGCCATTTGGTTTAGTTATTTCTTTTTGGCAGGAGTCTTGCGCTCCTAAAGAGAACGAATCTCGAATTGCTTTCAGGCTTTGGTTTCAGTCCCTCTCTGAGAGCGGGGTGGCAGAGCTGGGGGGCGCTGTCTTGGCAGCAGTTCTTCTGCGAAACATCTTGGGTTGTAACAAGCTTCACTGAGGTCCACGAGAGGACACGGGTGCTGTGAAGTCCAACGCAATTTTGGCCTAGATTAGTAACAGTTGTCAGACTCGGGCAAAATCAGACCTCCAGGTCTCATTCTGGGAGGATTAGCTCACCAGGCATCTGAAGTTTGGGGGGCCCCTGGCCGCCCCATCTTAGGAAGAACGCTGACAAGCCGGAGCCTTCGGGAGATGGAGGGACCCGATGGGGAAGGGACCAAGAGCCGCGTCAGCCTGAATCCGGCTTCTGAGAGAGGGCTCAGCCGTCCCGCATGTCTGCTGGGCGCTGAGGGAGGGCGCGCGTCCGTCCGGGCTGCCCTGCGAGCAGCCGTCATCGGTGGGAGAGTCAGAGACGGCAGACGCTGCACCTGGTCAGCACGACACCCGCACGGCGGCACGACACCCGCACGGCAGTGGGGCGGCCGGCAGCCTCGCGGGGGCCTCCGCCTTCCACCCGCACCCAGGCCAGCGGCACCGTCCACTGAGGGGGGTCCCCTTCCCCAAAGCAGAGAAGAACCATGGCGAGGAGGGCGTGAGGCAGGACTGTGGAAAGGTCAGCCCCCATACCCGCCATGCACGCAACGGCAGGCCGAAGAGGCCGTCACACAGGAGGGAAAGCGCCCCAGCCTGGGGGTCTGGCTGGGGGGAGGCTCCACCAGAGCATCTGGCTGAGGCCAGCGGGGTTGGATCACAGGAGGTCCCTAAGGCTGAGGGACACAGAAACTGCGCTCTTGGAGGGCACACGCAGGTCTCGTGTGCATCAGGACCTGGGGGAAAGCAGAGGCCTCATGGCAGGGACAGACATGGGGGCAGAGCTCCAGACAGTACTCCCTGCTCTGAGCCCTCCTGCAGACAGGCTTTTCTCACCAGGACCCGGCCCAACCCAGTAGCTGGCAGACACCTCAGGCCAAACAACCAACAGACCGGAATACAGCCCTGCCCGTTGGGAGACGTGCTGCTCACAGTCTGCCCAGTCCCACTGGTGCCCACTCAACACAACCTCTTGATACAGCCCTGCCCACCAGAGGCACAAGACCAGCTCCAGCCATCAGCGGGCAGAAACCAGGCCCCCTCTCCAGGAGGCCTGCACTCGCCTCGAGACCAGCCGCCTGCAGAACAGAAACCACACTCAGAAAGTCAGACAAGATGGGACGGTGAAGACTATGTCCCCGAGGAAGAAACAAGACAAAACCCCAGAAGAACAACTGAATCAGAGAAAGGCAACATCCCCGAAAAATGATTCAGAGGAATGATAGCGAAGATGATCCCAAAGTCTCAGAAAGGGGAAGGAGACACAGACCAAGAAGACACAAGAAATGTTTAACAAACAGCCAGAAGACCAAGAGAATAAGCCGACGGACAGGAGCAATACAAGACCTGACGTGAAAGAAGGAATCAAGGGCAGCGTGACTGAAGTAAAAGACTGAATGACTAAGTGGAAAGACAGAGTGGTGGAGACAACCGCCAAGGGACAAAATGAAGAAGACAGAGCGAAAAGAAAGCACCACAGTCCAAGAGGCTCTGCAACAACATTAAATGCACATTTGCACTATGGGAATCCCAGAAGGAGGAGAGAGGGAAGGGCCTGGGAACATGCTTCAAGAGATGGTCGCTGAAAACTTCCTTAGCTTGGGAAAGGAAACAGTCACCCAAGTCAAGGAAGTGCAGAGAGTCCCAGGCAGGAGAACCCCAAGGAGGAACATGCCAAGACACTTGGTAATCAAACTGACAAAGACAAAGAGGAAATATTAAAGGCAGTAAGGGAAATGCAATAAATAACATACAAGGGAATTCCCATAAGGTTATCCGCTGATTTTTCAGCAGGAACTCTGCAGGGAGTTGGCACAATATATTTAAAGTGATGATACTGAGCAAGGCTCGCGATCACATTTTATGGAGAAATAAAAAATTATGGAAAAGCAAAAGCTAAGAGAGTCCGTCACCACTACAGCAGTGTTGCAGCAGGTGCTAAAGGAGCCTCTCTAAGTAAAAAAAAAGGTCGCGAGTAGAAAAAAGGAGATTACACATGGGAAGCTCACCAATAAAGGCAAACATGAAGTGAAGGTAGAAGATCACCGGCACACAAACACGCCATCAGAACCAGCAAGCATGAGGCGGGCAGGGCGCAAACGAGGGCACGGGGAATGCCTCCGAAGTGAAAAGTCCAGCACCTTAACACTGTCTTGTTCATTCATAGGCTGCTATATCGAAGCCTCATAGTAACTGCAGATTGAAAATCTACAATAGATACAAGAAAGAAAAAGAATCCCAACACAACACTAAAGTTAGCCATCAAATCACAAGACGAAAGAGAAAAGGAAGAAAAAGACGTACAAAAACAAATTAAAACAAGTAGCCAAACGGCAATGAAAACATACCTGTCAATAATTACCTTAAACATAAATGGATAAAATGCTCCAATGAAAAGACTGCCTGAATGGATACACAAGCAAGACCCATATGTATGCTGTCTACAAGAGACGCACTTGTTCAGACCTAGGGACACATACAGACTGAGAGTGAGGGGATAAGAAAAGGAATTCTACGGAAATGGAAATCAAAAGAAAGCTGGAATAATAATACTCATGTCAGATGAAATAAACCTCAAGACAAAAGCTGTTAGATAAAGGAGGACCCTACACAACACAGGCATCTGTCTGAGACGAAGATATAACAACTGTGAACACATCTGCAGCTGACGTACGAGGACCGCAGTGCACGAGGCAGATGCTAGCAGCCGTGAAGGAGACGCTGGCCGTAACTCAGCAGTACGGGGGGGCCTCAACACCCCACTTGCCTCAGAGGAGAGACCATCAGACCGAAAGTCAACAAGGAAACGCAGACCTCAAGTGAACATTAGGCCAGGCAGAGTTAATTGCTATTTTCAGAGCATTTTATCCAAAAGTAGCAGAATACACAATCTTTTCAAGTACACATGGAATATTCTCCAGGATTGATCACAAGCAGGGTCACAAAGTGAACCTCAGTAAATTTAAGAGAACTATCCTATCAAGCATCTTTCTCAACTACAACACTATAAGATTAGGAATCAACTATAAGAAAAAAACCTTTGTGTTTCTGTTGTAAAAAACACAAAAGCATGGAGACATGCTACAAAACAGCCAACGGGTCACTAAAGAAGTCAAAGAGGAAATAAAATACCTACAGAAAATGAAAGCTTGATGATCTAAAACCTATGAAACACAGAAAAATCAGGGCTAAGAGGGAAATTTATAGCAATACAATCTTACTTCAGAAAATAAGAATAATCTCAAACTACCTAACACTATACCTAAAGCAGCTAGAGAAAGACGCAGAAACAAAACCCAAAATTAGTAAAGGAAAAAACTCATAAAGATCCGAGCAGTAGTAGATGAAATAGGGATGAAGAAATTAATAGAAAAGGTCAATGAAACTAAAAGCTGGTTCTTTGAAAAGACAAAATTGGTAAACCTTTAGGTCTCAAGTCGATAAAATTAGAAATGGAAAAGAAGTTATAACCGACACCACAGAAATACAAAGGATCATAAGAGGCTGCTACAAGCAACTATATGCCAATAAAATGGACAACCTAGAAGAAACAGACAAGCGCTCAACAAGGTACAATCTTGCAGGACTGAAACAGAAGAGAAGAAACAGCAAATATGAACAAACCAATTACAAGTGATGAATTGAAACCGTGAATTAAAAACAATTCCAACAAACGAAAGTTCAGAACCAGATGGCTTCACAGGCAAATTCTATCAGACATTTAAAGAAGAGTTCACCTGTCCTTCTGAAACTATTCCAAAAATTTCAGAGAAAAGAACACTCCCAAGTTCATTCTATGAGGCTACCATCACTCTGATACAAAAACCAGACAAAGATATCACAAAAAAGAAAATTACAGGCCAATTCACTCATGAACATGAATGCAAAAATCCTCAAAAGAAATCCTAGCAAACTGACGACTCCAACAATCCACTAAAAATTATACACCATGATCAAGTAGGGATCTGTCCCAGGGATGCAAGGATTCTTCAGTATTTACAAATCATCAATGTGATATACCACATTATCAAACTGAAGAATAAAAGTCATATGATAATCTCAGTAGTTGTAGAAAAAGCTTTTGACAAAATTCAATACCCACTTTTAATTAACACTCTCCAGAAAGTGGGCACAGAACGAACCCACCTCAACATAAAAAATCCAAATATGATAAACCCACAGCTAACATCATTCTCACTGGTTGGAAGCTGGATACATTTCCCCTAAGGTAAGGAACAAGGCAAGGATATCCACTGTCACTGCTTTCATTCAGCATAGTTTTGGAAGTCCTATCATGGCAATCAGAGAAGGAAAAAATAAAGGAAACAAAATTGGAAAAGAAGTTGAAATGTCTCTATTTGCAGATGACATGATACCATATACAGAAAGCCTAAAGATGCTACCAGAAGACTACCGGAGCTCATCCGTGTAGTCAGTAAAGTTGCAGGATATAAAACTAACACACAGAAAACTAATGCATTTCTGTATACTAACACAAAATCAAAATCAGAAATACAAGTTAAAGAAACAATCCCATTCATTATCTAATCAGAAAGAATAAAATATCCAGGAATAAGGAGGCAAAAAACAGAAAACTGAGATACTGATGAAAGAAATCAAAGGCAACACAAACAAATGGGAGACACATCATGTTCCTGGACTGGGACAATCAACACGGTGAAAGCCAGCATCTACCCAAAGCAATCTACAGATTCAGTGCAATCTCTATCACATCACCAATGGCATTCTCCACAGAATTAGAACAAAAAGTTGTACAATTTGTGTGGAAATACAAAAGACTCCAAAGCAATCTTGAGAAAGAAAAACGGAGCTGGAGGACTCCGGCTCCCTGGCTTCAGATGCTACATGAACACAGTGATCAAGACAGTATGGTACTGACACAAAAACAGAGATATGGATCGATGGAACAGGATCTAGGAAGCCCAGAGGTGATCTCAGGCACCCGTGGCCACCTAAGCTACGAAAAAGGAGGCAAGAAAATAGGCTGGTGAAAAGACAGTCTCTTCAGTACGCGGTGCTGTGAGAAGTGAATGAAATTAGAATATTCTTTACAGAAAAATACAGAGAACCATACATGAAAATAAACTCAGAATGAATTAAGGAACTATATGTAAGACCGGAGACTACAACCGCTTCGAGGAAAACAGGTACAACACTCTGATATAAATTGCAGCAATATCTGTCTTCTACAGTAATGAAAATAAGAAGAAAAACAAAGGGGAATTAATGAAGGTCAAAAGCTTTGCACAGCCAAGGAAATGACAAAACAAAATAGGAGAAAATACTTGTAAACAACGTGACTGCTGCTGTTGCTACTGCTGAGTCGCTTCAGTCGTGTCCGACTCTGTGTGACCCCAGAGGCGGCAGCCCACCAGGCTCCCCCGTCCCTGGGATTCTCCAGGCAAGAACACTGGAGTGGGCTGCCATTTCCTTCTCCAATGCATGAAAGTGAAAAGTGAAAGTGAAGTTGCTCAGTCGTGTCTGACTGACAAGAGCTTAATTTCCAAAATTTACAAACTGCTCATGAAGCTCAAATATATACATATATAAGCAACACAATTTAAAAAATGGGTGAAGACCTAAATAGACACTTCACTTCTCCAAAGAAGAAACAGAACTGACCAAGAGGCACATAAAAGGATGTTCAACATCGTTAATTATTAGAAAAATGCAATCACAACTGCCATGAGATATCACCTCACACCCATCAGAACAGCCATCATCCAAAAGTTGACAAACAATAAATGTTGGAGAGGGCGTCGGAGCAAAGGGAGCCCTCCCCGCTGCTGGTGGGGATGTAAGTCGGTACTACCGCCATGGAGAACAGTGTCGAGGTTCCTTAAGAAACTAAAAAAAGAGCTGCAGTATGACCCAGCAATCCCACTGCCGGACATGTGTCTGGATAAAAACATGGTTCAAAAGGGTGCATGCGTCCCAGCTGCCCACCGCAGTGCTGCTCACAACAGCCAGACCATGGAAGCAGCTGAAATGTCCACTGATGGATGGATGGCTGAAGAAGACGTGGCACACACATGTAACGGGGTATTCAGCTCAGCTCAGTCCAGTCGCTCAGTCGTGTCCGAATCTACAACTTCATGGGCTGCAGCACGCCAGGCCTCCCTGTCCATCGCCAGCTCCCGGAGTCTACGCAAACCCATGTCCATTGAGTCGGTGATGCCATCCAACCATCTCATCCTCTGTCGTCCCCTTCTCCTTCTGCCCTCAATCATTCCCAGCATCAGGGTCTTTTCCAATGAGTCAGCTCTTCACATCAGGTGGCCAAAGTATTGGGGTTTCAGTTTCAACATCAGTCCTTCCAATGAACGCCCAGGGCTGATCTCCTTTAGAATGGACTGGTGGGATCTCCGTGCAGTCCAAGGGACTCTCAAGAGTCTTCTCCAACACCACAGTTCAAAAGCATCAACTGTTTGGCGCTCAGCTTTCTTTACATTCCAACTCTCACATCCTTCATGACTACTGGAAAAACCATAGCCTTGACTAGACGGACCTTTGTTGGCAAAGTAATGTCTCTGCTTTTGAATATGCTGTCTAGGTTGATCATAGCTTTTCTTCCAAGGAGCAAGCGTCTTTAATTTCATGGCTGCAGTCATGATGTGCAGTAATTTTGGAGCCCCCAAAAATAAAAGTCTGACACTGTTTCCACTGTTTCCCCATCTATTTTTCATGAAGTTATGGGATTGGATGCCATGGTGTTAGTTTTTTGAATGTTGAGTTTTAAGCCAACTTTTTCACTCTCCTCTTTCACTTTCATCAAGAGACTCTTTAGTTCTTCTTCACTTTCTGCCATAAAGTGATGTCATCTGTGTAGCTGAGGTTATTGATATTTCTTCCAGCAATCTTGATTCTTGAGTAATGGGATAGTACTCAGCCATTAAAAAGAATGAAATAATCCCATTTGCAACAACATGAACGGCCCTGGAGATTATCATACTACAGGAGTTAAGTCAGACAGAGTAAGACAAACGTGATATCACTTGTATGCAGAATCTAAAAAAATGATACAAATGAACTTATTTACTACACAGAGACAAACTCACAGACTTAGAAAACAGAATTATGGTTACCAAAGAGGAAAGGCTGGGGGAGGGATAAACCGGGAGTTTGGGACTGACAGGCACTCACTGCTATGTTGGAAACAGATAACCAGCAAGGGTCTACTGTTTAGCACAGGGGGCTCTATGCAATATTCTGCAATAACCTAAGATGGGAGAAGAATTTTGAAAAGAATACATGTGTACCTGAGTCACTTTGCTTACACTTGAAGCTAACACACTATGATGAACTACACGCCAATACAAAATAGAACATGTCAGGCCTTACAGAACTTCCTTCCCACATCTGTGATGAGATGACCAGAAAGAGGAAGACTGGAAAACACACACAAGCAGCCACCCCGCAGAGACCAGCGTATAACACAGCCGAATTACTGTCTAAAGCTCACAGAACTCACACTGGTAATTCATAAAAATGCTGAAAATTCTAACAGTCAGGCAACCTGGAGAGATACAGACCGAGGGTCTCTCTTTTTGCTTCTGTTTGATGAAGGAGAGGAGAGGAAGGGAAGCAGGAGGCGACATGGGAGAGTTAGGGATGGGCTGACACATAACTAGAAAACCAGAGGCAACACATAAAGCGATGATTGTTAGAAAGCGCAAGCCAGGGGGCCCTGGGAGGACAGGTCCAGACGCAAGGTCAGCGCAAGGGGAGCTTCCCACACGCAGCCCGGCAGTCTGCTCCCGAGCTCAGGGAGGCGAGGTGCCGTCAAGGGTAACAGAGAAGGAGGGAGGCACACAGCAGCCACTGGAAATACACACGTTCAAGGAGGGAGAGGACGCCATGAGCACAGAAGGCAGAAGCGGGAAAGTGAAACAAAGACCCCACTGGGCAGGGTCGACGGCAGATGAGGTGCTGTGGAGGACACAGCAACATCGCCTGAAGACTATAGAAACTATAAAAAACAACAGCAACTCTAGAAACTATAGAAAGAAACGCAGCGGCAAGGCCTCAGTCAAGTGAGCAGTCACTGTGACTTGTGGGATAATACCAAACAGCACAGACGCACGCGCGAGCCACAGGAGGCGGCCAAGGGCAAACGGAAACGAGTCTAAAGAAACGACGGCTGAAACGTTTCCAAGTTTGATGAAAACTATAAAGCCAGAGATAGAAAACTCTTAAGAACTCTAAGCAGAAAAACAAAGCCACACGAGGACCCATCATGACCGCTTTAAAAATCTAAAAAAGTAAAGACCCAACAAAAAGATGCTCAAACTCTCTACACTCACTAGACTTGCAAACTGACGGTGTCACGTGTTGACAGAGGTGTGGGGTGGCTGCAAGCCTTGTACCACTGCTGGGGGCTTCTCTATGGGACGGTTCATAAAGCAGTTGGCAATTCCTTACACAATCTGACACACCCACAGTTAACAACTGAGCAATCCACTCACAGGTATTCATCCAAGAAAACTGAGACTGCATGCTCACACAAAGACTCGCACGTGGATGCTCACTGCAGCTGTATGCGTAACATGTAAAAACCAGAAGTAACCCAAATGTCTCCACCCGCGAGTAGACGCACTGTGGCACACCCAGAGGATAGAATACTATTTATTAGTAAAAAGGAAAAGCTCCCTGAAACAGCAACTTAGATGGCTCTCAGAAGTGTTCTGCTGAATGCCAGAGGCCGCGCACAGAGATTACCAGCACACGGCTCCTCGTCTGTGACATTCTGGAGCAGGGGAGGCCACAGAGACAGAGGCGAGACCAGCAGGCGGCCAGGCAGGGGAGCTCCCCACACAGGGCGGAAGGGGACTCCTGGGGTGACGTCTGCCACCACTGTGCTGGGCTGCATGGCTACACACACTTGTCAGAAGTCACTGAATTGCAGTTAGAACTGGTGAATTTTATTTTACATAAGTTATACCTCAATAAAGCTCATCAAAACAGAGAATGGTGCTGACTGTCTAATGAGCGTGAGGTCTTGAGGGCTGGTTTCTGAATTAAAGAGGCAATCAGAAGTCTGTGGGGATGAATGACACCCTCTCCCCAGTTATCAGCAGAAACCCTAGAACAGGACAGGGACAAACTCTGAGAAAGCTGGGCCCAAGCACCCAAACAAAGGCTGTCTCTGACACCAGCTGAGACTTCTCCTTTCTCGGCCGCTCCCTCGGGCTACAGGAAAGCATGGGTGATTTCTTGGGCTGCTGGCGACAGCAGACCAGCTTAAATATTGAGCTTTAAGTGAGCAACATGGAACCACAGTCCTGGGACCAACAGGGATGTTTAAACCTGGACAACGGAAAAGTAACAATATGCCTACCTTCCCACCCAGAAATAGTAGCAGGTGTTAATATTCTCATCTTTCATAGCAGAAGGCCAACCAATAAATCGTATAAGTGAAATGTGTAGATTTCAAAAAGCCCCAATTAATCCAAATGTATAACCCAAAAAACCCAAATGTATAGCTTTCAAAAATGACTCCAATTAACATTTTACATAATCTTTTTTCTTAACCTCAGAGAGATTTTATAGGAAATAAATACCCTTTAGAGTAAAAATTGTTCAGCAATTCACTGTTTCTTTATGGTTGCTTTTGGGCTTCCCTGTGGCTCAGATGGCAAAAAATCCACCTGCATTCAGGAGACCTGGCTTCAGTCCCTGGGTCGGGAAGATCCCCTGGAGGAGGCGATGGCAACCCACTCCAGTATTCTTGCCTGGAGAATCCCACGGACAGAGCCTGGAGGGCTACAGTCCACGGGGTCACAAGAGTCAGACATGACTGAGTGACTAACACTTCACTTCAAAGTGAAATTTAGCACTTAAAAAATTAAATAGAGAAATTATAGTAGGATCTTGTCTACTGATATACTTTATTTCATAATATAGGAGACACTAATGCTTATAAGACACACATTCCCTGTTGGCTCAGCTGGTAAAGAATCCGCCTGCAATGTGGGAGACCTGCATTCGATCCCTGGGTTGGGAAGATCCCCGGAAGAAGGGAAAGGCTCCCCACTCCAGTGTTCTGGCCTGCAGAACCCCATGGACTATACAGTCCATGGCGTCGCAAAGAGTTGGACACGACTGAGCGACTTTCACAAGGAAGAAAATCACTCCAATTTAAGGAGGCTACAATGCAAAGAGGCCATGAATTATATGCTATGCAAAAATATCAAAGATGTGAAAACCATGGGAAAAAAGTATGACTCAGAATCAATAAAATATGTCTCTATTCACCCACCCATATGCATATGAAACAGCTCCTGGAATAAGGTCACACGTTTAAAAGCAATTATTTCTCAGACGGAGGATCTGAGGTCATTTAGAAACTTAATCTTTTATACATTAAAAATGTTCTTTGTAATGAAGACATGTTCACAAAAACTATTTTTATTCGAAGGAAAAAAAACGAAGTAAATATGACAAGATGTTGGGCTTCCCTGTGGTCCGATGGTTAAGACTCCGCCTGCCAATGCGGGGGACACAGGTTCGATCCCTGGTCCGGGAAGACCCGACCTGCCGTGGGGTAACTAAGCCCGAGCGCCGCAACTGCTGAGCCTGTGCAGGGCAACAGAGACAGCGCTGGGGCGAGGAGCCCAGGCGCCCGAGCTGGAGAGCAGCGCCCCTGGCTGCGCCTAGAGAACGCTCAGGGCAGGTAAGGAAGGCTCGGCGCCCCCAAAACAAATACACACATAAACCGTTAAAAGACAGTGCGCCAAGATGTTAACAGGGGGTCCTTCTGGGTGTGGGCTCAGATAGACACTTCTCCTTCATCCGTGTCTGCATTTCAAAGTAATCCTTAAAACCGAAAAAACTAAACGAAGCCAGCAGAGACTCGCGAAACCCGGGCTGGACACCCTCGGATGAAAGCCGTCTCCGGCCCGGGGTCTCATCCGCGACCCCCAGCTGGAGTCCTTCCTCCTGCGACGCCGGCCGCCCTGCCCGCCGCGTGCTTCGGCCGCGCCGCGTGCTTCGGCCGCGCCGCGTGCCGGCGCGCGCGCCGGCCGCGCCGCGCGCCGGCGCGCCGCGTGCCGGCGCGCCCGGCGCCGCGCGCGTGCGGCGCGCCGCGCCGGCGCGCCGCGTGCCGGCGCGCCGCGTGCCCCGGCGCGCCGCGTGCTTCGGCAGCTGCGCCCTCGCTCGGCCCCCAGGGCCCTGGGGGCCAGGAGTCCTGCGGCCTGAGACCCGCCCGAGGTCTGCGGGGCGGCGCGGGAGGCGCCCGGAACGCGAGAGACCCACACCCTCCCGCCAGAGAAGGCTGGGAGCTCAGCCCAGGCCCGCGTCTAAAACTCCGCGAGCACTGGGCTGGCCAAGCACGTTCACCCCCGTGAACTACGCGGCCATGAACGAGGCCCTCCCGCCGAGCAGAAAAGACGCGCAGATCTGTGCAGCCCTTCCCCACTCCGGGCCTGCTTCTGCCATGCGCAGCCACCACCGAGAGCGAATACTACCCTAGAGACTTCCAAAACCTATCACCCTGTCCTATGCATTTGTTTCCATATGAACACAAGTCTGGGGTTTTAGTTCTCTCTCCTGGACATAATTCATAAGAAAATGGTTTCCTCAGTGCAGCCGTTCGGTTCAACGTCCTGTTTCTAGAATCTGATCCATTACTTTGCTCTGGCTGTTTTTCACGACTGTGTGCACCAGGCTTCCATTTCCAGGGGTCCTCAGCCAAAAGTGCTTCCCAAACGGTAATGTGCGTAAGGATCCCCTGGGAGCTTATTTTTTTTAAAAAAGCCAAATGAGCCTTTTGTTCCTATCACAGGGCTACACACTATGGCGCTATTTTCCCCTGAGGTTTGCAGGAAGTTTACAGTGTACCAGCAAGCTGTAAAGCTAAATGCCTCTCCACTGCAGACTTCTCTATCTGCTGTTTATTGAACTACAAGTGATCAGAGTTAAATACTAAGCAGAAGATCTAGAGATTTTAAAAAGTACATGTGTAGGAAGCGAAGTATGAAGAAGTTCAGAAAATGACTAATTATACAAATGAGTAGGGGCGTTAAGATGAGAAAGTGCAAGGTGGCTAGCTTGGGCAGGGTGACTTCTCATTAAATTGAATCAGAAAACTTGTCTGCTGCAGGGTGGATCCTTTAATTAGAGGGGGAACAGGAAAATTAAAAGAGGCAGCTGTGACAACGTCTTTAAAGCTTTGAATTCAACTGAGAAGAAAGCTGGGAGGGTGAACCAGAGAGCAATTTTACGTTGAGTTGTCCAAGGTCCAGACAAATAATATTTCTGTGTTATTATTATTCAGGGTCCCAAACACTGAGATGAAGAAAAGGTCATCGAGACAAAAAAACGGTCCAAGGCACATGCTGCTGCTGCTGCTTAGCCGCTCAGTCGTGTCCCACTCTGTGAGACCCCCTGGACTGTAGCCCACCAGGCTGCTCTGTCCACAGGGATTCTCCAGGCAGGAATACTGGAGTGGGTTGCCATGCCCTCCTCCAGGGGACCTTGCCGAGCCAGGGCTCGAAACCCGATCTCCTGCATGGCAGGCAGATTCTATACCATCTGAGCCGCCAGAGAAGCCCCAAGGCACACACACAGAACAGTATTTTTAAAATCATGTCTTATGATACGCAGGGTTTCCCAGGTGATTCAGTGGTAAAGAATCCGCCTGCCAATGCAGGTTTGATCCCTGGGTTGGGAAGATCCCCTGGAGAAGGGAATGGCAACCCACTCCAGCATCCTTGCCTGGAAAATCCCAGGGACAGTGGAGCCTGGTGGGCTACAGTCCATGGGGCTGCAAAAGTTGGAAACGACTGGGCAACTAAACAACATATTATATATTCCACAGAGAAAAGGGCTGGGGCCGCACGGCAGAAGACCCTGGATGGTGAGACTGTGTCTCCCTATGGCTACGCTAGTTTGACATTTTCTGTAATGAAAATACATCACTTTCATAATAAAAATAATAACAGTTAATTTTTAAGTGGTCATGCTGAAATAGAAATGGAGGGAAGCTGGGAAGGAGGAAGGAAGCAGATAATCAGTTATGGATGTTTTTTCCCTTGGAGGGAAATGTCTTTCAAACGGCAGTTCCCTTCGCATACTTCTTTCGAGTATGCCCCCCACGATTCTTTCCTATTTTTTTTCCTGGGATCACATTAATATTAAGGCTGTGATTATACTTTCAAGCGTAGAATGAAACTCGAGGAACTAGAATCTTCCAATTCCCAGTCGTTTCCCTGTAATCAGTGCTGTTTCCCATGCAGCGACTGGCAACTATGAACTCTGCAGTGTCTCAAGGGTGAAACGCAAGGCCCTTCCCCTTCCCGGCAGGACCCACAGCGTGCCAGCCACTCGATCCCTGTCCTCCCCGTGAGCCGCCTGCGCAGCGACCGTGCCGCACACTCTCCCGAGAGCAAAGTCCTCACAGGACTTCTGTGACAAACTGCAGCCTTGATGGGCTGGTGACGCACAGCACAGAAAAGGGGACACTGACGAGTGGGAAGCAACGCGCGGGGAAGGGCTGCGGGCCCGGGAGCGCCAGGGGCGGCTCGGAAAGCACCTTTAGGATGGTGATGTTCCAGGTGAAGCTCTCCACGGCCTTCTGCAGCTTGCGTTCCTTCAGGCCCTCCCTGGTGCCGATGCTCTGCAGGTGCTCGTGGAACTCCATGGCTGAAAGAAGCAGAGCGACAGAGGATGTTACTTCCCCACCCAACCTGAGGCCATGGGCCGGCAAAATCTGCCTTTCCAGGTATAGCTAGAAAGATTCCAGTCTCCACTGGGATTTCACAGAGGACGAAATAACAAAGTTCCCGCAGGGGAGGCAATGCCAATTCACAGCCCCAGCAAGGCAGACGGCATCTCTGAGTGCGTGCCTGTGGACTGGGAGGCTGCCCAGGGCACAGATGACCATCCGCGTCCTTCCTCTAGAGGTGGGGGCGCTGAAGAGACTCAGCCAGGTCCAGAGACTGAGGCTGAGGGAGCGGGAGGGACCGCGGACCAGGGCCAGGCTTTGGAATCTCGGAGGCTGATTTAGCTCCACCAAGGTCTCAATGATGCTTCTGAACTGTGGTGTTGGAGAAGACTCTTGAGAGTCCCTTGGACTGCAAGGAGAGCCAAGCAGTCCATCCTAAAGGAAATCAGTCCTGAATATTCATTGGAAGGAGTGATGCTGAAGCTCCAATACTTTGGCCACCTGATGTGAAAAGCTGACCCATTTGAAAAGACCCTGACGCTGGGAAAGATTGAGGGCAGGAGAAGGGGACAACAGAGGATGAGATGGTTGGATGGCATCACCGACTCAATGGACATGGGCTTGGGTAAACTCTGGCAGTTGGTGATGGACAGGGAGGCCTGGCGTGCTGTGGTCCATGGGGTCGCAGAGAGTCAGACACGACTGAGCGACTGAACTGAACCGAGGTCTCAATGTTGGCAATTAGGGATGAAAAAAAGCACAAAGCACTGTGTCCTGTCGCAGTAAGACGACCTGAGGTCCGAGACCAGGCCTGCAGCAGAGGGGAGAGGATGAGAGAAAGCCAGGGCAGCCTAACTCTTATAAGTCACATAATCAGTGCATATTCCTCACCGCCATTCAAAACAGCATGAACGCGAGAGTGGTGGGACGTCTTCTTCCTGATTTAATATCATTAAAACTCACGCATTTTTTTTTTTTACATATTCACTGCAGTCGGTTATCGCATTGCTGGCCAATGGGAACCCTGCAGGTGGGTTTCTAAGTCCTTCTGAGGTCACTGATTAGACTTGACACGTCCCTTGCTTCTGGCATAAGACGTTCTAGAGTTAGCAAGGACACTGCTCACCTGGGCCTGGAGCCGGGCACTTCTCCAGGGACCTCTGGATTCTTACAGCAGAGAACGGAGCTCAAAGGCCACGATCTGGGGGCCAGGAGTGCTCACGGTCACTGGGTTTCCACTGTTTCCCAGGCTCTTTCGTGAACATGTCTTAGGTACAGGGCTATTTTTTTTAAGGAAGAATAAGATCTTGCTTGTACTTCTAATTCAAATTTACAGATACAATGTTTTCAACTATTTTTTTCCTTAAATCTTAGACTTATTTCTTTGGCAGACAATTAACCACATCAACATAACTAATAGTAAGACTGCTAAATACAATTTAAACTCTACATTTTTTTTTTGTCCTTAGGGCACGTCTCCTTGAGAATGTAATAAAAGCAGTGTTCTAAGGTCAGTCAAGGTAGTTTTCTTTACATGGTTATGTCCGTAACAAAGTACAGTTACGTTCATTTGTTTCCTTTTTATCCCATTGTGCATGTGGGAGTGTGAAATGTTTTTGCTTTTTTGGATAAATTTTTTTTTTTATGATTCCTGAGTCCAGCAGCGTGTCAAGGTGCATTCAGGTAAATCTCTCTTTCTTCCTGGATTCCTCTACCCTAATCCCTCCCTCTCCCTGCGCATTTTTCTGCGTTCTTAGCTTATCTTGTATTGTCCTCTTTCTCCTTGAAGATCCACGCAGAGGTGCCCATATACCCACAGTCCCCCATGTCTGGCACAAGAGCAGCGCAGCGTGCACAGCACTCTCTGGCTGTTCATGCAGCCACGGCGGGGACGGCTCACTGCCCACGCATCAAGCCCTTCTCCCCCTTTGCTGACACCGACAGAGCGCCCCCCCAACACACTGTGGAGGCGAACCAGCCCTCACGGGTGGACGTGGTCTCCAGTCTTTCGCTGTCACAACCAATGCTGGAGCAGCTGTCGTCTCACAAGACATTCCCCATGCTCTTTTGTACATTTTCCTGCTCAGCTGGGCACCCAGTTTCTCGCTCCCCTTCTATGCAGCATCGCTTCAAAGCAGTTCTTTACACAGTGATTGACAGGAACTTTATTCCTTAGTGTCTCTGCACGGTGAACAAGAGCTGACATACAGGATAAATATAGTAACCTGCCAATCTCGCCTTGCCTCTTCTCCATTTCCTCTCTCCTAAGAGGAGCCAGGGCCCTAATTCCTGTCATGCTAATAAAGCTTAAGAAGCTCATTGGTTTAAAAAGGAACAGTAATTAGTAGCAGTCATTACATCGTCCAAGAAACTCCCACAGTGACCCTTCTGCATTCGGCCTCTCTTTGGACAATGCCCAGCTTGGTCCCTAACCTCCCCCCAGCCCACGGCTGGAAGCCTGGCACAGAGGGCCGCATCCTCCATATCTGCTTCCGACCTTCCCTGGATGTTCTTGGTTTAATACACTGAAATAAAAGACAAATAATAACCATGACTAGGTGGCAATTATGTTCTAAAATCCAGGATTTCTGCTAAAGCAACACACACACACACACACACTTCTCTCTGGTGGGTCTGAGAGACTCCCTGGCACACGCCTTGATGACTCAGATCCACCTCCTAGAACGTGGCCAGACGAGGCCCTGACAATAAGACCCCAATGGTTCTTTAGTTTTAATATTTCGCCATCATCTGGATTTCAGGATATTAGTCTTTAATATCCATATTTCGGGTAGTCAGGAAGCATTACGGTCTTAGAAGCACCACTGAGACTCGGAAGGTGGGCGTCCAGATGGAACATGGAAAAGAGAGGAGACAGGGGAGCGGGTGGAGCAGTAACGCTCTGTTAACAGGCTGAGCTCAGACAAGCGTCCAGCCCAGACTGCAAGGAGGCAGCCTTCAGAAAGCTCAGAAGAACAAGAGCCAGGGGCTGCCGTGGGAAGGACTGAGGACTCAAGGAAGAAAAACAGTGCGGATGATTGAAAAATGATGCTGATACAGAGGAAATGTGGAAACATTTAAGAAAAAAAGTACAGCTGCCTAAAAAGCTTGTATTCTACACGTCTACTAAGGTTCAGCCGCGATGGAGAACAGTATGGAGAGCTCTTAGAAACCTAAGAATAAAACTGCCATACGACCCAACAACCCCACTACTTGGCATATTCCCTGAAAAAACCATAACTGAAAAATACACATTTACCCCAGTGTTCACTGCAGCACTGTTTACAACAGCCAGGACATGGAAGCAACCTAGATGTCCACTGAGAGGTGAGTGGATAAAGAAGTGTGGGACACGCACACAACGGAACATTACTCAGCCAGAAAAGGAACACATTCGAGTCCGTTCTGATGAGAGGAACGAACCTAGAGCCCATTATACACGTGAAGTGAGTCAGAAAGAGAGAAACAAGTATCATACGTGAATGCGTATATATGCGATCTAGAAAAACGGCACTGATGACCCTATTTGCAGGGCAGCAGCAGAGACACTGACATAGAGACGGACCTGCAGACACAGCGGGGGAGGTCCCGGGGGGAGCAGAGCAGCCAGAAGCACATCCGTTATCACACTGGAAGTAGCCAGCCAGCGGGAACCTGCTGCGGACGCTGGGAGCTCAGACCCGGTGCGCAGGAAAACCTGGGCGGGAAGGGAGGGTGCTGGGCGGGGGTTCAGGAGACAGGGCGCCTGTGTACGCCTAGGGCAGGTTCATGCTGATGTGCGGCAGAAACCAACAGGATATTGTAAGGCAACTGTCCTCCAATTAAAATATTTTAAAAGTGAGATAAGACATTTCACCCTTATCTTCCCCTTCTTAAAATATCTATATAGTCAAGTAAAAGTCCAAAAGGAGGCAAAAAGTTAGGGTTAGGGTGTGTGTGAGTTTGTGTGTGCGAGAGTGTGTATGTGTGTATGAGTGTGTATGTGTGACTGTGTGAGTGTATTTGTGTGTAAGTGTATACGTGTATATTTAATAATGAAGTTCTTTAAAAGTGGGCACAAAAAGTGATGAGCTGAAAAATGGAAAATTTTGTTAAAAATAGGAAAGCCTGTATTTTAGAAAGTAGCCGACTATCTGTTCCATTGGTAGGTATTTGATTCCTTGGTCTGCTACATAATATATCTGTTTCTTTAAAAGAATTTTCACGTTATCAACTTACAGACGGACTGGTGTAAACATTCTGCCAGTCCGCTAACAGGCAGCACATGCTGACTTCGGATTTGAAGGATCCTCACTTTGACTCACACAGCATGACTGCGCTGCTCACTGCTCTCCTGCGACGCGCCAAGTCCAGGCCAGAGACGAGATCAAGGGAGGCGAAAGGCCACTCACCAAGCACTTCACGCGCACTGCACAGGAAACCTGGAGAGAGGCTCTGGAACTTTCCCGAGTAAACGGTAAAGAAGAATTCGGAGGAGACTTTCAAGACGGGGAGATCACATTAAAAGCTCACCCTCTGCGTGTGGGGCAGCTCCTACAGGACAGCTCGGGGACGCCGGCAGGAAGACCCCATACTTTCCGAAAGGCCAATCGGCGTCCTCGGAATGGGCGAGGGCAAAAGGCAGAGGCAGAAAGGGAGACAGAGCTTCCAGGACAGGGGTCTGTGCCCGGGCAGGGAATCGTGAAGGAGGACACGTTTGCACACTGGGAAACCCCACACAGGCGGCGTCACGGGGGAGCTTGGGAACCCCAGAGGGCGGGGAAATGGCGAGGGCGGGTGCTCGAAGGCAAAAGGCGCGTCTACCTGCAGACCAAGCGGCCTGGCCCTGCTAAGGGGCCCCCAACACAGGGCCAACTCCTCTGGGAAAGCGCACAGCCCCTGGTGACTTCCCCCAAGTTCCAGGCCCGGCAGGTACTCCCCAAACGCCCTAGCGTGACTGAGCCCCAACAACCGGCTCCTTTCACCCCCGTGTCTTGGCCGAGAATAGAGACCTGCAAGCAGGAGCAGGCCCAGGGCCAAAGCAAAACAGCAGGAGGCTGTGCGAGCAAAGGGGAGAGGGGGCGCGGCCACGCGGCAGGGGCGGCAGGTTAGTTCCCTGGAGCTAGCGTCAGACCGTGAGCCTCAGATGTGCAGACGACACCACCCTACGGCGGAAAGTGGAGGAGAACCAAAGAGCCTCTTGAGGGAAGTCAAAGAGGAGAGGGAAGAGTTGGCTTAAAGCTCAACATTCAGAAAACGAAGATCATGGCATCCGGTCCCATCACTTCATGGCAAGTAGATGGGGAAATGGTGGAAACAGTGGCTGACTTTATTTTTCTGGGCTCCAAAATCACTGTGGATGGTGACTGCAGCCATGAAATTAAAAGACGCTTACTCCTTGGAAGGAAAGTTATGACCATCCTAGACAGCATCTTAAAAAGCAGAGACATTACTTTGCCAACAAAGATCTGTCTAGTCAAGGCTGTGGTTTTTCCAGTGGTCGTGTATGGATGTGAGAGTTGGACTGTGAAGAAAGCTGAGCATAGAAAAATTGATGCTTTTGAACTGTGGTGTTGGAGAAGACTCTTGAGAGTCCCTTGGACTGCAAGGAGATCCAACCAGTCCATTCTAAAGGAGAGCAGTCCTGGGTGTTCACTGGAAGGGCTGATGTTGAAGCTGAAGCTCCAATACTTTGGCTACCTGATAGGAAGAGCTGACTCATCTGAAAAGACCCTGATGCTGGGAAAGACGGAGGGCAAGAGGAGAAGGGGATGACAGAGGATGAGATGGTTGGATGGCATCACTGATGGACACGGGTTTGGGTGGACTCCAGGTGTTGGTGATGGACACGGAGGCCTGGCGTGCCACGGTTCATGGGGTCGCAAAGAGTCAGACACGACTGAGCAACTGAACTGAACTGAGCATCAGATTATGGACTTTAGGAGCAACTAGACTTTGGGAATAAGTACAAGCTGGAGCAAGGCAGGCTCTGAGTTTGAGCTGACCCTACAGTGCCCATAGCAGACTCAGAGACCTTCCTGAAAATACTGGAGGACTTTCCGAGGAGGCAGACTGACCGGAGCAGGGAAGTGGGGGAGTCACAGGGATGTTCTTCTCATGTATATCCTGTATATATTCCCTCCCCCTTTTCCCCACAGGGTTATGATGTTGTTCTTTATTACTCCTTTAATTTGTATAACCTTTCCTGCTTTAAAGAAAAAAAGCGCCTTATTTTAAAAGAAATTCACTTCATTTTCCTAATTTTACTGCTTAGCACTGCTTGGTGACACGGCAGTTTCTTCCATGCTTTAGACTTTGTCTTCCATTCTGCATTTCTGGGAGTCCAGTTTTAGCGTCCATTTTCCCTTAAGGGTTGGTTACTGGCTTGAGTCCTTGCCTCTTTCGTGACTCCCGTTGCTTCTCATTTTTCCTCTCTTCTTTTCCGTCTGTAAGTGTGTGACTCTCTTTGGGTGTTCTTGGCTGTTGGGTGCTGCTTCACCTTTAGTCTTGGAGTCATGTCTTCTCTGTGGCCTGTGAAGTCCTGGTGCTGAAACCCAAGGGGTTGGACTGAAACCCCCGAGGTGGGAGACCAAAGTCCAGGACTTTGGACCACCAGAGAACTCCTGACCCCATGGAACATTAACAGGCAAGAGCCTTCTCAAAGACTTCAAAGACCAAGCCTCCACCCAAAGGCCTGCGAGCTCTGGTGCCAGACACACAAGACGGTCAAGATCCTGTTTTTTAAAATGACTGGCCCAGCTGACATAATTATTTATTTCCAGATTATTTTATATTGAACAAGATTTTTAAAATGTTTTCTAGTTTCTTTCTATTCTTTTTTTTTTTTTTTTGGTAAAAGAGAACTCCAATATGAAACAATCAGGAATACTTATGTGAAGAGGTGAACTATCCTCTAGGATTTCTGTAACAGGTGGACTTTCCGTAGTACTGTATTTCGGTAGTCAATATTCATAATACTAAGATACAGAAGGGCTCATCAATTTGGATAATGAAAATAATTTTTGATGTCTGAAGTATTAACACCAATTGGGCAGACAATAACACTTACTGATCACACACCATATACAGGTCATTTGACCATCGGTTGTGTTAAGTCCCACTAGGACCCATTGCTTAAACGTGCTGAACACTGTAAAAAGCTCAGACTTCTGGCAGCATGGGAAGCAAGCCCGGGCAAGGGAACTACTGCCTATATTATCTGACGATCCTTTCCTGCAGAAATCTTTGTAACTTTGCTTTGGAATACAGTGGCTGAGTGTAGAGGCATTAGTGCAGTGAAGAGGGTGATGGCATTAAAATCATGACATGAGAAGACACAATTTCTACTTCTTTAAAGTCAATGCCAGAATAAACTCAGTAGGTGCAGCTGCAAATTAGGATTTTTGCATGAGGAAATATAGTATGTAAGGGAGATTTAGTAGGCTCTTAAGGAGTACATATTACAACGTGAGACTTTATAAAATAAATTGCAAGCAACTGGCAATGTAAAGATGGCTTAATCTTTCAATATTTTAAAAAATAATCAACCAGAAAAGTTTAAATGTCTGAAAACTTGAGGACGTCCATTCTGAGTTTTCACTAATGACTGAACAGAAAATGAGAGTGAACGGCACCTCTGGTAGCTGACTGCCCTCGTTCTGGTTGTGAAATCGTCAGCAGTTATGTTACATAACAAGGCAGAAAGGGAGTTCTGTCCATGTCCTTGGTGGAGTAACAAGCATGCTGAACTCTGATTAAAGAAAGGCGACTGTGGGTGTCTGTCCCCCAAGACAGGGCCTGGGAGCAGCCAGGATGCTCAGCTGTGGCTTTGGGGTGCTAGCTGGGTTTCAGGACGCCGGGGCCCCCCTTACTTCTTCAGGAACAAGTCCTACGTGCTGGCCCTTGGGCCAGTGGAGGGAGGTCAGTTCTGCACCCCGCCTTCTTACTAACTCCACCATTCTCTCCAGGTGCAGGCACGCAGCCCTTTGTATTGACACAAAGTACGTATGTGGGTTTCTGCATGCCCCTAGTTTACCAGCTATCAGCGTGTCTTTTGTCCACCTAGGCTGCTGGTATTTTGGGGTGACAGGCCCTGCACCCTGGGAAGGGACGGGCCATCTACACAGGCGTGGTGCCCAGATGCAGCTCTCGCAGGCAGGCAGCCTCGTGCTAATGCTGCTCAGTGGAGTCTTTACGGGTCTAAGAAGGATAAGAAGAGAGGCAGGAAAACCACCCAAACCAGTCTCTCCTCAGCTGGTAGAGGACCACACGCCGCAGCGCCCCTGGGTGCGGTGGGGAGACGCAGACCAAGACAGCTTCTGCGCAAGCTCTGCTCCCTGGCCTGTGACAGGAGGGGCTGACACAGGGCGCCTCCCGACACCAAAACACGTGTGTGTTATCCATGAATCCTAGTGAAGAAAAGCCTCCCTTCTTCTGAACATAGGCAGAATTTCATTCTAGGTTTCTTTGTGACGACCATCAGCAAAATCAGTATTTCAAAGTTTCTAAGCAGATTTAAGCCCAAAGCCATCTCATGTTCTTACAGAAAGAAGGTCGCTCTTAGCTTTCACAGCCTGGTGGCCTCGGGGAGAAGCAGAGGCAGGCAAGCTTCCCGCCATGGACCAGCCTGCAGGTCTCAGAACAGAAACCAGGCCAGCAACGCTGAGGCAGGAAGAAGAGGCGCTGGTTTTCTTTCGGGAGTAAGTTCTATTTCCCAGCAAGGACCTTCCAAATACGATGCCCACACATCATCATAAATTTGCGCATTTTAGAGCCACGGGGAGTAGCTTGCCCGGCTTGGTTGTTTAACAAAGTAACCGTATCTGTCCTCTTTGTCACTGCCCCATTCCCTGGTCTGATCTGAACGGAACGGCACTGTCAGGGCCTCAGATGAAGCATGTTCTACGTGCCCACGTTTGCTTCAAAGGCAGAAGGTCACATGTGGGACAACTGTTCAACAAGGCTGGTGAAGGAATCAAGGTTCCTTGATTCTACTTCAACGTTGACGTGCAGGCAAGGCAAAGATAACCGCCAATTCTGGTCAAAGAAACGGAGATCTCTGCTGAGTCTGAGCACACTCCATGTGAACACCAATACTAACCATGTAAACAGTCTTCTGGAAAACACGGTGTGATACAATTTCAACGTGCGACATCATTTAACAGTCAAAATATACAGTGTGTTCAAAAGCACGAAGTCTGAGGGCTGTGAGCATATCACCCAAACCCAACGATGTGCTTGGGAACATGGACTGAAACAGGGGTAAAAGCTCAAAACGCAGTGAGCGGCCACACCCCCAGCACAGACCCGGCGGCGCCTGCTGCAGCAGCTCTTCTGTCAAGAGGACTGTCTCTGAGCCCCAGCTGTTCTGTGCCAGAGACGCTACGGCTAGGTTCCTCTGACTCCGTGACCCCAAGTTTGTGTTCCCAGAAGAAAGCCATGGGTTATTTTTCTTCAGGGATGTTAACCAAGAAGAAAAGCTGCTCATGTTCCTTTGTGGAAATGAACTTGAGAACAGGTCATCAAACAGCAGCGGTGGTAGCGGTTTAGTCGCTAAATCAGGTCCGACTCTTGAGATTGCATGGACTGCTGCCCGCCAGGCTCCTCTGTCCATGGGATTCTCCAGGCAACAGTACTGGAGTGGGTTGCCATTGCCTTCTGCAGGGGATCTTCCCCAATCAAGGCTCTAACCTCTGTCTCCTGCAGTGCAGACAGATTCTTTAGCCGTGAGCCACCAGGGAAGCATCGAACAGAAGACAGAAAGCAAACGGAAAGGCAGTGCTCCTACAAGAATCCAGTTCATTCTGCTCTGCAGGGAATGGAGCACACAGGCCACGTGAATAAACAGGAGGTCCCTCCCTGGGACCCCGGTGGACCTTTCCAACTATAGCTACGATGGTAGATTTTAAAAACTGGTATGGCCCTGCAGAACGAGATGGATTTCCATGTAAAAAACTATATTTTAGAAATTTACTGCTTCTTTCCACATCATCTCTCAAAAATTTAAACAGCTCAGATTTTTTATAGAAGGGGGTGCTAGTTTCACATAATTTTCCAATTATTCTTTCAAAACACTGCAATTTAAATATTTTGTTTTTGAGGGGCTTAAAGCTTAATGACAAGAGATGAAATGCAATGCTGATAGATTATCACCTTTTCAAAAAGTTAATACAGAAGTGTAAACCTTCCAACATGATACATAATTACATTAGCTGAAAACATGAGTGCAGCTGCATATAATGGAGCGGAGAGAAATTTCTACTCCTATCAAATTTCCTGCTTCCCATCACGGATAAATCTAGATGAAAACCAAGCAGTCATAAAAATAAAAAATGTAAAATACATGATACATACAACCCTAAGATATGAAGAATGGGCTTTGCTTTAAAGGAAAGGGAGGCTAAGGCAGGAACACGGCAGCCTTTCTTCTTTGCAGAAAATAAATGGCATTTTCTCATGCCAAATATGAAGCGGATGCCCTCTCAAACATCCTGGATAGAATTTCTATACCCATCTAAATGATCTGAATCTAAGATATACCATGTAGCTCATGGTTCAGAACTTTCAGAAGCAACTATAATTTTTAAAAAATACTCACAAGGGACAAATCGATCTCAAATGTATACACTGAAAGATTACTTTTTCACCTGAAACTGTACTTTGCTGTCCTAGAAAGCTCTTGTATCACCCACATGTCCCATGCAGAAATATTTTGTGCGTGCGCTGAAAACAGAAGCCAGAAATAGGGATACTTCAAACGATGACAAAGAGAGATATGTATCGATCATTTTTATGTTTTTCCAAATGAGGTTCAGTGAGCTACTTCCTGGAAGGTGGAATTCCACGGAACACAAGTCTGTCAGGGACTCATTTCATCACGGTTTAAAGGCGCCATCTGGCCTCAGCGCACACCATCAAAGTACCCTGGGAACAAAAGAGGGATCACTTTTTCCGCCTGGTTCACAAGCAGAGCCTGCCCAGAGGAGCGGGCTTTGCCACCCACGCCCTGCGCCCCCAGCCTCGTGGTCTGAAGCGGGGCGCCTCCCGGGTGCAGGCTCCACAGGCCCTGCGGAGGCCCAGAGCCGCCGGACTTCGCGATTCTGTGAGCAGACGCGGCAGCCACGGCTCCGGCGGCGGCGGTCAGGCGCGACCATCCAGGTGATATGGTCCAGGTGAGGTGGTCCAGGCATCACTAACCCTCCATGGGGCCCTCCCCACGCCGCCCTCTAAACGCAGGCCGGAGGCTCAGAGGAGGAGCAAACGGCAGCCCCTCTAGACGGCCCCCTCCCTGCGGTGACCCCCCCAAGATGAGACTCCCCCGCCGGGGACCGCATGCCTGGACGCCCCAGGAAGTCCCCCACCAGCGCTGGAGGCCCGCACGAGGCCCTCCGGACGCCACGCTGCCCACCACTCCCCTTCCTTCTCCCCCTCTTATGTTTGACCATATAAAAGCCACATGGCGCAATAATTCAAAAAGCAGAGACTGGTACACGGAGTGTCCCCACCCCCGGCCTCCCTGTCGCCTCCCCTGGGCAACCACTGTGACCTCCTCTCCAGCGGCCTCGTCCAGAGGGCGGCGTCCTCAGCAGCGCTCGGGGCTCCAGTCTCCAGCCAGGCCTTTGAAACACCTTAGCAAACAGCACCCAGAGAAGGCGATGGCACCCCACTCCAGTGCTCTTGCCTGGAAAATCCCATGGGCGGAGGAGCCTGGTAGGCTGCAGTCCATGGGGTCGCTAAAAGTCAAACACGAATGAGCAACTTCACTTTCACTTTTCACTTTCATGCACTGGAGAAGGAAATGGCAGCCCACTCCAGTGTTCTTGCCTGGAGAATCCCAGGGACGGAGGAGCCTGGTGGGCTGCCATCCACGGGGTCGCACAGAGTCGGACACGACTGACGTGACGCAGCAGCAGCAGCAGCAGCAGCAGCAGCAAACAGCACCAACCCAGGCCAGTATGCTTGCCTGGAGAATCCCACGGACAGAGGAGCCTGATGGGCTACAGTCCATGGGGTCGCAATAGTTGGACAAGACTTAGCAACTACACCACTACCAGCAGCAGCAAATAGCACGCACCGTCTGCCTTGCCTTTTAAAACTATGTCTGTGTATACACACATATCCATATACTGATACTACTGATACATGTGCTTTTTTTACCTTTATGTATGTATAGCATCTTCCTTACATACGTGTACACATGGAGTGTGTGTATGCACACACACAGGTAAATATACACACACACACACGACTTTTTTGAAGTGGTTGCTTAGGTCTCATCACATGGATCTGCTGTGATGTATTGAACAAGAACCCTCCTACTGAACTCAGGTAGTAGCGCTGAGGTTGTTCTCGATGTTATAAAGAAAACTCTATGCGTCAGTATTTCCTTGAATACGGGACCAGAGCCATGGCGTCAGCTGACTAGGAGCCGCTGGCTCGAGGTGTGCGGCGTTGGTGGTTCTGGAATTTACTGCCGCGTGGCCCTCACAGGTGTGGACCGGACCACGCCTGTACCCAGGGGAGAGCCCTCAGCGGCCTGGGAGCCCCCTCCCCGTCAGTCACAGTCCCTGTGTGCCGGGACTCTGGGGTCTGTGATGTGACTGGCTCTGAGCCTCGCACACCGGCATCTCCCTGATGCACCTCATCCCCTGGAAGCTCAGCGCCCTCCCGTCCCTGTCTGAGTGCTGACGCCCCACACTTGCTCTCCTGTCTCCCCAACGTCCACACGCTCAGGACCAGGGCTGTGTCGTCTCTTTTCACCATCCCTTCTCCGATGAGCTTGGTCTCCCGGCTTGGAAGACCACCTTTGCGCTTATGGTTTCCAAATTCATTGCGTCCAGTCAGGACCGCTCTCCAACATTTAGACTTGGAAGTTGACCAGGCTCGTCACATTTGACATGCCTAAAACCGCTGATCGGCCCCCTCCAGCCCTCTCTCCCAGGGTCTTCCCCGTCTTGGTAAAGAGAACCCAGCCAAGAACCCTGCAGGCCCACCCTCCTCCCTTTCTGCTGCCCCGTGTCCGACCCATGTATAAATCCTGGGAGCGTGACCATCAGAGTACCCAGCATGTGCGCGTCATCGCCCCAACCACCCCGGGTCAAACCGCAGTGCTGGTCTGGGGGGCTGGGTGGGAGAAAAGCCTCCCGGGGGGTCCTCCGGCATCTGCATTTCCCTGCCCACCCCCCGTGTGTCTGATGCGGCCACACCTCCGCCCTGACCGAGGAGAAGCGCCCTCTCTGAGAGCAGGGCCGGCCTCCCTCCACCAGCCTGGCCGATGCAGCCTGGTCCTGCCATCCCCGCCCCGGCTCACGGCCCCTCTGCCTGAGATCATCCCCTTCCCTTCCCGAGGCTTGAAACACTTGTTCGCCACCTGCAGTCAAGCCTGCACGGAGCTCACTGCTTCCCTGAGGCCCGGGCTGAACCCCGGATGGAAAGGAGCATCCGCCCCCAGCCCTGCCCGGCACGCCCTGTGCCTTTGGCCTCACTGATCCCAGAACACTCATCACTGACGGGCCCCATGGGCGCTGTCTTCACTCTGCTGCTCGGTCTCAGGTCTACCGCCTGACTTCCGCTCTGACGAGGCCGGGTTGAGACGCTGTGTTCCCACCCGCCCGTCTGCCGGCCACAGGTCTGCGGCATCTGCGGTGCGTCTGGACATCCTCTCATTTCATTCGCGTCTTCTGAATCCCCTGACTGTGACCTGTGCTCCTGTTCTTTGCAGAGAACACGAACATCGGTGTTGCTGGCCTTTTTCCGGCTTTAGGAGCTCCTCCTGTGTCAGAGACGTCGGCCCCCCGGTAACGCAGCGCTGGCTTTTTTCTTTCTCGTTTTTGGTGCAGCTGTGCTTCCGCTCGCCTTTGCCGTACAGAATTCTTCCCACGCGGTACAAGCCACCAAGGTGCTCTGTGCGTGTGGACGTTTCGTTAAAGCTTCTGGACTGGTGTCTCCTCTGGCCTGCTGCTCCCACACCCGTCTGCGTCACGGCCGCTGCTGACCCGGGCCCGGCTGCCCCTGCGGGCAGTCACCCTGGGTTTCCCCCTCCATCAGCCTTGCTCCCGGACAAGCCGCCCTCCCAGCTCAACCGCCGGCTGAGCTCTGGTCCCCCCAGCGCCCTCACGACTTCTTGGCGTCTGTGGTTTCACTGTGAGTGAAGGGAAAGGCGCTCTCTTTGCGACCCCATGGAATATCCAGTCCATGGAATTCTCCAGGCCGGAATACTGGAGTGGGTAGCCTCTCCCTTCTCCAGGGGATCTTCCCAAGCCAGGGATCGAACCCAGGTCTCCTGCACTGCAAGCAGATTCCTCACCAGCTGAGCCACCAGGGAAGTCACTGACTGCCGGTTAATTAGAGTGCCTGGGGCGCATCTGGCGGCTCCTCCAGGAGAGGAGGGTGCTGAGGGCCTCAGAGGCGTTAAGGCTTCCGTGCCTCGCCTTCGGAGAGCGCACTCTGCGAGGTCAGAGTCAGGCACGCGCTCCCCGGGAAGCGTGCCGACGGGCTGCAGCTCATGCAGCTGTGTCGCAGCGGGGCTCACCTGTCAATCTCGTTCTCTTCCTAAGCACCCGTGATCAGGGTGCTCCATAACTGCTGCGTCGGCCACTGATCTGAGGTCGCTGCATCTCAGAACCCCTGGGGCCACCAGGGAAGCCCACTGTCGCTTAGAAGGAGGAAAGGGAGCCGGAGAAGCTGACTGACCAACCCCACGGCATGCAGCGGGGCACGGCACGGAGAGCCCAGCACACGGGTCCCCAGGGACAAGCCTCCCGCTCCCGTGGACCAGGGCTGAGAAACCGCCTGAGGTACACCAAGACGGAAGTCACAGGCTCCTGGGATCCCTTCATCAAACCTCGTTAACAGAACACCCGTGAAGTGTTTCCAGGATGACCTCTAGGGACGATTTTACGTGTGCTGTGTTGAGTGACACAAGGATGTGAGCAAAGCAAGTGATGGATGGTGACAGGTCACTTCTCTGGAAACCCCGGCTCCTACGAGCACACTGAGCTCCGAGGAGTCTGCCCATCAACAGAGGGCTCCAAGCAGCCCCATCCTGCTCATGGGGGTCTGCCCGGCGTCCTGCCTGTTCACCCGACACCGCGCAGTTGGGCGCACTCTGCCTCGAGGTAAGATGCATCTATCAAGCTCCATCACGGGGAGAGGCCAGCAGACCAGAGGTGGCCGATCAGGAAGAGCACAGGAGTCAGACGGGCAGGGCCGACGCAGCAGGGGCTGCAGGAGCGGTGGGGAGCGAAGGTGGGAGGAGAGAGTGGGAAGCGAGCCAGGACCCTCAGGGATGGGGTGCCAACAGGGCCCCCGGGGATGGGATGCTACCCGTGGGAATGGGGTGCCAACAGGACCCCCGGGGATGGGATGCTACCCCTGGGAATGGGGTCCTAACAGAACCCCCGGGGATGGGATGCTACCCCTGGAATGGGGTCCTAACAGGCAGAGTGGGAAGCCCCAGTGTGCAGGTTAAGGGTTCCCCCCAGAACTTAAGGCTCTTGGAGATATGGCTGCATCACCCACTGCAAATAACAGACACGTCTCAAGATGACCCTGAGTCATCAAAAGTTCAGATGCCTTTTGGGAGCCACATTTAAGGAAGCAGGGATGGTTTAGAACCCAGTCCAGGAAAATGTCCATTAAACGGATGGAAACGAAGGGTAAAGAAAGCTTCTGTTATTTCCGAGCTGCCTTCCGTCCCGCTCCATGTGGCTGCATCCCTGCCAGTGAGGGACCTCTATGAACAGGTGGGGGGTCCCGGGCTTTCTTTCATTTAGAGCTCCGTCGCCCAATGCCTGACAGTCCTCCCCAGACAGCAGGGAACGGACTGTCCCGCCAGACGAGGAGCCAGGCTCTTGCCCAGCGGGCGCGGACCCCACCTGTGCACCGGGCTCCCTGGGGGCGACTGCCTGCCTCGCCCCCGGTCCCCAAGCCTGGGGCTGGCCACGCCTGCTCCAGGACCACGGTGGCCAGGGACTCCTGCCACAGCCCCCGCCCCGCCGCCCTGCTTTCCTCCTTCGTAGCTTTAGTAAACTCAGTTAGAATGAGTAGTGACTCAGTGCTTGTGAGACATACACATACGTGCAGTTTAAAGAGCGAAGAGTAGTCCCCCCCCGTCCCCCTCTCCAGAAGCAGCCACATTCAGCCCCTTTAGCTGCGTGTGTGTCCTTCTTGAGCACTTGGGTCCACGTTTCTTCCTTTTAATTTTTTTTATTTTTGGCTGCGCTGGGCCTGCGTGGCGATGCGGGCTTTTCTCGAGCCGCCTGAGCGGGGACCTCCCTCTGTGGGCGGCACGTGAGCTCCTCGTGGCCGTGGCCTCTCGTGTCCTGGAGCACTAGGGCGCGTGGCCTCAGGAGCGTGGCGGCAGGCTCCGGGGCACACACACACACTCACAGTCGTGCCACACGCCCACAGTCGTGGCTTAGCTGCCCTGGGGCACATGGAGTCTTCCCAGACCAGGGATTGAACTCCAGTCCCCTGCACAGCAGGTGGATTCTTAACCAGCGGATCAGGAGGGAAGCCCCTCCGTATTTCTAAGCAACGCACTTCCTCTGCTGAGACTTCTCTCCCAAGCATTACCTATTAATGCCTGGGGGAAGCAAGCATGGCCTCCTGCCCAGACGATGGAGGAGGATTGGGCTGCGTTCAGCCTCCCCTACCGTTCGGGACGCACAGGACACAGGGCGTCCCGCCAGCTGGGATCCAATCGCTTCTGAATCCAGCTTTCCAACAGCTGTCCTCTCTTATCCCCGCCTAGTCCCCAACTCCCAAAGGCACGTAAGTCGCACTGCGGGCTGGCTCCCCCTGCCTCCGCCAGCTTCAGGCTCAGCTTTCTCGAATCAGCGGCGCCAATTCTCTGGTTATCAGTTTCCAACATTTTGTTGCCCCCAGTTTCTTTGTTCTTATTAAAAAAACAAAAACAAAACCCTGCTGTCATTTTAATGAGGCTCAGAATCGAGCAGAGATTAAGTGGATGTGTTAATTCACCATCTTGGAGAGGAAGTTAGTCATTGATTTCTGTTTTCTTTCCGGAGAACAAATGATTTTCCATTTAAATTCACCCGATAAAAGCATCCAGTGCACCCAAGCAGAGCGGGCTGGTCTTCCCTCTAGATCATCTTCCTATCTTTTTAATGAAACAGATCGATTCAACTGACTAAACAGAAAATTAAAATTCAAACACAGGCTGCCAGGTTTGGAGGCACTGAAGGACAGGAAGAGCTAGATATTAGAAAGAGGAAAAGATGTTTCCCCTGGAAGAGGCTGGCTAATCTTTCGTCAGCTTTTACAGACTTTTAGAAAGACCTTGAGGGAACACTGACGGTACTGTCCCCTCTTGAGGCTTGTTCCTAACCCACACCCCCAACTTGGCTGCTTCTTGGGAGAACAGCCCTTGCTAGACCAGGAGGCTGTGTGCTGTTACTCAACTCAGACCCTTCCTGCACCCCGTGGCGGCCAGGACTCACTCAGCCCACATCCCTCCCCGTGATCCGAACGTGCAGTCCGTCTCTGCCACTGGCACCTCTAGCTCTGAGCAAACGCTCCACACCCTGCCAGCCCTGGCTCCTCCTTCTGACCCTCCCCAGAGCTGTGTCCCCCCTTTTCAGGGGAAGACACCCCTCCCCTCCACAAGGCTCCACAGCGTAGCTCTGCATCATCGCAGAAGGGCGCGTCTCCCACTTTCTAGGGTCAAGCGTTTCACGGCTACATTTTAAGCCTGCCCTCCTCACTTCCTGCATCCTTCATCCCAGGTGCATCTTTTAGCATCGTCATCTTTGCCTGCCCTGGAGAAGGGATAGGCTACCCACTCCAGGATTCGTGGGCTTCCCTGGTGGCTCAGCTGGTAAAGAATCCACCTGCAATGTGGGAGACCTGGGTTTGATCCCTGGGTTGGGAAGATCCCCTGGAGAAGGGAAAGGCTACCCACTCCAGGACTCTGGCCTGGAGAATTCCAGGGACTATACAGTTGATGGGGTTGCAAAGAATCGGACACGACTGGGCGACTTTCACAATCACTCTTTGCCTCTTCACTGGATCTTCCACATTCCTAGGAACATCGTTTTCTGTTTAATATTTCCCCTTAATCCTCGTGGCTCAGATGGTAAAAGCATCTGCTTGCAATGCGGGAGACCCAGGTTCGGTTGCTGGGTGGGGAAGATCCTCTGGAGAAGGAAATGGCACCCCACTCCAGTACTCTTGCCTGGAGAACCCCATGGAGGGAGGAGCCTGGCAGGCTACAGTCCACGGGGTCACAAAGAGTCAGACACGACTGAACAACTTCACTTTCTCTTTAATCCTCTAAACGTCCATGCTGCCATACTCTCTTCCTTAAAGAGCGGGCTCTTCAGGAGCTCCAGTGGTCGCCACCTGGCTGTCCCCACCACCCTCCCTTGGTTCCTCCCGGTCACTGCTTGGCATGCAGGTCCCTGACCCAACGCTGGCTGTGGGTCTTCCCTTCCCAGGGCTCCTCCCCAGCCTCAGTCCCTCTTCCCAGTGACAGCATCAGGAGACACATTTCTAGCTCCGAAACATCAGTTACACAGCGGGGAGTCTGAACCTGTCCAAACTGGGTGCAGTTTAACTGGGTGCATACCCATAAGAGGTGGGTATGCACGTCTTTATTCTCACTTAACTGTTTACACGAAGGTTTGTGTTTAAAAGTCTGGAATACTTCTAGAACAATCCTCTCTCGTAGCACTTTGGAGACCTAATCTTCACTTTCTCATTGCAAGATTAAAGCTCTGGAAGCAGAAGAATAATTACTTACCAAAAGTAAAATCTTATGCAAATATTTTTGAGCCCAGTACAGACTAGCAACTCTTCAGATGACTAAGAATGATCTGCCTTACGATAACTGTAAACACGAGAAGCAAAGGTTCCGGGGCTCTAAAATAAGCACTTGGGATAACAGAAGGCCCACGTAGGCGGCCGGCAGTAATTGTGAAACCAAGTGATGATTGGACGTGACTCTGAAGGGCTTTCAACCCAGAGCAGCTCAGACCATTACAGTGGGTATCCGCACCCCCACCCAAAGCAAAACCCTTAACAGGCAAGACTCCACAGCTTTTTAAATACAAGCAAATATACCCCTTACTAAAACCAAATGGAAAAACAATATAAGGCTGCACGATGCCAAACATCATCAAATGTCATAAGCCAATGAAGTGGCAAAGACCTGCCAATAACTCAGACTGTTAAATGAATAACCAGCTCCTTTTTCCCAGTAAATGTAGTTTCAGATGCTAACAGTCCCCAATTCTCATAGCAGTATGTGCATTTAATAGAATCGAATACTTCATGAAAGCCAAGTCACATTTAGCCAGTTTCTATCTGAGCGACTCCACCGCACAGATGTTAGAGCAGAGGTCATGGGTGAAAAGAGTCACCCAGCCTGCAAGCCTGGTGTGCAGGTCACCGCCAGGTTCGGAAGACAGGACACGTTAGCAGAAGAGGCAGTGATGGAAGAGGCTCGTCAGCTGAACCAGACACGTCTGAGGGGCTGAACAAAACAGGTCCATGACCCAAGCCCTGGAAAGCCCTCGTGGGAGATGGCTGAGGCCACAGGAAGACGAGGACAGGCTGACGGGAGGGGGCAGAGGCCCTGCCTTGTGGGGTCGGCATGGAAACACACAGGGGAGCAGACAGAGCCTGGCTGGACCACCAAGCCGTACCTGCCCCTTCCTGCAGGCCTGCCCGAAGTGGCCCTCCGCACCAGCCACTGTGATCATCACTAAAGGCTCAACGTCTCCCCTTCCACTCAGACACCAGGGTTCCCCACGGCCGCCCCAGCCAAGCCCAGGGTCACACACGCCAAGGACTGTATCTGACTACGTGCTTACTTTCGTACTTCCTGTTTGATCTGAAGGTTCTAGAAAACAAAAATCTTGTTTTTTAATATTTTGGTATGTAATAGGTCTTACAAGTACCTTATGTACAGTACAAGTTCAAAACACATTTATTAAATGAACAGATGATTGAATTGATAATTTTTACATAAAAGATTGGCAAAGTAAATGGGCCAGTCAGCAGTGACCGTGCATAGGAACTTAGAAGTTTGGTCAGAACTTTAGATTTAATGATTTTTATGGAGGGCAGTAGCATGATAAAAATGGTAATTATTATATGGTAACTGTCGTACCTTGCTTTAGTTCTGGTGTTTCACAAAGGACTAGGCGTAAAAAGGTTACTTTGTTAATATAATGATATTTTGCTAACAAGATGAGGACTTTTGTCCAATGTCCATATTCTTCAATAAACATCAAAAGAGAAACTGTCCCACGTATCTTTGCCTTTAATCGATTTTAAAAGAGTTCATTTCTGAAATGAGAGATGACTTTTTTAAGGCCAGGTAATAGTTATGGTCTCTTGATTTGAAAGATCAGCAACCAAAACCCCAAGAAATTAAGGACAGTTTCCTTATTTATGAATTATGAATATTCTCCATATTGACACCCAAAATTTGAAAATCAAAAGAAGTCCATTTTGCCTATTCGTACCACAATGCAGAACGCTTGACCTTTTGGTTTAATCATAGCTAAAATTAATGAGATGGTTGTTTACATCAGCAGAATTTTATAATCCAGCGTAACATTTGGTTGTGAAATAAAGAAATCCATCAGCATGTGGAAATGCTGGTGTATTAACCGTTTCAAGAGGCAGCAACTGGGATCCGTTCTCCTTGCTAAGAACTCATTTCTTCTGTGCCCGGTCTCACTTGCCCTGCGTCTGCTATGAAGTCGTGGCTGGTGGGGGTGGCCGCTCAGAGAACACGCAGGAGGAAGAGATGACCGCTCGGGTCTCAATCTGAGCAGCAGGTTAGAATGCTTTAACAGCCGTGGACTCTTAAACCATGCCCCAGACCACACCAATACGCTTTAAAAGCTCCCCCCATACCCCCCACATCCCATGTAAGTCTGTTATGCAGAACCAAGGAACCAAGGAATTCCTTGAGAACCAAGGAATTAGTATTTTCTTTAGCCAAGAAGAAACACTTTTTATATCTGATTTTTTTTTAAACATAGTATCAAAAAGATGAAATAGCTTAGGGGTAAAATAGACGATGCAACTAACGTTGAAGGAAAGAAAGCTTCTCACTCACCTGCCTTCTGACAGTGCACAATCTTTTCATACACGGCATCTGCATTCTCGATCAGCGCCTTCAGGGACTGGATCATCTGGAAGGGAAGCACCCGGACAGGTGGTCACACGGACAGCGGGGTGCAGGAGGGTCCCTGCTGGGGCCAGGCTCTCCCCCGGCCTGGCCGAGCGAACGTGGCCACACACCGCCCCCCCCCCGCCACCCGACATCCCACTCAGGTTCACAGGGAAACCGATCAAGTCACACCTCGCTACACAAGCGCCCAGACCAGACTGTGAGGAATGTGTCCCCAAGGTGCTCACACTGGACGTGACCCTCGAGCCAGCACCGACCTGAGTCCCTTTCAGTATGGAAAGAAAGGGACATGGGTGCACATCCGATCTGTCCTTCATGTTAAAACCTCATCACCTTACGGAAAGCTGCAGCGCCCAAATGCCTCACTCACTTCACCCGAGATGCCTCCGTTTGAGAAGCAGTTTCAAACTTCCGATGAGGATCAAAAACAGCATTTATGTGGTGCATCAGGAACGCTATCACCCAGACCAGTGTTTGCAGTGTGCCTATGAGTGATTGTAGAATTCCAGCGTTGAGTTCTTGTTCCGCACTGCAAGTGCTTGTTTTAGGAGCTATGTCTGAATTAAGAAAAAGGAACAGGGTGCAGCTGACCCATTATTTTACTCACCAAAGTGCTGGGAAAAGATCTGTCTGAAATAAACTTTTTGGCTCTGAAATTGCTATGAAAATCGGAAGGCCAGATTCAGTTCCCATGATTCAAATAGGTACAGTTATAATCCTCGCCATAAGGGTAGACGCTCGCTTTTTGTATTTATCTTTTAAAATTAAATTTTCATTTCATAGTGGAGTATAGCTGACCTACATGTTGTATTAGTTTTAGATGGACAGCTAAGTGATTCAGTTATACATATATCCATTCTTTTTCTGCTTCTTTTCCTATACAGGTTATTACGGAATACCGAGTATGCTTCTCTGTGCTATATAGTAGGTCCCTGTTGATTATTAGCTTTTTGTATTTAAATGTCCAAATATTTCATGTGATAATATTACTCATCTCTGCTGCATCACCATTTTACTTTATATAACAAACACCGCTCCAACATTTTCCATTCCTTAAATTCTGCCTAGTTTTGCTTTATAGTACTTATCGCCAGCTGCCACAGTAATTATTTTATAGAAACTAAATGTATGTAGGTTGGATTATTTATATAACTTGAAAAGCACCATATTTTATTAGTTGCACTTATTTAAACTAAAGCATAACCAACACGCCTCTTAAGAAGTACACCAGATTCTTAAAGTGAGTCACACAGCATCTATCGACTTCCACTGTTCTAAGAAAATGACAGCAAACACTGTGAAGTCTGAAGGTCAAAGCAGGTGTTCACTCAGGCCTTCATTCATCATCTGTGAGGCTCCCTAGGGGCAGCCCTTGAACGCACACTGGGGCCTGCAACCTAAAGGACCCAGTCGCTGTCTGCAGGAAGTCTACAGCCCCATGGCAGGCCTCCCGCTTAGGAATTCAGTCTTTCCACACTTGGTCTTCAAGATCTGAGTCATTCCTGTAAATTAAAATACTCTACTTTACAGCTCGACATACTGAACAGGCAGTGACAGAAACGAATAGTTCAGAACTCGATGATACCGATGGAAAGTCATTTGTACCATTCCACAATTTGCATACCGAAAAGGTTCAGACCGTCATCAGTAACCTTTCTCAGCTCTGATGTCGAGCCAAATAAGAGACACCAAGAAGCCAGGACGTCTTCCAGCAAGGATGCTGGCTGTCCCAGCTCAGTGTCAAAGAACTGGCCAATCGTGCCTCCCTCATTCAAGCTGAGGGAGAAAAAAGCAGCGAAAGGCACCTGGCCGTGAGACAAGTGGGCAGTGCCAGAGTGGTAACAACCGCGAGGGAAGACTCGGGCCTCCAGGCAGCCTGTGCGGGAAGGTGGTAGGTCCGCGCCAGGGGAAGCGGGGGTGCAGGACAGGCGCAGCTTCACGTGGGTTCCTTGGCTTCGTCACCGAGCGCGAGACCATAAATGTGGCGAGCCATAGTTTATTTCCCACCTGCAAGCTGCGTTTCATGAAAAGCATGATGAGGGTTCACAATAATGCGGGCATCAGAGTAGGGGAGGCTTGTGGCTGGAGCCTGCAGAGAGCAACGTCCCCGAGGACTCCCCTCCCACCTGGGGGCCAGGCACCTCCAGAGGCCCCAGGTTAGCAGAATGAGCAGGCCTTCCTGTCCTGCGCTCACTGATACTAGCTTTGTTTGCAAAGCCTGCTGTGACAAGGCTCAGAGCAACAACAGCTCACATTTTTATTCTTAGAAGCATCTTCCAGTTTCAGGTATCGCCAAAGGTGCTGCACCTTTAAGCGCAAAAGACACAGCAGGGCTTTAGAAGCGCACGCTCCACCTCGAGGAGCTGGAGACGGACACCCCCTGCCCGAGCTCTGTGACGCGGGAGGACCCGTCCTCTGCCCTGGGGACGACGAGGCCCTAAAGCTCCCCAAGGGGGACCCTGAGGGTGCTGAGCAAGCGTGAAGGGCAGGAGGCCCGGAGCCCCAAGCAGATGGTACTCACAGAGCAGAGGTCTACCGCCGCTGCCCACGTGCTCCCGGGCTGACACCAAGACCCCTGAGGCAGAGCACGGCATGGGCCGGCTCAGCACCAAGTCCTCCTCCCAGTACCTGGGGACGGAGCAGCCCCTGAGCTGCACGCAGCATCTACACCACGGAGGTGGCCAACAGCCCAGGGAAGGGAGGCAGGCACCGGGAGGAGGCAGGGCAGCCCCATCACCGAGTGCAGCGCAGAGCAGCGGGGCTCCACGGGGACCGGCCCAGGAGACGGGGTCACCAGTCAGCAGAGCCCAGACATGGGAGGGAAGAAAGCCCCCAGGCCTCAGCGGGGGCGACTCCCTTGCCCCACCTGTCACAGAGTGAACTCAGCATCCCCCTGGGGAGGAGGAGCTGCCGGTTTGGCCCGTTTTGCAGCTGCAGAGCACGTATTTATAATGAAGCTTGTAGTTCCGACCGCGGCATGACTCCACGAACGCTCTCGGTGTCTGCGTCCCTTCTCCTCAGGGTGGGGCCCATCGGGCCTCCAGCTCCTGGGAGGGCCTGGGGCCGGGAGGGCTGGGCTGGGCTGGCCTTCCCACCCGCCTGCCTGGCGGGCCGAGGTCTGGCTCCCACTTGGCTGACAACTCTGCCCAGAGGCGCTGAGGGCGCGGCGGGGACACGTGGGGCATCATGAGCTCGGGGCAGGACCACCCTCGGGCCGGGTCCGCCAGGCTGCAACGCTGCCGTTATTGATGGTCTAAGTGCCCGCTGAGCGAGTCAGAGTGAGCGTGTCCACGCCTCCCCGGCCCCGGGGAACCACCAGCGCTCTTCATCTCGCCAGGCCCACGGGAGGCGGGCGGTGGCACTGGTTCCACGGATGTGAACTCGGAGGACTCCAGAGCGAAGCCACTTTCCCAAGGCCGCCTGGCGTGCAGGCAAAGGCCGTAACTAAGGGCTGGGGCACAGATATCGCGCGTGACTCGGGGCCTCCGCGGCGCCCACGGTACCACGCCAGCTCCTGACCACAAGCAGAGCTGCCCGAGAGGAGAGCGCACCCCAACCAGGACAGGGGCCAGAGGCAGGGGACGCTCGGCCTCCCAACAGGCTACAGACGGGACAGACAGCACCTCCATCCTGATGTGGGCCCATGAGTGTGGTTTAAATAACGTTTCTACAAAGCACTTTGCGAAGCTATTTTCTTAAGGACATCGGTAAACAATTTCCTGAGCTCCACTTATCAATTCATTATTAAAAAACAGAAGTCATTTATGCGTAATGTGAAACCAGTAGAATATGCATCTCAGGCTAGACAAAAGCAGATAGATGGGGCATGACATCAGGGATGAGCTGAAGGGAAAAACTGCTTTCAGTTATCTAATTTTCTCTGCATATATTACATTAATATATCACCATAATGCAAGGCCCGGCAGAGTGACTGGTTTTATAACCATGATTTGCATTAATGCCAATACATTCATCAACACTCCTTAAACGCACAGGTGTTAAGTCTCCGAGCTGACATCAGACCCCCAGCTGCCAGCCCAAGTGACTTAGCACATGGACCCTCGTAGTGTTTACAAGGCGCAAGATGCTTCTACAGTGCTGTTAAAGGCTTCCCAGGCGGCGCCAGTGGTAAAGAATTCCCCTTGCCCATGCAGGAGACTCAAGAGACCTGAGTTCGATTCCTGGTTTGGGAAGATCCCCGGGAGTAGGAAAGGGCAACCCACTCCAGTATTCTTGCCTGGAGAGTTCCGTGGACAGAGGAGTCTGGCAGGGCTACAGTCCGTGGGTTCAGAGTCGGACACAACTGAGCGACTGAATACAGTGGATTCTATATTAACGTCCAGTTACGAGTACATCCTAAATTTCTGGAACTAATGTGTTAGGAAAATCTATAGATTTAACATAGCCCAGAAACCCACTTCATAAGTCAACCTCAAGATAAGGTTTCAGGACAGGACTCAGGCAGATGAAAAGTAGGCAGTTTCAACTAAACTCAAAGTACAAATTAAAATTCACATTTTATTAAACTGAAATCAGGAATGCCTTTCATAAAAATGCCTTGTTTTGAAAGTTAACTCCTCATGTTAGTATCAGGCAAACGTCTCTGTTTTTAAATATAGTTATGAGAAGAACTATTACCAATTAATATATTTTATATTACTATGTTCCTGTAGACCACTTGCTTATTTTCTGTTTATAATTTGCATCTGAGTAAGAACATCCTGTTTTCAGAATAAGCAAATCTATGCCTTTTTGTAAGGACTTTACGTCAGATTTTGGACAAGACCCCAAATCTCCTTTCACCCCAGGGACCCAGATTTTGAAGATTACAAAAGAACCTTGCTAGCAACGTTGAGTCTGGTGGCAGCAGCCCCACAGCCACAGTGCTGACGTCTTCTGAGCCCTAGACTCCCCTCCCCGCCCCTCGAGCCGGCCGACAGTTTCAGATCTCGGACGCTTCCTCCCGAGCCCTCCTGAACCCACCCCGTCCTGACACACGGACGCTGCAGCTGCTGCCAGTGAAGACGCAGAGTCAGAGAAGGGCTAGGGCTGCTGCGGAAGAGAATGGCCACCCAGCATAAAGCAGGGGTTCTGTAACACAGACCCTGTGACCACGTGACACACAGCAGGTACCTGTCTCCCCCTCTCAAACGTTAACAGCTGGCCGTCATTCGCAAACTCGTCAGTGAGCTGGCACGAGCGATATGCCGCCCACCGCCACCCCATCACCCCACACCCCAGAGACCCATGGCTGTCCTCGGAGGACAAGGGGTGCCCCGGCGGCAGGAACGGCTCAGGGACGCCCCCAGGAGGTGTGGACCAAGCGGACCCCTGTCAGGACCCCAGGGACGGCTAACCACACAGCACGCCTGAACCGAGGGCCAAGGTCTGCAGGAGACAAATCAGTTCAGTCCACAGCAGCGGTTCCCACCCATCCCGGTTACCCTGTGGCAGTCTCTACGCTCAGCGTCACAAGAGGACCGCCACCCTCGTGCTCCCTGGACGGACAACTCAACCCACCGCTGAGAGCAAAACTCCCTCAGGAGTCTTTCTGCTCCGGCAGGTTTTGTGTGTGTGTGTGTGTGTGTGTGTGTGTGTGTTCTTGAAAATAATGTCCTCTCTGAGTTAACAACACTACTTTTCTCCTTATCACTTTACAATAAATATTACTGTGCAGGTGAAGAATTTTCAAATCAAATGTGGGAACTCTGGGACCCGGGACTTCTAAACTGAAATGCAGAGGTAATGTGATCTTTCACGAAAGTTTCCAAGTATAGCAAAACGCCACACGGTTGAACTGATGGAAGAGAAATCATTTATGAAGTCCTTGTTGGAAATCACAACGTGGCTGTTTAATACTTGAACAGAATACGAAAATCACACATCTGCACCAGGGCACAAAATTCACGAGGCTGTGGGTTCTCTGCCCAGCAGCCAGCTCACCTCATAAGGCAGGGCAGTGGGGGACACCACCCAGGGCCCGGCTCATCACCCCATCCAGCGAGCTCACTGCGAAAACACTTTCCAAACAGCAAACCGTTTCCAAAGGGACTTGCCCTAGTTTCCCTGTGAAGCTTGACTTCCACGTTTTCACTACGCACACTACAGAAAACCATTGGGAAAAAACCCTCTATCAGAAAAACGAGAAAGAACTCTGCCAGACAAGGACAAATATGAAATGATACCACTGATGAGCGGAATCAAAAAACACGATACAGATGAACTTCTATACAAAAACAGAAATAGACCCACAGACATGGAAAACAAGCTTATGGTTACCAACAGGGAGAGGTGGAGGAGATACACACACACACACACACACACACACACACACACACACACACACACACACTATTATATAGAAAATAACCATCCAGGACCTACTGTGTAGCACAGAGAGTTATACCCAACATCTGGTAATAAGCTATGATGGAAGAGAATCCGAAACAGAATGCGTATGACTGTGTGACTGTACGTGCAGCTGTGACTGCGTGCGCATCTGTGTGACTGGACCACTTCGCCGTGCATCTCAAGCTGACACAGCACTGTAAACCAACCACGCTGCTGCTA
The DNA here is from genome assembly GCF_016772045.2 of Ovis aries. Classification (NCBI taxonomy): domain Eukaryota; kingdom Metazoa; phylum Chordata; class Mammalia; order Artiodactyla; family Bovidae; genus Ovis; species Ovis aries. The sequence continues at coordinate 275,063,896 of NC_056054.1, read as the reverse complement.
TTGTTCCGTCGCTAAGCTGTGTCCTGCTCTTTGCGACCCCGTGGGCTGCGGCAGGCCAGGCTCCTCTGTCCTCCCCCGTCTCCTGGACTTTGCTCATATTCATGTCCACTGAGTCACGATCCATTGAGTCAAAGGGGCTTGAGTGCCACGCAGGGCCCCCCAAGATGGACGGGCCATACTGAAGAGTTCCGACAAAACGTGGCCCACTGGAGAAGGAAACGGCAGCCCCCGACACTATTCTTGCCCACGGAGGGTATGAAGAGGCAAAAAAAAAAAAAAAAAAAGTCAACTATACATCAATTGAAAAATAAAATTTAAAGGAAAGGGAAAGAACTCTGGCAGACGGAAGGCGTTACTGGATTGTCAGCCTAGCAGCACAGAGGAACGCGGCTACGGGGGCGTGGACGGGAGTGGGCAGGTCGGAGACCCACGGGCAGCCTCACCAGGGTCAGCAGACACTCCGCTCACCTTGGAGGCAGGTGCCGGGCATGCTGAGAAAGGGGCCAGCCTGGGGGGACACGGGGTCACACCTCTGAGCCGAGGTGCGCTGTGACCAGGGCAGAACTTCAGGCTGTGAACAAAGGGCACGGAAGGGGTGGGTGGGGTGTGAAGGGGCGGGAGGTGCCCTGGGCCGGGGGTGGGAAAGAGAGGCGGGCTGGAGAGAGCTGTGGAGGGTGTGGAGGGGCAGGGCGACACCAGCGTCGGCGCGCCGGGGCCCAGAAGGAAGAGCAGAGACCCAGAGGGCGCCCCTGCCGGGCGGGTCACTCGGGCGCCCCTGCAGCTGTCAAGCGCTTCCAGGGCTGCAACGCGTCCTTCTGGTGGTGGCGTCCCACGTTCCTGAAGCTCACCCAGGAAGTGGAGTCCCGCCCCGGCTGGCTGGGGGAGCTGGCGGGGCACCGGGCTGCGGCGTGGTGGGGGACACGGGGTGGGGGTGGTCTTTTAAGGTTCTGCAACAGCGGGAAACTGGGAAAGCTTGGTTAGGGGGTCGGAAAATCGCGTGTTCTGCACGGGGGCAGCAGCTGAAATGAACTCATCTTTGAGGGGGATCTTAAAGATAAATGAAGACATCAGGCGGCGCTCCAGAGCTGCTCAGATTAATACGCAGAGGGAGCCAGGGGCAGAGACGCGGGCGGCGGCGCCGGGGCTGGGCGGCACAAGGCCGCTGAGCGGGTCCGGCCGGGAGGGGGCTTCCGGGAGGTGCGCAGGGTCCGGAGCTCGGCCGCGGCCGGGGGGCGACTCTGGACAGTCCCGGCGCGGCACGGCCGGCTGTGCCGGAATGCGGCACACGCGCTCCTGAGAACCAGGCACCGAGAGACGAGCCGTGCGGCCAACACGGGCTGGGGCGGAACACCCCGCCATTCTGCAGCGACACCTTAGGAAGGGCGAGGGCAGACACTGCGTCGCGCATGCCAAGCAGGCACGGAGCGCGGACCCACGGCCCCAGCGCGGCAAGCGGCACCCGACCTCGAGAAAGACCCGGAGTCGGGCGGAAGGGCTGCAGCTTGTGAGTTCCTGTGAGGGGCCCGAGGAGGGGTCTGAGGTCTGATGAGAGGTTTGAACTGAGATGTGGGGGAAGAAAAGCTGTGACCAACCTAGACAGCGTATCAAAAAGCAGACACGTGACTTTGCCAACAAAGGTCCATCTAGTCAAGGTGATGGTTTTTCCAGTGGTCACGTATCGATGTGAGAGTTGGACTGTGAAGAAAGCTGAGCACCGAAGAATTGATGCTCTTGAACTGTGGTGTTGGAGAAGACTCTTGAGAGTCCCTTGGACTGCAAGGAGATCCAACCAGTCCATCCTAAAGGAGATCAGTCTTGGGTGTTCATTGGAAGGACGGATGCTGAGGCTAAAACTCCAATACTTTGGCCACCTGATAGGAAGAGCTGACTCATCTGAAAAGACCCTGATGCTGGGAAAGACGGAGGGCAGGAGGAGAAGGGGACGACAGAGGATGAGAGGGTTGGATGGCATCACCGACTCAATGGACATGGGCTTGGGTGGACTCCGGGAGTTGGTGATGGACAGGGAGGCCTGGTGTGCTGCGGTTCATGGGGTGCTGAGCGACTGAATGAACTGGACTGGGGGTGGGGCTCAGGACGTGCGCGGTGATCCGATGCAGCCGGTGGCTCTCTGGGGCGTGTGCACGCTCCGCTCACCAAGCTGTGGTGTGAGTGCCCACTAGTGTTTTCTCGTGGTCAAAACGGCGCACAAGTACAAACAAATTGGTTAAAATTGTGTTAGGTTAAAAGTTCTCCCTAATGTACCGCTGTCAAATTCAAATAAATTTATATTTTCAAAACAGGGGTTATAACTGAGTATAAGAGCATTTCAAAAATCATGCAGTTTTCTTGTGAAGCAGAGTTAAACTCTCATTATCTATCACATTCAGCTGAAGGGTGCTCTTGGCACCACAGACGCCTGCCTCCACACTGCACTCACCTCTCTTAACAATGTTTCTTGCCAGAGAAGAGGTGCCAAGTGCTGTAATAAATCTGGAGCAAATTCTGAGTCAACAGTGACCCAGGGTCCATATTCAGGAAGCCAAGGAGTCTCTGGCTTCTCAGTACGCTCTGATCTGTCATGAATTTCACTGCAGAGCTAGGGCCACACGTACCTCGGGGAGGGGCTGTGCCTCTCACAAAACTCTTGCCTGAGCTACAGCCTGGATCTCTCAGGTACTACATTTCAGACCAAACCCCGTATGTAGCATCCCGACCCATCTGCAGGCATTCAGCTGAATCTCCACACGATGAAAAGCCTCCCCTACACCACCATCAATGACTCCATCTACCCCTCCTCACACCAAAGCAATATACTACTATATCCACACACTTACGGCTTCATCTCACAGATTAAACGTCAAGTTTTAATTAAACTGCAGTTCCTGAAGGGAGTTACCAGGTCAACAGAAAAGCAAAGAGACATTAGGGTTATTATACACAGAGTAATAGAGGTTCCACGCTTCCCTGGTGGCTCAGATGGTAAAGAATCTGCCTGCAATGCAGGAGACCTGGGTTTGATCCTTGGGTTGGGAAGATCCCCTGGAGGAGGGCATGGCAACCCACTCCAGTATTCTTGCCTGGAGAATCCCAAGGACAGAGGAGCCTGGCGGGCTACAGTCCATGGGGTCAACAAAGTTGGACATGACTTAGTGACTTAACAGAAAATATAGGTTTTGCTTATACTCGCCAAGAGAACCATTTGGATTTAGTATAAAACATGGAAATAAATAGTATCATGTAGTCAAAACAACCCATTTATTGCCCTAGGCTCTTTCTTTCTCCTAGACACTTTGCTTCCTGGTGCACTGGGATGGATCACATGTTTACACTGTGGGTGTTTCTGAGAGGTACTTCCAGCATTAGCCACTAGAAGTCCTTAGTAATACACATTTGTAGGCTGGAGAAGAGGAGAAAGGCAAAGAGGAGAGAAAACATCATAAAGAGGAAATGAAGGAGGTGTCGGGGGGCATACAGAGGAATGAAAACAAAAAGATAAAATCACAGAGTCAGAGTTCAGAGGAACTGAAACAGGGAATGCCACAGGGTGACATCAAAAACCATCCATCAAATCAGATAAGAAAGTTTTAATTTATGCAGGCAGGTGAATAAACAGTAATGCCAGAACCAAACTTTGATGCGGAAGGAATTCACTCATACTTCAGATTAGTTGAGACTTGGCATCACTAGAAGCCTCCATGTTCCTAAACAGGCTTCGGTGAGCTCGGGGCTGAAGCTGGGAATGGCAGAACAGAGCGGGGAAGACAGACGGGGGCTCTGGGAAGCCGGGAGTTCCCCTGCACTGAGATTAGTAAGAGAGTCAACGCACAGATTTGAGATGTTCATCCCACTGTCAGTTGTTAGCAAAGTTTTAAGTTTTCTGCACAGTTCTAGCTTCAGAAGTACACAGAATGTCAACAAGTTGAAAAGAATTTTGATCTTGCACTGCTTTCTGCATAATATGATATTTGGAGAAAACAAAATTGGTGAAAATTGAGCAATAAAACAGAAGCCAAACACTAAAAAGGAACCCTGATGCAACTATAAAACTATCCAGAAAAAGTATGTAACTACTACCAGTTCACGAATAACACGCCGTCCTAGGCTTTTCTGTGTAGAGAGCATGTCTACAGCACACTCACAGGCACTCAGATGGTAATAACCCTCTTATTTCTCCATTTTATGACCAACCTCATGTGATCAGAAGTCTCCTTAGGGAACAGCTCAGAGCCTTCCATGTCATTTTTGCACATGATTTCTGTGGGAAGCCGTATTCCACATTCTCGCGCTAAACAGGCTCCTTTACAGCACATGATGAATCATTTCGCAATATGGTGACCTCAGGGGTGCACACACACCCCCATCGTCCCCCGGGGGCCCTTGGTCATAGCAGCCCCTAGACACCGCAAAAAGTTTATCTGACTTTAGCCAACTATGGCAGCAGTGTGCTTACGTGACACCCTCGCACCATCTCAGCATGGTGAACCAGCCACAGGTAGACGCACCCCCCCTCCCTCTTGAGCCTTCCTCCGCCGGTGTTATCCCAGCCCCAGGTCGTCACAGAGCACCGAGCTGAGCCCCCTGTGCCACAAGCAGCTTCCCACCAGCTGTCTCACACGTGGTCGTGAATACACGTCAGCACCACTCTCAATCCATCCCACCCTCTCCTTGCCCCACTGGGCCCACAAGTCCGTTCTCTACGCCTGCGTCTCTATTCCTGCCCTGCAAGTAGCCTCCTCTGTACCCTCTTTGTAGATTCCACACACAGCAGCATGAAGTTTGAGTGCACCGTGGGCTCATATAGTCCCTGTGGTCACTAGAGCAGGAAGGTATATGAGTCTGTGAAGGCTCACCAGCCAGGAAAGGAGCTCTCCACTGAGCCGGGTGGGCAGCAGGGGGCTGAGAGGCTGGGGGGCTGGGGTCCACGCCCGGCCACTCAGGGAGAGAAGGGTGGGGCCCCAGTAGGATTTCCCCCGTGCCCCAAGTGTTAAAGCTGGCGGGCTCAGAGGCTGCATTCTGGATGCGGGGGAGCACCTCCAAAGAACAGAGGAGGTTTAAAACCTGGCTTCAGCCACCCCTGCAGGAGAAAAGGGGAACTCGGTGAGCAAGCTACTTCCGGGGGCTGTATCAGGAACTTCTGGATGCTGCACGACTCTTTCAAGTCACCAAGGGCCGTTTGGAGCTCCGACTCGCTCATTTAAAACTATTACTACCAAATTAATTAAATTCCAAAAGACACAATTTGAATTAAAATAGTACCACTTTTATTACCATCTCCTTATATCAAGGCTTTTCTCCAAGGGGATCAAGGTGATTTAGAAACTCCTAATTAACAGGCGGTAATTCAATCACAGTATTACTGTAAGGTTGTCATTAGTTTCTCTCAGGTCTGCGGTAGCTAAATATAGATGTTAGTTAACAGAGAAAAGCAACCAGAGACGAGCAGTATATTTTGAGCACCGTAAAGAGTCCACAGTTCTCTGGAATGGCAGAGGAAGGAGGAGGGCAAGGCTACAACGGTGTTCACGGTACAAACCCAGGCGTCCTTCCCGGGGGCAGTCACAGAGCTCACGTGCTCCTGCGTCTTCCGCTTTCTGAGTAGAGAGGCCACTCCCTGAGCAAGGTGGTGGGAAACCCAACCTTCTGCTTTTCACTTCGAAATTTTAAACCTGCCTTTATGAAGTGGAATAACCCCATCTCCATATACGGCAAGGCTGGTGCTCTGAGGTTTGAGTGCTGTGAAAATGTCCACACAGGGCGAGGTCTCAGCGCATCAAGAGCTGCACACTTCTAGCCTTTGAAGAAACACACTGATCGGGTACTGACCGCTGTGCACTGAGAACTTCCCGTGCTCTGGGCTGCTGACGTGCGACCTCATCCCCTCTGAGGCAGGGAGACCCTGCCTGCTCTGCAGATGGAGACGCAATGTGCCAACAGGCAGGGCAGGGACCCCTCGAGCTCAGGGTATGCCCCCAGCCCCCACTCACCGACTTCCTGGGATGCAAGCACGCTCCCCCTCTGTCCCCCAGCGGCTAGTCCCAGCGTCTCCGTGCAACAACAGTGTCATGCACATGTGTTCACACCAGGCACACCTGCCCAGGGCTGCAAGAACTCACAAAACTGAATTCACTGAGGCGTGCCCTGGGCCAAACGCCTGCGGGGGGCCAGCTGCCCGGGGAGTTGGCACACAACCCCGGGGAGAGAAGGGCAGGACAGAGTCTGGTCGTGGGGGGCTCACAGTCTGCAATGCTGCGTGCAGGGCCGGCGGGCGTTGGGGGTGAGGGGCGAGGCAGCGCAGTGGACAGACAGAGACGTGTGGCGCCAGGGGCTTCGGTGCGGCCGCCAGGAGCCCTCTGCCCGCTGTGAGCTCACGAGGCGCTCATTCTCCCAGGAAGCCTTGGGAGATTACAGAATTCTGTACACAAGCCACGTTCCCATCCCGGGGCCTGCGCTGGGTCCCGCTGCCCTCCTGGCCGACCTCCTCACCCCTCCACTCCCCAGCCCCGCAGTGTGGGAACCCCGGTGCCCCCTTCCCAGCCTCTAGCCCCGGGTCCTGCTGTGCCCCCGCTGCCTCAGGCCGCGTCCTCTTCCCGGCCAGGCCCAGGTGCCCTCACCACCTCAGCGTGGGCACCGCCGGACCCTCCGGTACTGACTGGGGGGGCGGCCCCTGCACCCTGCGGTCCTGCCAGCCCCAAGCCTGGCCCTCCCGAGAAGGGCGTTCCATGAACGCGTAGACCAGCCGAGCTCAGGGAAACGCAGGCACCCTGGGACGTAGACGGAGGGCAGGAAGGACCCCTGAGCGCTGTGTCCTCCAGACCCAGGGCGCTTTCCTTCCCTCACTCTTTCAGTCATTCATAAACATATTTTGAGTCCCTGCAGAGGCGCTGATGGTGGTGGTGAGCAGGACACACGTGGTCGCTGCCAGACTCAGGCCCAGATCTGGGGGAGGGGGAGAGAGGTACCTTTCAAAAGGACTCATATCAACGGATGCGCGATCAGAGCTAGTGATGAGTCTAAGACAGAAGCAAGGCTGGCGTGTGACCCCAGGGACCCGCCCTTCCCCGAGGGGCACTGGGTCGGCCCCTGCACTTCAGTCCCAGCCGGGGGTCGCTGTGGTTTAGTTGCTCAGCCATCTCTGACTCTTGGCGACACCATGGACTGTGGCCCCCAGGCTCCTCTGCCCATGGGATCCTCCGGGCAAGAATACTGGAGCGGGGTTTAAATGGCACATGGTTAGCAAGGCCTAGATTTCATACGCAGAGGGAAAGTCCTCCTCCCCACCTGCCCGAGGGGAAGGGCAGAGGAAGGCTGGCATTTCCAGAAGAAGGCAGAGCCTGCCCACCCAGTCCGCCTGCTCCCCGCTCACTGAAGGAGGGGCTTGATCTGACTGAGACAGGAGCAGCCGTGCTCAACTCCTTTTCCGAGTCTCATTACCAAGCAGAACCAGGATTAAACATCTGGCTACTATCGCGTAGAGGAGTCAGCTACACGCTTTATTGGATTATAACACAATACCCTGCCTGATGGTCACCACTCTTTGCTGGAAGAGCACGCTGTCCTCGCAGGCACCGTGAGCAAACATGGATTTTCACAGGCTCTCCTCTCCAAGGCCTGCCTCCAATGCTGTAATTCCGACACCGAAAGTCTTACTGCTTCAAGGGCCCACTGTCTCGTCCAGGACAGAACTCAGGTGCCCTCCTCTATGGGGTGACAGGCAGAATGGTGTGCTGCAGCTGCTGCTGCTGCTAAGTCTCTCAGTCGTGTCCGACTCTTCCCGACCCCATAGACAGCAGCCCACCAGGCTCCTCCGTCCCTGGGATCTTCCAGGCAAGAACACTGGAGGAGGTTGCCATTTCCTTCTCCAGTGCATGAAAGTGAAAAGTGAAAGTGAAGTCTCTCAGTCGTGTCTGACTCTTCCCGACCCCATGGACTGCAGCCCACCAGGCTCCTCCGTCCGTGGGATTTTCCAGACAAGAGTACAGATCCATGTTCAAAACACACCGAGTACATGATCAAAACAAAAGAAGAAGAAAAAGAAAGGAAACCTTTAAAGTCATGATTTAAGCTGCTCAAAGTGAAACTGGAAACCAGTGCATTAAAATACCCTAAGGACTTTTTCCCTGATTCTCATTTTGCGGGGCAGGCAAACTGTCCCCGTAAAGAAGCAGTAAACACGTCAGGGGACCGCTCGGCTCTGCCGTCACCGCGTGTAAGCAGACACAGGATGTGTCATGGACACGCGCCATCAGAATTTCCTTATGGACACTGAGGCTTCAATTCCGTATGATGTCATGAACTTTTATTTTTCAGTCATTTAATACATAAAGTAAATGGTCCAACAAAGGTCGGTCTAGTCAAGACTATGGTTTTTCCACTGGTCATCTACACATGTGAGAGTTGGACTATAAAGAAAGCTGAGCACCAACAAATTGATGCTTTTGAACTGTGGTGTTGGAGAAGACTCTTGAGAGTCCCTTGGATTGCAAGCAAATCCAACCAGCCCATTCTAAAGGAGATCAGCCCTGGGTGTTCACTGGAAGGACTGATGCTAAAGCTGAAACTCCAATACTTTGGCCACCTCATACGAAGAGTTGACTCATTTGAACAAACCCTGATGAAATGGTAGGGACCTAACAGAAGCAGAAGATACTAAGAAGAGGTGGCAAGAATACACAGAAGAACTATACAAAAAGATCTTCATGACCCAGATAATCACGATGGTGTGATCACTCACCTAGAGCCAGACATCCTGGAATGTGAAGTCAAGTGGGCCTTAGGAAGCATCACTACAAACAAAGCTAGTGGAGGTGATGGAATTCCAGTTGAGCTATTTCAAATCCTGAAAGATGATGCTGTGAAAGTGCTGGACTCAATATGCCAGCAAATTTGGAAACTCAGCAGTGGCCACAGGGCTGGAAAAGTTCAGTTTTCATTCCAATCCCAAAGAAAGGTAATGCCAAAGAATGCTCAAACTACCGCACAATTGCACTCATCTCACCTGCTAGTAAAGTAATGCTCAAAATTCTCCAAGCCAGGCTGCAGCAATACATGAACCGTGAACTCCCTGATGTTCAAGCTGGATTTAGAAAAGGCAGAGGAACCAGGGATCAAATTGCCAACATTCGCTGGATCATTGAAAAACCAGGAGAGTTCTAGAAAAACATCTATTTCTGCTTGATTGACTATGCCAAAGCCTTTGACTGTGTGGATCACAATAAACTGTGGAAAATTATGAAAGAGATGGGAATACCAGACCACCCAAAGTTCGCCCAAGTTCGTGTCCATCGCATTGCTGATGCCATCCAGCCAGCTCATCCTCTGATGCCCCTTTCCTCCTGCCTTCAGTCTTTCCTAGGATCAGGGGCTCTTCCAATGAGTCAGCTGTTCGCATCAGGTGACCAAACTACTGGAGCTTCGGCTTCCACATCAGTCCTTCTAACGAGTATTCAGGGTTGATCTCCCTGAAGACTGACTGGTTTGATCTCCCTGCTGCCCAAGGGACACTCAGGAGTCTTCTCCAGCACCATAGTTAGAAGGCATCAATTCTTTCGCACTCTGCCTTCTTTATGGTCCAGCTCTCACAACCCTACGTGATCACTGGGAAGACTGTAGCCTTCACTGTATGGACCTTTGTCGGCAGAGTAATGTCTCTGCTTTTCAACACGCTGTCGAGGTTCACCATCACCTTCCTGCCGAGAAGCAGTCCTCTCCTGATTTCATGGCTGCAGTCGCCATCCGCAGAGATCTCGGAGCCCAAGAAGGGGAAATCCGCCACTGCTCCCACCTTCTCCCTTCTACTTGCCATGAAGTGATGGGGCTGGATGCCATGATCTCAGGTTTCTTTACCATTTAGTCTTAAGCCGGCTCTTTCACTCTCCTCCTTCCCCCTCATCAAAGGGCTCTTTAGTTGCTCTTGGCTTTCGGCCATCAGAGTGGTGTCATCCGAATATCTGACGTTGTTGACTTTTCACAGGTTAGCTTTAGGAAATCAACTGAAATTTAGTTACTACCATCTTGGCTGCATTTAGCTAAACACTCAAAATAGTCAGGACTACTCACAAAGATTTTTTTTTCTTTTGCTTTAGGCACCAGATAAGTGATTATTCAAAGCTAAAATTATTTTTCTGTCATATAATGACATAAATTATATGTCACCTGGACTTCCCTGGTGACTCAGATGGTAAAGTGTCTGCCTACAATGAACCCCTACAATGCAGGGGTTCAATCCCTGGGTTGGGAAGAACCCCTGGAGAAGGAGATGGCACCCCACTCCAGTACTCTCGCCTAGAAAACCCCACGGACGGAGGAGCCTGGTGGGCTGCAGTCCATGGGGTCGCAAAGAGTCGGACTCGACTGAGCCACTTCACGTTCACCTTCTTTCTTTCAGTGGCGTGAATGATGGCACCACACTCCATTTGCTCTCTCTAATGCAGGAGTGCCATAATTATAAAGAAAACTAGAATAATTGACACTATTTTCAAAGGAAATAAAGATTTCCATAAGAAGACAAAGGATCTATAAAAAATACAAAAATCCCCACATAAAAATCTGTAACAGTCCTAAAGATTTGACTAATATTAAACGCAATAGGAAAATAGATGTTTTAAACTACTTAACATGTTATTTTTAAGTTAATAGATAATTAAGCTTGTAGAGTTAAACTTAACTCCTAACACATCACATTGTCCACCCACTGAGTTGACTGGGAGAGTAATTTTCTTATGGTTCAGAATTTTAAATGCCTTAATTAAGCTAGAAAAGACTTTAAAACCATTATGAAGTGCTATTTTTATCCCTGATAAATTCGTGTGGAAATAAAATCAGATTTTTGGTGTCAAGGGTGGTTATTTTAGTGGAGTGAGTGGCATTAATTATTTCCCTGCAATCTGGGGGAATATGAGTGAACAGAACAAAAACCAGGAGCTGTTAAAACAGACTCCCGGGTGGCAGTTCCCGCGGTCTGGGCGGCACAGCGGTTGGTGTGTGTGGTGGGGAGTTGCCACCAGACCCGTCCCGGCTGCGGGCGTGGGGTTAGCCTTCCCCTCCGCACAGAGATAAGAGGCATGAATCCACGGGCAGTGCTAGCTTTCATGTCTCATAAACCTGAGGTCAGATGTCAACAACATACAGGCTTAACATACACAAACTACCAACTGTTATTGACAGGAGAACATCCAGCTGCAGAGAAAAATTACTGCCACCTCACTGTTCAGAAGATTGTGGAAAAACACCTTTAAAAAAATTTTCAGGTCATAGCTAGGGGCATAAGAGACAGGAAAAACGTTCAGAAATGAGTACATCTTACTGCCAAGAAGTGACGTCTGAGGTGACCCAAGTAAGTGTCAACAATTACATGTAGTACTCATGAAACAATCTGAAACGTATGATTTTCACATAGCTCCATATTTTCCTATAGCTTTCATATAGCTTCATATTTTCATATAGCTTCACGCTCATGGAGCAGATTCCATCCAAATTATCCCATTTCTTAGAGAGCTGTCTTCTAAAATGTGATTGTACATCCAGAGAGTATGTGTCCACGAAAACAGGGGAGTTCATCACTGCATTTACAAACTAATCTATGAGCAAGCACTAACCATTTTCTACCTGTATCCAAGTAATTTCAATCTTTCCAACTCAACTACAAAGGAGACTTGCAACACTGTCAAACTTCTCAATGGAAAAGCATTTGCTGTTCTAAACTACACAAGAACAGATATTGATAAATCACATCCATCTGATGAACAGATCCTGCATTTGCAAAGTCAGGGAATGATATCAGAACATTGAGATGCTACACAAAATTCTGTTATCCCTGAAACTTATCTTCTTTCTCAACTCCAACCTGGGTACAGTGATCGGACACAACAAAATATTAATCCATTCATCTTTTTGATGAATCTTTGACAGAAGAAAAATACTTCTGAAAAAAAAGAAGTTTACCTGTGTGACTCTTCCTGTTAGTTGTAGTCAGCACTGTTAAAATAATCACTTGGGCAAAATGTCCCCATTTAACTGGCTGGAGAATGTTCTGAATCCTGCACGGAGCCAGATGGCAGGGCCAACCACCGGCTCGGGTGGCCAAGTGAGCCACTGTCCCAGCTGGGATGAAGAATCACCAGGGGTTCGTGTCCCCAGCTCCCCACCATCCCAGGAAGACCAAGATGAACAGCGAAGGCGCAGTTCCTGGGTCCTTCAACGGTTCTGTCCCACGGCCCTGCAAGCTTATGGTGAAGAAGAGGAACACACTGACCTCTCAAGGTGGCCAGAACAGGCTGGCACAGCCCCCTCGGCCTCCACAGCACAGGCTGGAGGGTCAAGGAGAGATGGGGTTCCCGTCTTGGCCCAAGACCGTGGCAAGCCAGCAGGCTCCCAGACCGGGGTGGAGGTAGGGAAGTGGGCTGAACACATCGTGAGCCCTGAAGGACAGGTTCTAGGTGGGCCAGTTTTCACTCATGTGGCTCTGAAAGGGTTCAGAACTCACACGCTCCTGAAGACACACAAACGATCACACGCTGAAAGCCGATTCAGTCCTCTGTTTTGGACCGTCACTTTCCTGGTTTGAAAAGGATCTACAAAGCTGGCTGTAGACACAGCACCAGGCTGCGGACACCACCCCAGTGAACACAAACTTCAGGACGTCAAACAGATCTACAAAGCTGGCTGCAGACACAGCACCAGGCTGTGGACACCACCCCATCGAACACAAACTTCAGGACGTCAAACAGACTCTGGAAGCTTAAAAAAAGCACTCTCTTTCAAGGAAGGGTTGCATATTATTCATGGTGTTTGATGTATGTTTCAATAGCAAATCAAATGTCAAACAAATTCTGCAAGCTTTAAAAAGCACTCTCTTTTAAGGGAGGGTTGTATATTATTCATGGGGCTTGATGTATGTTTCAATAGCAAATCAAATTTTAATCCTGGAAAACTTCAAGTGCTAGCAGACTATATGCATAGGATACACGCCCTGAAAATTATTTCCCCTGCTCCTTTTCCCCTCTCTTGGCAAGTTCTATGCTTAACATAGGTGCTTTATCAATCCCAACACACCGGAAGGAGGTCATGTGTCCAAGACGCTCTAAGAAGAATGTTACTGGCCTAACAACAGCACTCAAAGTACCGACTCCCTTTGTCTTCACGGTCATCATGTAACCCTAAGTTCTTAAAGCTGCCACTGCTAACTCTGTCTCAACACCCAGGTCTCCCTCCAGGTGCTATAGGTCTGTCTTTCTGGGAATCCAGGAGGTGACAAGCCATGGGGACCCAGCCATCGTGAGCCGTGTGGGGACCGCAGGGGAGTGTAAAGGGAGGGCCAAGGGTGTTTTTCTCCCAGACACACTGCCATAGGTTATAAATCATTTGCCCTGGGGGCTTTCCACCTACTCAAACAGTGAGTTTCAGAGGCTGGGTGAAAAGAAAGAAACAAAAAAACAGCTATTTCGTAAAAACAGAGACACTTCTCGGTTCTAAAGGCCAAATTAGATTTTCATTTGGGTTCCCACCAAAACAACAGAATTGAAAGTCAGGACTTGTCAAGAAGAAACTCTTATCTAGATTAATCTCAACATCGCAAGACTCAACCCATGCCTGATCCCAGAGCATCAGCCTTAGAGGAGGGGAAACGCCCCCCACTGCCCAGGGCTGGGCCCGGGGTCTGCAGCCCTGAGGGAGGACGCGGGACGCGGGGAGCCGCCCCTGGGAACCTGCGGCCGGAGCCAGGAGACCCTGGCGCAGACCAGCCCCAAGGGCACGGCAGGGTGGGGCGCGCAGGAGGACCGGCGTCAGAAAGGACACAGAGGGAGGCTCGGCGGCCGGCCGCTCCCCAACCAACAGTGCCTCTCAGAGGAGCGGAGGGACACAGGGTCTGAGAGGCCCGGCGGTTTAACCGCGGAGCTGAGCGATGACAAGCCAAAGCCGATCAGTGAACTGAAGGACCGGGTTCACCAAGGGGAGCTAAACGGAGGGACGGCCGCCTCCCACTCAGAGAGCCGGGCGGCCGCGTCCCCTGCGAGAGCCGGGCGGCCGCGTCCCTTCAGAGAGCCGGGCGGCCGCGTCCCCTCAGAGAGCCGGGCGGCCGCGTCCCTTCAGAGAGCCGGGAGGCCGCGTCCCCTCCAAGAGCCGGGGAGGCCGCATCCCTTCAGAGAGCCGGGCGGCCGCGTCCCCTCAGAGAGCCGGGCGGCCGCGTCCCTTCAGAGAGCCGGGCGGCCGCGTCCCTCCGAGAGCCGGGCGGCCGCGTCCCTCCGAGAGCCGGGCGGCCGCGTCCCTCCGAGAGCCGGGCGGCCGCGTCCCTTCAGAGAGCCGGGCGGCCGCGTCCCTTCAGAGAGCCGGGAGGCCGCGTCCCCTCTGAGAGCCGGGCGGCCGCGTCCCTTCAGAGAGCCGGGCGGCCGCGTCCCTTCAGAGAGCCGGGCGGCCGCGTCCCCTCTGAGAGCCGGGAGGCCGCGTCCCCTCTGAGAGCCGGGCGGCCGCGTCCCTTCAGAGAGCCGGGCGTCGCGTCCCCTCAGAGAGCCGGGAGGCCGCGTCCCCTCCAGAGCCGGGCGGCCGCGTCCCTTCAGAGAGCCGGGAGGCCGCGTCCCCTCCGGGAGCCGGGCGGCCGCGTCCCCTCGAGAGCCGGGCGGCCGCGTCCCCTCTGAGAGCCGGGAGGCCGCGTCCCCTCCGGGAGCCGGGCGGCCGCGTCCCCTCGCTCGGGCTGCGGGCCTGGGCAGACCTCGAGCCCGTCCCACGCGCCGAGGCGCTGAAGGCCTGCAGGAGTGACGCCCGGAAGCGCATCCAGTCCCGCTTCCTCAGAGCCCGGTGGCGGCAGGAAGCCGGCGGCACACACCAGGACGAGCAGGCGCGCGCGGCGGCAGGCCGCAGACGCACCGGGCGCCGGGCCTAGGAAGGCAGGTTGTTACTGATGGAGCGCGCGCCGCATTCTGGAGACGCGCACAGGCTCTCTGAGAGGTCCTGGTGGGTCTCTGAGGAAAGCACTCAGCAAACGACGTAAGGAGGCATCTTCAGCCTCTGAAGAAACACACTTTCTGGTCAAAAAGAGGATGTATTTGTCAACAGTAAATGCTGAAGGAACAGTACCAGAGCAAAATCCCGTATTCAGAGGAGAAGCTGATGTGGACATGGGAGGCAATCCATCAGCTCATTCACAGGAAGTGAAAGGACGACCGTGCTCCAGCGATCTTAGTTTTATCAAACATCTGGTAGTGTTCTTCTCCGTAATGCAGAAGAAAATAAACTTGAAAATAAAGTTCCCTTTCCCCGAGCTTTAGGCCTCAGGTATATTTTATATACATTTCCTGCTAGAGTCAGTGAAATAAAGTGTTCAAGAAATAAGCACTCTGGGACTTCTCGGCAGTCCAGGGGTTAAGAATCTGCCTGCCAGTGCCAGGGACATGGGTTCGGCCCCTGGTTCGGGAAGATCCCACATGCCCTGGGGCAGTGAAGCCCGTGGGCCACAACTCCTGAAGCCTGCGTGCCCTGAAAGAGAAACCGCCCCAAGGAGAAGCCTGCACACTCCTAGACAACAGTCCCTGTTTGCCCTGAGAGAAAACCCTCAGGCAGCAGCGAAGATGGGGCAACCAACACACAAGCAAGCACGCTTGTTTGGTCTCTGAAAACAGCAGCAAGGTGCTAATGGAGAAGCCGGAGCAGACCCCCCAGTGCCTGGTCCCAGGCCCCGTCCAGCCGCCGCCGCCCCCGGGCTGGTTCACAGGAAACCCAGCCGCAGGCTCCTGCGTCTCGCCTGCCGACACGGGGCCACTGCCCGGGTCTCTCGGGAACGGGAGGCCAGGCCTCCGGTGCAGCCGCGGACACCGGGGCCGCTCAGGCCCGTTTACCACTTCCTGTCTGGAGACAGCAGTCGACGAGCTGGGGGAGTGCGTCAAGGTCTGCATCCCTGTCCTCCCGGACACACGGGCTGGGCATCACAGGGCACCGGGAAACACCAGCCCCTGCCAGCCTCCTTCCCCCGTCGCTCTCACTAAGTGTCTGGGGTCTGCATGTGTGTGCTTAGGAACAGGCGTCCTTTGAAGGTTTCTGTGGAGACGCTGGAAACGAGAAAAGCGGAGCGACCCGGTCGTGCGATCACCAACATCTACTCCCAGTAAAGCGCCATCTTCTCGAGGCGTCTCGGTCTCTCTGCTCCCAGAGGCTGAGGGCAGCCTCTGCATCTGATCTGATGGGACGGGGGACGCCATCCGCACGGCCAGCCTTTAAACATCTCCTTCCCTTCCCGCAGGCTGAAGTAGGTCAGCTGTACGGTTCTGATGATTCCAAAGAAACTGCTCCTGGAAGCGTCAGTGGCTAGACCTCCTCTTCTGAATTAAACTAGAGCCTCCAGGTTTCTGCTCTTGCTCCTGTAGCAGGGTATATCCACCTTTCCCCTAATCTTTCCCCCTACCCTCTTTTTAGCTCAGTCTTAGCCCAAGGCATAATGCTCTGTTTTTCCACAGTTATAAAAATTGGGAGAGTTGACACCGCCAATTAAAAGATGCTTTTAATGTCAGGTTCTGTGGCAGAAGTGTGATAAAAGGGGCTACAGAGGAGAAGGGGATCAATGAGAACCTTATTACACATCATCTCTGCTTGGTCCAGATGGGCCGGCTCCATCAACCATGAAGTGTGATTTCTCTCTTCCCTGCGCCAGGCAGTGGCCAGACCAAATACAGGAAACCATATCAGCAACACAGCAGAGCACGCTTGATGCTGGCTTGTCTGTGTAAGGACAAAACCCTGCACTGCATGTCTTTTATTTAAAGGACCTTGCTTTATCTAAGAAATATGCAAAGCCATGAGGTAGAAGGGACAATTATAACTTATGTAAAAATATTCACAGTGAGCAAACATGCTCTTAGACAAAGCAACTTGTTCTTTCTTTTTTTAAACACTAAAAAATTACTGTTCTCAACTGGATAAATGGATTCCCCAGAGAGTGCTCTCTTAATTAAGCATGAAGGCAATTAAAATCAGGATTTTTGCAGAGCTTTAAAAGATGGAAACAAATTAACTTAAAACAGAAAGTGGAGACAAAGGAACTGCATTGACAGGAATGAATTCATGGGTATCTCCGAGCAGATGGCGGTGGCTAGTCCACTGCTGAGCGTCAACACCCGCGCTGTCTCTGATGGAGCCGGGCATCCTCTCCTCTCCGTTGTCCCCTTCTCTCCTCTCATTCCCCATGAATTCATCGTCAGTTTAATGACAATGACTGAAGCATATTGCGGAGTGCAGAAACATGGTAGCAAAATCAGGAAAAACACCTTTTGCTTTGAAAAATGTTTGTGTGATAAGGACACTTACCATGAGCCTGGAGAAGGCGATGGCACCCCACTCCAGTACCCTTGCCTGGAAAATCCCATGGACGGAGGAGCCTGGAAGGCTGCAGTCCATGGGGTCACTGAGGGTCAGACACGACTGAGCAACTTCACTTTCACTTTTCATTTTCATGCACTGGAGAAGCAAATGGCAACCCACTCCAGTGTTCTTGCCTGGGGAATCCCAGGGACGGGGGAGCCTGGTGGGCTGCCGTCTCTGGGGTTGCACAGAGTCGGACACGACTGAAGCAACTTAGCAGCAGCAGCAGCAGCAAGGGACTTCCCTGGGGGTCGAGTGGTTAAGAATCTACCTTCCCATGCAGGGGATCTGGGTTCAGTTTCTGGTTGGGGAACTAAGATCCCACATGCTGTGTGGCAACTAAGTCCATGTGCTGTGAGCCACAACGAGAGAGAAGCCCCAGTGGTGCAATCTGATAGCCAAAAATAAAATAAATAAATGCTAAAAAAAAAAAAAAAACCACCAAGGTACGCAAGAAGAATTGTTCTCCGCCTTCATGGGGGAGCAAGAATCAGAAATAAGTTACCTGGGACTCCGAGAGGCCCCCCAAACCATTTCAGATCATGACTATTGGAGCTCTTTGGGCTTTATGGGCAGACTCATCATTCACCTACAAACCGCACACACAGCTCATTTTCCTGACCTGGACTATGGGGGATAAACTGGACAGAGGCTAGCTGGGCCCTAAAGCTGGTTCCAACGCGATGCACCCCTGTGTTTCCATCTTCTCATCTGCACGATAAAGGCGGGTGACCTCTGAGCTCTCCCTCACCCAGCCCTCTCACAGCCCCCAAATCCTGACTCTGAGCATGACCCCTGATTGCTCAAAAATGTGCAGGAACCCCGCGGCCCACACGTCAGTTTCCCAGGACACCTGCTTCCCGTTCCTGAGTGCATTTCACTCTGTGATCCCGCCCGCAACAGTCTTCCTTCTTCCTTTCACCTGCCGAAGTCTGACTCATTCATGAAGGTCAAGCTCAAAGGCCAATGTTTCCTTGAAGCCTTTCCAGGCCCTAAACTTTAAACTGACCTTTCTCTCTCATAAACATCCAAGTAATTTATTTCAGTTCAGTTCAGTCACTCAGCTGTGTCCAACTCTCCGTGACCCCATGGACTGCAGCACACCAGGCCTCCCTGTCTATCACCAACTCCTGGAGCTGGCTGAAACTCATGTCCATTGAGCCATCCAACCATCTCATCCTCTGTCATCCCCTTCTCCTCCCGCCCTCAATCTTTCCCAGCATCAGGGTCTTTTCAAATGAACATTTTCAAAATCATTTACCTATTTTAAAGTATCTAGCATCTCTCCTCTCACTATCTAGGGATACATGTCCTCTCTTCCACTAAGCTGTAACCTCTCCCAGGGAAGAAAATCCCCCTTGTTGTGACCACACGGCGGCTCCCACTCTCCGGACCAGCCTGTCTTTATTTCTAGCCCATCTGCCTGGTTTAAGAAGCTGTCTGAGCTTGACTTCTTCCTCTGCTCCCGAGCGACTTTGACACCCACCTTCCCGAGTAAGGTCCCAGCCTCAAACCTCGACACTTCCAGGACCCAAGGAGGATCTACAAATAGGCTGAGACAAATACGATCTGGACCATTCTGAAGACTTGTCTGTTGGTAGGAATCGTAAGGGCCCTCAGGACACTCTGGGGCCCATGGGCAGGGGTATCACACTGCTGATTATCTAAACAGGGACACTTGTTAAGGGTGAAAGGGAGGGCTGTTCACAATCTCGCTGGGGCCAGGGGTGTGCAGGCAGGCTCTGTGCCCCTTCCCGCCTCCACACTGCCCTTAAGTGCACAGTCGGCCCCTTCCCTGCCTCTCCATTTTCACAGAGATGGGCACGTTTCAGCCACCCTAGTTCCCTCAACAGTTTACACACAGGAAAGGGACCACCATCTTGAGAGCATAAGCACATACTCAAGCCACCTAGGTGAGAGCACCAGCCCCCTCACTGGGGGCACCTCCAGGGTGAAGACGGGCAGTAATGCAGGGCTTGGCGGGGGAGGGGGGCACTGCCCACACGACACCTACGCTTGGAGTCTTCGAACTACAAAGGGGAAGTCGGCAGAAGGAAAGAAGGTCTTACTTGGAGTCTTCAGACTATAAATGGGAAGTCAGCCAAATGAAACAGGACCTTATTTCCAAGGCTGATTTTGGGTCAAGCTCAATATAACATCACAAAAATAGAGGCTATCCAAGACCTTACTACATTTTCCATCAATATTTCCTCTATTCTTTAGCTAGCTTTAATAAATTAACTGTCAGAAGGTGAGAAGTAATTAAGTCACCAATAAATGGACTATGAAATATTACAAGAGCTATACTATTGCTGTAACAATGTGACAATTTTTAAATGCAAATTATAAAAATCTGAATTTAATTTCAAGTACTTTATGGCTTAGTTTATCAGGGGGAATTAAAAATAGAACAACTCACTAAAGCTAGGGGCATAACACAGCCCAGATATTTAAACATTATGTAAGACTAATTTCACAACTTTAAAAATTCAAGCAAGCTAATTGTCTTATCATTTCTGCAGCAACACAATTATAAAGTCACGAGCAAACTGGAATTACATAATAAGCATTATCACCCACCAGCCCAGGGAGAGGGTAGGGTGCGGAAGCAAGGGGTACTGAGCGACTCCTGTGCCAAGTACCGTGGCGGGTGCTGTCTCAAGCTCACCAGGATCCTTCCTGCTCTGCCCCCAGCCCGGACCAGGTCCTGGTACCAACCCTCGCTCAGCTCTCACCTCCCTGGGGCATCACAGCCCACTCTCAGGGAGGTCCTGTTAAACAGGTTACCAGGAAGAAACGGTGCTCTGAGACCCGTGAAACACCCAAGCGGGTGAGTCATCTTAGAGGCTGGTCAGCGACACAGATCTGCAAAACAGCTGAAGATCCTATTTGTGGCTTAAGGTTTAAAAGCATTTACAGATATCAGCTACTTCTGTTGGCTTCTCATAAAACTGACCAGGCAGCCTGAGTCACGGCAAGGAAAGGTTCTTTAGACTTCTCCATTTTTCCTATCTTTCCCTTTTCTCCTCAAAGTAATCTCAGCAGGAGCTTCTTATGTTTTTCCCTCCAGCTGCCATCCTAGCAGACAGGACAGCTCCCCCGTGTTCATGCCTGCGGCCGCTCCAGCACCCAGCATGGAGCGTCCCCCACGACCCCCTGAGGTCTACAGACATCTCTGCCCCGCAGCCCTCCCGTCGGGGGTGACTGCCACTCCCCGCAGCATGCCTGCAGGGTCCACTGTTCGGTCCTTATTTATCTGATGTCCCCATGAGCTCTAAGCTGGAGAGAGCAGGAGATAGCAAGCATCGGCCTCAAACGCCACTTTTTCCCTTAAGCTAATGAACTGATGAGCTGTTCGAAACACTGCATTCTTACTATTGGTGGGAATCTAAATTGGTACAGTTACTAGGGAAAACGGCAAGGAAGATCCTCAAAGAACGAAAAATAGGACTAGCATAGGATCCGGCAATTCCACTTCTTGGAACATATCCAAAGGAAATGAAAGTGCTAACTCAAAAAGATAGCTGCACCCCATGTTCTCAGCAGCATGACTTACAACAGCCGAGACAGGGATACAACCCAAGTGTCTATCAACAGATAACGGAGCTGTGAGACAGACACGTATCTGCATGCGCACATATTATACATATAAATATTAGTCATAAAAAATGAAGTGACCCTATCATCCGGGACAGCACAGATGGACCTTGAAGGCACACGTGTAAGTAAGTCAGAGAAAGACAAACACTGTATGACCTCTCGTACACGCAGAGAGTAAGACAGAAACAAAAGCCAAGCTGACGGCGAAAGAGATGGGGCTTGTGGTCACCAGAAGTGGAGAGCCGAGAAGCGAAGGAGGGCAGCCAAGGGGCAGACGTTCCCAGCTGCAAGACAAAGACGTCCTGGGAATGAAACGCACAAGATGACTGATACGCAGGAAACCTGTCAAGAGAGAAAACTAAGAGCTCTCATCACAAGAAAAATGTTTTTCCCTTCTTCTTTATTTTTAAAATTATGTCTATTTGAAGAGACAGATGTTCGCTGAGCCCACTGTAACCATCTCACAACGTGTGGGAATCAAACCATCAGGCGGCACACCTTAAACTTACACATGAAAGTCAATTATTTCTCAACGAAACCGGGGAAAGAAAAAAAAAAAAACTGCATTGTTCTGATTTGCACTTCCAAACCTTATTCACCCAAAGACGTCAATGAATAAGGCCAAGTGGAGAAGCCCAAGAATAAAAATACTTCCCAAACTTTCGCTTTAGGAAATAGTACTCCATGGCAAGTCAGTGCAAGAAACAGGGCACGCTACGCCCTTCAGCCTTTGGAAGGCCACTGCCAGCAAACAAAAGGCCCCATGTAGGCCCACAGAGACGACATCTGATTGATTTTACTCAAACCGGTATTTCCCTAAATTATTTCAACACGGAATCCTTTCTCCCTGGGGACACATTAACATCCCACCAAGGCTCCTCAGCACACAGCGTGGGAAACGCTGATCAAAAGCCTTTTTTTTCTTTTCTTTAAATTGTATCAAGTCCTCTGAATTGCCACTTTCTGATCCACTTATGGAACAGCAAGCAAACATTTCTGTTAAACTTCACGAAGCCCCTCCTGATCCGTCTCAGACCACAACAGCCTAAGGCAGAAGCAGCCTCGAGTCTTGTGGTCTGAACGCCTGCTTCGAGGGTGGAGGTGGGGTGGGTGAGGCCTGTGGCCTCTGAGCACAGGTGGCAGCCTCGCCCATCTGAGAGGGGAGCGTCCAACCCCACCCTCAACCCTGACCGCTGGCGCCAGCAGGGGTTCAGATAGCTGCAGCTACACCATGAGCTCCAAAGGGTGGTGCTCACCCGCCAACGCCTCCCTCAGAGTTACAATCAATCAAAAAGGACAGCGAGAGCAGGATGAGATTAAGAAAATGCAAGACAGACCTCAAGTGCAAAAATGCAGCATTCTGGGTGTCCCGAGGATTCCTCACTGACGCTAAGCTGATTACCAATCATGGGCACCATGGGGTGGCTGCCGTCAGGAGGGAGGGCATTGCACAGTCCAGGCACGTGGTAGAGACACCTGCCTCTGAGGGTATTTAAAAGGCATTTTAGAAAAAAACTAACTTTCTCACCTCTGCCAGTTTGAAAAATGAAAACAAAATATGGGTGAATCAATGGCTGGCTGCAGGCAAAGATTAAAAAAAATCCTTACTCTATGTCGAAAATCGTGTATGCTTTAGAAAGCAATTCAGATGTATTCCTAAAAAGCTGACTACTATTTGATGCAATGGAGGCACGTGTCTGAGTCCTGCTTTCTACAACAGCAACAACGAAACACTAAAGTCTTTCAAATGCAGCAAGGTCTGGGCAGTCACGCTTCCAGCACAGATAAAGCAAAGTCCTCAGCCAGAGCTCCTGAGCACATCAAGGGTACTGGCCCGAGACGCCTCTCTCCCCCGGGGCACGCTGAAAGTGGGAAGAGCCACTCACCATGTCGTAAGTCGTCACGATCTTCTTCAGAACCTCAGGCACGATCCCCTGCAACTCCATGGTGGGGTACTGCTCGCTGAGGTTCAGGACCACCAGGGGCGTGTTATCAGGTCCCAGGAAGCGGGGAGACACCGCCAGCATGCACTGCATGAGGTTGGCCACGGAGGAGAGGCCGCACAGCTCCTTGAAGGACACCACTGCATTCTGCTCAGTGGGAAGAAAGAAGGCGCTCTGTAATGCAGCAGGGGCTGAGTTTCCCAAGGATGCTGTACTCGACGCACCTGGTTATCCTGGGGCTGCCTGGCGCGGCGGTTAGTGTCAGTGTTACGACAGACGTGGTTAATGATTATTTTATCCTGGGGAAAAAGGGCTATTTTCCAAAGTAAACGTAGTCATAGACATTTGTAACACCAATTTATCCAAAGGGCAGAAAAGGCAAACAAGTCAAATTCTTTTGAAGGGCAAAGCCACTTTTCAGATCAAAGTTCACAGCAGTGCAAACACTGATATGCAATTACAAGAAAACAAACCAAAAAAAATGGCTTCTGCTTTCAAAAAGATGAGAAAAAAATGGAATTAGGCTTCAACTAAGTATCAAGTAGGCCAGCCATCCAAAAAGGAGAGGAGCATCTGGCAGGTAGGAACCCAAGTCCCTCTCAGCTGTTTACACCCGCTGGTTCCAAAGCTAGAGGAACCTGGGGGAAGCTGCAGTTTCGGGCGGGAAACCCGGGGACCACAGCCTGCCCTGCCCATCGCCCCGTCTCCGGGGGTCCCACTGCTCCTCCTGCGTTCCACGTCCTTTATTTCTAATCAGTAGCGGAAGCCGTGAGCAGGCGTTTGAGTGCCGTTTGGAGGCACGTGCGTTATACGTGGCCCCATCTGACCCTCCACCACCACGCTGGGCCCACAGGGACCAAGTATTGGCTGTGGCCTCTTGTCCGTATGGGGTCACACGGCCGGCAGGGGAGGGAGTCAGGCTGGTACCTGAAGTCGGCTCAGGACGAGGCCAATACTCTCGACCCTGCGCTGCCGCAACAGGGACATTCTAACCAAAACACGGGAGATCCAGGCGCGCCTGGGTCCCAACCTGGGCTGAGGATGGCGCCTAGGGGTCAGGAGTCCAAGCCCCCCAGACCTGTACCTTCTGCGCTCAAACGCCCCAGTCCTTGGAGATGAGCAGCACGTTGGTTTGAAATGGGAATGTTTGATCGATGCTAGTTTAAATACGATCATCAAGCTGAGCATCCTGGATGCTGGCGCCCGTGACAGTCCTCCCAGGGAGCGCTGGGGGGCCCTCAGGGCCCCCTGACTTCTTCTCCACCTGCCATCACCCTGGTCATTCCGTCTCCCGCTCCCCACCCGCTGCCCCTTCCCAATGCCCGCCCCCCAACCACAGGCACCTGCGGGGTCCTGCCCACCCAGGCGCCACGGTCCGGGCACAGCGCCAACTGCACACAGCACACGCACAGTGCAGGCACACGCGGCCCCCGAAAGGCGACGCGCAGCTTCTCGTACACGCCGGCGTGCCTGCGGCCTGCTCGGGCTGAGTCCGAGGCCATGGCAGCCTCGGGAGCTGAGGTCCCTGACCACGCAGCCTCGGACACGGGTGGGGGGCAGCTGTCCGTGTTCCCATCGTGCTTTGCTCTGAGACAAACGATACCATTTCTCCGCTGCGGGAAGCTCTGTTAGTTTTCCTTGCTGCTGGCACCCTGCTCTTAATGGTCATAGACATGTACACGTGTGTCTTCACACATGTGTCTCTGGGATGGACACACAGGCTGGGGCTGGTGCGTGTGTGTGTCTGCGTGTGTGTGTCTGTGTGTGTGTGCGGGGGCTGGTGCGTGTGTGTCTGTGTGTGTGTGCGGGGGCTGGTGCGTGTGTGTCTGTGTGGGGGGGCTGGTGTGTGTGTGTGCGGGGGCTGGAGCATGTATGTGTCTGTGTGTGTGTCTGTGTGTGTTTGCGGGGGCTGGTGTGTGTGTGTCTGTGTGTGTGTGTGTGTGCTGGGGTTGGGGTGTGTGTGTCTGTGTGTGGGCTGGTGTGTGTGTCTGTGTGTGTGTGTATGCTGGGTTGGGGTGTGTGTGTCTGTGTGTGGGGGCTGGTGTGTGTGTGTGTGTGTGTGTGTTCGGGGGCTGGTGTGTGTGTCTGTGTGTGTGTCTGTGTGTGTGTGTGCAGGGGCTGGTGTGTATGTGTATATGTGTGTCCGGGGGCTGGTGTGTGTGTGTGTGTGTGTGTGTGTGCGCTGGGGTTGGGGTGTGTGTGTGTGTGTGCTGGGGTTGGGGGGTGTGTGTCTGTGTGCTGGGGTTGGGGTGTGTGTGTCTGTGTGCTGGGGTTGGGGTGTGTGTGTCTGTGTGTGGGGGCTGGTGTGTGTGTGTGTGTGTGTGTGTGTGTGTCCGGGGGCTGGTGTGTGTGTGTGTGTCTGTGTGTGTGCTGGGGTTGGGGTGTCTGTGTGTGTGCTGGGGTTGGGGTGTGTGTATGTGTGTGCTGGGGTTGGGGTGTGTGTGTGTGTGTGCTGGGGTTTGGATGTGTGTGTCTGTGTGTGGGGGCTGGTGTGTATGTGTATGTGTGTGTGTGTGTGTGTGTGTGTGTGTGTCCGGGGGCTGGTGTGTGTGTGTCTGTGTCTGTGTGTGTGCTGGGGTTGGGGTGTGTGTGTGTGCACGTGCGGGGGCAGGTGTGCGTGTGTGTGGGTGTGTGTGGGGGGCTGGTGTGTGTGTGTGTGTTGGTGTGTATGTGTGGGGGGGGCAGCCTCACGCCTTGTTCTCATCACTGGCAGCCCCCATATCCTGCTAGACACGTGGACAATACTCACATACATAATCCTGACTGCCTGCTTGCAGCTGCTATGTGGTTCAGAGGTGGTTACTATCTTAGATGTCTAATACATATAGGCATCATGCGTCTCTTACTCAAACAACTAGACTGCTGGGCTCCAGAGTCAAGTGCAGGCTCAACACTCAGACACTGGCTGTTTACAGCCTTGCCATTCTCGCAGCAGGATCGCCCGGCAAGAAAGGGTGGGGCGTGTCCTTTCATGTCGACAGGCTGTCCGTATGCTCCAGCTCAGGAGTGCCCAGAAATAGGAGAGATTCCCACCTGCGCTTTTAGGAAAAGTGTTCCTTAGGGGCTACCAGGACCAGAGCCTTCTATGGTCTCAGAAACAAGGCCGGCTCATTCCCAAGTGTCATCAACGTGTTGAAGGCCCAACTGCCCTTTTGGAAATTTACATGATGGGAAAAAAAAAAATGACATCAGTGGGTGAGCACTCTCACAAGTAACTGGAATTCACAAAGTACTTTCGATCAGATACACAGCTGTTCCCCGAAACCCTCTAGCAGCCTCCTGAGCCTCCGTGGAGGCGACCCCGGCCTACCTGCATGTTCTCCCTGAGGTCCGTGGCGTCCCGGATCGGGGGCTGGGCGTTCTTGAAGACCTCGTCCACAGTTTTGATCCACAGCGTCCTCAGGGACGCGTACTCCCTGGACTTCTTCCCCTTCCGCACGGAGAGGCCCCTCTTGTGGGGCTTGCCGCCCCCTCTCCGGTTGGTGATAGCCACGTGCACGAACAGGGACGCGTGCGCCAAGACCTCGCCGGTCAGCGACTGCAGCTGCACGTGGCGGTAGCCCGTCTGCAGGCACTCGAAGGGGATGGTGTACTGGCCGATGAACTCGTCGCCGATGTAGTCGTCGTCCAAGACCACGAAGCGCACCATGGCCAGCTCGGGCAGGTTGACCTGGAACTCGAAGCTCTCATCGAAGATGGGCGCGTCACCGTTCTGGTGCACGGTCCTCGTCCTCTGCTCGGCGCAGTCGGCAGGGATGCCGTGGATCTCCACATACACGTACGGGTCCACCACGTCGCCCTTGGCGCCCGAGCCTTTGGGCTTGGGGAAGTTCTGCCCGCTGATGACCTTGATGTGGAGCAGCTGCGGGGAGACCCCCGGCACCGAGTCCTTAGTGTTGGCGCTGAAGAAGGAGACTTCCTCCCGCATGATGGCTGGCCGCAGCACGTAGCCACAGTTCCCGTTCTGCCGGAACCAGCCCACGTTCAGGTCCATCATCAGCCCAGGGGTCTGGAAGTTCATGGCCACAATCTGACAGCCGCACTTCCAAAAATCCTGTGGGTTCATGTTGCTGGAGTCAATCCTCATCGGACTGGGGAAGACCCGGGCCAGAAAGCGCTTATTGTAATTGACGAAGTCCCCGGGGTTCTCGTTGGCGTACTTGCTGGCCAGCACTTCGTTGAAGGAGCAGACCTCCCAGTACTTCTGAGCCTGGAAGGACACCTGGAACTCCTTGAACTGCACGGACTTGCAGATGCTCACCAGCTCCGACAGCTCTTTGCAGAGCTGGAAGCGCTTGGCAGGCAAGTGGTTGGGCAGCTCTGTGCTCTCCTTGCCCATCCTCTGGGACATCTCTGCCCCCTCATCCTCATCGGTGACATCGCCCTCGACCCCAGAACAGCTGGAGGACAGCTTCTTCGCCTTGACAAGGATCTTCCCTTTCAGGACGTCTGGGGACGGCAAGTACGATTCCTCCACGTTGGGAGACGCCGTGTACAGCTTGTCCCCTAAGATCTTCTTCATGTGCCTCACCATGACCTTCTGCTGCTTGATGGAGCAGTGATTTTCCAAACACAGGATGAGCGGGTACTCGGAAGCGAAGAAGGCAAACTTGTTAATGATGTCGATGACGCTGCGGAAGACAATCTGAGAG
The DNA here is from genome assembly GCF_016772045.2 of Ovis aries. NCBI lineage: Eukaryota > Metazoa > Chordata > Mammalia > Artiodactyla > Bovidae > Ovis > Ovis aries. The sequence continues at coordinate 275,036,355 of NC_056054.1, read as the reverse complement.
GTCATGGTGTGGCCCGTGTAAATCACAGGCTCGTTATCCGGCCCGTCCCAGACGTCCAACTCCACGCTCCGACAACCCATTTTAAGAGCTCGGATGTACCCTGTGATATCAGAGGGGCCTCGGAACTGATCCTCGATCAGGTATGTGTTGTGAGATGAATTTATAAAGTAATGAGACAGAGGCTGCTTCATGTCCTGACAGACTTTCTTATGCTCTGGATCAAATATGTAACAGTCAGGTGACATAAGGTAGTTGGTGAAACCGTCTATGGACAGCCAGCCCTTCTCCTGACCCTCTTTGGATGGCTCATACTTGTGGATAATCTCCAGGCTTATTTCCTCATTTATGTGCGCCACACCCTGCTCTGCCTCCAGAAACATCATCAGGTCCTTGGTATCAAGGAATTCTTTATTGCTTGAGAACTGAACTAAAAGGAAATAAATTTCAGGTCTAGTACAAAGCTCGTGGAAAACCTCAACAAACTCCTCCTTTGTGACATCAGTACCAGTTTTGTCCTTGGATTTATGCAGTTCTTTGAACTTAAGCTCGATTTTGCTTGTTTTTAAGCCAGGATTGAGATTCCTGATACACTGCACGGCACTGCATAGAGTTATATGTCCCAGGTTATCTACATCAATTTCACTAAACATCTGTGAAACCCAAGAAGTCCTCATGTTGTCCTGGCTACTTTCTAACATGTCAAGGGTATGTTTTCCATAAGAAATTAAGTACCGCAGTCCCGTGACCCAGATGTTTGCAACGTCTGCAGAGTTGGCAACCAGATCGAGTGATTCATAATTCTCTCCGTAGATGACCGAGAACGCACAGTCTTCGGATATCTGGTCGGAAACGCCATTGCTGCGGAATATGTCTGTATTTTTCCCCGTTCTCACTTCCTTGATGGACTTAATGTCAATCTTGGCTTTCTCAGAATCCTTCTTGGATGGTTCCCACCTCAGGCTCTGCATGTCGGCATCCAGCAAGAAATACCTGTGGTAAATCCTGGAGTTGGAGCGGACCTTTTTGAGCTCGGAGCCCTCCACCATGGCACTAATGCAGTCGCTTGCACTGCTGATCTTCTTCTCTGTGGGCATGCTGCTGAAGGAGACGGTCTTCTTCCGCTCCCGTTTCTGTTTGCTACCATCCTAGGAGAGAAAAACCACAGTGGATTAGAAGAGCACAAACGTAGGCTTCTGTGTTCAAGACTAGGAACAGAAATTTAATTTCCTTGGGAGAAAACTCATACTCTTAGGATTTCCTATTGTATGTCCCAAAATGCATGGCGCTCATTCACTTCTGAAGCTTAGAAGTGGCCTCTGTGTTTACAGCCTAATGCTGCTGCTGCTGCTAAGTCACGTCAGTCGTGTCCGACTCTGCGCGACCCCATAGACGGCAGCCCACCAGGCTCCCCCGTCCTTGGGATTCTCCAGGCAAGAACACTGGAGTGGGGTGCCATTGCCTTCTCCATTATAGCCTAATACAGACAGGTAAAAAAATCATTATGGAATAATTGCAATCCATAAATGTCAAGAGACACGATTTAAAAGCAAAACACAATAAAAGCTTGCATACAGAACTGGCCACAGGGTTTGCAGGGCTCAGAGGAAAAATGACCAAGCAGGACTCGGTGTTCAGAAACTGAGTTTAAGAAGGCTGTAGAAGGGCATTAAGACCCCAGCAGGGCCCGAGTCACACACGGGTCACACACCCACTCAGCAGGCCCTGCTGGACACCCTTCTCCTAACCAGGCTTCTCAAAAGGGTGTCGCTAGACCACTTTCCTCAGAATTCCCATGGAATCCGCTCTCCAAGCGGAGATGCCCCGGCATTTACAGTTTAGGCATCAGTCTAGGGAATAGGAATGTACTGTAAAGCTTAAAACCGCTCCCTACCCACGTGGACTCACTGAGCTGTCTGGGCTGCGTCTGGAAAACTCGGCATGAGCCATTAAATTATGTGTTACATGAGTAGACCCTGGAATTCCAGCAGCGATTCCTGGCTCTTCAGAGTCTCATATTAGATTAGTCACACTCCTAAATCCTTCAAATAGATATGGTTTTACTTCTGCCATTATTTTAAGTCTGGGTGGGAGCCAGAGACTTCGGGTGGTGGCGCTTCTAAAATTCTGGAGTTCAATTAAAGCCTGCTCCCGTGCGCCAGATGAGAGATTAGAACAAGTCTCCTAATAGTAACAAACTATTAACGCTACCAGGAAAAGGCGATGGCAGCCCATTCCAGTACTCCTGCCTGGAAAATCCCATGGACAGAGGAGCCTGGTAGGCTGCAGTCCATGGGGTCGCTGAGAGTCAGACACGATTGAGGGACTTCACTTTCACTTTTCACTTTCATGCACTGGAGAAGGAAATGGCAACCCACTCCAGTGTTCTTGCCTGGAAAATCCCAGGGACGGGGGAGCCTGGTGGGCTGCCGTCTATGGGGTCGCACAGAGTCGGACACGACTGAAGCGACTCAGCAGCAGCAGCAGCACTACCAAGTGAGAACATCAGGCAGCACCTGACGTCTAAGGCGCTTTGCATTGTTCCTCAGCTTCCCTGCATAATGTCCTGGGTGTCCACCATGAGGAGCTGACGCCACATCTACGTATGTATTTAAGTTCTTTCCCTGTACAGACGTCTTTATTATTTTATTTTAAAAAATGCTCAGATGACCTCGCTACATCTTTCACAGTTTAAACCTAAAACTTGACACTGCCTCGCAGGAGGTATATGAAATTAGTGATCAATTTTCAGTAAGTCATTATATTCATAAATAAGAAACAGAGAGAAAGATTGGGATGATATGACTTTCATGGCAATAAAGTAAAGAGCAGGCAAAATCTCATACAAAGGCATTCTAACCTTCCTGCTCTGGAGAGAATCTATTTTGAATAAAACCTCTCCATTTTGAAAAGTGATTAAACTATTCGTTAGGTCTGAAATTTAAAACCACTTTTATTTTTCAAATACCTATACTTCCAAAAGCAATTTGCAGAGGTAATTAAACTTTAAATCACATAGGTATCGTTTCCCTCGAAGTTTCCGAATGAACCTGAGAGGCTTTTGTGATCTGAACGCCAAGAGAAAATAGAAAGGCTGGATGGCAGAGTATTTCTTTACAGTTGTATCCTCAGAACAATAAAGTGCAGAAGACAGAAAAACTGCAGTGATGGTATCCATAGTACGCTGTACTACAGCTGTTCCAATCCCTTAAATTTAGATTGTATTCTATCTATTTAAGCAAGTTGGCATGAAATTAAGGTTATAGCCAGCCATGCATAAGGGCATGAAAAAATGCATGAGTTCCAGAGTGAGGGTTGTCTTTACCTTCAACAACACACTTTCCTAAGGATGACATGCTAATTAAGTAGCTTTATAATTTTTATAAATTATATCTCAAAGCTGCCATTAGTAAAAAGGATCACAAAGCTAAATGGAGGTACTGACCACTTATTCACTGAAATATGTATACAGCATTTTCTCAGCATTGTAATCATTTATTCTGTCTTTCTCAACATATTGCTTAACACTGGACCACCACTTTCTAATTTATTACAACAGCATATCTGGAACCTCTTTGCTATTCAGATGGAAAAGGCAAGTTTCAAAGCAGGTTAGTAACGCCCGCACGTGCTTGCCTGTCCCCGCGTGCTTGCCCGCCCACATCCACGGGACAAGCAGTGGCTTCAGCTGCATCCTCGTGGTGGCAGAAACACAACCCTGCTCCTCACAGGCTCTGCTGGGTGACTTTAGGGCCCTGACCCGCCACAGGCACGTGATGGCCCCCGAGTCCAGGCTGAGGCAGAGACAGCGCGGACTCCCCTAAGCAGAGGCCGCACCTCCCTCCTTCCCGACCAGAACCACCCCTGTTCTCTCCACAGCACCCGGAGCCTGTCTCTCCCTCCCCACCGGCAGACAAAGCTATGAGAAAGCATCGCAGGAGAAGGGTGCGTGCCTAGAGGCGGACGACGGGGCAGCTGGCCCTCATCCCGGGCGGGACCAGGACCCCTGACCGGAAGCGGCGGCAGGACATGAGGGCGAGCCGGCCCCCGGGGCCCCGAGAAAGGAAGGGCGTGCACGCGGAGGGGAGACCCGGGCCCGCCGGCCGCGTCTGCCCCAGAACCTTCTGTCTGCGGAGTGCTCGCGATTGCTCTGTCCGCACTCTCCGTTTCCTCCTGCTCCGGAGACTCTGCCTTTCTAAGAACGAGCCCATTTCTTCCAGCTCGGCCGCTTTATTGGCATAGAGCTGCTTGTAGTAGTCTCTTATGATCTCTGTATTTCTGCGGGGTCAGTTGTAATCTCCTTGTTTCATTTCCAGTTTTATTGATTTGAGCCCTTTCTGTTTTTTTTTCGCGATGAGTCTGGTTGAAGGTTTATCAATTTTGTTTATCTTTTCTAAGAAGCAGCTTGTAGTCTCTGATCTTCGCTGCTGTCTTCCTTGCCTCTATTGTCCCAGAATCTTGGTCCCACTTGTATTCATTTCCACTGTTTTTCACTTTTAGCAGAGATCATGTGCCTCAGCTAGGCAGCTCGTCTGCAGCAGAATCGGAATCTATTTGCCATGTTGCCTCTGAATGTTGCTGCTGCTGCTCCTAAATCGCTTCAGTCGTGTCCGATTCTGTGCAACCCCATAGACAGCAGCCCATCAGGCTCCTCCGTCCCTGGGATTCTCCAGGCAAGAGCACTGGAGTGGGCTGAGCTCAAATATGAAATTAAAAAGTGAGGAAAGTGTCTGTGCTACACCTACAGTTCCTTTTAACTAAAGGAAAACTAAACTCATGCGACTTAGGCGCACTGACTCTCCTAACATCAGAGTAAGAGACATGCTTTTCTGCTGAGATGGAGATGCCTCCAAACACTTTCAAAAATAGTACAGGTGACGCTTTGGAACTGGCTCTGAATGCTGTAAGCATGCATCAGCTGAGCTCCCGGCAGGTAAGAACCACAGCCCGTAAATAACCTTGGGCCACTGGTGCATCCCTGCTGCTCCATCAGCACTTTCCACTCCAAGAGAAGGAACACAAACGTGAGGTCTCGTGTAGAAGAAAGCCAGCTACCCAAAGAACCCGCCTCTGCACCAACCCTGAAATTCTCAATCCTCGATACAGGATCACAGAATTCTGAGTGGGACAGAAGCTGAAAGATTCATCTATACATTTAACCCACACGTATCGAGAATAACACTTTAGGACCAGGAATAATTTTGTGAAAGCAGTGAGCCAGAAAGAGGCAATAAGCAAACTCTTCCAGAAAGAGGCAATAAGCAAGCTCTTCCAGAAAGAGGCGATAAGCAAGCTCTTCCGCACCACAGCAAGCTCAGGAGGAATGAAAGCCTTCACAGAACTTATGTCTAACATTATAAAGGGAAGTGGCCACACAGAGCCCAGTGGAAAAACATACCTGCTTCTAACAAGACTGCCTACTTTATGTAACAGAGGCTTGTCACTACCTTTTCGCCTCTAAAATGAGGGTTGACGGGGTTATTTTGGAGGGCACAGTCCAGTCCGTAATGGGGGTGGGCGGTTTCAAACACTCTCATCCTGGAGTGAGGAGACAGACACACGGGCCTCACTCTCTTGCAGGCTCCAAGGGGCTCGGTTTCAACACAACCACCAAGGCGCCTCCTGGAGAAGGGGACACCCACCCAAGGAGCCGCAGCCTGGCCTCAAGGGCCAGGAGCTGCTGTCCGGTTGGGAGGGACAGGCCTCCCAAGTCCCAAGGCATTCCTCTTGTATGTCCTCCTTTTTTCCTTTCAAAATTACTGATGTATTTGGGTGTGTCAGGGCTCAGCGGTGGCCTGCGGGGTCTTGCTTGAATCAGGCAGGATCTCTCGCTGCAGAGCATGGATCCCCAGTTGTGGCGGGGCTCAGCCATGGCCCACGGGGTCTTCCTTGTATCAGGCAGGATCTGCAGAGCACGGACCCCCAGTCGTGGCGGGGCTCAGCGCTGGCCCGCAGGCTCCACAGTGCCTGGGCGTCAGCACCTACAGCACGTGGGATCCCCCCTAGACCCGCGTGCAGCCCAGCTGCTCCACAGCATGTGGGATTCCCACCCCCCAGCCCAGGATCGAGCCTGCGTCCCCTGCATTGCAAGGCAGGTTCTTACCCGCTGGACCACCAGGGAGGTCTCCCTCCTGTATTTCTAGCTGATTTCTTTCCATTTTCTGTTTGATTGCCAGAGACAGTGAAAGTCACTCAGTCGTGTCCAACTCCTTGCGACCCCATGGACTATACTGTCCATGGAATTCTCCAGGTCAGAATACTGGAGTGGGTAGCCTTTCCCTTCTCCAGGGGACCTTCCCCACCCAGGGATGGAACCCAGGTCTCCTGCATCACAGGCGGATTCTTTACCAGCGGAGCTATCAGGGAGTGTCTCAGTAAACACTAGGAGAAAATGACGAATCAACATCAAGAGTCATACACCGGGAGAAGGGGCAGTGGTTCTCGGGGCGGGGCGGGGGGGCCTGTGGACGGAGCAGCGTTTACCCTTCTGGTTTAGGTGAGTTCAGTTATTTAATCTGATTTGTAATCTGATTTGTAAGTAACATTAGACAAGAATATGAGATCTTTATGTTTACTAGAGGGAGTCTGGGAATTAAAGAGAGTTTAGAAACACTGAGTTAGAGAAACATCTATCTTTAACAAAACAAAACACCCCAGAAGCAAGTTGCAGCCCCATCAGAAGGCACAGCAAGACCTGACCTTTCTGTAGCTCAGTAACGATAGCTCTGAGCTGAAGGAATACGTCATGCCGGGCACATCAGGGTTACCTTGCAAGGTTTTCTCATACGTCTTTAAAACTTTGATGTGCTCTCCAAGATGAACAAAAAAGAAAAAAAAAAGCAAAGATCTGGAGCAAAACCGGTCACTCTGAAGGTCATTTCACCGCGTCAGATGAATCGACAAAGAACAAAATGACCTGAAGGAAAGCGAGGTACGGCCGACTGCTGCCTCCCGCTCGCACGGAGGGGCCCTTCGCTGTGAGCACAGAAAGCTGCTCGGCCCGAGGACGCACCCCTCACCGACCTGCTGACGGCTTGGGAGCCGGCGGGTGTCGGGAGAGTCCCCCGGGCAGGCGGGTCCAGCTCCGACGGCGGCTTCTGATCCAGAAAGCCGAAAGGGAACGTGTTCCCACTTGGCAAGAAACCAACCAGGCTGTCAATAAGGTCACCAGCTTTCTTATGCCCATCAGAGAGCCGTGGTCACGAGGGACCTGAGTGCCGAGGGGTGGAGGCCCCTGCGAGGACAGGAAAGACACAGACACTGTCATGTCACAGCCTGCAGAGCGCGGGAGGAAGGGGGGCCATCACCGAAGTGCATACGAAAGATCACTTACAATTGTAAGGAAACCCTGAAGGCTGCTCACTGCATCAGGCTGGGTGACTGGGAGCCCCACACACAGGGCGAGACGGCACTCCCAGGGAAGCCTCGTGGGCTGCTCCCAAGGAAGACAGGGGCAGAGCGGGAGGCAGCCCCTCTCTAGGGCCCAGGAATGCAGCAGGTGAAGGGTCACCACGGAACCTGACCACTCCCCCAGCCCCGCTCCCATCCAGAAGCAAAAGCCTTAAGCCTAAGCTACAGTGGAAACTGTGGCAAGCCTGCTTTCCCCTGGGCCACTCGGGGAAAGGCAGAAGCAAAATCCATCTACTTCTGCAGGCTTGCGGGCCAAGACCTACCACCCCTCAGACTAGGAAGCCTGCACCAATAATGCAGAACTCTGCCACCATCAGTGGAAGGGGGAACAGCGCCACGGACACAGCGGAGCCTGATGACTCGGGGAGCAGGACGGGGTGCCCAAGGGTCCCAGTCCTGAAGCCCAGTTGCATACGGCTTCCTAAGACTGAAACTAGACCAGGGGGCTGAGAATCCCCTTGAGTCCAGAAGAAGCCAAGCACCACGTGGCAAGCGGTGCTCCCTGGGGGAGGGGCAAGACTGTGGAGAGAGACCTCTTTCTGACGCAGGCACTGCAGCTGGAAGCCCATGGCAGAGCAGGAGCCTCGCGTGAAGCCCCTGGACCCCAGTCCCCCCCTAGACACAAGGCCGTGGTGGCATGGTCCTCAGGTAGAGGACTTTGGAGGAGTGGGACTCTCAAGGTAACAATGGCAACTTAAAACAGAAGCCCAGATCAGTTATTGACCAGAGTAACTCAACTTCCCCAAACAAGAAAGACCTAGAAGAAGAAGAGGCACGTTCATTTCTGAGCATAAATAGTATTTACCTCAGTCTCCATTAAACATGATGTTTAGCGTTCAATAAAAATTAGACCACACACACACACACACACACACAAGGTAAAAAAAATCCACTGTTAAGAGAAAGCAATGAGCAGTCAGACTCAGAGGGAACCCAGACCTTTCAGACGGGGATTCTAAGACAACTCGTATTAATATACAAAGGAATGGGGGGTACACAGTATTCAGGAGCCTTTCATGGAAATGGGCTATTTCAGCAGAAAGATGGAAACTATAAAAACGAGTTCAATGGAAATGCTATTTAAAAACTCTAAATATCAGAGCTGATGAATTCCTTTGATAGGTTTATAAGCAGACTGAACATAGCCAAGGAAAGAGTCAGTGAACTTGAAAAGGTGTCAACAGAAATTGTCCAAAATAAAACACAAAGAGATTTTAAAAGTAGAAAATGTAAAACAGCATCCCAGAGTTGTTGTAGAACATATGTGAAAACTGAGTCCCAGCAGGATAAGAGAGAGACAGCACGAGAAGGAATAATGTCCTAGAATTTCCCAAAATTAGATCCGAGAAACTCAAGCACGACGGCACACACACGCACTCCTGGGCTTATCGTACTGGAGTCAACCTGCTGAAAAATACATGCAAAGAGGAAAGTTTAAGGCGGCCAGAGTGAAAAAGAACGTGAAACACGGAGGAATGGAGGTAAGCACTACAGCTCAAGCGGATTCCAGGTGATCCACTCACATCTAGCCACAGGCTGCCTACTGGATCCTGTTTGCAGATGTGGTACGTGCAGTGAATGCTGATGAGAAAAGCGATTCTCTTTCAAAGGGGCGTAGTCCCTGAATTTCCCTCTAATTCCCCAGATGAAGGTGTCCCTAACGAAAATGTAGGTCTGTGAGGAGTCACAGGTGAGTTTCAGAGGCTGCACAAAACTGACTGGATTCTGAAAGTAATTTGCAAACCCATCTCACTTCTTCTAAGAAGTTTAGAATCTTGGCTTTATTAACATAAATTTTAGAAGATAAAGATTTATCATTTCGTAAGAAAGAATGTCAACCTTAAATGTTAAAGGCAAAGGATAAAAGGTTTTACAGGATTGTAAAGGTAATTTTAAGGTTATCCAAAAGAGAAATGGCGGACTAAGAGACAGGAAAGAAAGAACGACATCATTTATGGATATCAGTAATGGAGTTTCGCTAATAAAAACAGCAAAGTCAACCAATCGCAAAAGAGCTCTTATTTATAGCTGTGAAACCGTCTCTATTCCAAGGTAGAACAAAATAATCCAGCAATCTATGGACTTTCTAGTTTAGGAATTACCCATGGAAATGTGATGAGTCACAGGATGTGAGCTAGCATTTCGTGTTCTCCATCCCTCAGATTTCCCGCCTGTAAAACAGGGATTAAAAAATGCCTGCCCCCCACATGTTACTTACAGTCCCTGCTTCATAGGGTTGCTATAATGATAAAATGAGGTCATACTGGAAAAGTTCTCTAAACACTGCCTGAATTTTTATATACTCTGTGTCAGACCCTGCTGAGCTGCAAGGAGATCCAACCAGTCTATCTTAAAGGAAATCAGTCCTGAATATTCACTGGAAGGACTGATGCTGAAGCTGAAACTCCAATACTTTAGCCAGCTGATGTGAAGAACTGACTCACTAGAAAAGACCCTAGTGCTGGGAAAGATTGAAGGCGGGAGGAGAAGCGGACGACAGAGGATGAGATGATTAGACAGCATCACTGATGCGACGGACATGAGTTTGAGTCAACTCCAGGAATTGGTGATGGACAAGGAGGCCTGGCGTGCTGCAGTCGATGGGGTCACAAAGAGTTGGACATGACTGAGCGACTGAACTGAACTGAACAGAACTGAATAAATACATTTCAGGCTGAAAGAACTTCTTCATGAAAGAAGAATAAAAAGAAACACTGTCACAAATGTGCCGCTGCAGTACTCGAATCACCTAGGGTTTGTGGAGCGTGGGCCCCATCCCAGAAGAATCAGGGTGCACAGCACCCTCTCTGGGCCTTAACTGAAGCCAGTACTTAATGCTACCAGAGAACTTCCCAGCACAACCAAACGGATGCGACGCACAAGACACCTCGAGAACCTGTCAAAACAGCCGAATGCCCTCTCAAAATGAAGCTTCAGAAGGCTGCACTCTCCTTGTCCAGAAAGAACAAAGAAATAAGCCCCTTCCTAAAAGTAACCTGTTAATTTTAAATCCCATCAATTCAGCGACACAATTTAACTCATGTACTATTCATGGAGAAGGCAATGGCACCCCACTCCAGGACTCCTGCCTGGAAAATCCCATGGACGGAGGAGCCTGGTGGGCTGCGGTCCATGGGGTCGGGAAGAGTCGGACACGACTGAGCGACTTCACTTTCACTTCTCGCTTTCGTGCATTGGAGAAGGAAATGGCACCCCACTCCAGTGTTCTTGCCTGGAGAATCCCAGGGACGGGGGAGCCTGGGGGGCTGCCGCCTATGGGGTCGCAGAGAGTCGGACACGACTTAAGAGACTCAGCAGCAGAACTATTCGTATGTAAAAACCCCCGGGCTTCCCTGGTGGCTCAGCGGTAAAGGGTCTGCCTGCCAGTGCAGGAGACACGGGTTCGATTCCTGGTCCCAGAAGATCCCACGTGCTGCGGAGCACGTGCTCTGGAGCCCGGCAACCCCGACCACGCAGCCCACGCGCCGCAGCCACTGAGGCCGGCGCGCCCGGGAGCCTGCAGCCGCGGGAGGCACCGCAACCAGGAGCCACGCCCCGCAACTAGAGTAGCCCTGCTCGCCGCAGCCAGGGAAATGCCTGTGCCGCCAGGAAAGGCCCAGCCAAGGCTGGTACGTAGGCAAAACCATTTATTTTTTAAAGTTCTGAAGCAACGATCCCCATAATAGTTTTATCTAAGAAATAATCCAGTGACCACTGAAAGCACCCTCTGATCAGAATTTTTCAGACGATTCCTTCTTCTTCATAATTCCCGTATCATTTCCTACAGTGTTCCAAACAACTACACGTAAAGAAGGTAGTTTCCCAGTTCCTATAAAATGAAGTTTTCCAGGTCAGGTTAAAGCTTCCAAATCATTCAATGCAATAGGTTACACCTGCCTTGAAAACACTGGGGTTTTAATTATAAAATCAGTGGACCAGAATGGAATATAATACTTTCAAGACAACATTCTTTTGGTGAAACAGTTTCATTGCAACCAAACTATTTATTCAAAGTAAATTTACAAAACTGTCATCCATATCTGTGTCAAACGTAAACTGCAATAAAAGTCATTGGATTTCTCCAGTAATGAAAAACTTCAGGGTGAACAATGAGCCCCTATAAACTACACTTGTGCTGCTCTACATTCCAGCGAAAATACTGATACTGATGAATTTTAATTCATAATCTGTAATAATGGTGCTTAAGTGGCCCACTTTGAGGTGAAATCTGTGTTTCTCAACTGTGTATATGATAATTCCTTATTTAGCACATTATAAATCCTGCTGACCACAGTCTTCCTATACTACAGAGCTATTTTGAGATGTGGTTATATAACCTCAGTTGTTAATTCTCTGGTAAATCATACTGAATTTTAAAAGGTATGCAAGTCAAATCACATAATGTGAGTTCTTAGCTACTAACTTGAGTACCTTCTCAGTCACCGCTCTCCCCTTAAATCGTGCTGGTTCTTCACAACGTCAGAGTAGCTTAGGAGGAAGAATTCATTTTCCTCATTTTTTAATCCTCACATCCATCACTGCGTCGAGAGGAAGGTGATGGCAGTCCAGGGCAGTCAGGAGTCAGAAGCAAAGCTTCCACAGAGATCCGGACGCAGGAAAAGCTACTCTGTGGGCTATACCCATCACAACAAAAAAGAACAGCAGATCTTTCAGTCAGGGATTTTAATTATTCCACAGCTGTTTTAAAATTAAAAGACTAAAGGGAAACTGCCTCTCCAACAATATTTTTATGCCCTCCTCTTGTTTATTATTTTCTTTCTATCTTATCTTGAAGGGGGAAAAAAACCCACCTTCTTTCAAGGGCTTTTTTTAAACCCAGTGGTTTATCTGCATATGAAATTAGTGTATGTGTTGGGGGGGTGGTGTGTGGGAGTATCAGGGGGAAAAAAAGCACAGTTCATGTGAATGGGAAACGCAGCTTTCCACAAAATATTCTTTTCGGTCTCAGGCCATTCGTGGGCCTGCAGTAGTCCAGGCCTCAATGTTGTCTCTTCTCCAAACTCATGCAGAATGTATAGTCTCTGCCTTAGAATTTGACACTTAATTATAGTCAGATCTCCAGCTGTTTTATGTGGGTTAGTCTTATCTACTCAAATAGAAAGTTAACTTTCTGCGGGAATGGGCCATATCTTATATTCTATAACCCCTGGCTGGACCAATTCAAGCAGTCAGAACAGTAACACCTTCTGATGAATTTTTATCTTAGTGATGAAGGGGTCAGTCCAACAAGAGGATATGACGCTTGTAAATACGCAGGTACCCAACACCGGATGGAGCACCTAAGCACGGAAAGTGAACATCAGCAGACCCCAAAGAGAGAAATACACAGCAACAGAATCGTAGTAAGGGACTGTAACACCCCATGTTCATCAATGGTTAGGTCATCCAGATGGAAAATCAGTGCGGAAACACTGCTCTTAAATGGCACATGAGATAAGATGGACTTGACAGATACATACTAGAACATCCCATCCGAGAGGAACAGAACACACATTCTTCTCAAACGCACACGGAACATTCTCCAGGGCAGATCACGCGCTAGGCCACAACACAAGTCTTAACAAATGGAAGAGTGAAATCGTATCAGGGATCTTTTCTGACCACCACGGTGTAAAACCAAAAACCAGTTACAGGAAAACTTTACAGACACGTGGAGATTAAGCACAATATGCCACTGAACAACTGTTGGGTCAAAGAAGAAATAAAAGATACCGGGGATAAATGGAAATGGAAATGCAACATACCAAAATGTATGGGCTGCAGCAAAAACAGGTTTAGGAGGGCACTTCATAAGGACAAGTGGCCACCCTAATAAGAAAGTTACAGACAACCTAACGTTACACCTCAAGGAACTAGAAGATGAAGACCAAGCTAAGAACAAAGTTGGTAGGAGGAAACAGCAGAGATGAGAGTGGAAATAAACGGAATTGATCTTAAAAGACAACAGAGAAGATTCATGAAGCTGAGCGCAGTTTCATTTTATTTTTTAAAGATAAACAAACAGCCCGTGAGCTAGACTTGCCAAGAAAAAGAGAAAGAGAACTCAAATAAAATCAGAAATCAATGTTACAATTGATAACACAGAACCACAAAGGAAGAGTTTGAGGATTGGTGTCAATTCTTCTTCAAATGTTTGGTAGAACCAGTGAAGTCATCTGCTTCTGGCCTTTTCTTTGTTTGGAGATTTTCACAAATTCAAAGCACTTATTTAAAAAAAAAAAAAACAACAAAGTGCTTTTCATTTACATGATCTCATTATTGACCAGTCTGCTAAACTGTTTATTTATTTATAAATTAAATACATGTGCTGTCTATTAACAGAGTGTACAGGCTGGAAAACATTCACAAAATTAAACTGAAGTCCTAATATTTCCTTCCATGCTTGCCCAACCTAGCAACTACTGCTATAAACCATGAGTCCCACGCTCAAGGCCCATAGGGCTTTGGAGGTCCCTTCCCTGTCCTGCAACCCTCAGCCAAAAATCCCTACAGCTCTTCTCCAAAGATTCCCAGTCTCCAGCCGGGCTGGGGGCTCCATGCCTCCCCTTTCTTCCAGGTCTTCACTCAGACAGGTTTCTGGACAGACCCCTCCAACACGCTAACCGCTGGTGGGTCTGCCCTCTGCCGCTCACTCCCCTCTGCCCTCGAGAAAGAGTGACAAGCAAGCGCAGAGACACCGAGGCTCACACGGGCCTGAGCACTCCAGCGCTGCAAGGCGGCCAGAGCAGCTGCAGTCAGCTGGACGAGCCTGAAGGAGGCCATGGGGAGGCGCAGAGACCACACCCCGCAGATTCTTACAGGAAGGCGTCTGGATTTCATCCTAAGAGCAGCAGCTTAAAGGAGAGCTTCGTGGTCTGATTTACTCTTTTAAAACAGAGCCCAGTGGAGAGTGGATTAGAAAGAAGAAAGAGTGGGGACAGAGAGACGTCAGTGGTGAAAAGGCAACCACAGAACCGCAGACAAAGCACGGCAGTAGCTGGGAGCGCAGAGGTGACGGCAGAGCCGGAGAGAGAGACGGTTTCAGGATGACATAGATGATGGGGCTGGCGACACTCGCTGACGGACCGACAGGCACACGAGTGGGACGCAGGAATCGCAGGTGACTGCCAAGTTTCTGGCTTGACTAAATGGTGCACAGTAACGCCACTTATTTAGACGGGGAAGATTAAGGAGGAGTTTTTTGAGAGGGGCAATCAGTAGTTTTATTTTGAATATGCTAAGTTTGAGATGCCTCTAGATATCCAAGTGAAGATATCAATTAGGCAGTTAAATACATGAATCTGGAAATCTGAAGAGAGGCCAAGCCTAAAAATGTAGAAGCCTCGGCACCTTGATGGCCGCAGCAGATTACCTACTGAAGGAGGAGAGACAGAAAAGATGACCTCGGATTTAATCTGATGCATTCTAATAATTTAGGTTGGGTACAGAAAGAGGGACTAGCAAAAGAGGCAAGAAAGCAGAAGCTAGAAATGGAATTTCTAGTATTCTGGAGGTATTATCGCAGCCAGAATACTGTGGTATTATAACAGCCAAAAAATAAAGTGTCTGTATAAGAACAGTCAATGATGCTCCTGAGAGGTTAAGGTCAAGAAAGTGAAGCTTGCTCAGTATTAGCAGAGCCTCTCCAGCCTTCTTACAGTTGCTGCTTGCATAATACATTTTCTCCCATCCTGTTGCTTTCAAACTATTTTTATCTTTGAATTTAGTTGCATCTTAAAAAAAAAGAAAAACGCACTCTGACAGTCTCTGCCTTTGAGTGTATTACATAATCCATTCGCATTTAATGGCGTCACTGATACAGCTGGATGCACCTCCGCAACCCGCTTTGCTGTCTGGCCCATGTCTTTTCACCTCTCTAGCCCCTTTAAAATGCTTTCTTTGATGTTAAGTTAGTGGTAGGTGCTTGAGGTCTGGAAGCACAGAACTCTTTGTTGACCCGGGCAAGAGCAGTTTCAGGGTAGGAGCAGAGGCCAGAAGGCCTCTAGAGTGAGCTGGAGACAGCGGTTAATAAGGAATGCAGATGGTGAGTGCAGTTACCTCGGCAAAGGAGGAGCCAGGCAAAGGAATCAGTAGTTACAGCGCGTGTGTTTCTTTTTTTATTCAGAGGTTTCCGTGCTGAAGGGATCTGTTCAGGGAAGAAGAGAAAAGTAATGATCCTGGAGGAGGGAACTGATCTCTGAAGGAGCAAAGTCCTTAGCGAAGCAAGAGGAGATGGGGCCCTCACCAGCTTACCCCAGGGATGACTCTGAGTGGGACCCCGGGGAAATGTGAGAGGAGAGGAGTTTAATCAGAAAGAACCGAAGATGCAAAGGCAGGAGACGGGACAGAGCCTGCGGCGTCTGAAGAAGCTCGGGGGGCCCGGGGAAAGGGGGGAGAAGGGAAGCCAGGCAAGAGGCCTGCAGCACTCCAGGAGGAAACACAGCCCTGCGGAGGACTCGGGCCTCCTCTGGGAGGGCCTCTGCAGCCCGGAGCGCATGTGTCAGAGCCACGGACGGAGAACTAACCGTAAGTACCAAGCTGAAAATCCAGTGCACGTCTTCTTCGTGCAAAGACAAGCCACCACCTGCTGTAAAAGGTCAACACATCGAGAGAGGCCTCATTCGTTTTACAACTTTAAGAATCAACAGCCCATTCATGTAGGTGTTTCTGCCTTCACAGCCTAAAACAACTGAGCTAAAGGATACAAAACACTTAACTATTTATGAACCCCCCAAATGAATGAATGAACTCAAAGATTACTGCTTACAGGCTCATCACTTCAAACACCAAAGAGAAAGCTCTATCCTTTTAAAATGACTTTTTAAACACTTACAGTTATCTCAAAAAGTTATACTTGTTATACTCCAAATTCTTCCCCTTCCAGTTTTATTGAGCTATAATTCCATCCTCAGCACTGTAAATGTTTAAGGTGTTCAACACAGTGATTTCACTTACATACATCATGCAATGATTACCACAATAAGTTTTTTTAAAAATTATTACTATTGAAGTTCTTTATTTGTTGAAAAAAATTTTAAGTTATAGTCAATTTCCAACTCACCACTTTTCTATATAGAGGTACTGTATGCAAATAGAAGATTTTCTAACGCAAACAGCTGCTGACATGTCACAAAAACAGCTTCCCTATGAGCAACAATGGTGGTGGCTGAGCCACTCAGTCACGTCCGACTCTTGCGACCCCGTGGACTGTAGCCTGCCATGCCCCTCTGCCCGTGGGATTCTCCAGGCGAGAACACTGGAGTGGGTTGCTACTTCCTTCTCCAGGGGATCTTCCCAACCCAGGAATCGAACCCAGGTCTCCTGCACTGCAGGCAGATGATTTACCAACTGAGCTATGAGGGAAGCAACAATATACACATGCTCTCTGTCATGCCCAAAGTAAGGCCCGTTCTTTTAAATTAAAAGCTACACTTGGGTTAAGAAATCAATAGAAATGCCAATGCCTACATGGCAGGAATCCATAAGGCTCAAGTGATTAATCCAGAGCATTTGGAAAACAGAGCGATGCCAATTTGGATGGCAGAAGGTCTGGTCCTGCCATTTCCCCTGAATCAGCCAGGACCCTTTTAAAACCACGAGTCCCTTCCAAATTAATTAGCTCATCAAACTGAAATGAAAAGCAGTTTTACAACCCAGCAAAATCTCATCATTAATGCATTTTAAATGGGCCTGTGCCGCCAGTGACTGAAGCAGTCTCAGGCTTCAGTGAAATCTCCTGTCACCGTTTCTAGCCCTCGCTGCTCCAAGCCCCGAGTGCTGAGAGACGTGACGAGCCACCATGCACGATTAATCACGCAGCAGGTACAAAGTTCACCCCAAACGCACAGAACACACTATTAGCAGAGGTCTCTGCATCATACTGTCTTGATTACAAAACCAAGAAGTTCGAGCAATCTTACAAAGTAATGCTGCAGACTTTCATTTTGAGATATGGAACTAGAAGCGCTTTTTACTAACATGCTTCAGAATTCTGGTGTGAGAATGAAATATAGGCACTTACCAGGCATGCATGGACCTTATATGTATTTCTGCTAGCCTAAGCTAAAAATGCCACATTTAATTAAACTGCATTTTATTTCACAAAAGTTATCCGGAAGTAAAAACGAGGACTCCTCCTGAGTCTGCGTGTCCTTAGTCTCGAGTCCGACTCTGTGTGACCCTGTGGGCGTTATTCTCGGTCTGCCTGCAAACTAATCCCCCAAAGCCCTTCTTAAGTGAGACGCAGGCTTTACTCCAAGAATTACCCCCACTTCTAAACAGTGCTTAGACTTCTGAGGGTTTTGAAGGTGGACCCTTCAGTTCATTTTGCAACCCTGCCCTGATTCACCAAGGCCCCACTGAGACTCTGGAGAGAGGGTGCCGGGAAACGAAGCAGTGGCCCAGCTAGGCTTCCACAGGAGGGCCAGCACCCCCAGACCCCAGGGACAGTGAGGACCACCAGCAGGACCAGCACCCAGACCCCAGGGACAGTCAGGACCAGAAGCAGCGCCAGCACCCCAGACCCCAGGGACAGTCAGGACAAGAAGCAGGGCCAGCACCCACAGACCCCAGGAACAGTCAGGACAAGAAGCAGGGCCAGCACCCACAGACCCCAGGGACAGTGAGGACCAGAAGCAGGACCAGAAACCCCAGACCCCAGGGACAGTCAGGACCAGAAGCAAGACCAGCACCCCAGACCCCAGGGACAGTGAGGACCACCAGCAGGGCCAGAACTCACAGACCCCAGGGACAGTCAGGACCAGAAGCAGGGCCAGAACTCACAGACCCCAAGGACAGTCGGGAATACTGGCAGCTGCTGGACTCCACTTCCCCAGGGCACAGTGACATCAAACCGGGGCATTTGTGGGTCACAGTGGGAGGTATTTTTAGTGCAGACATATGGAATCCAGAAAAGCTGGTGTTGATGAACGTATTTGCAAGGAAGGAATGGAGACACAGATGCAGAGAGAGAACTGTGGACGCAGTGGGGGAGGGACCGAGGGCCACAGAGGGGGAAGGTGGCGTCGACGTATGTGCACCATCGGAGTCGGGTGGACGGCTGCACAAGCTGCTCTGCAGCCCTGGGACCCGGTCTGAGATGACCTGGAGGGGGTTCCAGGGAGGGAAGGGCGGTTCCCGGGGCGGGATGTGTGTGTGATTATGGCTGATTCGCCCTGCTGTATGGCAGAAACCAACGCAATGTCGTAAAATTAAAAAAAAGAGAAAGCCTGAAAACTAAATAAGTATGCCCCCACACCAGGGCCTGTCCTGGGCAAGCTGAAATCCACGCTTACCCTCCTTGAAAATGGCCCTGTGAGCAACGTGCGGCATCCCCACTAAGAGCCGGGCACTGGGGATCCAGGAGGAACCAAAGTCTACTCCCAGCTTCAGGCCTGGCCCCGTCCTGACTGGCAGGCAGCCCACCAGCTGGCCACAACCCCTGTCCCCTGCACCAGCAGGCAGGTCCTTAACCACTGGGCCCCCCGGGAAGCCCTGCCGCTGCTGCCTTGAATCCGAGGACGCGCGCCCGGGTGGCCCTTTGGGGATGGGGCCCATCCTCTGGACAGGGCTTGTTTCTCGAGGATGCCACAGTTGTCTGCATCCTCAGTCCTGCTGGAGGTGGACCCTCAGCCCCACCCCCTGCCTGCCTGGCCGCCCTGCGTCCTCGCCCAGCTCCCGGCTGTGATCGAGGGGTGCAATCGGCCCCCTGTTACTAGCTGTGCAGAGCCCTGCTCTTCCATGACCCCCAGGGGCCTGGGCCCATGCCGTGCCCCCGCACACTGCTGGGTGGGTCCCCGTTCTCAGCTGGCACCTCGTCCACAACCTCCTGAAGGGAGGGACGTTCTGCTGGACGTAACAAACGGGGTGGGTGAGCGCTGTGCCAAGAGGCCACACCAGGGCAGCCTGCCCCCTTCACGAAGGGCTACGGTTGGCGGAAGGGCGTGTTTTAATGGGAGCAAGGGTTCTCGGAGACGATGCGAGGCAGGGTGAGGGGGCTGATGGCTGGGCTGTTCCAACTGACCATCTCAACCGACCCAGGGAAGCTCCTCCAGCAGTCAAATCATGCCCCTCACCCCATGAACTTGCTCTGTGGCTCTCACTGCAAATCCAAACACAACATATCATATGCATACGACACCATCCCTATCACCAGCGTCACCATCAACCACCTAGGACTCTCCCCCGTCACCTCAAAACCCACCTCTTCAAGTTCAAAAATGTCAACTGCTGCTAAGTTGGTCTGTGGCTCATGGCATGTGAGAAACGCACCTAGCAATTAGATGACCTGAACCTTTATCTTTTAATCTGATTTGAGGCATCTCCCCCTCCTCCCTCAACAGGATGTAAAGTTCATGTGGGTTTCCTGGAAATTATAACGGCAACACGGAAATCACATTCTCTTCTCTGAGAAGAGCTGGAGCTTCAGCTGAGCCATGTTTATTCCAATTATCCATTTGTTTTTCAAGTAATTTGCTTGTGCTTTTAAAAGCATTCGTGTAGAGCAGTTTTTAATTTAATAAGACTAGAACTTGAGACCAAGGGCTTTTCAAAATAAGACAGGATTAGGAATGTGCGGAAGGCAACTTCCACACAGCCTGGACCGGTCCCCCGCAGCTGCCCCTGCTCTCGCAGCGAGACAAGAGGACATTTCAAAAAGGATGAAGAGAGTCAAGCGAGGCTGGTGCCTGGGATGACCCCTGGCCTGTGTAGGGGTCAGAGAGGACCGGATGGAAGTCGCTCCCCGCCCCGGTCACCCAGCTGCGCGTGCGGGCCACCCGGTACCAACAGCCCACCGCATCCAGTGCTGCACAGGGCAGGGCGGTGGGCTGAGCTCCGCCAAGCGGCGCCGATAAACAAGATCCCTCAGAAGCCTCCGCTCGAGGCAGGGGCCTGCCATCCCAGTTCAGAGGTTGGATGCTTGCCCAGGCAGATGGCATGTTTCCTCCCCAAGCTCCTCCTCCTGCGCAGTGCAGAGCGGGCCCTCTGCCCCCGGGCCCCGCTGGACGGCCTGGGAGGCTCCGACAGGCCTGCAGGGGGTGAAGCTGGCTGTTTCCCTCTCCCCCTGCCCCGGTGGGGCGTCCACTCTGCTTCCCCAGGGCCCTGGGCTCCACACCCAGCCGCCCTGTCCCTCTCCCTGCAGGTCAGGATGCTTTCCACACTTGCTGACCTCTGGGTGGCTCTCTGTCCCCCTTGGAGACCTGCAGTTCTTCCAGCAACTATCACAACTCCCCCCGACCAAACACTCAAGGAGAGCCCTGCTTCTCTGCTGGGACCCCGAGGGAGTCGGGGCTCAAAGCTGTAGCTCTGAGAGCACCGCCTGCTCCCAACGCTGTGTGGCCAGTCCCCCGCTTTCCTGGGGGGTCTGCCGCTCCGCCAGCCCCTGCTGGGTGAGGCCACAGCCCAGGGGACCGGCTGGAGGCCTTGACAAGGGCCGGAAGCCTCCTGAGTCCTCAGCCACCAGTTTTATAAAATGAGGAAATAGCGTGTGTGTTGGTCGCTCAGTCGTGTCTGACTCTCTGCGACCCCGTGGACTGCAGCCCACCAGGCTCCTCTGTCCAAGGGATTCTCCAGGCAAGGACACTGGAGTGGGTTGCCATGCCCTCCTCCAAGGGATCTTCCCCACCCAGGGATTGAACCCAGGTCTCCCACATTGCAGGCGGATTCTTTACCATCTGAGCCACCAGGGAAGTCCCAGGAAAGTAATTACCTGTCTGTCCTTAATTGCTCGGAAGGCTTGGTACTAAATGTGAAAGTACTGTGGAGGCGGACTTACCTAAGACTCTTCCATCACTGATGGGTCATCAAGTCTTAATCACTGGGATGCCTGGTTAGTGCAAAAGGAGCTCACCTGAAATGAACCCCCAAGTTAAACTCGTGGACCTAAATGGGTACAAATTACACAAAGCTTCCTTCTAAGAGCTCTCTGCAGGCTCACAAAGGGCTCTTTCTCCTGTAACAAGAGGGAAGTGGGTTGGCCGAAGGTCCCCATGGTGTCTGCACACGGCAAGGCCGTGTGGCCGCCTCACCCCCAGGGCTGACTTCCCCACCGCAGCTCCCCGTGCAGCGACCTTCTCCTGGGCTGAGAACACAGCCCCTGGCAACCACACCTGCTGCCCAGGACCACTGTGGAGGGCACCCAGACAGCGCAGCCCCGCCTGCAGAGGCCCTGGAGGCCCTCGACAGAGGTCCCGTGGACGCCACGAGGCTGATCTCAGCACTCCTGCCCTCACTAGCGTCACCAGCCTCGTCTCCTGCAGTGAACGTTTATGAGGGTTTGGTGAGAGCTTTCGCCTCCGCCATGTCCTCCCCAGACAGCTGGCCTCCTGGACGTCGGGCCTCACTTCCAGCTGCCAGCGTTGCTGGCCGATGGCTTGCCTGCCCCGCTTCCCCCCGCCCCGCTCTTTTATGTTGATTCTAAACACACAGGAACCTTCGTTTCATCTTTACTACCATTATTTTTTATTCACACTCATGAAAGAGAAACTGTGCTATTTTGCCTCATATTTACATGATCACGGGCCAACTAAAGGGCTAATGAGAAATACAGACTCTGATTGCCTATCCTGTCAGACTCTGACGGCTATTGTCTGCTGCGGTTACAAACACGAGTGTTTATGGGGAAAACACTGAGAGATCTCTGGGCAGACGGACGCTCTCCCTTGGTGACACCACCGGAAGGAGACAGACACTCTGTCTAGCTTAGTGGTGTCCAGAAAGTATGAGAGTCACATATGTAATGTAAATTTTTCTAGCAGCCACCTTAAAAAATGCACACACAAAAAACAGATGAATAAACTTTAGCAATTCATTTTATTTAACCCCAGGTACTAACATTTCAACATTAAACATTAAACTACATTAAATAATAAAAACATTAAAATCATTTGCCTTCTTTTTTCATCCTGAGCCTTTGAAGGCCAGCACAGGGCACAGCTAGAGCGCAGCTCAATTCCAGCAGACCAGGAGGCAGCACTCAGGGATCACTGGCCTCCAGGGCCCTCAGAACAGACAGAGCAGGTCGAGGGGACAAACTCCTTGATGAGAGGCTGCTGCTGCTGCTGCCTGGTCGCTCAGCCGTGTCCGACTCTGTGCGGCCCCATGGACTGCAGCCCACCAGGCTCCTCTGCCCATGGGATTCTCCAGGCCAGAACACTAGAGTGGGCTGCCGTGCCCTTCTTCAGGGGATCTTCCTGACCCAGGGAGCAAACCCAGGGCTCCTGCATTGCAGGCGGATTCAGAGGACCCTGCTGCATCTAACCCCCTCCCCTCACCTCCTCTGAACATTTCCAGTCTGGCGCATTGTCCAAAGGAAGCGTGCAGCCAACGTCATCACGGAACTCGGGAATCAACGGCTGCAAGAAGGGCTGCCGTTCATGAAGGAAGGCAAAGCCAACACAAGCGTCTTGGGACGGCATTTTGTGGGTCTTACACTTTTAAAAATTACAAATGAACATCCTTGCTAAAAGGCTCACTCACCCTCCTATCACCCCCAAAGTCACACTATACACAAGGAGAAAATCGAGGGTAACTAGCCTCCAGAAAACAAAACAAAACAAAACCAAAAAAAAGGGAAGGGAGGTGTTTCTGAAGAGAGAAATAAAAAATGGCCCTGATCAGATCTCCACAATAAATGACCACGATGAATTATCTGATACTATTTAAGCGACCTCATACGTCTGATACTATGTAAGAGGCTGTGATGTGTGCTAGGACACAGGCATGACTTGAAAAGGAATTGAAAACTAAGATTTCAACCAGGTAGTTTGTGACCAGTGATGACTTTTCCCCCCACCGTGGGGTTACTAAACGCATATTTCACTTGGAGGTTTAGAGGTTTAATACATGCAAATTACAGTCGCATTTCACCTAGTTGATACAAATTAACTTGCTCAGTCAAGATAACCACTTTAAAATAATCTGTTGCCCTGAAGGCCACAGAATCGCACTATTTATAGCGCTACAATACAGACCAGACCAAAGGAAGAGCACAGCCCCTTCTGACCTGTGGCACAGAAACCATACATGCCAGGCCCCTTTGGAAACTGACACGGCCATCCCACAAAGGATGACCCAGACTGCAGCCTCGCCAGCCGCGGCTTCCTCACAAAACTCCAGATGCGTCCCCCACCTCCGGAGAAGGAAACAGGCAGCCTCATCAAAAGTTTGTAAACTGCAGAGTACCTGGTTTCCCTATAGCTCCCTATAGCTCAGACAGGAAAGAATCTGCCTGCAGTTCAGGGGACCTGGGTTCAATCCTCGAGTCAGGAAGATCCCCTGGAGGAGGGCATGGCAACCCACTCCAGTATCCTTGCCTGGAGAATCCCATGGAGAGAGGAGCCTGGCGGGCTGCAGTCCACAGGGTCGCAGAGTCAGACACAACATAGGGACTAACACCGCTACTGCCTGAATACCTGGAGTCCTCATTAAAACCGTGAGATGAACTTCTAGGGGAAAGCCGACCGGCACTAAAGACACTTACTTGGAAGGGGCCTTTCTCTGGGAAAGAAAGAAAAAAAAAAAAAACTTCTCTACTGTGATGGGATTGGTTTTGCAAGTCCTAAATACACTTTGACCAAGTGGATTCAAAGGAGAAGCACCTCAGCGTCCGGGCCCTTGGGTTCCAGCTCCCAGCTTCCGGGGAAGCGAGGCTGCAGTACTCCACCCAAGTGCAACAGTTCACGGCCACACTCACTGCCTCTCCACCGTTGGTGAAAAATCCTCATTTATCCAAAACTTGATTCATTCAATCTTGCCGAATTTCCACCAGATCCCAGGCTTGATGAATCCATGGTTCTATGGCTACTAATAAAACACCGGGGTTCAGCTAGTCCTTCACAAGATTCTTGCAGAACACACAGCTAATAGTTTCATTTATCTGGCCAAGAACTGGCACAGAATATGTACTTCTTCAATTATTGCATTCATTTTTAATTTTCAATCTGGTTGAAAGTCATTTGTGCTGCCCTTTACATGCAGATTCTGAGTGCTTTTAAAAATCTCCATGACGGCAACTTTTGACCATTTCCACTCCGAGGAAAAGAAGTCGCAAATACAGGAATTGAAATTTACATCATTACTTTTTGAAAGATTATTTTTGGGCTTATCAGTTTACTTCTCGTCAGAGGCAGTGTGTGCCCCTTAAGTCATCTGAAAAACCGCTGGCATCTTCCGAATGTTATCCTCGGTCAGTTTTCCACATATTGAGCAATTCTAAACGCAGACCTTTAAAGAGCTGTATAGCCGCTTGAGCGGAGCCTCTGTTAACACACGTCACACGCTCTTCATAATTTGAGAATGCTGATGACAGATCTCATATTGCTGACAACCTGTCACTTCGGCAATCATTAGTTCTGTACCTGGATCTGTGACTTTCATTCACTGGTAGATCTTTGGGAACAGTCTGCCCTGAGCCGCATGGCTGGGCCCTGGGTCACCCACAGCATGCAGCCTGGCCTCCCAGGCACTCATGGTGCCAAGCGGCCGCCATCGTGTCTTTGAAATCTCTCCTTCCAGGGAGCCTTTCTGCATTTCAGACAAAGAATATCGGCATTAACCACCTGCAGACCTGGGTCCACATTCTGGCTCTGCCTGTTAGGTGCTGATGACCTTAGGTTGCGGCTTTGTGCTGTCTCAGCTGTGATTCCGCCCCCTGCCCTTACACAAGGGTGATGATTTACTCCCCAGGGTTGCCGTGAGTCCAGTTCGATAGCAGAGGGAAAGGGAAAGAATCCGGCTCTCAGAAGTCCCACAGGCGTCAGCCTCCTTCCTTCCATTCCCTTAGACACACACGGCTGTCTAAACTGAAGGAACACTCTGGCTTTGAAGCAAAGAGCCAGAGGAACACCTTAAATAGCCATGTGAAATGATTTGGAGTTATACGTAAGAAGGGCTGCTCTAACCTGAGAGCCTGTCCCCAGCTGGGGCCTGGCCCGAGGGTCCCTAACACACGACCCTTGTTGGTCGACGGTGAGGTTACTGTCCGGTTTGCCCCTGGAGCTGGGAAAGCAGTTCCACCAGCCCTCGAACAGAAGCTCAAGCCCCCGAAGCGGGGAGTCCGCCCCCCCTGGGCTGATTCCCTCCAGAAGAACCGCAGGGCCAGGAAGGAACGGACGCGGTGGACACCACAGTGCAAGGCGCAGAGCTGGGGGGTCACACGGGCACCTCGTTCAAAGCCCCCAGTTCTCCAAGACGCGGCCGCGACTGCCTTCTATGTCCAACGAAGAGACCCGGGGCCGTTCTCTGCCGCGAACAAAGTACAGCTCCGCACCGCTGCCCCTGACCGCTCTCTGACCTGCGGGCTCACTGACCTCCTCAGCCTGGCGGAGGCCTGCCCGGGTCCCCCCGCGCCCCGCCGCCTCTCCCTGTGGTCGGACGCGCCCCGCTTCAGGGGTCAGGGACCCCGAGTCCTGGCCCCGCCGCCCGCTCGGGCCAACGCCTGCAGGGCCGCGCCGATCACGGACACCTCGTGGCGTCACGACTCCGCCAGCCAGCTCCGTTTCTGGTCTGCTCCGCCTGAGTCCCCGAGGGGCGACCAGGGGTACTGAGCACTGCCCCTCAAGGCTGCTGGGGGCTCTGCCTCCTCCGCGGAGTCCTCAGGAGCTGCCGCTGGAGCAGGGCCCGCAGCCTCCAGCCCCTAGTCCCCACCTCCAGGCAGCCCCCCAGGGCCTCCTCTCCGGGCACAGAAAGCACCTCCCGCCCCTGCAGAGCGGCTGCTGCAGGCCTCCTGGCAGAGCCAACAAGCCAAAACCCTTTTCACACTGTCCCCGTGTGGAGTCCGCAAATTCAGCACCGACGCGGCTGTAAGACTCAGCTCCCCGAGGAAATACGTGGCAAGGGGCACGGGATGAGAGCCCTGGGCCCGGAACACGTGGCAAGGGACACGGGATGAGAGCCCTGGGCCCGAAACACGTGGCAAGGGACACGGGATGAGAGCCCTGGGCCCGAAGGCTCCCTCGCGGGCACCCTTCAGTGCTTTCAGTGTGTAACAGTGAAAGCGTGTGCTCAAGGGTATTTTTAACGCTACTTTGGCTTTCAGTTACTTCAGCAAACAAAGTATCATGAGCCAGGTCCTGTGGAAGCATCAATACTGAAAAGCTCACAGTAGAGGTGGCAGAAAGAACAATCCAGAAGCCTGTGATGAGAGGCAACGGAGAGGCACGCCCAGGGAGCTGTGGGCACCCGGGGGACAGCCACCATTCCCAGCCCAGACGCCCACAGAGGCTTCCTGAAGGTGAATGCTGCTCAGTCGCGTCCGACTCTGCGCCGCCATGGACTGTACAGTCCACGGGATTCTCCAGGCCAGAGCACTGGAGTGGGGAGCCTTTCCCTCCTCCAGGGGATCTTCCCAACCCAGGGATCGAACCCAGGCCTCCCCATTGTGAGCAGATTCTTTACCAGCTGAACCATCACGGAAGACACGTGAAACACCACAGCCAAAGTTACTGCATTCTCTGCTGAAGAGAAGCAATTAAAGAAATTCTATGAAAAGTTGTCTTTGCCAAAGAAACAATCCTATGTCCAAAAATCAGGAATGAATCTACCGCCCCTCTGCTTCACAAAAGCAACTCATCTTAGCTCCTTTCGGTAATCTCTTTATGCCTGAAATTGCGAGGGTTGGGTCTGTTTCTTAAATCATAACCCGCTTTTCCCTTACTGATGACATCCTCCTCTTCTTTCTGACTTTTCATGTCAATTATGGATTGAAGTTACTCTCGTGTTCTAATGTATGAAGATCAGAAGCTAAGTAGATTTGCCCAAAGAGGTAAATCCTGAAAAGAATCACACAGAAACAGCAAACTCTAACACTCCCACCCACACGGAAAGGCTTACAATAAAAAACCCAGGGCAATGATGCAGTACTTAATAAAACCTTTTTTCCCCCAAATTCCAAATTTTACAACCAATTCCAAGTCTACTAAGCAAAATCAACAGGTGAAATAGAAAGGAAGAGCCGGTTAAAATAGCTACTGTAAGTTACTTTTATTCTTAGACTGTTAGACCTTTATTGCTTCTTCAAAAAAAAAATCATAATTTTGAAAAACAAATCAGTTCTTTATACAATTCCTCATTTATTTTAAAAACAAGTCTCAACACCTGTCAGTGGGGTCTTATTATTAGAAAAGAACCTCTCTCCATCCATGCAAGTATGAAAAGAAATAAGAAAACGGCTTTTGGCAGAAACCATAGAATCATCCCATTCCCTGTCTTGGTTGTAAGTAACAATTTACCTAAACGGTTGAAAATAAACAGCTTTCAGATGTCGACTCGGTGTCTTATACGGAAAAGAAGTGAGGCTTGCTGCTGGCCCGTGATGAGGTACAAGGTCGTTACGTTTGAAAATGTGACGAAAATGCCACAGAAGCCTTCGACGTATCTCATGTCAATTAAGAAATAAGAACTTGCTCAAATAATATCTTATGAATGTTTTGGAACGCTTTTCTGGATGAAGTAGAAAAGGTCTTCCCAATGAGAATTTCTCTCTCCCTATTAAAATCATCTCAGGTTAAGGGGTAAAATGAGTGGCCAGTCGTGGACAATTAGGGCCACCTTATTTGGCTGGAGCACATTCCTAACGATATTGAAGCACTTACTCCCTGTGGACCATTTTATTTCCATGGGAGTCACTTAGCTCTGCTTTGAAATGGCTGTAAGTCACAGTTGTTCTTTTTAACATGCCTGGGCGTGTTGCAGATCCTAGGGAGAGAAGGTGAATTAGAGGCTGGATCTGGACAAGTCAAACCCTGAACAAAACAAAAAGCATCCTTTCACAACATCTAGGCTGTGACAGACACCTGGAAGGCAATGTGCACCAGTGGAAACAGCTGAATGGAAGGGATGCGGCCCAGAGGGATTGCTGTTCAAATGTCCTCTAATACACGCCTCACGCCATCTTTGCGTGTGCAAAGTCACTTCAGTCACGTCCAACTGTTCGCGACCCCATGGACTGTAGCCCACCAGGCTCCTCTGTCCATGGGATTCTCCAGGCAAGAAGACTGGAATGGGCTGCCATGCCCTCCTCCAAGGTGCCATCTTTAAATGAATACAAAACATTTTTAGACATTAAAAAAAATGCCACTGCTACGGAAAAACAACTCCAAAGGCCCACTAATGGTAGATTATCAGATTAGTATCTATACAGAAAACAGAAATGCAGAAACAGGTGAAGACAGAACTAAAACTATATTCACAGATTAAAGGAAGCTTATTTTTCTCACTGAATGAGGAAGGGTGGATTTCATTTTTAGAAACCTCCACTATGGCTTTCTTCTTTTTAGTTGAGTTTTTCAGTTTTCTAATAAGAGAACGTGGAGCCTGCAGTAGCTTCTGTCCTCTGAGCAAAGGGAAGGGGAGAAAGCTCGTCACCGAGGCAGAGCCATCAACGTCACTGGTAAAGGAAGTCACTTTTTCCTGCGCCAAGGGGCTCACAGGTAACGAGTGACTTGCACCACGCGGGCTTGGCCAGGCTGCCCCAGACTCTGCTTCTGACACCTGCTCGTCAGTTCCAGACACTGGAAAGCCCTCTGCCCAGAAATGTGCGTTTCTGTCTTGACTTTGGGCCACACTCCTGGGTTCTGATAAACGCAGTAGGTCCCGACGGCTGCATTCATGATGATAAACACCACCCCTTCCACCCCAAACTAGGAAGAGGGAACAAGATAGGCGAGCCCTGTGCATGCCGCGGCTCAGAAGCACCCACGGAGCCCTCAGAGGGCGAATCGTGGTTCCTAAAGACTTGCAGAAAGTCTCAGTCAACTGGCTAAATGGAAAAGAGGCCAGAGGCCAGATGAAGTCAGAAAGGCACAGGTGCGGACAGGTTTTGGTTTTTGTCTGGGGGGGATCCAGCACGCGGTGCAGCCCCTCGATCCACAGGGGCTCAGGCAGCAATTCTGGGCTGGGACTGTCTAAAGAGCACGAAAGCGAGTGTGCTCTCGGCCCCAGACGCTCCTCTGCACCCCTCCCGGGGATGGGCGTGTCAGCCAGAAAGCATGCTTTCAGAAGTGTGCACCCTGCCTGCCTACACACCTGAATGGCATAAGGTTACAGCAACATGTAAAAGGATAATTTGGAGTGAAGAAAACAGAACATCTAAAGAGAATTTAAGACAAGATGGCACCACACACCTGACGTGAATCAACTAAATTTGGGGGATGGAAAAGTTACAAACGGCAAGTAACAGAGAGCTACTCACATTTACTGCCCAACAACACGAAGCAAGCAGAAACGCCTGCTAAGAAAAACTTTCAGGAGCTAAATTCGAGATGCTACTCAGCCCCTGCTTCTTGCATAAAAAGCACTGGGAAATAAAGTGGATAGCAGTTACTTTCCTGCTCAGGAAAGAGAAACTTTAAAAGTTAATCACAACTAAATTAACCTTCAAGTACGGTCTCTGGGCATGCTGCAAACCACACAGAGATCTTCCGGGAAATGCACCCACGCTTGGACCAAGTAACCAAGCTCATAGAAAACTTCATTCCTTTTTAAAAATTTCATATGACGCCCCACTAACATAGAAACTACTCATTTTCATAGACGGTGAAAATGAAGTGTGTTGGTGGCAGAGAGTCGGACACGACCGACACGCCCTCATGGGGCTCTCTGCGACCCCATGGACTGCAGCCCACCAGGCTCCTCTGTCCACGGGATTCTCCAGGCAAGAACACTGGAGTGGGCTGACATTTCCCTCTCCAGGTGAAAATGAAGATGGAGTCACAATTTTAGCTATGAGATTATTGTTGGCTTTCTTTTTCCAAACTTTCCATCTAAAACTTCAAAGTATATTATTAAAAAAAAAAGATACAAAATTTGCTTAAATTAAAATGGAAAGTAAACTGGTGGGAGGGAGCATGTTTTTTCTTTGGTTTTGCTACTCGATCCACATATTATCAGTATTGTGCTACTTAAACAAGCGTATCTCCAACAAATACAGGTCATGACGAGTATAGTTAAAATTGGTTTGATAAGTTTTACGTTTTCAAAGTTGTAGTTTAAACCAAAGAAGAGTTCATATTTGCAAAACCCCCTGGGAGGAGGGGAAAGTATCAATACAAAGTAAGAGAAGAGTTCAAGTCTGAGACTTAATTAGGCTTTTTAATCACAAAAGCAATGTGACTTGTGCCCCTATAGTGTACAAGTCACATCATCAGGTGATTCTGAAATAACAGGCAAATTTATAAATTCCTACTTGGGCTCATAATAGTCCAAGAGGCATACCAGCCCCAAGTAAACAGGGCAACAACATACTGCTGAAAACTGTGAAAAAGGAAACACTCCAAAAACGAGACTCATCGTTGCTTCCAATCATGTTTCCTTGACAGTTTCTCTGGGTGAGCATCCTGCATCAGCCAAAAGTTCTAACAGAACAGCTAGGGCTCAGCAAAAGAAGCCTGCACACGAGGCTTCCTGTGCTTTGGCAAAGGGCACAATCTGCTTTGCTCTCTGCCAACAAAACTTCCTAATGTGAAGACAGTCATTTCCAATCGGTTCCCAACATTTAAACTTGTTGCCAGGACTCTGGGCCTGTTGTACCGACACAGCGTCGTCCGGCACGTGCGTGCACCAGTGTCTCTGCGGTGAGAAAGGGAACGAGCGTGTCAGGCTGTCCTCACGTCGTCACAGCGCGGGAACGCCGTCCCGCAGGGCTCCTCCATCGTGAGGACACTCTCCTCCCTTTGGGGGTGACACCCAGGCTGCACCCAAAGGCTCTGAGCAGCAAAGGAAGGCAGGCGCCCCCTGCACCCCCGGTCAGAGCTGCTCTCCTCTGCCTCCTCTCGTCCCGCTGGACCGAGAGCTCCCGGTGGCGTCTCAGCGTGAGTCACAGGAAACACGAAGCTTCGGCTCGCTGCCCCCGGCCCCCAGGGCAGAGCACCAAGAACTGACTGGTGCGAGTTCATGGAAACGAGGCCCCCTGATGAAAGTCACAATGGTCTGAGCTGTCTTGCAACCATTCATTTTAAACCTTCAAATCAGTGGGGTTTGCGGCCAACTACCTTGTCAAGGGCTTGCCAGGCGGCTCGGTGGTCAAGCATTTGCCTGCCAAGCAGGAGATGCCAGTTTGATCCCTGGGTTGGGAACGTCCCTTGGAGAAGGAAATGGCAGCCCACTCCAGCACTCTGGCCTGGGAAATCCCATGGACGGAGGGGCCTGGCGGGATACAGTCCATGGGGTGGCAAAGAGTCAGACACGACAGAGCAACTGAAGAGTAACAAGCTTCTTATCAACAGAAAACGAAGGATCTTCATTCCTTCCTCCTTCCTCTCACTCCATTCCAGATGTAAGAAGGAAAGCAGTGTCTGAGCTCATCCAGGAATTGGACAATCAGCTCAACATAAGAGCACACTGGCCGGACAGATCTCTAACACACACGTCAGACACAGCGCAAGGACCGCTAAAGGCCACGGTGAATTCCGCTCCACTCATTCCTGAGGGCGGCCAGGTCCCAAGCAGGGATACAAGAAACAGCATGGAACAAGGCACAGCTTTCGACACAGAGGCTGGAAGAAACACCAAAGTGATGGGACTTCCCTGGTGGGCCAGTGGCTAAGGCTCCACGCTCCCAATGCAGGCGGCCTGCGTTTGCTCCCTGGTCAGGGAACTAGACAGCTGACTGGTGGCTCAGACAGTAGAATCTGCCTGCAATGCAGGAGACGCGGGTTCAATCCCTGGGTCGGGAAGATCCCCTGGTGGAGGGCACGACAACCCACTCCGGTGCTCTTGCCTAGAGAACCCCATGGACAGAGCCGCCTGGCGGGCTACAGTCCACATGGTTGCAAAGAGTCGGACACGACTGAAGCAACTG
The DNA here is from genome assembly GCF_016772045.2 of Ovis aries. NCBI lineage: Eukaryota > Metazoa > Chordata > Mammalia > Artiodactyla > Bovidae > Ovis > Ovis aries. The sequence goes on along the minus strand of NC_056054.1, from coordinate 275,004,152 downwards.
AGCACGCACACACACAGGGAACTGGATTCGACATGCCACACTGAGAGTTTGCAGGCCACAGCAAAAGGCCCCGCAGGCCCCGGCGACGACCAGAGATCCTGTGAGCCGCAACTACCATCCAGCGCAGCCATACGACTAAAAAGCAAAAGGGGACCTTTTTTAAAAAAGAAAACAAACCTAAAGGCTAAGTATGGCAAGAGAGGTCTATGAAGCGGCCGTGACTCTCTGAATACAGAGCAGCTTCTGAGCTCACGTCTCCTCAATCATGGGTCTGAACAGGGCAAAACCAGAAAGAACTGCCAAGAACGGACCTTCCAGGTGAAAGGAAGGCTGCAAGAGTGGAAAGTCTCTCGGGGCGTCTGTGGGGGCAGCTGGTTTGCGTAGCTGGAGTGAAGGCTGGGGGAGGCGAGAGCGAGAGCTTAGCGAGAAAGATGATCTCAGGAACCACGCACGACTGTGTTCCATGACACCCCAGTGTGAAATCATTCCCCTCCAACTGGCAAGAAAGAAAATACATACAACGCAAAGTGATACGAAATCGTTCACTCAATAAATACACGTTCAGTGGCTATTCTGATACCTCCTACAGTGAGTGGTTTCACATCTTGAGCTTGGGAGATGTGAAACCTTTTTGAATAAATGACGTCCATCACGGATAAGGCTGAGCACCAAGACACGTCACGGGGTAACCATGATGACCGAACACGGATTCTACACGGCCCCTTGGGAACCAGGAGGCTGGTACTCGTACCTGCCACCGGTGAGAGAAGCCTTTTTATTGATAGGAGGAGGTGATCTATGGTAGGCCACCCCCCACCCCCACCCCCCCAGTGCCACTGCAGTGAGGCCGATGGAAGATCCAAGCTTCAAGGAGCAGCGAGAGATGGAGACAAATAAACCCCACCGGTAAGGGCAGCACGCTCCTCTCCTCCACCTTCCACTCCATGTCAAAGGGGAAATGGTTCCTTAACTACCCTCCTTCCTTTGAGAGATGACAATGTTCCGGGGCATCACGCTGACTGTCAATTAATGTGTTCACTTGGATGGAACAGGTTTGGTCAAACGCTTGTATAGCTGTGATTGACACTTACAGTCAGTTGACTTGAAGTTCAGCAGATTAGCCCCTATCCTGCGGATGGGCCTCAATCAGTCAGTTGAGGCCTTAAGAGCAAAGACAGGTGTCCCAAGAACAGGGAATTCAGCCTCCAGACGGCAGCATGGAAGAGTTGACATCAGACTGAAGACATCAACTCTTGGCGAGTCTCCAGCCTGAGGCTGGCGGATTCTATGATTCCAAACAGGCAAGCCCGATGAGCACTCAAGCCAGGTCCTTAAAATCCATCTCTCATTCTCTGTCTCTCTCACATACATGACCTAACGGTCCTGTTCCTCTGGGTTGTTCAGTCACTAAATCGTGTCGGACTCTTTGCCGCCCCATGGACTGCAGTTCACCAGGCTTCCCCGTCCTCCTTTATCTCCCGGAGCTTGCTCAAACTCATATCCATAGAGTCAGTGATGCCATCCAACCATCTCATCCTCTATCATCTCCTTCTCCTCCTTCCCCCAATCCCTCCCAGCATCAGGGTCTTTTCCAGTGAGTCAGTTCTTCAAATCAGGTGGCCAAAGTATTGGAGTTTCAGCTTCATCATCAGTCCTTCCAATGAATATTCAGGACTGATTTCCTTTGGATTGACTGGTTAGATCTCCTTGCAGTCCAAGGGATTCTCAAGAGTTTTCTCCAACACCACAGTTCAAAACCATAAATTCCTCGGCACTCAGCTTTCTTTATGGTCCAACTCTCACATCCATACATGACTCCTGGAAAAACCACAGCTTTGACTAGACGGACCTTTGTCAGCAAAGTGATATCTCTGCTTTTTAATATGCTGTCTAGGTTTGTCAGAGCTTTTACTCAGGGGCAGCCACAGGCCCCCCGGGGACCTTCCCCCCTCATTACTCAGGAGTGGCCACAGGACTCCCGGGCCGGCCTCCAGCAGCCCCGTGAAAGTCTGCATGACCACCCAGTCCGTCCCCCTCGCTCTGCCCTGGTGTGACCTGAGGCTCAGGACGTTTTGTCCCTGGAGAAGGGGAAGGAGGCAGCGCTCTTAAGAGCCCACATGCAGATTCTCCTCCACACGCAGACCCCTGACCAGCCCGACCTCCTGAAGCAAGCGCCCCTCCCCTGCGTGAGCAGACCTCCCCAAGTAGGAGGTCTGTGACCCAGGCGGATGGCAGGCGGGCGCCCTGTCCCCCTCCCCAGCACCGGGGGTCCCGGGAGGACAGCTCTCAAGACTGCTCCATAAGCCTCTTTCCTGTGCTAGGCGAGGTGAGACGTAACTGTATCTTCCAAGGGGATTACATCTTAGTGCTACTGGGCCAGGACTTCTGGATTTAGATCTCGCTGAGGAAGCAACGCAAGGCTCTGAAAGAGAACCGCGACCCCAGATAGGAACTCTCAGCGGCCCGTGGGATCTGGGGGTCGGCGACCCCGCATCCGGGACGAGAGCCGCGGCGCCCGAGGCTGACCTGCGGGTGCAGCCGCTTCCAGACACCTCTTCCCGGTGGTCTAAGGGTCCTTCAGCCCCAGGACGGGCCAGCTGGTCCTACAACGACGCCCGCTGCTCAGCGAACGCCGCGCCCCCCGGGCTGGAAGCCCGCAGAGTCTGGGACCCAGCCGCCCTTCGCCATCCCCCGCGTCCAGCTCCAGGCCGCCCCCTGCCCGCCCCTGCGGGCCGACTCGGCCTCCAGACGGCAGGGCCGCACCCGCGGCCGGGGACGCGCTGTGGACACCGCCTGCCCGCGGCTCCCCACCGTTTCCCTCCGCCTCTGACGGAGGTGACGCGCCTTCAAGAGGCCGCGGGGCCGCAGGGTGCAGGCGCAGCCCCAGCCCGACACCTCCCGCCTGCAGTCCGCAGGCCTGGCCTGGGCTCCTCCTTGGCCTGCACACCTCCTCCTCCTCCTGCAGCTCTGCCTAGGGTAACTCCTGGTCTGTCTTCAGATTTCAAAACAACGGTCGCTTCCTGGGTCTCCGGAGTTAAGTCCAGCTCTCTTTATGATGTGCTGTCTCAGTGCCACGGACCTCGCCTGTTCAGTATCTGTCGTTATCATTTTATATTTACAGTTTCATTCCACGATGCGTGCCCGTCTCTCCTACTGGACTCTAAGCTCCTAGACACTGGGTAAGTGCTAGAAACAGTGCCCAGTGTCCAGCTCCGGGGCAGAGATTTGGCCCTAAATAAGAACGCACTGAGTGATGGGTCTATGAACCTCACGGGGCCCCAGGTCACGCGAACGCGGACAGCAGCGGGAGCAGCTGGGTTGTGCCCCTTCTCACTCCCACAGGACTCCTTCTGATCGCACTGGAGGGTCCTCAGTGTTTTCAGAAACAACACTCTCTAGACTCATTTCCCCCCCTTTCATTATCTTAAACATGATTTTAAAATAAGTAAGAGACACAGAAATTGCCAGTACTTGATACAGTTAAAAAAAAACATTCATTCACTACATCTGGGTAAATCTAAATATTAAAGCTTTTTTGTTCTTTATGTCAAAACACTTTTGTTGACTAACTACAATGTTTGAGCACAGTGCTAGGCATCAGGAAGATAAAGCGGAGAAACATGTCCCCTGCCCTATATGTCATGCAGGCCTTGGAGTAGCATCCAGGTTCATTTGATCACGTTTATGAGAACAGGCTGGAGACACAGTTAAATCAGACTGCTCTCCACTTTCAAAGCATTCAGTCAAGAAGCAAATAAATGATTAATAAAAAAATTAATTTAACATAGAGTCAGACAAGCTGTACTTGCTCAGGTATATAGAGGTTGCTGGCATAGGATCTGAACCTGCCATTTTATTATCTATTCATGCACTAATAATACACAGTTTCCCCTTCTCTCAGGCCATCTTTTCATGACTAGGATGGCCTGTTTCTTTTTGCAAAGACTGGTAAGACATATGGCCTCAAATACTTAACTGTGTGCACATACAAACATGTACACCTGTGATCTCACACACGCACATTCTTTACCTTCTACAACTAGACCCAATTATCTTTAGGAATCAAGAAGAAGGAGATTTTATTTGCTCTGAGGCACTGCTTTTCGAATCTCTTCTTCACAGTTTCTTCGGCTTAGAAGTTCAGTTCAGTTCAGTCGCTCAGTCGTGTCCGACTCTTTGCGACCCCATGAATCGCAGCACACCAGGCCTCCCTGTCCATCACAATCTCCCGGAGTTCACTCAGACTCATGTCCATCGAGTCCGTGATGCCATCCAGCCATCTCATCCTGGGTTGTCCCCTTCTCCTCCTGCCCCCAATCCCTCCCAGCATCAGAGTCTTTTCCAATGAGTCAACTCTTCTCATGGGGTGGCCAAAGTACTGGAGCTTCAGCTTTAGCATCATTCCTTCCAAAGAAATCCCAGGGCTGATCTCCTTCAGAATGGACTGGTTGGATCTCCTTGCAGTCCAAGGGACTCTCAAGACTCTTCTCCAACACCACAGTTCAAACGCATCAATTCTTCTATGCTCAGCCTTCTTCACAGTCCAACTCTCACATCCATACATGACCACAGGAAAAACCATAGCCTTGACTAGACGGAACTTAGTCAGCAAAGTAATGTCTCTGCTTTTGAATATATTATCTAGGTTGGTCATAACTTTTCCTCCAAGGAGTAAGCATCTTTTAATTTCATGGCTGCAGTCACCATCTGCAGTGATTCTGGAGCCCCCAAAATAAAGCCTGACACTGTTTCTACTGTTTCCCCATCTATTTCCCATGAAGTGATGGGACCAGATGCCATGATCTTAGTTTTCTGAATGTTGAGCTTTAAGTCAACTTTTTCACTCTCCTCTTTCACTTTCAAGAGGCTTTTTAGCTCCTCTTCACTTTCTGCCATAAGGGTGGTGACATCTGCATATCTGAGGTTATTGATGTTTCTCCCAGCAAACTTGATTCCAGCTTGTGTTTCTTCCAGCCCAGCGTTTCTCATGATGTACTCTGCATATAAGTTAAATAAGCAGGGTGACAATATACAGCCTTGACGTACTCCTTTTCCTATTTGGAACCAGTCTGTTGTTCCATGTCCAGTTCTAACTTTTGCTTCCTGACCTGCATACAGATTTCTCAAGAGGCAGGTTAGGTGGTCTGGTATTCCCATCTCTTTCAGAATTTTTCAGTTTATTGTGATCCACACAGTCAAAGGCTTTGGCATAGTCAATAAAGCAGAAATAGATGTTTTTCTGGAACTCTCTTGCTTTTTCCATGATCCAGCAGATGTTGGCAATTTGATCTCTGGTTCCTCTGCCTTTTCTAAAACCAGCTTGAACATCAGGGAGTTCATGGTTCACGTATGGCTGAAGCCTGGCTTGGAGAATTTTGAGCATTACTTTACTAGCATGTGAGATGAGTGCAATTGTGAGGTAGTTTAAACATTCTTTGGCATTGCCTTTCTTTGGGATTGGAATGAAAACTGACCTTTTCCAGTCCTCTGGCCACTGCTGAGTTTTCCAAACTTGCTGGCATATTGAGTGCAGCACTTTCACAGCATCATCTTTCAGGATTTGAAATAGCTCCACTGGAATTCCATCACCTCCACTAGCTTTGTTCTTAGTGATGCTTTCTAAGGCCCACTTGACTTCACTTTCCAAGATGTCTGGCTCTAGATTAGTGATCACATCATCATGATTATCTGGGTTGTGAAGATCTTTTTGTACAGTTCTTCGGTGTATTCTTGCCACCTCTTCTTAATATCTTCTGCTTCTGTTAGGTCCAGACCATTTCTGTCCTTTATCGAGCCCATCTTTGCATGAAATGTTCCCTTGGTATCTCTAATTTTCTTGAAGAGATCTCTAGTCTTTCGCATTCTGTTCTTTTCCTCTATTTCTTTGCATGGATCGCTGAAGAAGGCTTTCTTATCTCTTCTTGCTCTTCTTTGGAACTCTGCATTCAGATGCTTATATCTTTCCTTTTCTCCTTTGCTTTTCACCTCTCTTCCTTTCACAGCTATTTGTAAGGCCTCCCTGGACAGCCATTTTGCTTTTTTGCATTTCTTTTCCATGGGGATGGTCTTGATCCCTGTCTCCTGTACAGTGTCACGAACCTCATTCCATAGTTCATCAGGCACTCTATCTATCAGATCTAGGCCCTTAAATCTATTTCTCACTTCCACTGTATAATCATAAGGGATTTGATTTAGGTCATACCTGAATGGTCTAGCGGTTTTCCCTGCTTTCTTCAATTTGAGTCTGAATTTGGTAATAAGGAAAGGCTTAGAAAGGTCCCAGTATAATCCTTTAGGTGTTAATTGCTCCTGGTTTTATTTTTTTCCAAGCAGTTTTAATTGCTTTTGCTCTCCTCACATGTGTATTTCACTGGGATCAGTAGCAGGCAATGCCAGAGGGCAGGGTGAGGGTTATGAACAGATCAAGGAGTAGATCATGCCTTTAACTCTCTGCACTAATTATTTACAGTAAGCTTATTAAAATCAATTGGCTAAAGGATTCATACTGAAGAACGATCCAACACAGAAGGTCCTGGGAGGCCTGGATCCTAGACAACGCTGCTGGGGACAGCAGGGAGCACCCAGAAGACCCAACGCTGGTCCTAGGCACGCACCACGGGGGCATGTCCTCAAGGGCAGAGACGCTGCGCCCTGACCAGGCCCCCTCTAGAGGAGACGCTGAGCCCTGACCAGACCCCCTCTAACAGAGACGCGTGCCCTGACCCGGCCCCCTCGAGAGCACATCCCTGCTGGCCTCGGGTTCCACCTGGAGCCGAATCAACTGGCCACACAGTTCAGAGCAAATCCCTTCCAAACATGACGGCTTCACTCACAACCCGTCTCTTCCTCTCCTCCGGTCGACTCTTCTATTCCTTCTGGATCAACTGCTGCAAAAGGGGAAGGACCTACTCAGTTAGCACCGCTGCTGTCTGCCCGGGGCCCGCCCAGGACCGCAGACCTCGGACCAGCCCTGTAGCAGCGCCACTCACCACGCTGTCGCCCCGGGCTCCTCCCCACGGGAGCCGACCCTGGGCACCGGGACACAGCTGCCTCGGGAAGCCCGACGCCCGCCCAGCAAAGCCCTGGCCACCGGCTGGGGGGTCCTTTGCGGGCATTCGCGAGGGCTGCTCAGGCTTGCATCCTGCCCCCCTCTCTCCTGCCTGGGGGTCAGCGCGTGCACCCCCAGGGAGCTTCACCCACTCTCCACACCCTCCTCTCGGCCAAAGGCCTCACCGCCTGCACCAGAGAGGAGAGGTGCCGGGTGGGCACACAGCCCTGGGCTCCAGCGCCCCTGCGATGCCAGTCCGGTTGGAAACGCCACCCTGTCTGCCCTGAGGCTCCACCTGAGGCTCCACCGTGAGGGCTCAGACCCCGTTGCCCTCACACACTTTCAAAGGGGCGCCCTGCACCCACATCTGCAGACGTCCCCCTCCTGGTGCCGTCCCTCAGCCTAAAGCCTCCCCAAACCCGTCCTTATGAAAACAACAGAGGAGGAAAGCGCCTCCTCCGCCGCCTGCCCCGCGGCACCTCCACGGGCCGTCGAGGCATCCACCTGGCCAGCAGACTCTGCTTGTTCCCTGCCGCCTTCCGTGCGCTGTGCAGGGACCGACACACGCCGGTGTGCTGCAGGAATGCAGGAAGGGGCGGAGCACACGCAGACGCGCAGTGGACAGGGCTCTGGGTCTGATCTGAGAACACCAGCTTCCAGTCCCAGCCCCGACATCTGTGAGCGGCAGAAGCTGTCCCTGAACGTCCGCCAGCTTCAGCTGTGAGAGACGAAGTTCTGCCAAGACCCCCGCCAAGGCCCCTTCGGGCACCCGCCTTCTGCGACTACAGCACCTACAGCAGGAGGGGCTTCTGCTGTAGATGCTAGAAGGCGACCCCCAGACAAAAGGCAGGCTCTCCCCTGAAACAAGGAGGCAGACGCTCTGATGACAAGTATCCCAGCTGGAAGACAGTTCTTTACCCCAAGAATGTTAAGCCCCCGGCCTGTTAACTAGCAGAAACTTCTGGTATTTCATTGACTACAGACGGCTGGACTGCTTGAAGTTCTATGCTAGGATGCCCAACACTCAGTAACGTGAGTAGTTACTGACACTCTGTGTAATAGTGGTCACAGGAGAGGAGGGCATGAACGTATTCTACCCTCAAGAAGCTAAAAGCACAGCCGGGAAAATACAACTAAAATGTGTTTAAGAAACGGTATGAAATGGAAAGGCTTCAGAAAAGGAGCTAAGAGCAGAATCACAGTGAAGAAGGGAGGGCTGGATGATGAGCCGCTTGACTCCGGGGCGTCCGGGAAGCACCATCAGACGGCGGTGACCCTGGAGAGGAGTTACGGGCGCGGTGAGGCGGAGCTCGGCTGGCTCTGGGCTGGGGACCTGCCGCAGGCCAGCTCACGGCCCGTGGAGGGTAACAGCGGGGGCTGGTGTCAGAGACGTCTGCACTGCTCCGCGAACCCCCTGGTTAAGGTGGTGTCCTTCACAGAGAGCAGAATGATCAGAGTGCTCTGCTAAAACGAAGATGTTTACAAGTTAACTAGCTTCTTGGAGAAGATGATTCTTTTCAGCCAAAGAATCACGGGTCCTCAAGCTGGACAGGGCGTTAGGGGGCAACACCCGGTGAGAAGTGCGGAGCGCAGGCGGGGGCAGCGCTGGTAGCCGGGTGAGGACGCCCCGGGCCGCGCGTCGGGGTGCGGGGGTGCCGCTGCCCTGAGCGCTCTCGGGGAAGCATCCCAGCGGAGGGCGAGCACCGGGGGCAGTGCAGTGATGAGCGCGCCCGCCAGACGGAGAAGCGGCAGCAACCCGCCACGCCGGCGGAGGAGCCAGCCATCAGGCGGGAGAACTGCCGGGGGCAACGCGGGGACCGCAGGAGAAGAACGGCCTCGAGAGCGGCACGTCCGCAGCAGAGCGCCGCGGGGAGGCCGAAGCGAGAAATAATGAGCCTGGGGCTTTTCACGGCAGAAGACAAAAGCGGCTTGGTGGGCAGTGGAAGCGAAAATCAGCCCGGGGAGGCCGGGAGACAGCAGGCCTGATCCTCCGTCCTGTGTGTGTGTGTTTCGGAGCAAAAAGGAGCACAGCATAAGAGAGCTCAGAAGGCACAGATACTATGATGGACGCAGAGACGTGTGGGGCCGGGGGCAGAGGGGTGAAGAGGAGCCTGGAGCCCGAGGGGGTGAGCGGCAGCCAGAGCTCCGCGGTGAGGGCAGTGCCCCCGGGCGCAGGCGGACTGCCCGAGCGCACGGGCAGCTCCTCTCCGCAGCTGGACGGGAGGACAGGCGCCATCCACATACAGAGCCAGGGACGGCGAGGTGCCTGCGAGGCTTCACGTCAAAGTCAGGCTCTGGAAGTGGAAAACGGAACGCAAGGGATGACCTAATCCAACAGAAGGAGCGCGGAGCTGCGGGGAAAGGTCTACCCAAGGCTACAGGGAACCAGACACCACCTCGGGCAGCTCCCAAACCCTGTTTCACCATCGCTCCTGACGCAGCCATGCGTCCTCGACAGAATTAAATACTCACCCCAAACAAACTTCCACCTTAGTCAGAGATAACAGGTGTGCCACAGAGTAAGACAGAAGGGATGCCTGACTTTAAAAGTGGAAATCTTGCAAGACTACCCGCAGTGACTTGACTTTTCATACGAAAAGAGTTTGGCATCACTGCTTCAGGCCATGCACTATTTTTTTCCTCTTTATAATCATCAGATCAGGAATTTAGCTCAATCATTCCAAATGTCACTGACTTCCAGTATCTGCCAATGAAGCTAAAGAAAATAATGACTTAACTTCCCAGCTAAATTTCAGGCAGTACATTGCCGGCGAAATTACTTTTTGTTCTTTTTGCTTCTATTTACAATTTGCTTTATTACAGCTTTATTTTCAACATCGCACCCACACTGCCGGTGCGCAAAGCACAGATACGAGAAATATAAGGAGAAATAAAGCAGAGTATGGAAGCCGTACTGATGTGACATTTCCATAAACACTGCTTTAAAATCCAGCTTCATAATAACCTACAATTAATGGCTTATTGCTCCTTTTCAAAGCTTGGCTTCTAGTTAAAATTTTATGGTAGCTAGGCATTTAAGGAAGGGATAACTAATGGAACTTCTCAAGAAATATAAGTCCACTGGATGAAAATTATAGTTTAATACCGTATAATTAACGGATATTTTAAAGTTCAGCAGGTACATTAAATGAACGTGAAATAACAAAATTTAAATATTTGCACTAATCTTTTTAACTTTACATGATACTCGTGACCCATCATAAATAACAAAGATACTTCTGAGTCTACTATGAAAAATACAATGATGCAGATATTCTAAGCTTACTATGTTGTATAGGAAACTCCTACAGAGTTTTCAAAAGTCTGCACTAATAAATTCCTTTCTCAGACAAGTTAAATATCCACCTTGAAATTATCTGACTCACAGAAGATAAACATCCATGAAATTAGCACTAGTTCATTGAGTAAGAAATTATCAAACTGTTAATGGTGGCCATCTTCCCTGGCGGCTCAGATGGTAAAGAATCCGCCTGAATGCAGGAGACCCAGCTTCAGTCCCTGGGTTGGGAACATCCCCTGAGAAAGGAAATGGCAACCCACTCCAGTAATTCAAACTGTTATTGGAGAAGGAAATGGCAGTCCACTCCAGGACTATTGCCTGGAAAATCTCATGGACAGAGGAGCTTGGTAGGCTATAGCCCATGGGGTCGCAAAGAGTCAGACACGACTGAGCGACTTCACTTTCAAATTGTTATACACGGTGGTAAACAGTTGCAGATGACTTACTGTGAGGATCACTCTGCAACGTATATGAATACTGAGTCATTACATTGTACATCTGAAACTAACATGTCATGCCAATTATATCTCAATTTTTAAAATCAAAATATTAAATTACTGAATTGTAATTATGTGACTTGTAGCAAATGAAGTATATTACTACCCATTAAAAATAATTATGTGAATGCTGTATACATGTGAAAAAGAGAATCTGAGGCCAAGCTCTTCCAGGGCAGTCATCCTATTCTATATGCTTATCACACTGCTGGGTACCCCACCAAACACAGAAAGGAAATGCAGAAGTGTCTGATTACAGTGACAGCATTTCTTTTTTTACCTTTTAAAATTTCTTTTTATCACAATTTGCTGAGGACTCCCCCGGTGGTACAGGAGATAAGAATGCACCCGCCAAAACAGGGGGCGCGGATTCAACCCCTGGCCTGGGAAGACCCCACGTGCTGCCGAGCAACGGAGCCCAGGCGCCGCGACTACTGAGGTCCAGTGCCTGCAGCCTGCGCTCCATGGCAAGAGGAGACGCCGCAGTGAGCAGCCCTCCCACTGCACCTGGAGGGCACCTCCCCTTGCTCGCTGCAATCAGAGAAAGCCAGCAAGCAGCGACCAAAAGAAAAATCAAAATTCATTAAGTTAAAAATTTGCTTAAAGTAACTCGTATTTATTGTAAGCTTATAATAATCCAAAATTATAGTAATACACAAAGCCACCCAGGTTCTACCCTTGGCTAACAGGTTAACTATTTCATACGTATTTCTTGAAAAATATTTTGATGCTTGCGAGTATGTGTGTGTGTAAATGTGCACATATACATCCCATTCTTTACAAAAATGCGGTTATACCATGCGTAGTGTTTTGCAACTCCTTTCATTCACTTAAAAATGCATCTTTGACATTTTTTACGTCATTATCCATAACGTTCCCCTCTTCTTTTTTGAGGCTTGTATAGTATGCCCTTGCTTGGATAAAACACAATCTATTTGGCCAGTTGGGCTTCCCAGGTAGCCCTAGTGGTAAAGAATCCACCTGCCAGGGCAGGAGACGCAACAGACTCGGGTTCACTCCCTGGGTCGGAAAGATCCCCTGGAGGAGGGCATGGCAACCCACTCCAGTATTCTTGCCTGGAGACTCCCAGGGACAGAGGAGCCTGGCGGGCAACAGCCCATAGGGTCACAAAGAGTTGGACACGAAGTGACTTAGCATGCAGGTACATACTGATGGATATTAGGATATTTTTCTTCAGATTTTTTCACTATTATAAACAGTGAAATCTTTTAGTACTTTTATGAAAATTGCTGCAGAACTAATTCATAGCAGAGAACTTTTTGAGTCAAGGACTATAAATACCCAGGATGTTAACAGATGTTGTTGAACCGGCCATCACAAGCTGCCCACCACCGCACCCAACGGCAGATCGGGACACCTATTCCCCGCCTGTGTTCACCAACACCAAATGCATCAGGCTTTTCTACTCTGTCCACTTGATACCATTTTAAACTTCACTGCGTATATTTTAGATTAAATCCGCCATAATCATTTAAAGCACTTCTGTCTTTATAACTAGGCATTTCACTATTAAATTTCAGCACTCATCTGATCCTGGGTTACATACGTTCTAGACAAAAGTGATTATGTGACAGAAGATGCTTCCAAAGGTACTTATCTTTTTATTACATAAATCATCATTGGAAAAATTTGAGGAAACAGTCAAATATAAAGAATAAAATGAAATTATATCATCATTAAGAGACAATGTTTTTATTCTAGGTATATATTTAATGCACCTGTATAGTTTTTCTCAAAAGGTGATCATAAGATATACTATTTGATATGCTGATTTATTAAATTAACAGGAACAGTGACCCCATAATCTTAAAAAATTTTTCCACTACCTCTTTTTTAGGGTTAATTTATTCATCTTTAATTGGAGGATAATTCCTTTACAGTGTTATGTTGGTCCCTGCCATACATCAACAGGAATCAGCCATGGTATACATATGTCCCCTCCTTCTCTTTTAAACTAGTTTCTGCTTTTTACTGGAGTAACACTGATTACAATGCTGTATGGGTTGTAGTGTACAGAGTCTTTTTCAGTCACACATATACATGTATCTATTCATCTTTAGATTCTTTTCCCAAATAGGTTATTACAGACTGTTGATAGACTTCCCTTGGTATACACAGGGTCCTTCTTGACTATCCACTTAATAGTCTTTTAAAGAATATGATTTTAAAAGCCCACATAATAGGTCTTAAATTATTTAACAGTTACCACTGGATTTTTATTTCTGATTTTTCATTACTATAAATTATATAGAAAAACTTACTGGACTACACCTCTGAGTATTCTGTGAGGTTAGAGCGATCCCTCAGAGAGCTGGAACAGATCCCTTGTCTTAAGATGACGACAGGGTCTCTGTGCCATTAACTCCTTCGGGTGTCTTCGTGTGGAGAACCAGCCCCACCCATGTAGGCGATGAGCCACTTCCTAGGCATAAGGCAGGCACCACGGCGGGGCTGACATTCTTGTTTATAAATGTGTCCATTTTTATTTTTGCAAAATTGTTCATAACTTTGAATACCATTATATTTGATTCACAAAGCAGTAATCATGGAAAGACTTTTACCATAGTTTTCTCAGAAACCATCAATCAAGGACAGAAAACTAGGGACAAGAGCATCTGAATAAACATTTACAAGTGTTAGTCTTTATTACCTTCACAGAAATGGTTCTGAATTAGACCACAAAGGAGCACTCAAAACCACTCTCAACTCAGAAAACGTCCAGGCCAAATAATCAGACAGAATTTGTATAACCAAAAGAATCCTATACATGTAGAAATTCTAAAACACGCTTGCAAACAACTTTCAGGTTAGAGGGAAAAAACCAAAACAGAACTGCTTAAAAATGAACCATAAAACCATCAAGCTGCTGGAAAAGTAACACTTAGGAAAATTTTGCCTTAACTCCCTGTTTAGAAAATAAGAATAAAAAAATAATAAGGCACGTGAAAAGATGCTCCACATTGCTAATTATTAGAGAAATACAAAACAAAACTCCAGTGAGGCACCACCTCACACTAGTCAGAATGGTCATCATCAAAAAGTCTACAAATAAGAAAAGCTGGAGAGAAGAGGGGACCTTCCCACACTGCTGGTAGGAATGCAAATTGGGGCAGTGAGTATAGAGAACAGTATGGAGGTTCCCTAAAAAATAAAAATAGAGCTACCGTACGATCCTGCAATGCCACTCCTGGGCATATATCCAGAGAAAGCTCTAATTCAAAAACACACACGTTTGTAACAGCACTATTTACAGTGTCTAGGACATGGAAGCGATCTAAATGTCCATCCACAGGTGAATGGATAAGGGGGAAAGAAGATATGATACACACACACACGCAAGGGATACTAGCTGCTGTAACAAAGAGAGAGATGCCGCCACTTGCGGCTCCACGGACGGACCTGGAGACTCAGGCTGAGTGAAGGGGGCCAGACAGAGACAGATGCTGCAGGACACCTCTCAGATGTGCAACCTACAGAACAGGGCAAGTGAGCAGACACACGAGAGAGAAACGAGCCCACAGACACAGGAAGCAAACTTACAGGTGACCAAACGGGAAAGGCGGGAGGGACAAGTCAGGAGCGTGGGAGTAACAGATACACACCGCTACTCACAAGACAGCTGACCGTGAGAATTCACTGTGTAACACAGGGAACTGTATTCACTATCATGTGGTGAACGCTAATAAAACATCTGAAAAGGGTATGTATATATACATCAGACTTAAAAAATACACACGTATCATTTTGCTATACACCAGAAACTAATACAACCCCGCAAATAAACTATACTTCAGTAAAGAAGCCAGTGGCCTAAATTTTCAATTCAACTAGAAAAGAGAAACAAAATAAACGTAGGAAAGGGCAGTTAATAAAGATAACAGAGACGAAGAACGAGAAACCAAAATTCAAAGAAAATAAACAAAAAATAGTAGAACTGATCAATAAGCCCCAAACTTGCTAATTTTCAAGGTCAAATGAAACAAATCATTGTCAAAACGCGTTTTAAAAAGAAAAAGAATATAACTACTATGAAAGGAGATCAAACCAGTCAATCCTAAAGGAACCAACCCTGCATATTTACTCAGCTGAAGCTGAAGCTCCAATACTTTGGCCACCTGATGTGAAGAGCCAACTCAGTGGAAAGGACCCTGATGCTGGGAAAGACCGGGTGCAGGAGAAGGGGACGACAGAGGACGAGATGGTTGGATGGCCTCACTGACTTAATAGACATGAGTCTGAGCAAACTCTGGGAGATCGTGGAGGACAGGGAAGCCTGGCGTGCTGCAGTCCCTGGGGTAGCAAAAAGTTGGACATGACATAGTGACTGAACAGTAACAATATAACTATTATTTTTTCAATCCAGAAAAATGTAATCAATTTAATAGGAATAAATTAGAAATAAATGAAAAAATCAGTTTTCCAGGAAAATATAATTATTACGATTAGCTCAGAAAGAAGAAAACCATTGAGATCAATATTGTAGAAAAAAGTCAAAAAGGTAGTCGAAGGTGTAGCCTCTGAAAAGGAACCAAGCTCAGGTCATCTTAGGGGAATTATACCAAACTTTCAAAGAATAGGTACATTTTATGTTATATAAACTATTCAGAAACTCAAGGGGAAAACAGAAGGCCACTCAGCTTCTTCTCTGAATCCAGCAGAAAGTTTCTCAGATTCAGGACTCTTGACACTTTGGACAGGATCATTAATTGCAGGGAGAGAGAGGGGCTCCTCCTTGGACTGAATGGATTAACATGACCCTGATACTCAAGCCAGACAATAACAAGCCAGAACAAAAACAACAGATCATTCACACTTATAAACAAAGGTTCAAAAGCCCTAAATAAAATACTGGTTAGTCAATTTATCAAGAACAGGCAAAATTTATTTCAGAAATACAATGGTGGTTTTGTAAGAGAAAATTCTATGAAGATAATTACTGTATTAATAAAATACAAGAGAAAAATCACAAGATTTGTTAATGATTACAGAGAAAAGATTTGATAAAATGCAAAACACATTCATGGTAAGACTCTTAACACACCAGAAATAGAAATTTTCCTTAGCCCGAAAAAAGGAATTTACAAAAAGCCAATGGTAAACCTTTTATTTAATGATGAAATGCTGGAAGCATCCCAATTGAAGAATATGACTTGTACCAGCCAAAGCAGTATCTCAGCAAAAAGAACAATATATGTTGTTGTTATTGTTTAGTTGCTATGTCATGTCTGACTCTTTGTGACCCCATGAACTATAGCACACCAGGCTCCTCTGTCCATGGGATTCCCAGGCAATAGTACTGGAATGGGTTGCCGTTCCCTTTTCTGGGTGATCTTCCTTACCTAGGAACTGAACCTGTGTCTTCTGTATTAGCAAGCAATTCTTTAGCGGTGAGCCACTTGGGAGCTCCCGTGTAAGACATACACCAGTGAAAAAACATACACACAACAGTCTTTATCTGCAGATTTTTTTAATGTCTGTATGGAGAGCCAAGAGAACCAACCAGCAAGCTATGAGATCCTTTAAGATGTCAGCCAGCAAGGATGCCAAATACAAGATCAAAAATAGAAATTATTATCTTCTGTGTACATTAGCAACGATCAATTAGAAAGACTTAGAAATAAGCCCATTTGAAAATGCCTGATATACAAGACTGTTGCGAAGAAAATAAAGCTTTACTAAAGGATATAGAGAATTAAAACAGAGACGCAGCTTGTCCCTAGGTGGGAAGACTCAACAGTACAGAGACTTTGAAAGTGAAAGTGAGAGTCTCAGTCATGTCCAACTCTTTGCAACCCCATGGGTTATACAGTCCATGGGATTCTCCAGGCCAGAATACTGGAGTGGGTAGCTGTTCCTTTCTCCAGGGAATCTTCCCAACCCAGGGATCGAACCCAGGTCTCCCGCATTGCAGGCGGATTCTTTACCAGCTGAGCCGCCAGGGAAACACATAGAGACTTTAACTTTCTCCCAAATTATTTATAAATTTAATAAAATCCTTTAAAAATACCAAATGGAATTTACAAGAAATCTGACATGCTGATACAAATAATTAAAGCAAACGAATCAACATACAAGATAGTTGAGGCAATCTTTTTTTTTTTTAAACGTTAAGAAAAATATGGAATGCTTCACAGATTTGCATGTCATCTTTGCTCAGGGACCATGCTAATCTTCCTTGTATCATTCCAATTTTAGAATATGTGCTACCAAAGCAAGCACAAGGCAATCTTAAAAAGAAAGAACACATCTTACCCTACTACTACACACACACACACACACACACACACACACACACACACACACACACACACCACAACCCATTGTGAATACACAGTGATTAAAACAGCACGATATTGGTGCAGGAATTGATGACCAGATTCATAGACAAGAACATATACTTGAGAGACAATCTGGTGAATACAAGGGAATTCAAAATATAATCAAAGTGGCATTCTAAATCATGGGAAGAGGATTAACAAACAGTACTGTGATAACTGGTTTTCCATTTGCAAAAAGCACAAAATAAAAAATAATAAAGTTTCTTCTTAACACAAGTCACACACACACAAATTCCAGAGTAATTAAAGACTTGAACCTAAAATAACGTATCAGTAGGACTAACTAGACATTTTGGGGGTGGGAGGGGGGAGTCCAGTGCAAAACAAAACTGCAGGCTTTCAAAGATGGCAACAGCTGAGAATCAGAGTGATGCGCCCTCTGGAATCACAGATATGCAGCCTTTGGTAACTGGCTTCTTTCACTTAACACGTAATGTTTTCACTGTTCATCTACATACAGCTTGTACATCGTGTTTCTTTTATTGTTAACGATGCTCCGTGGAATGGATGAACCCATTTTATTTATCCGTTCACCAACTAACGAATCTTCGGGTTGTTTTCACTTTTTGAGTACTATGACTAACACTGCTATGAACATTCATGTATGAGTCAAAATGCTTTTTTTAAAAAAATTAAGAATATCTCGCTGCACAACACACAGGATCTTAGTTCTCCAAACAGGGACTAAACCTGTGCTCCCTGTATTGGAAGCACTGAATCTTAACCCCAAATGCTCCCATTTTTATTAAAAAAAAAAAAAAAGGCTGAACAATTCTATATAAACGTATGCTGGATGATTTAGAAAGCAGGACAATTAAAGCACATGTTTTTCTTTATTCATTCAAACAAGTAATCCTTAATGAATCAAATGAGCCATTAAAAAAAAAAAAATGAACAGGAAACAATCATTGGTATCATACTAACCATAACTGGCTTTCATATTAACCTTCTCTTAAACACTAAATCTTAAGAAATGAATTTTTCTAACTGGAGAAACACTCTTGACTGGCAATTAATTTACTGATTAGAATTTTCCGATGAGAACGGAGTGAAAGGGCTCTCTGACGGTAGCAGGGCGGGGTCTGGAGGCTGTTTAAATCTTTCCAATCACAGCAGTAATGGAACATTTTGGTGGCAAAGATGCTTCACACTTTAACTGGCAGTGAATTTTTATAATAATTATTTGGAATGATAAAATAAAAGGAGTCAGAACTACTGAAAAGCAGAGGATACTATGCTTTTTAAAGCACTTCCTCCCCATGGATGCAATGAACTGCCCTTCCAAAGGGCAAAGGCACCAGACAGGTGAGACGAGGCCATCGGAAGACTGCAGGTGGCCCCTGCCTCCTGCCGGGCTCAGTACAAACTGTTATGCCGTCAGCCTCATTTGCTCTGTGAGCTTCCAGAGACAAAGGCGCCATCCCTTCTCCTAAGGAACTCACTGCTAAGCGGCCCAGTCCCTTGAAGGTGACCATTTCAGGAAAGCTTTATTTGCTGCTCTTCTAGCAATTCTGTCTGAGCTCCAGCAGCAAACAAGGGTGACTGGCCAGAAAAAATCTTGAATCCTGTGTTCATTCACTTCCTCCTCCAATGTGGGGAAGAAACATAAAACAACAACAACCTGATTATTATCTGATTAAGAGGCAGAAAGGAAAAAATATATATCAATCCTTTTTAAGAGTTACAGCCTAAGAAGAAATGTGAAATCCGTTTACCTGCGACAGGACCTGTTCGGGCTCTTCGGTGAGCAGTAGAGAGGACTACGTAATCAAAGGGAAACGGCCACCCCAGGCCCCACTTAGATTCGAGACGAGCAACATGTGAGGCCCGGAGCTTCCGAGGAAGCCCTCTGCCTGCAGCTCCTCATCCATTCTCTCCCACGGTACACAGTGCTTGGGATCTCAGAGCGACCCAGACAGGCCTATCTGACCCTCGGCGTGGTTAAAATAATGTACGCAGGCCACACTAACGTTGCAGAGGGTCTTTCCCGGTGGCTCAGGGGCTAAGATCCCCACACCCCCAACGCAGGGGGTCCCTGACTTCCAGCACTAGACCCTGAGTGTGGCAACGGAGACCCGGCACAGCCCGATAGATAAAGAAAACTTTCCAACTGGACAAAGTGCTCTGAAATCTATGAAGTAAACCAAACAAAAATAAACTGAATTCATTTTTTAAAAATAAGATTTTAGCTTTTGCTTTGCTCTTCTTCGTCAATCAAGGGCAGGTAGAGAGACTTGAGGTCCAGACACCCCCCAGCTGGGCCACCCAAGGCCCCTGGGACCCGAGAGCCAGGAAGCTGGAGCTGGCACAGGGCTCTGGGCCGCCTCCGCTCCGCTCCCCACGCCCTGCCACCACCCTCTCCTGCTTCACCCTCTGCCCAAACCCCGCTGTGTCCCGGCCTCGCTCTCCATCACTCCATCCCCCGCAGAGGCCCCTCTGCCTGCAGGGGTCCTGACCTGCAGGGGGCCGCTCCTCCCCGGGGATGCCCACTGGAGGGGCAGCTGTCCCCCCTTGCCAACCAAGGGGTCCAGGGTGAGGGCAGGAGGGAACAGG
Organism: Ovis aries; assembly: GCF_016772045.2. NCBI lineage: Eukaryota > Metazoa > Chordata > Mammalia > Artiodactyla > Bovidae > Ovis > Ovis aries. The sequence goes on along the minus strand of NC_056054.1, from coordinate 274,984,394 downwards.
GCTGCGGGGGCGGAAATAGCCCAGGTCAGAAAGGCCCCTCCCACGCAGGAAGCCGGACCACGCGCCCAGGGTGTGAGGCTGTGGTCGGGGCCGGAAAGCCTTCCTCTGTGAGCGCTCTGATGCACGCAGCTGTTCAGCAACTGTGTGCCCGGCGCGTGGGAGGCCCCACTGGGCACCCTGACCCAGGACCGAGGAGCTCTTCTTGGTGCCCACAGTTACAACCTTTGCGTGGCGAACCCAGGAGACGTTCAACAACCACAGCACAATACATAAAAATATGAGCCCACTACAGGGCAGTGAGATGATTATGAGTATGATGGAGAAAAATAAAACAAGCCAGGGGAACAGGAGGCCACGGGTAGGGGACAGACAAATGCTGGTAAGCGCCTCACTGAGAAGACGGTGTCTGAGCCACGACTTGAAGGAGGTGCGGCTGTGTGCCTGGACGTCTGCAGGAGGGGTGCTCCAGGCCAAGGGGAGCACTGCCGTGCCTGCGGCGGGACCAGCAGGGGGTGGGGGCACAGGGTGCTGAGGAGACGGAGCTGGAGAATTGCGGGAGGAAAGGCTGGAGGGAACCAGCGGCCGGACCACTGCTGGACACATCGTGGATTTGAGCTCTGACTCTGTGTTCAGTTCAGTTCAGTCGCTCAGTCGTGTCCGACTTTGCGACCCCATGGACTGCAGCATGCCAGGCTTCCCTGTCCTTCACCAAATCCTGGAGTCCACTCATGTCCATTGAGTCGGTGATGCCATCCAACCCTCTCATCCTCTGTCGTCCCCTTCTCCTCCTGCCCCAAGTCCCTCCCAGCATCAGGGTCTTTTCCAATGAGTCAGCTCTTCCCATGAGGTGGCCAAAGTATTGGAGTTTCAGCTTCAGCATCAGTCCTTCCAATGAACACCCAGGACTGATCTCCTTTAGGATGGACTGGTTGGATCTCCTTGCTTTCCAAGGGACTCGCAAGAGTCTTCTCCAACACCACAGTTCAAAGGCATCAATTCTTCGGTGTTCAGCTTTCTTTATAGTCCAGCTCTCACTTCCATACATGACCACTGGAGAAACCACAGCTTTGACATGATTCTGCATGAGCTGAACATAAGGGAAACGGGTGCTGGGATGTGCCTGACTACACCCTCCAGCTGCTGGGACAAGCCAGGCCCAGGTGAAGGCAGTAAAGGGGACAGGTGGTCAGAGGTCGACGTGCTCTGGAGAAGGCGGGGGGGGGGGGGGCGCGGTTCTCTAATGGACTGAGTGGGGGACGCAGGAGGAGAGCTGCTGCGTGGGTTTGCCTGGACCACTGTAACAAGCGCTGCAGGCCACGGCTCAGACAACACCGACCCCTTTTCTCACGACTCAGGGAGCTGGCAGGTTGAGGCCGAGGTGCTGACCCGTGGGCTCCCTCCTTGTCCTGGGGACACGTGGGCCCCTCTGCCATCATGTGGGGTCCCCCCATGGGGGCACCGGTCCTACTGAAATTGGAGCCCAAAGCAATCACCTCACTTAACCTTCACCAGCTCTTTTTAAACCCTACCTCCAAATTCAGTCACAGTCTGAGGCATGGGGGGCTTAAGACTTCCACAACCCTATTTTGCGTTGTTCAGTCACTCGGTCATGTCCAACACTCTGTGAGCCCGTGGGCCAGGGCACGCCAGGCTTCCCTGTCCTTCACCGTCACCTGGAGTTTGCTCAGACTCACATCCACTGAGTTGGTGATGCCATCCAACCATACCTGTTTCAGGTAGACACACGCGGTATCACGGGCACCAAGCCTTTTGGCTGGATCAAGGGGAGAGACGGATCGCCACCTGAGCCCGCCGCTGGATGACACACAGAGGCGGGCGTGAGCGGCAGACATCCGCTTAGACGTCGACCTTCGTAGAAAGGCCGCTAACGTGAAGGGGTGCTCGGCACGTGCGAGTCACCACACTAAGCACTCTACGCTCACTACCTCACTGAATCCTCACTGAAGCACTCAATGTCAGGGTTACCATCCCCACTCACAAATCAGGAAGCCAAGCCCTGACAAGGCGACGTGACAGGCCCCAAGTCACTCAGACAGCAAGGTGAATAAATGGGATTCGGGTTCCAGCACCCTGCGTGCAGCAGGCGTGCCCCTGACCGCGGTCTGCACTCCTCTGCACAGAAAGCCACAAGGGAGGGCAGGAAGCCACAGATATGATCAAAACCAAGCTTAGGTATGGCAAGAGCACATCAAGCTCAGCCCCACACTGGAGGAGCAAGCATAGATCCCAAAGGCGGTTGAACCATCTGTCCCATCCAAGCTCCCCAGAAGAGACTTTAATTCGAAAATGCTCTATATTTTATAATGCCAAAAATAATGGGAACAGCATAAATGTAGCTGGTTAGAAAATTATGGAATAATCTTACAGTAAAACACCAAGCAACAGTTAAACAAGGATGAGCTACACACCAATTACATGGACAGGTGTGTGTGTGTGTGTGTTACATGTATGTGTGCCCTCAGTCACTCAGTCATGCCCAACTCTTTGCTCATGGACTGTAGCACGTCAGGCTCCTCGGCCCCTGGGATTCTCCAGGCAAAAAAACTGGAGTGGGTTGCATTTCTTTCTCCAGGGAATCTTCCCAACCCAGGGATCGAACCCACAGCTCCTACCTCTCCTGCCAGGCAGACTTCACTGCTGGGCTACCCGGGAAGCCCACGTATCTATGCAGCACGGTTTTTTTTTTTTTAATATACTTAAAAACATAGATGAACACACACACAAAAGGAGAGATAGTAAGAAACTGGTTATTTTCACTTTCTTTAGTAAGTTTCTCTACTGTGATTTTTTTTCTATAGTAAATAGGCATTGTTTGTAAAATCAGGAAAACAGTAATGTTATTAGCATCAGCAACTGAAAAAAATTTTTTCCTACATTGTTGTTCAAACTTCCCCCAAGCTCAAGGGCTCTCAGGACAGGCTGGCGTCCTCGCCTCCTGGGAGTCACTTCTCTTGGGCAGCTGTGACCATCCCCAAAGCAACCCCCAGAGGCGACTTGTCACAGGAGGCGTCTGACAGCTAGCACAGAGGGTAAGCCTCCGCTCACAGTTTACCACTCACTCAGACTCAGAGAACCAACTCTCCCCAAATGAAGTGTCTGACCTCAACAAGGGCGAGCATATTACTCAGCCGGTATTTTATTAAAATATCACATCTGTCAAGATGGCCATTTATGTCAAAGTTATTCGAGGATTATCAAGGAAAGCACCAAGATACCGTTTAAAAGGAGGAGGCAGCGAAGGGCGTGAACCAGAAATCAGGGGAAATGCTCAGGGCCGAGGCAGTCCAAAAGCCATCAGAGCCCCGTGCGTGTGAACACTCAGCGACTCGCGCGTGCTGGCCGGCACTCCGTCACTGAGCTCATCCTCCTGTGCACACGCCCGGCTAAGCACCGTGACAACCAAGATGCGAAGGCGCGCCGGCTCAGGGCCAATGCCGCTTTTAACACGTGGCCTGTGACACTGTCACAGACTCCTCTCCCTGTCTTAAGGGGAGGCGCCCCGGTGACCTGGACTGTCATCTGATAACATCGTTCTTTCCCAAGTTCTGTGAACGGCTGTCTCTTTTATTCCTTGCTTTTGAGGAGGTAGAGGGCAGACATGGGATAAAACAGGGAAGAAAAAAGGCAGAGGAAGACAGCTGGTGAAAACAGGAGAAAGGAAAAGAGTGAAGTCGCTCAGTCGTGTCCGCCTCTGCGCGACCCCGTGGACTGAAAATAGGAGAGGAAGCGGTTTAAACACTGAAAGCGAATATGGAACTGGGAAGAAAAGGGTCCCTGAGAAAGAGAACAGGACAATGGAGGGGGCACGCGTTACAGCGCAGTGAGCGGGCCCGGCCAGCTCAGGAAGGCACCAGGGAAGGCAGGGGGCAGGTGGAGGCCCCAGGGCCCGGGGGCGGGACACACCCCGCTCTTCTTCAGGCGGGCTTCCTGGTCGACCAGCAGAAACTGTACGGGAAGACTGTGGACCCTTCCACCTGGCGGCCCTCTCCTCCTCTCGCACCCCGGCCGCAGGGAGGCCCTTCCACATCCTGACGCGGTAAGAACCCCACTTCTCTAAAGAGAGGAAGGAGCCGCGTTCCCCCCCGAACCACCGAGCGTCTGCTCACAGGTGTGTGGACAGGGGGCCGCGGCATCTCCCCTGCGGGCTCTCGCAGGAGGCTTCCCACCCAGGATGGACTGGTCCATGGAAGGGGGGCCCAGGGTCAGTAACCTAGTTAGATTCTGGAAAGCAACTGTTCACACGACCACTGCCTTCATCCTAGGAGCCCAGGGCTGCACTGTTTCCCATCACCCTCGCTTCTTTGAGAGTCCATGTGACACGCTTTCTATTTGACAACATACTTTGCGAAACATCACGGCTGAAAAGCTAAGAACAGGTGTTGCTCTTAAGGGACTCACAATCCATGGGGGAAACAGAAACACAATTTCCGTGAGCTTAGTCGCTCAGTCGTGTGCGACTCTTTGCGACCCCGTGGACTGTAGCCCACCAGGCTCCTCTGTCCATGGGATTCTCCAGGCAAGAATGCTGGAGTGGGTTGCCACGCCCTCCTCCAGGGGATCTTCCCGACCCAGGGGCTGAAGCCGGGTCTCCTGCATGGCAGGCAGGTTCTTTACTGTCTGAGTCACTGCATGACAAGTCTGTATTTCGAACATTTTGCTGGGTGCTGAGCCAGTATTCAAAGCTGTGCCGGCCTCACCCGAAGACCTATGTTATTATAAGGACTGAATTACTGAAATTTAGTTGCAGCCTCTGCAAAAGCAAACACGGGATGACCCAGCTGTTGGGGGGGACACAGGAAGAGAGACTGTGAGAGCAGAGAGCAGACTCCTTTTTTCATAAACGTGACAAGGAGGGAGGCACACAGGGGCTGGTGCCCCGCAGAAAGAGCTGGTGCACAGTGTGAGCAAGACAGGCGTGCTTGCAGGCTGCAAGGAAAGCCCGTCCAGAGAAAGCCCTGGAAGGTGAGGGGAGGTCCGGGGGATAACAGGGACGGGAGGCGGTGGTCCTGGGGAAGAGGCTCTCTCCTCCCCAACCCCCCCCCAAGGCTGGGGGAGGGGCGTGCCTGGGTCCTTCGCACAGGAAAGTAATCCAGACGTTCCCTCTCATTTACTGAGTCCTTTCCTATCCTCTCTGGTTTCCCTCAAATCCCGCTCATTTGGGGTTTTGCACGTCTCAAATACAGAATTTCTTGCTTAGATAGCATGAATCCTTTTCTTTAGAGCAAAGGACTCAGCTGCCACCCACTGCCTGCAGGTCCAGGTGTCCCATCGGCTCCCCCCCGCCCTGCAGTTCCTTGTTCCTCTATAGTGTCTGTGAGCAAACATTTTCCTGAGGTTTTCTGAAATACGCCACTTTTCAGGGAAGCAGGGTGGAAATAATGAAAACATCGCTCCAATGTAAACAGTCCCCAATACTCTGTGTAATGTGAACACAGTGACGTCCTGGGCCTTTGTGCGTTGGGACGCTCCACAATTCTACCACCATTCTTGTCCCGCTGAGGCCTAGCCATCTTTATTGATTTCATTCCAGAAATAACTATCTTTTGATGGCTTCACTCAATTTTCACAATGCGTGGGCCTTATCTGATGGTTTTCCCATTTACTCACATGTCTATGTTTCGTCTTATTTCCTGGTGTGCACCCAACACATCAGACACTCACAGACATCTGTGGGCTGAGAGGATGCCGTCTTTGAACACGGTCCCCTGGAGACCATCTCTTTGGAGGCAGTACAACGCCAGCGTGGAATCTGCACAGCTAAGTCCTGGATACAGAGCTCAAGCCCATGACCTTCTCTGAAATAAATTCAACCAACAGACTTCTCTAAGAGAAGCATTGAAAAATAAAAATCCACAGGTTAAAGATTTACATTTGTTTCTGAATCAACAGATCTAGAAACTCTGGCAGACTATAAACACTCGGAGTTTGAATCTATCCAGACTCCAACAGCTGTTAGACTACTGCCCTAAAAGAAGACGAGGCCACAAAGAGTGTGTGACCACCCTTCACCCGACGTCCTGTCTACACAGAGGTGCACGCTTCTGCCATACAAGCACGTGCGGGCTTCGGTTGATTTTCAGGAGGCCAGAACAGAAAGCATGGATGGGCTGTATTCCTGAAATGTCTATATTTAGACAGAGACAAGGTCAGATGATTCAAACAAACTATATTGCTAGCTAGCTGCCCACAAGCACTGAATAAGTTAGAGACAGGGCTAATATCATCCCTCAAACACTTGTATACACGGTCCTCACATTTCTGGATTCTTCCTCTCTAATCTTTAGCGCGATGGTGTTAGCGGTCTCTCTTTCTTAAAAGCCATAAACTGAATGTAGATCCTCAAACAGAGAATACTCATGCCTGGGGGAGACATTAACAGAAGGAAAAGAGGGCCAGGGACAAGGGCCTGGAAACCATCTCCTGTTCCCCACGTTTCCTAGGAGGCATCCAGCCACACCCAACCCTGGGGTCAGCCTCAGTAAACGCTTCTAAATGCTACCTCTGCATTATATATGGAACAAACAATGGGTGCCTGTTTCTGGGGTCCAGACAGATGTGCATTCTGACAAGGGCCGATCAGAATCTGCTAGGCAGGAGGGAAAAAAACGGCACGTGCGCTGTCCTCCAAAGAAGATTCCTAATCTGAGGTTGCGGTACCCCTTCTACGGCCCAGGCCCCTGCAGCCGTAGACGAAACATTAGGTCTGGAGAGAGAGGCTGGGACGGCCAGGTCTCCTGTATTTCTTTCCAATGCTTCTTATTTTCTGTAACACCTCTTCTTCCCTCTGATAGCAGTCATCCTTGAAGGGATCACTGAAAGTTGACTATAATTCTAATTATTATTCCATAGTCCTTTAAAATACATTAACGGGCACCTTACACAATGCAGCAATAGTTCACCTTATTCTAATCATCAAGAAACTTTACAATATCATCAAAACTTCGTTAAGAAAAGCAGATCCAAACATGATTAATTGCTCGTCCAGTATAAGCAAAGCAATGCTTTTGGCAAGAGATTTGTAATTCACTCCAGTTATGTAACTAATAAAAATACATTTAGCAATGAGTTAATATAATTGCATTATCTAGGCAGTTATGCTTGAAAGAAATACTAAAAATGATGTAAGACAAGTAAATTTTAATGTGAAACATAAAATTACACATCAATGGCCACCTTTCAGACCAATTTTTCATGAAGTAATTATCGCTTTATTAAGAAAAACCCAACAGAAAACCATAACTCTTATCCAGACTTAATGCAAGTACGGCATTCGTGTTAGAGACTGAGCCTGTGACTCGGCTCTTCTGCCTTTTGTTTGATCCGTACGGTCCTGTCAGTGCGAATTTGAGAAGGAAGCAGCTTTAAAAATCGGCAACAGTGAGAGGGGAGCTGAACCGCATGTGAGGAAAACGCAGGCCCCTAAACCCTGGCTGAGTGCAGAACTGGAAGCCCTTAAAGCACGCGGTCGGGTACGGGTTGGTTGCCGGCTCTGTCTGACTTTCTAGATTTTCCCCAGCGGGCGGACGTTTCATCTCAGTAGGTCAGCCGTCCACAGAAGGCCAGAACCTGAACACCCCGCACAGCCCAGAAGAGCAGGCAGGTTGTTTAGAAAAGGAGCCTCGTGCTGACGCCACGAGCACAGCAAGGAACCAAGTTCAACAACCACAGGAGCACCGTGTGACTCCCACCTTCAGCCGGCGTCGAAGGACGCCTGCATCAGATCAGCGTTTCTAGAAAACAACCCCCAAAGCCTCCACCCACCCCTCAGCTCACAGGCCTCATCTGCAACGTAACACATTCAGGGAGTGAACTGCAGGGCTGCGAAAGGTCACTGACGTTCCAAGGAAGCTACGGAAAGGTGCCTCCCAGGACCCCCTTACTGCCCTGAAGATAACCATTCGACTTGAAAGCACTCCGTGGGAAAGTCAAACCTGTGTGCTGGCCTCTCACACGGGGATTACAGGCCCCGGAGACGCCACTCCACAAGGCACGGGGGACGTTCTTCAACCGTCGGGGCTGGGGAGGGCAGGGGAGCGCTGGCATCTAGTGAGGAGGGCCCAGGGGTGCTGCTCAACACCCCAGGATGCAAAGGACGCCCCCTCGCAACAAAGAATCATCCAGCCCGACTGTCAAGGATGCTGAGTCTGGAAACCCCGAACTGCAAAGCTAAGATGAATGGTCAGGACCGATACCTGGACAACACAGAAGCCTGAGTCTAAGGAGCAAAACGGTGCCTCCCAACCTCAGCCCCTCCCAGCCTCTGACACGCCAGCGTCAGCAGCTACAGCCCTGCTCTGGGAACAAACACGGCTTAGCCTGCTGAAATAAACGTCCTCACAAGATCATATATCCATTTTCATAGGTAATATTCACAGCCTTAAAAAAAAAAAAGACTAAATGCCCCCCACAATCTCCCCAGAGAAACAATCTTTTGTTGCTTTAGAAATGCAATTACATTTTCCACAAACTCAAGCAAAATGAAAAACACTTAACATAGTATGTTTGCTTGCTTGCTTTTCTTTCTTTTTTTCACAAGCAGTTCACAAAAACACAGAGAACAGACAAACCACAGAGTTTATCAAACAGATACACATGGCCCTCTGGGTGGCCTGAAGGCCACGGAAGCCCGTCTCGGGCCCGTGCAAGGAGAGTTTACTGTGAAGCCAGGCTTCGCTGGGGAGCCAGGAGCACAGGCTGAAGTGGACAACATGGGCCAGGCCAAGCACACGTCAACAGACAGGCCCATCCTCAGACTCGTCTCGAGATCTCTCCTAAACAGCCAGACCAGGACAGTACTCTCTCTTAGGAAAAAGACTGATCAAGCTCCAGAATTTAAAAACAAAACAAATTGAACTATTTAGAATTCCATTAGGCACCTAAATTATTTCTAAAAGTTCAGAAAATGTTTGCCTTGCTGCCAAGATGATAAATGTAAGGGGCTGTGGCATTTTATTTCCAGAGACTTCCACAGTTCTGCTGGGGCGGTAGTGGCATTCAGCGGCTCCGTCGTGTCCAACTCTTTGCGACCGCATGGACTGCAGCACGCCAGGCTTCCCTGTCCTTCACTGTCTCCCGGAGTTTGCTCAAACTAGTGTCTGTTGAGTCGGTGATGCCATCCAACCATCTCATCCTCTGTCGTCCCCTTCTCCTGCCTTCAATCTTTCCCAGCATCAGGGTCTTTTCAAACGAGTCAGCTCTTCGCCATCAGGTGGCCAAAGTATTGGAGTTTCAGCTTCAGCATCAGTCCTTTCAATGAATATTCAGGACTGATCTCCTTTAGGATGGACTGGCTGGATCTCCTTGCTGTCTAAGAAAACCTCAAGAGTCTTGGCCAGCACACAGTTCAAAAGCATCGGATCTCTGGTGCTCAGCCTTCTTTATGGTCCAACTCTCACATCCATACATGACGACTGGGAAAACCATCGCTTTGACTAGACTATACGGACCTTTGTCAGCAAAGTGATGTCTCTTCTTTTTAACAAGCTGTCTAGGTTTGTTAAAGCTTTTCTTCCAAGGAGCAAGCATCTTTTAATGTCATGGCTGCAGTCACCATCTTCAGTGCTTTGGGAGCCCAAGAAAATAAGATTTGTCACTTTCCAAATATTCCCTGTCTATTTGCCATGAAGTAATGGGACCAGATGCCCTGATCTTAGTTTTTTGAAGGTTGAGTTTTAAGCCAGTCTTTTCTTTTTTAAGCAGTTTTGTTGAGGCTCCATTTAACCCTGTGGGTTAAGACTCCCCCGTCTTTGGTTATGGTCCGATTTCCTCTACCATGGGCAAAAGAAGGGGCTGTCTCAAACGTTTTGCGTATAAAGGAACTTATGATTGTGTAAAGATTAGAGTCACCAACCACTTGAAAAGTCATTTCGATGTTTAAATTAATGTTTCAAAGAGGAAGGAACTCTGAGCTTTCAGTGAAATGCAGGCTGCAACCACATAAACCCTGAGCAATATTTACGACCTGAACTTTCCCACAGAGTGATTTCAAACATTCTATTGTTTTTTAACCATATATAATATCTTAGAAATTCAAATACCTCTACATCTCATCTCTGAGACTGCCTTCCCTCACAAACTGCATAAAAATTCTTTTAGGGTAGGTGTGTGTCCTGATTTTTGGTTTTAGAAAAAGTGGTGTCTTTTTTTTTTTTTTAACTATTGGGAACTAAAAAGGTAGATTCCTACAACACATCTTACACCAGAAAAATCGTGATGAAAGATTTAAAGGTAAAAAGTGCACACAGACATGAATATTTATACAAATCCCACTACTTAGATAAGCCAAGTTCAAGGAAGCACTCTCTCAACACTAAACTAAAGACAGAAAGCACAGGAATCCCCAGAGGTCCAGAGCTTAGGGCTTGGTGTTCTCACTGCCAGGTCTGGGTTCAATCCCTGGCCAGGGAACTAAGACGCCATGAGCCACACGGCCAAAATCAAACAAAAAAGAGGCAGAACGCATGAGCAAAACAGTTTACTCCATTTTAGAAAAACGTGCGTCATCAGCAAAACAATATAAGCAAAAGTAAGCACCGTAACCAACTAGCAGGATGCTACAGCAAACCAGGGACCTACCACAACAGACACACAGAGAGGAGCTGGAGCAACTACGTGTTTACAGCACCCGAAGAAAGAGAAAAGGAGAGGCTAGATGGCTGAAGATAAAAATAAGCGAAAACGTGAACATGCAGCTGGTGGGAAAATACACATAAAAACCTTCCCTCTTGCCAATGTGAACAAGACAAGACAGGCGTTCTCTGCCGAGCAACTGGTGTCAGTTCAGAGGGATGGGGACACTGCTGCTGAGGCCGAGGCTGGAGGGGACCCCAGCTTCCTCCTTGCCTGTTGGTTTCTAGTCACCGAGTCCTGTCTGACTCTCTGCGACCCCCTGGACTGGAGCCCTCCAGGCTCCTCTGTCCCTGGGGTTCTGCAGGCAAGAATACTAGACGGGTTGCCATTTCCTCCTCCACAGGATCTTCCTGACCAGGAATCGAACCCTCATTTCCTGCATTAGCAGGCAGATTCTTTACCACTGAGCCAGCAGGGAGGCCCTCGTTGCCAGCGGGCCTTGTAAACAGGCAAAGCTTTCACGGAGATAATTTGATTTTAAAATGTTGTTTCCTTTGACTCAGCAGTTCTGCTTCCAGGGTTTATCCAAGAAAAACGTCAGACACTGGTAAAGATGCACGCATTAAATGCACTGCTCACCATTCTAACTAAGCCACCAGGGGCTGGGTCTCAGCACATCCAGCTCTGGCCGCCCCCTGCTGACCCTACAGTCTAACGGGCTCCCCACACCCACCCCTCCCGCCTGCAGCCTCGTGCAGGCCCCGCCGTGCTGCCCTCACACGATGCCAACCGCTCCCTAAATGCCATCTGCCCCTTTCCAGGTCAGTATCCCTTGTCCTGGCCGCTGGAAGATTTTAAAAACACGCATCAGGCAACCTCATACCCCTAGCAAAGAGCATTCCAAGGGCACCCACAGCCTGAAGTCCAAGCTCCTCAGTCCTTCAAAAAGCTGTGGCTCTGCTGACCCCTGGTGACCCCGCCAGAACACACTCGGAAAGCCTGGAGATAGGCTGGGCGGTCCCCACGCCCATGATGTTCCCTCTCCTGTCCCCACACTGCCCCACCCCTTAGCTGACCCGTCCTCCTCCAGGGCATCCTCGGGGCACAGAGCCGTGGGCTCGTCCTCTGGGGACCCTCTGCCCTCCCACATTGGAGCAAGAATGCCCCCTGCTCGTTTGCCTGGCAGTTGTCTAGTCACTGCGCTGATCACGCTGGGTGGGAACGAAGGGTCTGGGCCACAGGGTCTGCAGGTAGCCTGGGACACCCTGCCCACTGCTCAGCCCTCGGAGGACACAGACGTCTCTGTGTGCCCAGCAGCTCACCCCTGCTCAGTCACAGCCTGAGAGCATGCGGCTCTGGGCACAGGGACCACCACTGTGTGTCCGGCAGACCACCTGTGTGGCTCTTGGATCTTCATCAAAGGCGAAACCCTGTAAGCGTGATCAACTGTGTTTGTGGTTTTGGAACCAGAGATCCCACGTGGCTCCTGCTCTTCCTGTCTCTAGGACAAAGTGCTAATCATATCAAGAGTGTGCCCTGTGTAACGGGACAGTTTTCACAAACCAGGGAGAGAATTTTAAAAATAGTCCCTTCCTACTAGCACCTCTGGTGAAAATTAAAGAGGAAAAGCAGTGAGTGTTCCCGAGAAAACTGATTCAATCAAGCATCCGTCAGCGCAGCACAGGGCTGGAGGCCAGGGGAGTGAGAAACTCTTTGCACACACACTCACTCGGAAACATCGGAAAACAGTGTGACGCGGGAAAGAGCAGCGTGACGAAGGATGCTGGAAGAGCCTGCTGTGTTTCTAAGGGGGGCACATGTGCGTGCGTGCTGGTTCACACACCAAACGTCTCCAGGAGAACGCGCCGGGGTGGGGGGTACAACTGGGCGGCAGGGGCCAGGATGGGGAGAAAGACGGTCCCCTGTGTAAGCTCCCACTGTCCGGCCTTGGTAACTTACTGCACGTTTCAGTGACAGCTTATGCTGGATTTTATTTAAGTAGATACGGCGTTGCTCATTCGTCTGAGTCTTTGCCACCCCACGGACTGCAACACGCCAGGCTCGTCTGTCCTCAACTATCTCCCGGAGCTTGCTCAAACTCATGTTCATCGAGTCGGTGATGCTACCCAACCATCTCATCCTCTGCTCCCCCTTCTCCTTCTGCCTTCAATCTTTCCCAGCATCAGGGTCTTTTCCAGTGAGTCAGCTCTTCGCATCAGGGGGCCAACGTACTGGAGCTTCAGCTTCAGTCCTTCCAATGAATATTCAGGGCTGCTTTTCTTTAGGATGGACTGGTTGGATCCCTGAAGTCCAGGGACTCCCAAGTAGGTGTGACTGTCCGACAGAACTTTTCATATAAGAAGCACAAAGGCTGACTTCCACAAGTCCCCTTTCCGCCAACAGAGCCCTGCAGCTCCAGGGCCGGGCGCCAGCGTGTTCCAGGGGTGGCTCGGGAGAACCCCGGGGGATGGCCGCAGGCTCTCCCTCTGTCTGCCCAGCGCCCTCCCAGCCCTGCCTGCTGACCACCCCAGGGGAGCCGCGGCCCTGCCTCTGCCGCCAGGCAGCCTCGGGACACGCATCTCGCTGGGGTCCTGAGAGGCCAGCAGGCTCTCCTCTCGGTGAGCAGTGCTGACAGCCACCACGCAGGAGAAACAGAGCTCTGAATTTGTCGGCCCAGCAGTGCTGCCTATCTCTTCTGCTTTCACGGCCCATGTTACAATTTTTAAACGAATGGGTAAACTGCTGAAAATATGAACGGAGAGACTAAAGGAAACAAGAGCAGGGAAAGTAAAGAGAGTTTTCCTTTTCCTTGGCACAGGCAAGATAGCAGGGTAAGCCGATTTCCTTCTGTTAGCGACACGTTACAGACTCGATCTATCACGGCTAAGTTGTAGTTCATGCCTCAGAAGTGTTTCCCCTACATCTTCAGGAGCAACAAGCTCTGGATTACCCGCGTAAACCCCAGTGCCAACCAGGCACCATGCTATCTCCGTGTGCTCAGCACGTGGCTATGGAGAGGAGGCTCTCTCCTCACAGAGGACTGCAACGGAGAGAAAACACAGCAGAAACCCCACGAAACACAACGATACCACGAAGCACCTTGTTTCCTGTCTTCCCACCGATATGAAAATAAATTCCGCAAAATCAAAACTGCCAAAGTTAATTACCAAGGTTTTAGAAAGGATGCCATTAATTCAGTATCACCCAAACATGGGAGGGCATAAGGAGTATCCTGGAAATTCTTAAACGAGGCATTTGTCTTTTTCAGTCTGACTTACTTCACCTAGTATGTTCATCTCTAGGTCCATCCACGTTGCCACAGATAGCTTTATTTCATTCTTTCTATGGCTAACATTCCATTATATATATACATATATAATATCTTCTCTACCGATTCATCTGTCACTGGGCATTCAGGTCGCTTCCATGCCTTGGAAATTGTAAACAGGGCTGCAGTGGACACTGGGCTGCATGCACACTTTCGGATCATTGCTTCTTCCAGATTTATGACCAGGGATGGGATTGCTAGGATGTGCGGTAATTCTGTTTTAAGTTTCTCAAGGAGCCCCCATACTATTCTCCATAGAGGTTATACCAATTTACATTACCACGATTGTCCAGTAGGTATTATTATTCTCACTTTGCAGAGAAGAAAGCTGAACTTAAAAGACACTGTAGCCTTGCTGGGTCACTCAGGCAGTAAGTGGTGACGAGACTGGAACCTGGGCACCCAGGTTCTGAGACCAACGACTTTCTTCTTCGAATGCTATTCATGAGGTTTTCTTTTGTTCCTTAATGTCAACAAATGCTAATTAAATTGTCTTTTGACAGAACTGATACCTCAACCAGGTTATTCTATTTGCAGATATAGAAAGTCTGTATTTAAATTGCTTTTTATAGCAATGGAACTTTTATGTGTTTCTTTTTTTCCTAAGTAAGAGGAGCAAATGGAGAAGGGAACAAAAAGACTAAGAAGAGATCAAACAAGAAATAATAAGCATCACTCAATGGTTCCTCTTCTATTCCATATAACTTTGCCTAAATTCAAGTCAATTAAATTTAGCCCCAAGTTTCTGTGCTGGCGTAGTTTCTAAGCCACAAGTTTCTAAGCACCGAAAGGGTCCCAGCCCTCAAAAATCTCCTCATCTAGCAGAAGAGCTTGACCTGCAAAGAAAAAAATGACCAGTGGCATGCATATCAGAGTAAAATAATAATCAAAGGGGGCTCCAGAGTAAGGGAATGAATGCATCTTCTGGGAAAAGGGCTGGGGGCCGGGGGAAGGGGCAGGAAGGGCTCTGCTGAGGTCGTAACATTTGGCAAAGGAGTGAGAACCGGCCAGGAGTAAGAGACGGTCAGGCAGGAGAACTGACGGAATAAGGGCCCAACTCACCACCTGCTCTGACAGAGGAAAGCAGCCCAGCGGCATCCCAGAACGTGGGGTAGTCAAAGAACACAGGAGGCAAGGCTGAAAAACAGGACTTAACTGTGGCTCCAAGGCTTCTTGCTTGGGTCATAAAAAGGATGCCAGTAATAAGACAGGAATTATTAGAGGAAAGGCAGGCCAAAGCAGAAAATCATGAACAGTGTCTGGGACACGGTGGACTCCACGCTGTAGGAGACTTTACGAGGAATAAGGAAAGCAGCAGCTCGGGTTGAGAGGAGGGACGGGGGTCTCGGGTCTGGGGAAAGCCCCTCAGGGAGTGGACAGGAGCGTCACTTGTTTACCACTCCCAGTTCAGTCTCCTAGAAATGAATGGAGGCGAGAGGAGGGGCGTCAGAAGAGAAACACTGACTCGCGGTGAGCCCGGCGCTTGGGAAAACAGTGCCCTGCGGGCGCTCTTATTTACGGCAGCTCTGATCAAAACAGCGAGATGACCCGCACAAGTCCTACTCGCACATGTGTGGGGCTGTAGACCTACAGGCAGAATAAATAACAATTAGGAGTGCCAGAAAATCGGGGTGTGCCAGCTACTCGGGAGAGCTTGCCCGCCTGCAAAATGAGCGAGCCGAAAACAAGCACTCAGGAGGCTGCTTCCCCAGGTTGAACGGGGAATTCATCAAAGGCATCCTCTATTGGCAGGACCTTTCAGACTAGAGGAAAAGGGAACGAACCAGGGGCAGGACCTCAGAAGGGCCTATTCTGGGTTCTGGAAGGGCAGACATGCCAAGCGGCACATTCTGGCTGAGAGAAGGTGCAGTAAGGGTCATGTGATTCCTCCAGTTCTCGGGCCTGTGACCTCCCGGGAGGCACCCCCGTCGCAAAGGAAGGCCTTGGGAGGATCCACGTGGGGCAACCAAAGGCCCCCGGGAGGGTCCCTGCCTGTGCAGGGCATGCAGCCGCCTCGCTCCTGCTCCTTAGGGACTCGGCAGGGCGCACCCCAGGACGCTCTAGACGATCCTGTGTTGGGGAAGGAGAGAATGTTCTCCCCTCTTTAGGTTTTGGGAGGACCACGCCTCTTCAGTCCAAGATTCAGGGGTGGTGAGAACTCCTGCCTAGTGCAGAGGGCCCCCAGAGGGAGAAAGGGCCTGCTGCCCCCAGTCAGAAAACACACACTGTCCTCCCAAGGGAGAGGAAACAGTGGCAGCGAAGTCTTTCCCATGCATGGAGGCACCAGAAGGACACAGCGGATGGCTGCCACGTGACACGGTCAGACCTGGGCGGCTCTTTTCTCCTGGAGGCTCTTTTCTCGTTAGGCAAAACTAGACAGTGAGTCTGTCCCCGACGTGTGTGAGGACTTTACCAGGGCGCTCTGATCCCTGCTGTCTTCTCAGGAGCCTTCTCTGCATTTGGAAAGGCTCTCTGTGTAGGCAGTAAACTGGTGATTTTCAGGAACCTACACACCTTATAAAGCAGAGACGGTACTTTGCAAACAAAGGTCCCTCTAGTCAAGGCTATGGTTTTCCCAGGGGTCATGTATGGATGTGAGAGTTGGACCATAAAGAAAGCTGAGCGCCAAAGAATTGATGCTTTTGAACTGTGGTGTTGGAGATGACTCTTGAGAGTCCCTTGGACTGCAAGGAGGTCAAACCAGTTCATCCTAAAGGAAATCAGTCCTGAGTGTTCATTGGAAGGACTGATGTTGAAGCTGAAACTCCAATACTTTGGCCACCTGATTCGAAGAACCAACTCATTTGAAAAGACCCTGATGCTGGGAAAGATTGAGGGCAAGAGAAGGGAACAACAGAGGATGAGATGGCTGGCATCACTGACTCACTGAACATGAGTTTGAGTGAACTCCGGGAGTTGGTGATGGACAGGGAGGCCTGGTGTGTAAGGGACTGGACTGAGCTGACTGACACACCCCACCCTCAGCTCCATCTGGATGCCCCAAGGTGAGTCCTGACAAAGGACCCAAACCCCAGCATTTAAATATGCTCAAGCCTCTCCCATTTTTTTTTTTCTTTTAAGCCTGACCTCACGATCCATCTCTGGCCACACCCCCCAAACCACTCACCACTAACCTTGAGAAATTTTCCGAACTCTAGTCTCTGCTTTTCCAACTCCCACTCCCCTTTAAACTATCACCGGATGAAATGGGTGTTTGCCAAGGTCACCCACAGCCTCCAGGGCACTGGACACGGCGGGTCCCACGGTTGGGGGCGGGGGCAGGATAACCCCTTCCTGCTGCTGCTGCTAAGCCTCTTCAGTCATGTCCGACTCTGTGCGACCCCATAGACGGAAGCCCACCAGGCTCCCCCATCCCTGGGATTCTCCAGGCAAGAACACTGGAGTGGGTTGCCATTTCCTTCTCCAATGCATGAAAGTGAAAAGTGAAAGTGAAGCGCTCAGTCGTGTCCGACTCTTAGCGGCCCACCAGGCTCCTCCATCCATGGGATTTTCCAGGCAAGAGTACTGGAGTGGGGTGCCATTGCCTTCTCCTTACAGAATTTCGCTGTTCGCCGTCCAACCTCAAGCCGAATCGCAGGCGCACGCGCGGCCCCTGCCCCGTGAGCCCGGCCCGTCTGCCTCCCACCCCTCCAGGCTGACACTGTGCGCCCGCCGCCCCGGGGGCACAGCCCTTCCGCGCGGGGCGGACCTGACCTAGCCTGAGGCCGACAGGCGGCCGTCTCCGGGTCTCCCCCGCCCTCCTCTCATCTGCCTTTGGGGCTGCTCCTGGTGCGGATGCCCCCCGAGCTCCATCCTGGGCTCCCGTCCCAGCCCTCACCTGTTCCCGGCCTGTTACTACGCGGGGAAATCACCGCCCGTCCGTCCAGCCAGGCTGCTGACTGGCCTCCCCGACGGGTCCTCTGGCACCGCCGCCGACGGTCAGGCTCGGGGCGGCCTCGGGAGCCCATCAGGCCCCTTCCTGTGAGCTGCCGCGTCCTGCGGGGCCTCCTTCCTCGCCCCGACCACCCGCGCCCCGGGGCTCCGCTTGTCCAGAGGACTAGCGCTATCCCCCGGGGCCTCGCGCTCGGCGAGTGCTCACTCCGCGATCCAGTGAACGATCAAGGAGCCCTTGCTCTGGCCAGGCAGGCATCCTCCCTGGGCCTCAGCGTCCCCACCTGGAAAATGGAAGCAATGAATCAGGGGCACAGCGGGGTGTCACTTCCTGCGAGCTGCCCTCTGAAGAGGGCCTGTAGGCAAAGGAGCCCAGACGAGACCTGCGGTGTGTCCCCGGGTTGGCATTAGATAGCATGCTGACAGCTCTCCCATCTTCCCTCGTTTAAACGAGGGTCTCCAAACTCATCTGACCGCGGAAGCTTCTCCTGGGATATCTCAGCCCCTGCAGACTGCGGGGTGCTCCAGAGGGTATGCACCATGGCACGCACCAGATGAACCATTCTCAGTGGGGGCAACGTTGCCCCCAGAGGACATCTGGCAAAGCTGGAGACAGCTTCAGCTGTCAGTAAAGGGGGCGGGGGGGGGAGAGCGACCCCGACATCTTGGGGTAGAGACTAGGGACACTGCTCAGCAGCCCCGAAGGCACAGGGCACCCCCATACAAAGACCTACAAGCCCCAGATGTTTGCAATGCCCGGGCTGAGAACCCCTGAGCCAGACGGCTCTCTGTTATCCAGGCCCCTTCCAGCTCTGAACCTGCTGATGCTATAGAGTCACAGAAACATACCTCGGCACTTCAGATGGAGACAACGGGCCATCCTGCACACAGCCTGAGCGAAGAGGCATTCCTTTCAAACTGACAAGCAGGATGTTATCGGAATGTTTGCCAACTGTTCTTGGCTTTCATTTTTGTTTTCAACTGTTTATTTCATATGCTTATAACTTTTGCATTTTGTCGATATTTTATTTACACTGTACTAGTAGCGTTACATGATGTGGCAATAACTGAAAAATAAATCACTTTGGTTACTTACAAGTGAAGCAAAACCAAAGAGAAATGTGACTGCTGACAACCTATCGTGCAATCAAATATCTTGCAGACATTCTGTGAAGGACTTGCCCTGTTCTTTCTTAAAGAATAACTAAGCAGTGCGAAAAGGAGGGATGAGTTCCATATTTCATTTTAGCTATAAAAATAGATTTCTCTGAGTCTAAACTTCATTTGCTTCAAGAAAGAAGGAAAGGGAAAAAATTGCTTTAATTTTATACACACTGAAGGATAAGATGAATACTAATCACCAAAGAGCAATTTCAAATGGATTTACGTTGTCCTTCCCCCATTCTCCTCTCAACTTAAAAGTTTTTGAGTATAAATTGTTTGCTAGAATGAAAACATGATCATGATAGTAAAGCAAGATTCATCTCCACGTAGTGTCAGGAATGTGTTTTTAAGTATTACTTAATGTATTCTTCTAAAGAAAGTCTTTGCAGTTAAATAATGATACAATAGTAATAATAAGGTTAACAATGGTTAACATGTATTGAGAACGTGGGAAGCGTCAGGCAAGTGTTTTTCACACATGATCTCATTCTAAGACTTATAGGCAGTAGGGACTATTATTGATCCCATTTTACAGAGGAGGAAACTGAGGTTCACAAAAGGGAATCAGTCCCCAGAGTGACACTGCTTGGAACCTAACAGCAGAGCTAGCCCTCACCTCTGTCTGATTCTAGAGTATTTGACTTTATGAGTGACAGGCCTTGTTCTGTTTGCTTGTGAGCGATCTAAAGCCGCTCACGCAGAAATGCCAGCCACCGGGACTTCCCTGGTGGTCTGGCGGCTAAGACTCCACACTCCAGATGCAGGAGGACCAGGTTCGATCCCTGGTCAGGGATCCAGACCCCAGATGCTGCAATGAAGCCTGAAGATCTCACGTGCTGCAGCTGAGACCCAGTGCAGCCAAATAAATTAATAACTATTTACATATTGAGAAAAGAAACACTAGTCATCATGAAGGATCAGCAAAAGATTCCATTCTCACGGGCATGGCAGTAACCTTTAGATGTCCTGGAAGAGGGTAATCAAAAGAAAATAATTTTAACTGTTTTTATGCAGACACGCTCCCAATAAATTGTTAGCACTTGGAATGTTTAGTTCATCGAACTGAGAGCGGATATGGCCAACTCCTTTGTTTTGTGAACTTGAAACGGTCACTGGAAAGCCAACTGGACTGCTTCAGAAAACATCTGGATCCTCAAAAAAATTAAACATAGAGTGACCGTCTGACCCTCAATTCCACATCTAGGGGTGAAGCCAAAGCGAAATGCAAATGACTGTCCGCACAGAAGAGACTGCACACAAGTGTCAGGGCAGCGTTACTCGTAAGAGCCAAGCAATGAAGAGAACCCGCACGTCCATCAGGTGGCAAGCGGACAAAGCGTGACGGGTCCACACAGCAGAAGATCATCCAGCCGTAAGAAAGATCACGAAGTGCTGATACCACTTGCTGTGACGTGGAGGGACCCTGAAAACACTCTGTGATTAAGTTTTAAAAAAAAAGCCAGTTGCAAACGACCACATGTCATATGATTCCACTTATATGAATAGTCCAGAACAGGCAAGTTCAAAGAGACGGGAAGTCAACCAGCAGTTGCCAGGGCCAGTAGTGGCTACTGACGAGCAGGGTGTTGCTCTTTCCGGAGATGAAAATGGTCTGGAATGAGGTAGCGCTGATGGTTGCACATCTGAATATACTAAGAACCAATAAACTGTGCACTTTAAAAGGGTGAAATTACGTGAATCATGACCCAATAAGAAAAAAAACACATTGGATAAATGCAATAAACAAAATGAACAATAAAGCACATAGTTATAACTTGAACTGAGATAAATATATGTCTACTGGTGGGATTTCGGAATTTTAAACGGACACACTGAATAACCATAATGACTTTAGGTCATTTTACACCTTTTTTTTTTTAAGCCCTGAACTGTGTAGATATAAGTTTCATATAATACATGAAATATACTTGAATGAAACCTGAAATTCTGACCTAGAGGTATCTGGTTACCCCCAGTCCCTGACTTACGCTGAGCAAGACTGGTAAACCAGTAGACCACGCTGCACTTCAGAGCAGGGCTGGGTGCGGGGGCAGAGGCACCACCCACCATGCATGCCAACGGGCCTCATCGAGCACAGACCACTGAGGCTGACCGTGCATCGTGGGAAAGCTGATTTGCTCACAGCTGACAGTTCCAAGGCCTGGAATGCTAAAATCCTGGGCTTCCACTTTAGATTTCACTCTCTTTGTTAAAGATGTTAGATGACCTAAGAGCAGTTTGTATTCATTTCAAAACAAGGGAAAAAAAAAAATTTATCCTGACCCGTCCAACTGGAAGTGATTAAAAGAGACGGGTCCTGGAGAATCTGCTGTTTGGTTTTTTCCTAAGTAATCCACAAAAACTAAAGCTAAAACCCAGGAGACATTCCCATCACTCCATTATCCGACTTAACTCAATTTAAAGGTTCAGATGATTCAAGCAGTACAAGCCTACACCCCATAGTCCTCATCCAACACCCTCTGTGTCCCCTTACTATTCTACAAACACTCCCTGGGTACCTACTATGTGCCAGGCGCCATGCCAAGTGCTAGGGGCACAAAGGTGAGTGAAAACAGAGACTGTCCCTGCGCCAAAGGGCTCTCAGGCCAGTGGGCAAGAGCATCATGAATCAAACGGTAAAATGCACATTCAAAGTGCACACTGGGGACTTCCCTGGGGGTCCAGTGGCTAAGACCCCAAGCTCCCAGTGCAGGGGGCCTAAGTTTGCTCTCTGGTCAAGGAACCAGATCCCATACTCTGCAACCAAGACTGAAGACCCTTCATGTCACAATGAAGACCCATGCAGCCAAATAAATAAATATCTTATAAAATATGCGCACCGAACACTATTGACTTCAAAATTAGACAAATTCTAGGAAAGCTGAATCTTAGAGTAACAGAATTTAAACTTTATGCTATTCACTGTCGTGCAAGGAAATCTTATTTTATTAAAACAAAATATTAGACTTTAAATTTTTATCACATTAACTTGGGATAATCAACTTGACCTAGATGAACGTGACCTTCATTAGCGTAGTGCTAAAGGAAGAGGAAAAGACAGAACAGGCTCCATCTTGAAAGCAGGACTCCATCCTGGGCCGGACTGTGGCCTTTGAGCTCTATGCCCAGTATCTATGGAAACGATACACCAACAGGAAAACCAGACCCCCCGGAAAAGAGCCCCAGGGCTCGTACCTAGACTCTCCATGGCCTAAAAGAATACTCTAATGATCTGTATAACCAAATAGAATCATAAATTCTATCATGCCTGTTGGGGTATGGCCACAAGCCTATTGATAATTGTCCACTGTTAACTACCTAGGCTTAAGGCATATGAATCACAGATTAACTTAGATTGTATCTTTCTTTTCCTTTGTTCAGACTAGTTTCAGAGAATTTGGCGACGTACACTTAGATTTTCACAAAAACAGGCCCGGGTTCTTGGCTAAAAGGAGACTCTGCCTTGGGCCCACCAGTGTAATAAACTGGACTCCACTATCTGCATTTTCCTTCTGAGTGAGTTTGTTTCCTGGAACGCATGGCTACAACACTTACAGGTTCTAGAGTGTTCTGGAAAGTATATACTAAGAAGAGCAAATGCTACCGTGCAAAATACATAAGCAATGAAGAGGGTATCCACTCATGCATTTCAGCAGAATAGACTCATCAGGAAGGGCGGGGCTGGATGCTGAACAGCTCCAGTTTGAGGGTGACAACAGCGGCAAAACCAAGGTCAGATGCCAAGGGACAGCAGTGGGCACGCAGAGCAGGGAGCTCTAAACGCTCCCTCCTCCACAGAAAATAAACTGGCAAAACTGTCTCCAACAACTTTTTTGGCACTGTGGGAACAGCTAAAAGATTGCAAAACCAAGGGAACATTTAATAAAAAAAAAAAAAAAAACAGCTCAATCTCAAGGGGAAGGTCAGCGCTGTGGTATCATAAGTAGCTCTCCTTCCCAGCTCAGTGGTGGGGGAGCTTAGAAGAGAACAGCCCACGTTCCCAGTACGCAGACCACCACCAGAAGCAGCAAAGCAGAGCTTATCCCAAAGAACTGCGGCTGTTTGTTTTCGTCCGGTTCTTTGGCTCCGCTCAAAGGGCTTGACTTAACCTCTCCCAACTTGAAACTCTATCAGCATTGAGGCAGATACCTTAGGACTTTTGTCAAACACACTTAAATGCAAATATATTTGTGGCTGCTGCCTGGGGGTCGGGGGTGGGAGTGGGGGATGGATAACAGTTGAGGTAAACAATCAGCAAATCAAAAAGCCTGAGACGAGAAGAGGCTGGAGGATAAGACGCTTTGGCAAATGAGGACTTTAAAAAGACCAGACACATTCCTGGGAATCTAGACAGCTACATGTACGCATGGGGCTAGGTACGCATTCAGGCAAGCCCCCCCGAAAGCCCAAAACTCTCAGTTCTGGCTGACATTCTATGACATTCTATGCAAGTAGGAAGTAAAGGGTAAGACAGAGTTGCAAATTTCTGCCCCATCACTAGCTGACCGCTAAGCCAATAAAACCGAGACGTCAATGGTCACACATGCGGAAGAACACAGACTTCACCAAATTAGCACCGAAATGTCACTGAACAAACAACAGCAGCCGAAACACGCAGCAACAGGCCCTGGGGAGTGGAACCTCATTTCCAGAATTGCCATGCTACAATATTAAAAATGTCCAGTTTTCAACAGCAAAAAATTACACAGTATGTAAAGAAATACAGCAGTATGGCTCATATATGGAATGGGAAAAGGCAGTAAGAAATTGTCCCTGAGAAGGTCTCATATTGAAGTTACTAGAGCAAGACTTTAAATCAATGATTTTAAATATGCACAGAGGTAAAGAGAATCATGTATAAAGAACTAGACGAAATCATGAGTGATGTCTCATCCAACAGAGATTATCAATAAATATAAATGACTGGTTTTTTTTTTTTTTTTTTTTTAAGGAGCCAAATAGAAATTCTGGATTTCCAAAGGACTATCACTGAGCTGCAATTTCTAATGGAGGGGCTCACTAGCAGATTTGACCAGGCAGAAGACAGAATCCACACCTTGAAACCAGGTCAAGAGATATGAACCTGTCTGAGAAGAGTTGACTCATTGGAAAAGACTCTGATGCTGGGAGGGATTGGGGGCAGGAGGAGAAGGGGACAACAGAGGATGAAATGGCTGGATGGCATCACCGACTTGATGGACGTGCTGCTAAGTCGCTTCAGTCGTGTCGGACTCTGTTCGACCCCATAGATAGCAGCCCACCAGGCTCCGCGGTCCCTGGGATTCTCCAGGCAAGAACACTGGAGTGGGCTGCCATTTCCATCTCCAATGCATTAAAGTGAAACGTGAAAGTGAAGTTGCTCAGTCGTGCCCGACTCTTAGCGACTCCATGGACTGCAGCCTACCGGGCTCCTTCGTCCATGGATTTTCCAGGAAAGAGTACTGGAGTGGGGTGCCATTGCCTTCTCCGTGATGGACATGAGTTTGGATGAACTCTGGGAGTTGGTGATGGACAGGGAGGCCTGGTGTGCTGCGATTCATGGGGTCACAAAGAGTCGGACACGACTGAACTGAACTGAACTGAACTGAGCAGCAGAAGGAAGAAAGGGAAGGGACGTGAGCCGTGACTGAGACTTCCAGGACACAGCAGTCAGAGAGCACGTGCATAAGGAGAATTCCAGAACAAGAAGGCAGGGAGGGAGAGGAAGAGTCAGGGAACCAAATGGCTGAAAGCTTCCCAACGGCGATTAAACATAAGAGCGGAAGTTTATTTCCCTAAGGGCACAATTAACAGTGGTGGTCTTGTGAGGTGACTGAACCGAGTCCTGCGCCCCCGAGAGGTTCTGAACAGGAGGAGCGAGAGTTTAGTGGAGACTCTGCCTGGTGGACGGAAGCCCAGCGAGAGGCGCGCGGTGCCGCTGGTCTGCCAGACTCCAGGGTGAAGACCCTCAGGGTAGGAAGGCAGAGACGTAGACGGACAGCCCCGCCCCGCCTCTCGCCGGCCCCTGGGCCCTGCCCGCCGGCCCCTGGGGCAGCCGCCACCTGCTAGGTCTGGGGTCCCCCCACCCATCAGAGCTGGACTGCCCCTGCCTCCTGCAGACCCCGGCCCGCCACCGCCGGCCCACCACCGCCGGCCCAGCGTCCTGCAGACCCCGGCCCGCCACCGCCCAGCACCGCCGGCCCACCACCGCCGGCCCAGCGTCCTGCAGACCCCGGCCCGCCACCGCCGGCCCACCAGCGTTGGCCGTCGGGACCAGCAGAGACGTCTCACATGAGCTACACTTCAGTCACGGCTTGAAGAGGGGGCAGAAAGGGAGCCGACTCTGAGCACCTGCAGTATTTCACTATTCTTAGTAATCATTTAAACTCATTGTTAGAAAAAGATGCTATGTATTAAATATTTATTATGAAATAATTATAATTATGAAATTATATTACTATTTATTATGAAATATTTATTTATTATTTATTATTATGAAAGGGTTACTGTTTTCTCCAGTGAACCCTTTTCTACCTTAATAGCAGGTCTCAATAGAGAAACCAGGGTTCTATAGGCAAAATTTTGCTTCCAGAAGCTTTCTGTCTGTCCAAAGCATTAATGGATGCTGTGATGGAGGAAGGATGAAAGAGAAATAGTCTTCAACTAAACCCTGTATTTTAATCCTTTTAAAGAGAGCATATTTAACTGTCTCTAAAAGACTACTTTTTCCCTAAAATATAATATTTTCATTTCAATTATCATGGGTTAAGAAAAGATACTGTGTCCATTCAATGATGGAATGTTTCATTAGCCTGTTGCCAATTATGATTTTTCTATTGACAGAAATATACCTGAAGGTATGTTTCTTTTTAAAACTGAAGTATAATTGATTTATAATACTGTGTTATTCAGATATACAGCAGAGTCAATTATACACGTATTTTTTCAGATTCTTTTACATTATAGACTATTACAAGCTACTGAATTTTGTTTCCTGCACTATACAGTCAACCTATTTTAAATAAATCTGTTTATTTTATATATAGTGGTTTCTGTTAAGCTCATAATCCATCCTTCACCCCTTTGGTAACCATAAATTTGTTTTCTATGTCTGTAGGTCTGTTTTTCTTTTATAAATAAACTTCTTTGTATTA
This sequence comes from Ovis aries, assembly GCF_016772045.2. Classification (NCBI taxonomy): domain Eukaryota; kingdom Metazoa; phylum Chordata; class Mammalia; order Artiodactyla; family Bovidae; genus Ovis; species Ovis aries. The sequence goes on along the minus strand of NC_056054.1, from coordinate 274,958,288 downwards.
TTTTTTAGATCCCACATATAAGTATGCAATTTTGGTCTTTCTCTGTCTGACTGACTCCACTCAGCATGATAACCTCTTGGAGAAATCGAACTGGATTCATTCCAGGATCACAATGGTTCAGGACGTACAAATCAACCAGTGTGATGCACCACATCAGAAAAGAAAAGACACAAATCACGTCATCTCAACAGCGAAGAAAAGCATCTGACAAAATTCAACATCCATTCATGATAGAAACATAATAAAAGTCATTTATGACCAACCCACTGCCAATATAATACTCAATGGTGAAAAGCTGAAAGCCTTCCCACTAAATTCTAGAATAAGATGAGAATGCCCTCTCTCACTACTTCTACTCAACATGGTGCTAGCCACAACAATCAGGTAAGAAAAAAATAAAAGGCATCCAAATTGAAAGGGAAGAGGTGAAATTGTTTTATTATATGCAGATAACATGATATTCTATATAGAAAATCTAAAGACTTCACACAAAAACTCTTAAACCTGATCATTTAATCCAGCAAGGCAGCAAGATACAAGATTAACATACAGAAATCAGTTGCATTTCTTTATACTAACAATGAAATATCAGAAAGAGTAAAAAAAAAAAATCTGTTTAATACCACATCAAAAAAATAAAACACCTAGGAAAAAACCTACCTAAGGAGGTGAGTATTCATTGGAAGGACTGATGGTGAAGCTGAAGCTCCAATACTTTGGCCATCTGATGGGAAGAACCAACTCATTAGAAAAGACCCTGATGCTGGGAAAGATTGAAGGCAGGAGGAGAAGGGGATGACAGAGGATGAGATGGTTGGATGGTATCACTGATTCAATGAGCATGACTTTGAGCAAGCTCTGGAAGTTGGTGATGAACAGGGAAGCCTGGTGTGCTGCAGTCCATGGGGTCACAAAGAGTCAGACACGACTGAGCGACTGAACTGAACTGAAGGAAGTGAAAGACCTCTACACTGAGAAATACAAACCACTGATAAAGGAAACTGAAGAAGATTTAAAGGAAAGGACAGCAATCTCATTCTCTTGGACTGGAAGAGCGAACACTGTTAAAATGGTCATACTGCCCAAAGCAAACTACAGATTTAACGTGCTCCCTATCAAATTACCCATGACATTTTTCATAAAACTAGGATGAAGGATCCTAAAATTTACATGGAACCAGAAAAGACCCAGAACTGCCAAAGCAATCTTAAGAAAAAAGAAAAAACAAGGCAAGGGGTATACCCTCCCACACTTTAATACTACAAAGCTACAGTACTCAAAACAGCATGGTATTGCCCCAGAACAGACATATGCGTCGATGTAACAGAAGAGAGAGCCCAGGAATAAACCCACACACCCATGGTCAAATAATCTCCAACAGGGAGGCAAGTACAATGGAGAAAAGATAGTCTCTTTGGCAAGTGGTGTTGGGAAAGCTGGACAGGCTTATGTAAATCACTGAAGTTAGAACACTCCCTCACACTATATACAAAATATGATAACGTCATGAAGAGACACAACCCAAATAAATAAAATAAGAAATGAAAGAAGAAAAATAACAGTTGATACCACAGAAATACAAAAAATCATAAGAAAATACTATGAACAGTTATACGTCAAAAAATTTGACAACCTAGAAGAAATGGACAAGTTTCTAGACACAAGCTGTCAAAACGGATTCAAGAAGAAATAGATAATTTGAACAGACCGATCACTAGAAATGAAATAGAATCTGTAATTTCAAACATTGCCTCACACAAAAGTCCAGGACTGGAAGGCTTCACTGGGGAATTCTACCAAATACACAAAGAACTTAGGGCAATCCTTTTCAAACTCTTCCAAAAGTCTAAAGAGGAGAGAACACTCCCAGAATTATTCTATGACGACATTATAACTTTGGTGCCAAAACCAGAGACTCTGCAAAAAAAGAAAATTATGGGCCAATAATTTTGATGAATATAGATGCAAAAATCCTCAACAACATATTAGCATACTGAACCCAACAACACGTAGAAAGAATCATACTCCGTGATCAAGTAGGATATATTTCAATTGCACTGAATAGCATAGTTTCTAAGCCTTCTGGTAAACACATTATACTATCAATACATGCACGCAAAGATTAATTTCCCAAATGTAGTCTCATTCATAGCTGTGTTTGGTGGAACTATGATAGAGGTTAAAGCGTCTGCCCACGATGCGGGAGACCCGGGTTCAATCCCTGGATAGGGATTATAAACTCTATTGCTATTATAAACTCTAAATTGCAGTGCTAAATTCTGAACACCAAAATTCTGAGTAAGTCTTAATGCAGCAAAGATTGCAGAGTCAAATTCTTCTAGCAGTGAAGATTCTACTTCACAGGAATTAATTTTAAAAGTGCATAACTATTAAAGAGCATAAATCTTCCTCTACCCTGCCACAGATTAAAAATAGCTTTTGTTGTATCACATCCTTTTTAAATAATTGCATGCAACTCTTTTTTTTTTTTGCCCTGCTAAAAATGTGCATAACTCAACCAACCAACCAAAATCAAAGCATCTTCAACTTTCGTTTTCCCATAACTACCAGTTTCTTGGATGAGATTCTTCCGCCCAGCTATCTTAATACTTCCTGTGTCTCTTCTTAAAGAGACAATATTTTTATTTGGACCTTTCATAATCCAATTCTTTATATCCAATACCCTGATTAATAGGAAGGGGTAATAGTCAAGAACACACTAAAATGACCCGCACCTGTCTTTAGAAAGCATTTTTGCACTTGCATATAAAAATGAATAGTGACATTCTGGGAACTTGGACCCTTGTTCTTTCAAAGCCAACCATGCCTCTGCATCACATTTTTCTAAAATACAGGCAGCAGAGTATCTCCTGCTTTTCTCACCCACGTCCTGACCCAGCTTTTGAAGAATTCTGAAAGCCTGGTGAAACAGGATCTCCTTTCAGGGAAATCTGGATGCTGCTTTCCTCCAAAGCTTATTCTCAGCTCATGTGTTCAATGATCTTACCACGTGATAGATATTTCATTAGCTTGCCAAGACTGGGTATGAGAACCACCAATTCACAATTTCCCATTAAGCATGTAAGTCATCTTTCTAATACACCAGCCACTTGACCTCTTAGTTACTGTACTTAAAGTCTTTTTTTTTTTTTATAAAGACAGATGATTAAATGAAAAACAATCCACGTGGGTAACTACCTTAAAGAAAGATTCTCTACAAAGGCAACTTTATTCTGGAACTGCCCATTTTAAAAGATATGATTAAAATAGATGACTAGCATCTCTCTACCTACCAGGTATCTGTCGCTAAAAACCCATACATAAGAAAGCAGAGGAGCTGGTCTCCTAGCCTTGGAAAAATTCACCATATGAGTTATACAAATAAATTACGTAATGCTCAAAGATGTTTTTAAGTCAAAATGCTAGGCTCTTTCTTATGGTTTTGATCTTCCCGTCCTTCTGAATGAAATTCTTAATTCAAACCTTAATTGAAGGTGAGATATAATTGGTATCATTTTAATGAGAGATACCACATACTAAATTTCTTCCAAGTGGCGAGGACAAAGGAAAATTATGAATGTGGGATAACCAAAAACACATTCATAGATTGTGATTTGATCTGAGGAATTAATATTCAAAATGCTTCACTGCATTCTCAATTAGCAGTGGTTATGATACAATGGTTATCAATACCATAAACTCCTATTTCTTCATAGTATTTGAGAAACTGGGTGGCCTCTGGTTAAATGAGAAGTAAATTTATTTTTTGGTTAAACAAGAAGCAAATCTATTTTTAAAATGAATACAAACCGCACACAAGCACTGCCACCCTGCCTGTGTGAGCACGTTCCCCGTGGGGCTGGCCCGCTCACGGGCACAGGGCTCACTTTCCTGCCCTCTTGTGCTCTCTCTTTCATCTGTATACGTGCTTCTAAATTTTGGATTGATCTTTCTAGCGGTTTAGATTCTCAATAAATAGAAGTTTATCAGATGTTAAATAATAAAGTCAACATGTTTATGTGGAATATAACACAGTGAAGTTGTATACCATCTTACGAAGTTCACACACTGTTGTGTCTTATTATCTATCAAAGAGGAAAAGCAAAGATTATCAGCATATCTGTTAAATAATGCACACAGGTTTTAAAGATTAAGTGATATTCTAAAGCCAAGAGGCACTACCCTCACCAGCCTTGAGAACAGAGTCTGTCTGAAATGTGCTGTCCACAGTCCAGCGGCCCCAGGGTCCCTCACATTTCCCTGCTCCAACAGGGAAGACTTTCCACAGACAATAAAGTATCAAAACTACAAACAGTACCGCTAACAAAACATTATGGACACATTTTTTAAATGTGTTTTAAAACACACAGGCTCTTTGCCTCATTGGGTTTTTTTTTTTTACCCTCAGAAGCAGTGATGGGGGAAAAAAAAAAAAAAACTTGGGCTGTTTTGCAAGAGCATATTCTGGTGATTAAATTGTACACAGGTGCTATATATGGTATGAGTTATTTTATAATTTGAACAAATTTTCAATTGCTTTGCTTATTTTATGCCACAGCTTCCAGAAAACACCATTCTGCAGTCCACATCCACACGGTCGCTGCAGTGAGGATTCCCCAGACCTGACGTTCACGTCCTGCTCCCCAGGGCGCCTCCTCCTTACTCTGGGGGAAGCCCTTCCGGGAATCCAGATGCCCTCCCCACCAGACTTCAAAAAACGCCAGTCATAAAGCTCATCCATTTTCTGTAAGCCAGCTATATGAGGCGCAGAATTCACACCCTAAGGAAGGCTAAATATTATAGAGCTAGAGACACAATCTTACCAGTGGGAAAAACAGCAAATATAATGTCTCTTTTCCTCTATTTAAACCCAAATAAAGGAAAAGAAACAATAAGGATAAAGGAAGTAATGGAAAACAAAAGCTGAAATTCATGAAACAGAAAAGGGATACAACAGAGCCATAGAGAAGATCAACAAAGCCACAAGTTGGTTTTTGAAAACACTTACGAAACTGATAAACCATGGGCAAGGTCGACCAAAAAAAAGAAAGAACAAATGAACAGTAAGAGCAAAGAAAAGAAGGACGTAGCCACAGACACTGGGGGCTGTGGAAAGGTGAGGGAATATGATGCGCGTTATGCCAACACATTCGAAATCTAGGCAAAATGGTCAAATTCCTAAAATCATATAACCAAACAGTATAAAAACAGTGCAGTGCCTAGACTTCTGCTAGTATTTCTAAAAAGGCCCTGTGAAAGCCCAGGAAGACAAAACCGGCCCCCTAAGCCCGACCGCACTGTTTCCTATTAAACTGTTCTTGTTGTCGCTCACTAAGTTGTATCTGACTTTTTTGCAACCCCATGGACTGTAGCCCACCAGGCTCCTCTGTCTTTCAGGGATCTTTCAGGCAAGAATCCCGGAGCTGGTTGCCATTTCCTTCTCTGGGAGATCTTCCCAACCCAGGGATCAAACCCACGTCTTCTGCACTGGCAGATGGATTCATTATCACTGAGCCAGCAGGGAAGCCCAAACGGTTCTTTCAGTCGCTCAGTCATGTGTGGCTCTTTGCGACCCATGAAACACAGCACGCCAGGCCTCCCTGTCCATCACCATCTCCCGGAGTTCACTCAAACTCACATCCATCGAGTCAATGATGCCATCCAGCCATCTCATCCTCTGTCGTACCCTTCTCCTCCTGCCCCCAATCCCTCCCAGCATCAAAGTCTTTCCCCATGAGTCAACTCTTCCCATGAGGTGGCCAAAGTACTGGAGTTTCAGCTTCAGCATCAGTCCTTCCAAAGAACACCAAAGACTGATCTCCTTTAGGGTGGACTGGTCGGATCTCCTTGCAGTCCAAGGGACTCTTAAGAGTCTTCCCCAACACCACACTTCAAAAGCATCAATTCTTCGGTGCTCAGCTTTCTTCACAGTCCAACTCTCACATCCATACATGACCACTGGAAAACCATAGCCTTGACTAGACAGACCTTAGTCGGCAAAGTAATGTCTCTGCATTTGAATATGCTATCTAGGTCGGTCGTAACTTTCTTTCCAAGGAGTCTTTTAACTTCATGGGTGCAGTCACCATCTGCAATGATTTTTGAGCCCCCCAAAATAAAGTCTGACACTGATTCCACTGTTTCCAGTTTCCCCATCTATTTCCCATGAAGTGATGGGACCAGATTAGAAACTGAAATTTTGGCTCCAAATCAGTGAATTCAGAGTTGTTCAAAAGAGGAAAACCAAGACTTTCAATTAGAATATTTCATATCTATAATGATTCATAAGTATTCAAAAGAAAGAATGGTGTCATATCTTTTTAAATAATTGACCTAATTCAGTTTTCCCACAGTATTTCCATGTACCTTTGGGGACTTGCTAATAAAAGTTTGTCTGTACATATAGCCAAGAGTAAACGGGAACTTGACTGAATGACCCTTGTATTTCTGTATTTAATATTAACGTTGAGCTGTGATATAACTGCCTTATTCCAGTGCTGTGTAAGTACAAACAAGTCAAAGCTCTCCTACGGCTAGAAGAGATCGCCACCCGTCATTCTACAGGCGACAAAGCTGAGACCCGCTGAGGTGACGGGTTGCCAAGCTGTTCCATTAGCTTAGTCTCTTTCCTCCAACACAAAGCCATGATACTTCCGTGCTACGTCAAACACAATCTGCCCACGACCCCCACTCCTAAGACGGCACAGGGCAGAGGCTGAAGCCTAGCGTGCGTCTCTGCAAAGGACTCAGAATGAGCACAGCCATCAGACGTAAGGGGAGTTTTTGCACATTATCCAGAAAGACAAATATTTCCATCGTTTTAATGTTTCTCTCCTATCCTCCTGGTATAAGTGCCTTGTTGATTGTAAAGTTCATGGTGACAATTTGCCCCTTCTTATAGTAACCTGGCCTAATCTCATCATCTTATTCCAGTTTCTCAGATGAAGGGTATGAATTAAACCCAAGTTGAGCAGTCCTCCTCTGATCCTGCAGTCACACAGAAGTGGTGTGTCAGATTCTAAGACACACAGATATAAAGACGATTCAGGCAATCGTTCAAATTTTTTTCTGCATAATACTAAATATTATGCAGAAAATATTACATAATACTAAATAATAAAGGATGAGATGTTTGAATGATCTGCCTAAGAAAACACACATCTGGCATTAGAGAACCCAGACATCAAGATGCAGCTTCCCCTTCGGCCTAAGCCCCCAAAGTGACGGTGCCAGTGTCCCCCGTACCCCACGCTCTGATTCTGCGGGACCTCACCCCCGCTCCCCGAATCGTGGCCAGCCGATGACTCGCCCGCAACCTAAAGCAAGCGGCACAAGCAACTCAGTGTGACACTCGAGGCTAGGTCGCCTGAGACGGCAACTTCCACCTGGTTCTTCTGGGAGGCTTGCTCTGGGGCACGCTCAACCCCCTGAGACGGCCACGCTGTCCGCTCCCGTGGACAGTCCTGGCTGAGCTCAGCCCATCCTTACCGCCAGCTCCGTGAGCCCACGCCCTGTGGAGGGGCACCGCGTCAGGGACCCTCCCTGCCCTGCCCCGTTCTGAGTCGCCCCCCACTGACGTCTTCCTGAGATGCAGCCTCAGACATCAGGCAGCAAAGACGGGCCGTCCCCGACATGTCCGGTCCCATCTGCTGACCCAGGGCACCCACGATCGTAGTAAGACAGCAGCTGCTCCAAGCTGCTAAGCTCAAGGCAGGCTGCCCTACAGCTGCAGCTAACCAGAAGGGCGGGTCCTGGCCAAAGGACAAAAAGCTCAGAACACACCTGGAAACGCACCCTTACTGCTGAGGCGAGTCGTAAGACGTGTTCCTAGATTTGTGAGCCCTTCAGGCCCGACCCTAACTGAAAGAAAGAGCCGTCCATGCGTGCACAGAGCGTGGATGCCCTTCAGCAAAGGGTCTGTGCCCTGTGCACACCCGGATGCTGAGGACGGAGCCGGCCGGAGCACCAGCAAAAGGCCGGGCCCGGGGAGGACGCGCCTTTTCTGGCTCTGCCCAGCTCGGCGTCTCGGTCCGCAGTCCCGGCCAGGGATCCGCCTGGGGAAGCTCCAGGTCGCCAAGGGGCTCCTGAGACCAAGAAACCCGGCCAGGGGAGGGGGGCAGGCACCAGACACACAGCGCCCCTTCGCCCCCTGAGGAAAGGGTGGCCCGTGGCTGGTGTCACCAAGAGCGAGAAGGGAGCCCGGGACATGATCAGCAGACAGACCCCAACGCCAAAGGTGGGGAGAAGCGCTGTAACTGTCCTTACCTTCCACCCGTCAAAATTCTTGTTGACAATATACTTACACTTTAAGTCTCTCCAGGTAATTCGTGCCAAAATAGTTCCCAAGAGTCATCACCAGCCATTTGGATATTCACTCTAGACAAGAAGCTCTGATGGAGTTCCTACAATGCCACAATGCCCCTGACGGTTCACAGGGATGGTATGCGTTTTCTTCTGTGAGGCTCTTCCCTTTAACGCACTAGACACTCTTGGCAGGAAAGTACGACTGGAGTTTTGGCCATTTGACAAGCTCGGTGCCGATCTATAGAATGTGTTTTCCCATCAGAAACACTCCAGGGAGAGGCTGCTTCCCTCTTGACCATTTCTCCATCCTACAGACCATTTTTCTTACTTTAAAACCCCAGGAAAGATACTCTGAAGGAGATGAAAGATGAGTTCTCCCCAGCAAAACCTAGAACCCAACATAGGATATTTTTTTGATGAAAATATACAGGAAACAATTAGCTTAAAAGCAAAACATTGGGTCATTCCTTGTCTTAAAAAGAGCTGTATGACCGATATTTCCAACTCTTTCCCAAACTTGTCTGTTCTGAGTGAGACAGGTTTCTTGAGTCAATGGCACCTCTGTTAATTCTGGTGCCACAGTATTAAAACAGACTAACGGCCTGCAAAAATGCAAACAAACCAAAGCAGCAAGCCATCAGTCAGATCAAAACCTGGAACACTTTTCAAGACTATAGGGCCCTACAAAGCATGCTTTGGTTTAATTAATTAAAAATAATGGGACTGTTGCAGAAGCTGGTGAATCATTTCCTGAGGTCTGAGCAGGTTGGGCCTGGATTTTCCTCATGCTGTTTGTAGCTTCCGCTGCTGCTGAGAGGAGGCTGGCTGGGTGACCTCCCTCTTCTCTCCAGCTTCTCCCGGGTCTGAGTGGGACCCAGGGGGGCACAGGGCAGGCATGTCCCTCCCTGACAGCCTGGACCAACAGTGCCAAACACCTTTTCCAGAAGTAATCAGTTTCCCAAGTTCAAACAAAGAGAACACAAGGAAAACCAGCATAAACAGAATAAATCCACGAGAAGCAATTTCCTAATGACAGACATGAAACATTATCTGAGGAAAAAGTCATAAAATTACAGGAAAAATATTAGTCAGAACACCAAACAAACCGACCCACACAACCAGAGAATATGTTTAGACTTCAGGGAAGTAACTCTTTCCGATGCCTTAAAAACCCATGAATTATGGAGCATGGAAAACTCTGACATGAAATCCTCACTGAAAAATTCCACCAATTCTCACAGCAAATACACGCTGACTTTCTCTATATCAGGTTTTGGCTACATGTTAGCATTACGGAATGTGTGGACATCATTACTCAGGATACTCACCTTAAAGCAAGGCTGAGAATAAGGTGGAGATTACAATGAAGTGTTAGCAACTTGTAGGCCTTGAATCAAAGCATTAACCTCATAGAGAAAAGAATATTCCTTATGCACTGTTTGGTTTATGCTATGTTTTCTTTACCATACTAGAAGAGATAAGTTTTAACCAATGTATTGCAACATCGACAAATACAGCTTTTATAAGCAGAGGAAATCTTTGTTCCTCTAAACTGAAAGTACTATTTTACAATATTTAGGGGTATTTTTTCAATTTACCTTTAAGTCTTTAAACCACACATATCCTCTGAATCCTGTATAACAAGAAAGCTCTCTAACAAATTCTGTAAGAACTCTTAATCATTCATTTCTATCATCATGTAATTTCATGAAAACTAAGACTTATCACTCTATACAAAAAATACAGATACCCATATATTTAACCCAGTAAAACTAGACCACCATGGGGAGAAAACTTGAAAACTCAAATTTAATTTATCATGTAAGAACACTAACATTTCAGAAACTCACAATTAAATTCAATATACTACTTTTAATAATGGGTGAACTTTAATAATATATCTTTGGAGACCTCATCTTTCTTCTACATAATATTAGTGCTTAGTAAAATTCAGGTGAATTAGTATGATTCTCCCTAATTCCTCCCCTCACTGTTAAAATGTATTTCTCCATGTACTTTATTACCCTCATGAAAATTTATAGACTATATTAAGATCTACATTAGAGTCACTTCTCTTCCAATGACTTTCTCCACTCACAACTGAAACAATTTCTCATAAGGAATAGCATGCATCAAAAGTTCCACATTAAATAAGAAGAAAGGAAAAGATGAATTGGACGGACTGATGCTGAAGCTGAAACTCCAATACTTTGGCCACCTGATGCGAAGAACTGACTCACTGGAAAAGACCTTGATGCTGGAAAAGTTTGAAGGCAGGAGAAGGGGACGACAGAGGATGAGATAGTTGGATGGCATCACTGACTCGTTGGATGTGAGTTTGAGCAAGCTCTGGGAGTTAATGATGAACAGGGAAGCCTGGCATGCTGCCGTCCACAGGGTCACAGAGTCGGACACGACTGAGCAACTGAACTGACAATTGAATTGCGTTTTGTAATTACCAAATTTAAAACATGGTAAAACACACTATGGTTGTTAAAGATTCCTGCTGTCAGAGGAATCCTGCAAGTCATACATCACAAGGTATTGAAGAAAACATTTTAAAAAAGAAAAACACTAACACAGTCTCTGGATTTCAATAATCTAAAATAGAGGGGATTTTTTGCTTTTTTAAATAGGAACAAAATTTACAGGCAGATTATTTTTACTTCCACAAAATAAAACCCTAAACCCAGCACCACAGTATTTCATTAAAAAAATGATAATGAGGATTTTTTTTAGCAATACACTGTCATAAAAATGACTTCACAAAAGCTGTTTTATATATATTCATATATATACACACAAAAACTTACATATTCATATTCATTACATAGATTTAATTTCCCATTCTCAAAGCAGTCACTTCACATTTCACAAAATCTTTGACTAAATTTAAACACTTGCTTCCCTTAACAGCCAAATGTTAAATGATACGGTTTCAAGTAAACATATGAAAAAGCAAATTAACCATTAAAATATTAATTTACATGCTTATTAGTCATAACAGAATCTCAACAATAATCTGATGGTGTGATTAAGAAAAACTGACCACCACACCCCACACGAGGCAGTGATCCTACTTTCTAAGTGAAGACATGAGTAAGCCTGCAGCAGAGATTTGGAGTATCAAAGACACGGGCCAGGCCTACAACCAAAATTCATGCAGTGAGCCCGAAGTGCCCTGGACAAGGGCTCGGCTTGCTAACCAAGAGGAGAGGAAGCACGTTTCCGGAATAGGACACAGGATAAAAACCAAAGAGATGAAAAATGATCGAAGTCTACGAGGCCCCATGGGACTAGAACGGGGATTGGCCAGAAGCAGCAATGGGGTCCGGGAGGAACACCACTGACAGATGCAGGGAGGGGTATCCTAAAAACCACAGTGTGGGCCAAGGCTCCCTTCTGAAAGCAAAGGGGACCACAGAGCTGCTCAGTGAGAAACTGACAAGCAGTGCTATGGGAGCAGCAACCTAGAAGCCATCTGGACACAGACACGAGGGCAAGGGAGAGCGGCAGGAGGAAGAGGCTCAGGCGTCGGCGACCCACGCATGCGGGGACAAGAGCCTGGCACCAGCATCAGAAACGGCGGGACAGCACGGGGGACAAGAAGAACACGCCAGCCAGCGGGAGGCCACCCGCCCACAGCAGCGTCTCAAGAAGCGTCCTGATTGGATGGTTGACTGGTTTGGCAACGAAGTACCTTTTTATAACTCTGCCAGAGACTCCTCTCAGTCATTAGCTATCCAGTACAATGTATTAATAACATTCTTTAAAACAAAGAAAGCAGGAAAGCTCAGTGGCGCTCACCTGGTCTCAGTCTATTTCTGGCTTTCTGAGCACTGCTGCTCATCACCTTGTGCACTGGAACAGGTCTCAGTCCCCCTCAAGGAAAAATGGCAAAGCAAACGCATACAACTTGTGAGTCGTTAATGAAGGGAAACAAACTCAGCCAGTTCAGTTCAGCCGCTCAGTCGTGTCCGACTCTTTACGACCCCATGGACTGCAGCACACCAGGCCTCCCTGTCCATCACCAACTCCTGGAGCTTACTCAAACTCATGCCCATTGAGTCGGTGATGCCATCCAACCATCTCATCCTCTGTCATCCCCTTCTCCTCCTGCCCTCAATCTCAGATCTGTGAAATAAAGAGCTTGGGAGGAAAACTACTCTACAAATGTTAAACCGCTAATAAGTAAATCTTTGTAAAAGGCACCAGATAGACCTTCAATTTTATCATACTGGATGCTTTTTTGTTTTGATGAAAACATTGATGTCCAAACACATCAATAGTAAAATTCATCATTTTGCAACCACCTGGTCACCCTTCTATGTCTGTCTGTTGCTTCTGAGTTTGAAGACCAATCACAGCTGTGATACAATTTTGAAATACTACAAGGATATTTTTAAAAATCGACAGACAAAATGCTCCCACAAATCCAAATCAAATATTTAAGACCAAAACCACTTAATGGTTACACCAAGCCATTGGGCACGCTGTCTATGAGGCAAGACGTCCATATGCTATCTTACGACAGCAAAGGGACAAAGAAGTGGTAATTTTCATTTGGCATGAAGACTGCTCACAAAGGCCACCAAACAGTCATTAGAGACAGGTTTCCCCTGTTCATTCGGGCTGACAGCTCCATCCCTGAGCACCCAACACCATCACAGCAGAAGTAATGCCTACAGCTTATTAACTCAGCTTATTAACTGGAAGGAGGAGTTTCTCAACTCCTGTTTCTTGAAGACCCATATTTGTTCAGAAGGAAACAGAGTCTAATCTATGAATTAGATTTAAATTTCCTAGAACGAGGGAGACAAAGGAAGTGAACTCTAAAGACACTTGGAATATTCTTTTCCTGCCCTTTAGTTCTGAATGGTGTCTCCACTTTCCCATCAAGCTATGACATTTTTTTAAAAATGCAAACAGAAAACAAGAAATATGATAAATTGCAAAATAACAGTGAAAATCAGAGCTGTGCCTGTGACTTCCTCTCTAACGGGGATAATAGTCTATACTCTAGATATATTTTGAAGATCGTGCCAAAAGGATTGGTTCCTAGACTGGCCCTGGTGAGTGAGAGAGAGGAGTCAGAGAGACCCCAAGGGATGGATGAGAAGGCGGCCATCGCAGGATAGAGGCTGTGGATGGAAGGGAAGCAGGGGAGCTGCTGAGACATGGTAAGCGGAGGCATCCAGCAGGCAGTTGGACACGCAAGCCCAGGTGCAGAAGAGACACACTGAGCCAGAGCAGGAAATCCGAGGGTGGTGGACTCAGAGACGGTGCCGAAGGCCAGGAGACAGGACGAGATCCTCAAAGGAGCGTAAGCAGAGAGGAAAGACTAGGATGACTGCAACCTTTCCAGGTTGGAGAGGAAGAAGCTGCCAAGGGGACGGAAGAAGCTGATGAGCGGCGCAGGAGGAACGCTGGGCCAGTGGGGAACCCTGGACGCCAGGGAAGAGAGGGTGTCAAGACGGGGAGGCGGGCCCAGGTCCCACACTCCTGACAGCAGTGAAGGGAGGCCTGGGCACGTGGCCTTACCGGAGCAGCTCTGGGGAGCGGCGGGGCTAAGGGCTCGAAGGGAGGCAGTTCACGAAGACGCGGGAGCCAGGCACCAGAGCCAGCGGGCAGGTGGGTCTGCGAGCCGTTCTGCTGCAGAGGGAGACGGAGAACCTGGGCAGCAGCCAGCAGGGAAGAGGCACGAGGGAACAGGGAACAAGTAAGCCCCAGAACAGCCGATGCCGGTGGAGATGACCCAGCAGGCAGACAGCTGACGCCCTGGGGGAGCAGAGGAGAACTGCTCTACGAATGCACCGAGCAGGGGAGCGGGGCGGAGGTCCTCTGCCCGTGGGGACTGACTCCAGGGGGAAGCCAGGCCAGCTCATCCTGGGGATGCTCAGGAAGGCAGATGGTGTGGGTGTGATACTGATGAATGAGTGGGCTGTGATCAAGTAACGGTAGCGATGATCAGACTAATTCTACTGCTTCTCAGAGATGGGAAGGCAAGACCCCTTACAGAGGGAAGAAACCACCCTGAACTCCAAGGTTCCTAATCATCTAAAAGAGATACATTTAACTCAAAAGAGGCGGTTTTAAATCAGAATGGTTTTTGACATGGGACTTCCCTTGTGGCTCAATTGGTAAAGAATCCGCCTGCAATGTGGGAGACCTAGGTTTGATCCCTGGGTCGGGAAGATCCCCTGGAGAAGGGAAAGGCCACTCCAACATTCTGGGCTGCAGAATTCTGGGCTGTACAGTCCATGGGGTTGCAAAGAGTCGGGCAAGACTGAGCGACTTTCACTACTACACTACATTTCTGACATATTGCTGCCTTTTGCTGAACAGGAATGGGGACTCCAGAGCAACTTTAAATCGGTTATAAAACATAAAAGAATTTATAAAATATGAAAGAAGCACATCTGAGTTGTAAGGTACAAATTTCAACCCCAGGATATACAAATGTTAATATTCTTGTCCCTAAGTTTCCTCTTCAGTCATGATCTGTTCCGTGCACCTTAACTCAAGACTCCAAAAGATACTTAACGAGCAGACAGTGACAGGGAATTCCCCAGTGGTCCAGTGGTTACAACCCTGAACTTCCACTGCCACAGGCAGACCCCTGCTCAAGGAACTAAGATCCCATTAGCCGCACAGTGTGTACCGCACCCCCCACAAAAGAAGCAATAGATGAAATGAATGGGCATGACTGTGTTCCAATTAACTTTATTCAAAAGAAAAGAAAACAGTGACGGTAAGAACAGGAATAATGTCACATAAAACCCTGCTTTATGTGCCGTGCCCTGTGCCAAGCGCTGTAATGCACCCGACTCACTGGACCAGCACAGCAAGCCTCTGAAGGAAGCACTACTACCATTTTTCCCCTTTTCACAGATGATGAAGCTGCAAGGAGAGAAGTTACCTAACTTGCCTGACAGTAAGTGGGAGACAGAATTCAAGCCCAGGTCTTGCTCTCACGAAACAGCAAAAACTCTTATGTTAAAAGTAGACATTTTAAGGTATCACATCAAGAACTCAGCCCAAGAATATCAATGTGGATAACAACTGTTTATATGAAACATAAAGATACTGATCTCCTCAGGTGGCAAAATGTCTCTACTTTCACCCAGGTTCAGCAGGTGGATAACACAAGCCCTTCAAGCACCTTGCTGGGGCTCAGGAGTTGCGACAGCCCGTCCTCTGTCACCAGCTCCTAACAGCAACTGTATAATCGAGGGAGAAGCAGAAAGAAGGCTGAAGCATGCTCTGTCCCAAGCATCCAGTTAACTTGGACGCCACAGTGCTTATGACGTATTACCACAGAGTGTTACCATAACTATCATCTATGTTTCTGGTAATTCAGACAGCATCAGAAAATAAGACATTGAGCTGAGACACTGCATGCTTCCAACAGTCTCTGCCATCATCACCTTTTTATTAATTTCACCTTCATCTGAATAAACACACTATTTTAGGCCCACCATCAAAAATATAAGATATCTTTGTAAATTTTTTTAATATTTAACTTAAACAAAATGTAGCTGAACTGGAAAAAAAAATGTGTGATAAACCACAAGCTGGGACACAGCCTCAGTCCCAGCATCTCCTCCCCGAGCCCACCCGCCTCCAGGACAGCCAACGCCTACCCCTCTCCCAGACGTCCGTGCTGGGGGCTCACACGGTGGTTCCCTCCGCCCAGAAATCCTCCCCAGGTAGGGGACACACTGCGGCCCTGCCCACACCCCAGCCTCTCAGTGTATTGAGGGCCAGAGACCTCAGCTAGCCCGGGCATCATGCCCCCTGTCCACTGGCGCCGGCCGACCAACATGGAGAAAGACTGATAAGTCTTCAGAGACACGTCTACCAATTGCTACATGAGGGACATGGTCTGAACCGTAAACCAAACAAATTATATATTTTTAAAGGTGTGACTTTCAAAGGCAGTTGACTACCTGAACACTGGATATTTGATGATATAAGGAATTATTGTTACTCTCTTGGTATAATAA
Source organism: Ovis aries (assembly GCF_016772045.2). Lineage (NCBI taxonomy): Eukaryota > Metazoa > Chordata > Mammalia > Artiodactyla > Bovidae > Ovis > Ovis aries. The sequence continues at coordinate 274,941,978 of NC_056054.1, read as the reverse complement.
AGACGTAGCGTGTATGAATACGCTGATGCATAGCATGGCCTCTGGGGGCTGCGTTACAGTGACACAGGATGGGGGGCTGCCGGGGAGGAGCACAGAGGAAGCGTGGCTGGCCCTTGGCGGTGACGGCCGAAGCCAACGGAGGGGCACGCCGGGTTCACCGCACCCTCCTCTCTATTTGCGTGTTTTCCACAGAAAGCAGAACCGTGAAAGCAGGTGAGCGAGTTAGATATGCCACAGGAAGGAGGCCGGATAGTGACGAATCAGCCCGCAAAATAAAACTTTCACTTTTATCTGCTTAAACATTATTTGGAATAGAACTTTGGAATGAACAGATATCATTAGAATAAAAAAATGCAGTGAAAAGCCATTGGATGCATTTTGAGATAAACGGAACTGAAACACACGGAAGTGAATTGATGCGAATTTATTTCATGCCATCATCATGAAGGCAGGTAAGTAAAACAGTCAAACTCCATCTGAAAGGGGTTACCCTGAAATGGTAAGTTTAGACCCTGGCTATTCCGTGACTTAGTACAAAAGCAGTCACTAAAACCTGAATGGTTGAATGTTGAAGGTTGAATGTTACATGTATGACCTCAACTAATTCTCCCCAAAGTCCAGGGACACCGATCTCCTCACTGTATGTGCGTAGTTAGAGACTGGGAAACGAAAACTGGTAGTTGATCCCACCTGGACGCCCACCCGAGCCAGCTAATGCCACAGCCTAAGTAATAAGCCCTTCCTTCCAAAGCAGCGCTCTGGGGAGCTGGCATCACCACCACCCTGTGCCTTGCTATAGCGCTGGCAAAGCCAAGCGCACTTGGGCAGAAAGTCTTGACGCTGATGTACATTTTCAGTCGCCTGACGACTAACACGTGTGACACCGCTGGGCTGCCCTCCTGCTGGTCACGGCTCTGCATGAAGTTGTGCACGCCTCCCCCAAGGTGCTCGTGATTCGTGACGCAAGTGACAGGCTAGTCTGCTCAACACGCACCCCGGTCCTGGGGATCCGGCTGTGCAAGAATCAAACTCACCCTCTAGAGCCTGCTGAGCACGATGGCCAAATCAGCAGCCATCCTTCCAGACTGTCGCGAAAAACACAGCAGAACACAAAAACTATCAACTGACAAGTTCAAAAAAACGTAATCGTTAGTAAAACCCACAATTTCAAAATTTCCTTTCACGGGACAAAGCTTCGATTAAAACCATAAATAGAGAGGAGGATGATAAGGAACCCCCAAACTAAACTAACGTAAAAGTCAAACTCATTTTTAGGTAGCAGCACATGAAAATAATTCATCTGAGTTGCCAAAGGAAGGAAACAGGATTCACAGCTTAAAAGGATGATCTCTTCCTTCAACTCTGCAACAGGGGAAATAAAGAGGAAAAAAACACCCTCCAAGTCACCACTGAGCTTCCCCAAGTCTGCAACCGCATGGCTATGTTTTAGACTGGGTGGAGTAGAGAGTAAATAAACACAGCCGCTATTTTTAGCATGCTTTTCCTGGACACTCTGAAATTCCCAAGTCACAAACTATTGCTTGTTATCATTTAAAGTCGATATTTACTCAATTCATAGAATCAGGAGGAGACATATATAAGCTCCTACATAAAGCTGACTTAGTTTAGAAAATAATTTATTACACAGAATGTATTATATGTTCATAAAACAAACTAGAAAGAATGCTTAAAATATTTTCCACTGACTATACTCAAAAGAATAAACCTTACTAAATTCTGTAGAATATTAATTCCTGGAATTAATACAATAAATTTTTAATTTTTAAAACTCAAATCTTACTACAGTTTTGAAAATGAACTCCTTTGCAAATTTGAACAGTAAAACAAACCTATACTGAAGACGTAAGGTACATATTTCCTAACATAAACTTCTTTCCAGAGCTTACATTCACAATACAACCAACGGCTTCTTGAAAACGCAAGCTGTGTATCACCTAACACAAACTTCTTTCCAAAATTTACATTCACAATACAACTAACTGTTTCTCTCAACTTTACTTAAGAATAACAGGTTGGAAGTAAAAAGAACAAGTTTATTTGGATATTCCACCTCTTCCATTATTTTAGAAAGAAAATCAGGGCCAATTCACCCACTGGGCAGTAGACACAACGCTTAAGACCCCTACTCCTAAAGGTTTTATTTTAAAACTAGAAGGAATAAAAAGAAACCTTAAAACGTTTTCATATATAACATGAATAGATTTGTCTCCACACCAACATAGTTGCAAAATATAACTTTAAAAGTCTCTTTTTCTTTCATGGAGATGTTCGTGTGTGCTCAAGTCAGGTCCAACCCCATGGAGTGTAGCCCGCCAGACTCCCCTGTCCATGGACTTTTCCAGGCAATGATACTGGAGCAGGTTGCCATTTCCTTCTCCAGGGGATCTTCCGCACCCAGGGATCGAGCCCGCGTCTCTTGCGTCTCCTGCATTGGCACGAGGGTTCCTTACCAGCTGAGACACCAGGGAAGCCATTTCCATGGAGGACGGAGCCACTTTCCAAGGGAAAGGAGCTGGGCTCACATCAGTGATTCCGCAGCAGCCCAGCTACACACACGACTCTCTTGTCCCAAATGCCTTTCCCTTTGGGCCTGGGCTGTGTTCCTCAGAGCAGAAGACGGTTAGGGGCGCCCTGGCTGGGCCCAGAAAGTCATGGGCAAGGACCCCCTCCCATCTCCCGTCTCCTTCAAAGACTGGGGCGGGGTCAGAACTAACTGGTTCCCCACACACTCACTGCCTGTACTCGGAGGAGGCTTAACCACAAGCAGAGCCACCACAGCAGTCGCCCTCTGAATCGATTTTTGTTTTTCGATGCCTCTAAAAACACTTTGCATACAACTGATGGCATCATTGGAAATTCACTTCCTTCACATAGAAAATTTTTTAAAACTTTGTAAAGAATAATACCTCTCACTCTCATTTTAAATACAAAATTAACTGGTTGCTTTCAAGAAAACGGAAATATATCTAAATAGTGCATGTGAAACAGAAGGGACACCACATTCTAAAAATTTCAGGGAAAAAAGGCAGCTCCTTTGCTTTGATACTGCGGGTGAAACGGAGTCCTCTGTTTTCCGACCGTCAAGCTGCCCTGAGTCCCAGCCTCCGTGTGATGATACGAGGCGCGTGGTGCCGGCGGCCCCTCAGCCCAGCAGGCCAGGACCGGCGGGGCGAAGGGGTGAGGAGCCCCCACCTCTCTCCCGGGTCCATTCACATCACTGCCCGGGACCACGCACACACAGGTGCTGTCCCTGTCACAAACCAGAAGGCTCGATCCGCACGTCCCCGTAAAACCAAAACAACCTTCAGAAGCACCCCGGGGAGATTCCTGGAGCCTGCCCCAGCGGCGTCCGGCTCGCAGGCGGCCGGCGGCATCCAAAGCCCGCACCTGGGCAACAGGCCTCACTCCAGGGCCGGGTCCCCACCAAGCCGGCTCACCAGGAAAGGCCTCCGGTGGGAACAGGCGTCCCCCGTTCTCCCAACAAAGGTGCGTTCCGACACGTGCACGCGCTGCTCACACTGGCCCTCCGTGCTGACCAGGGGATCTCTGCGGTCTTCGCTCAGGACCTCTAAAGGTTAGAGGCCTAAAGGTTAGAGGAAGGTCAGGGCCTGGCTCAGGCCGAGCGGACAGCTCCGCAGGCCTCGGGCGTGCGCCGGGGCCCCGGCCAGCAGGCTCTAACAAGGCTGGGCAGGGGCAGAGAGAGCTGCAGGCTCCCGGGATGCGGGGACCAGCTCCCCGGGCCCGGGCGCTGCCCCCTTCACGGGGCCCAGGGGGGCTTCCCATCACAGCTCTGCATGACAGAGGCCTCCGTGGCCACAGCACTCTCCGAAAAGCCATCACCAAAGACGAAGTCTCTGAAGCTCCACGCACACCTAAGGGGGCCTGGATAAAGGATGCTTGCTCGCGGGCTCACTCAGGTGGAAGGGACCCGTCCTGCCAAAGCCTGCTGCCAAGTTCTAGAAACACAAGCCGACACAGGCGGCTTCTGTCCTCGCCCCGTGCACGGCCAGAGGCCCCGCCGGGACAAAAGCGGCCCAGCTGCCCGGCCCGGCGCAGCATCTCCCACCCAAGCCTGCCTCGCCTCTGCCCGCTGATCACCCCTGGGCAGCCCGCCGCACGCCAGCACAGGCCTCCCGTGAGTCTGGAACAGGCAGGAGAGGAAGCAGGGAGGGCCGCGCCCGGCTGCCCTCGGCATCTTCCAGCGTCAGAGGAGGCAGGCGCCCAGCATCCCTCCGCAGGCAGCGCCTGTCAAGGGCGCCTGAGGCAGCTCCAAGCCTAGAGGTCCCTGCAGGGGTCACCCAGCCCAGGCAGAGGGTGGCTCCACCCCGCCTGACACTCTCTGGTGTCAGCACGGTCTCGGGCTATCTGTGACACACACAATAATAATAATTTCCTTCACAGAAGCAAGTTTCGCTGAGAAAGAAATCCACGAGACGACGGCAAATCATGGATCACAGAACGAGAACCGCTGTCCTCATCTAAAGACAGTTAGAATCCAAACGGGAGCCTTAAAGGAAAATAGTTTCTGCACGCGGATTCTCCTTTTCAAAACGCTTAAAATGCTTCTTCCCCTCTGGGTCATGGATAGCCCCGCTGCCGACTCCTAACACCTTTCCTTCAGGAGACAAATGTCTCTGAGCTGGACGCCAATTAAATTTTGCTTTGCCAACATAAGTGAACCAAATGCCTGGCAAGTAGCCATAAAAGACTCTCAGAGATTAACTGGAGGTTGAGGGGAGAGGCAGATGAATACCAAGATACCCGGAACAATTCCATCCAAACCATTTCAGAATGAAAATTAGAAAGCTATACTAGAGCCAAACCATTTTAATTCAATCAGCCTGTGTTCTTGCTATAGAAATCATGCCTTTATTTAGCTTTAATAGTGATATATATATCAGGAGGAGGGCATGGCAACCCACTCCAGTATTCTTGCCTGGAGAATCCTATGGACAGAGGAGGTTGGTGGGCTACAGTCCATGGGATCGCCAAGAGTTGGACATGCCTGAGGGACTAAGCATATATCAGAACCTATCATTTCTTCAAAAAAAATAAAGGTGAACGCAAGCATTCCTTTCTTAGGAAAGAAGGGCTGCTATAACTTCTTAAGCTTTCCACCTCCTTAAAAAAAAAAAAACTCTTTCATCCAGACTGACTCCTTGACCACAAAGGAAGGAGAATGGACGCGGCACCGCACGCCAAGCTAAGGCGCTCCAGACGAGAGGTGTGGGTGGCCGTGGGGCGTGAGCCGGGCGACAGGGCGACAGGGACAGGTGTCATGAGGACAGCTGTTTCCGGGGCTGGAGGGCAGGGGTGAGCCGGGGAGTCACGGGGAGGCCCCCGGCGACGCTGCGTGGCTGCGGGCAGGGTCAGGATGAGGCCCGATGGGGGAGGAAGCCCAGCACCCATGGGCCCCGAGGACCCACACGGAGGGCAAGGGCGGGGGTCAACGCCCAGCGGGGCCCCGGTGCAGGGGGCACTGACACTCCTGGAGGCCTCCGCCAAAGACCGGAGAGGGAGGGGCTAGGAACCTGAGTGCGTCTACGTAACCATGGAGACAGACGCACAGGAGCAGAGGCTGGGACCTGGCGGCCGGTGCGGGAAGAGGCAGCCCCCAGCACACTGGAGGGGACACCGGCTGGAGCATGGGTCCCAAGGACGAGGCCGGGGGCTTCCATAAGAAGCACGGGGTAAGACACATCCAAGGACAGGGGCAACGAGGCGAGAGCAGGGCCACTCGCAGCTCATCCTGCCAACACAGGCCCACTGGTGGGCCGGCCAGCCGCCCAGACTAGGGGCTGCAGAGGTGGGTGGTGGCAGGCGGGGTTGTCCCCCCAGCTCCAAGGAGGCCAGCCTGTGGCCTCCTCCCCACAGCTCATGTGGCCCCTCCCAGAAGCACACACAGCCCCCCACATCCTGCAGGGTCTCTGGTCTGGCAGGGCGGGGGGCAACAGCTTCCACGTGGTCCTGGAGGCAACAGGTGGCCTCCAAACGACCAGACAAGACGCTATCACACCTTCCTGAGATGACTGGTAGGACCCACTCAGTGCAGAAATATTTTTTGCTAACTTCAAGGACGTCCAGACGCTCGGTCTTATCAGCAGAAGCAGGGAAGCGGTTGGCTTATCTAAGCAGTATAGGAGCAGGGCACACACAGAACATTCACGGCATTAAACGCGAGGCCCCTTCACAGCTGAAAGGGAGCTCATCGGTGTTTCCATCAGCTGGACGGCCCACCACCTCAGGGAGCAGCTTCCCAAAGAGCACCGTTCCAGGACCTGGTTCTGTTTTGTGTCCTGTTAATCCAGCAGGTGAGGAAGGCAGGGCCACCATCCCAGCTGACAGACACAACTGTGAAGGTCCCGGGGTGGCGGGGGCAGGGGAGGCCAAGGCCACAGGGCGGGGACCTGGGGCCAGAGCCCAATCTTGCTAACGCTTCACGTGACCCGGGCGATCTTTGCACACGTGGGTCAACTCTTCCACCTGTTAAACAGGGACACAAGAGAGCTGAGAGTGCAAACTGAGCTGGTGTTAACAACGCCTAGTGGAGATGAAAGACCTATGCAAACGTGAGGTGTTATTAGCTTACACAGGAACCTTCCTGTTTTGTTTTTAATTATGAAGTACCATTACCATCATTTTTTGTTTCCATAACATCTTGCTTTATGAGTTTTAAAGTTATTTCCAAACATCAGGACAATCATGAAGTGAGTAGGTTAACACAGCTTTATTTCAACGTATTGAGAATATAGTGAGATACAGAGAATTTCACTGATTTTCTTAAAAGTCAAAAATACGATCTAAAGTTCAGATTCGTTATCATCTTCAATGGGATACTCCCTACGAGAATAAAATAAAAGTGTAATTTGTAATTCCATTAATTAAAAATTGTGTTGTCTTTTTTAATCTATTGAAAAACACTGCAAATTCATAAATAACTGCATTTAAATGATTGCTACCATCTTAAGAGGCTTCCTAAATTCTCTCTGAACTGTTACTTTGTCCAAAAAAAAAAAAAAAATGGAGGTCATTACCTTTAGTATCACAGTCCCTGCTCAGGTCATAATGGACCCTTTCACAACTCCCGAGATGAAGACCTCACTAGCTCTGTCCTGGGCATGACTATGCAGGCCAACTCACCAGCCCTGAGCGCTAAAAAGCAACAAAAGTCACTGGCTGGGGGGTGAGGCATGAAGCCTGGGGTCACACGTTTCCACTTGAAACCGTACGCAAACCAAAGCCAGAGTGGAACAGATCAAAAGTATGAAACCAAAACACGATATTCAAATAAGGTGGAACCAGGAGTACTGAAAACAACACCGTAAATTACAGACGATGAGAGAGGTGAGAAATTAAACTCGACCTTCAAAACAGGGTGTACAGTGCGTCACCGAGCTTCAGTCAGGTCCAACTTTTTCCGACCCTGTGGGACTGTCTCCAGGTGATTCTCCAGGCAAGAACATTGGAGGGGGTTGCCATGCCCTCCTCCAGGGGATCTTCCCGACCCAGGGATCAAACCTGTGTGTCCTTCACATCTCCTGCACTGGGAGGTGGGTTCTTTGCCACTAGCCCCACCTGGGAAGTCCTTAAAATACAGTAGAGTCCTTCATTAGGATTTCAAAGATGGAGACTGAATTCCGTGTACACTAACAGGAACAGCACAGGCCTTTCTCACGCAAAGAACTGAACAGACAGTGAGGCGGCAACGAGCGAATCGTGTAGATAAAGGGATCCCCTCGAGATCCGTGCGGGTTTTACCAACCACATCGGTCACTCAGAAAGTACTGACCCAAGCGTCACCTAAGAATCCGCACCTTCCTCAACACTGCCAGCCAAGAATCCGCACCTTTCGTGTGCAAAAGAGGGCACGGTGGAGTCCTCTCGGTGCCTGGAACAGCCCATCAGGCGGAGGCACGAACCCCAAACCAGAGCCCCGGGCTCCCCATTCGCAGCCCCCGGGCCCACAGACCGGTGCCCTGAGCACCAGAACTGGGGTCTCCGTCTTGAGTCTGAGCCTGTGCAAAGAAACCCAGGAGCGCAGCCTCCGGCCTGCCTGAAGCTCTTCTGTTGATGGTGTGAAACAGAAGCCCAGGCGGCTCTGTTCAGATACGGGAGAGGAGCACATGCCCGGGCTAACCGCGCCCTCCACCCACGACGTGGCTCCTGCTGCCAGGCGGACAGACGCTGGGTTCCCGAGGTGCCCGCGCTGCCCCAGGCCCCAGCCGCGTCTGCGGGCGCCGTCTGCACGGCTGGCCCTGTCTGTCTGCGGGCGCAGTCCTCAGGGCCGGCACTGTCTGCCCGCGGGCGCTGTCTGCAGGGCTCCGCGCCGCTCCAGTGGCCGCAGCCCCTGGCCGGTCCCCGGGCCGAGCTCCCAGCCCCGCCAGAGGAAACTGGCCCCGACCGCTGGGTGTGGGAGGGCGTCACCCCGGCAGCCAGGCGCGCACAGCGCGCGGAGCTGACCACACCTCCCCTCACGCCTCTCTTCTCCCCTCCGCAGCGCGGAAAGCACAGCCTCCTGAGAGGCGTGCTGTCTGGGCACAGCCCTGGCGGCCCCTGGGTTGGGGCGGGGCACAGGCCAGCCAGGACGCTGATCCTGCAAGCCCCCCACCTCCCATCTCTGGCCTCACCGTGGCTGGTGGGGGCCTCCAGCCGGATGGCATCTCTTCAAACCAAGCCGCACAACGACATCCTTCCTGCAGCCTGGTGAAGAAGAGGTGGGCACTACCCCCCTGGACATCACCTATGGGCCCCACAGCCCCTGGGGCCCCAGGAACAGCAGGTCTGGGCGTCGCCAGGCACCCTGGGTCGGGAGCTTGACCGCATTCTGTGACTCTGCGGACGGCTCCGTCTGCGCCACCTCCCTCCTTGCTTGAGCCTTGCTGTCTGGCCCAAGCAGCAACGAAGGGGACGCGGGATGAGCTCGCCAGGGTGAGAGAGTGGCCACGCAGGGGGACGCCTCTCCACTGAGCGGGGGGCCGGCGGGGCCACCTGCCCACCTGCCTCGCGCTGGTCCACCCTCCAGCATCAATGGCAGGTATTCTTGGGTGGGGGGGCGCAACATTTAACGGTTTTAAGATACTCTTGAACACTATTTTCTGGGCTTCCCTGATGACTCAGTGGTCAAGAATCTGCCTACCAGTGCAGGGGATGTGGGCTGGGGAAGATCCCACGTGCCGTGAAGCAGCTAAGCCCCTGTGCCCCAACTACTGAACCTGCGCTCTCGAGCCGGGGAGCGGCGACCACTGAACCCACGGGCGGCGACTACGGAAGCCTGTGGGCCCCGAGCCTGCGCGCGGCAGCGAGAGAAGTCACCGCAGTGAGCAGCCTGGGCCTTACAAGAGCAGCCACCCCGCGTTGCTACTGGAGCGGCCCCGCCCACCAGAAGCCCTGGAGAAAAACCCTCAGGCAGCGACGGAGACCCAGCTCAGCCAAAAACAAACAAGATTTAAAAAACAAGAAAAGCAATACTTTCTTCCCTTACAGAGAAGACGGGTAAGATCTGGCTAATTACACCAGAAGAAAGAAAACCCTGCAGTTCTTAGCTTGATAAATATTAGCGAGTTCTAAACTTTCACAGAAAGATTGTAGGCTTTTTTCCCCAATGAAGGTTATAGCTCATTTCCACTCTTCCTCCCATTTACAAATGAGTAAATAAAAGCTACGATCAGAGGTGTGCTAATTAGGTAGACATACCCGGGTCCCAACCACGCTCAGGAAGGCCCGAGGACACTTCCCTGCTGCAGACCGTGGACCCTCCAGAGGAGGGGGTCTCCAAAGACTAAGGCTTCTCACATCACCTCTCTTCCTCAGGGCCCACTGAGGGCAAGGGGACTCAAGCTTCTCTTCTGGAATATCCACGCACAGTATGGAAGAGAGAAAAGACTGACCTACATGGACGAGCATGAAGGGCGGTGGTCGGTCAAGTCCCAGAGAGAGCTCATCATCAAGTTATGAAGGGCACACGGATCCCTCCCATCACTGCTCTGCCGTCAACAAACCAGAGTTTGCAGATGTTCGGGGAGTTCGGTGGCCATTTCTCCTGACCACAAGGAAAAGGCTACAGCCTTCAGAAAGGAGGCGTTCGCCCTAAGGTCACCCAGCCCCACTCTTGGCCCACCACTGTGCGGCGCACTGAAGCGTCACCAGCAGAAATTACCCGCACAGACAGCTGTCTTCAAGGTTCGAGGTACAATCTTCCCCGAGCAAACAGCGTTTTTACTACATGTCGCCCCCTGAGGTGGTTAAAGGAAACGTGAGACCTCATTTCAGCAAAGTTTGAAATGTGCAGTCGCCTCTCTCTAGAAACAGTGACCATGCCTCAGTCAAATGCGTTCTTTCAAAAACCAGTCTTCCCGCGGAGGTTCTTCTTCCATAACAGAATGCCCGGGAACTCAGAGCTCTCCTCTTGCGAGGGACGGCAAAGGGCCTAGAGATGGACCAGGAGACAGGAGCTGCAGCGTGATGATCAGTCCAGGTAGGCTGAGGCTCCAAGGAAGGAACCCTGGGTCTTTTTGGCACTGATGCAACCTACGCCTTTATCTGGAGCCAAAGTACGTTCATAGGGTACAGTGATTAGCACGCAGGGCAGACCGTCACTTTCACGCGTAAGTTGGTTTTTCCAGATTTGACCTGACGAAGCAAAGTATCAGCTGCGGAAAAAGGCAGCTCGACTCCTTGAAGGAGAGGCTCCGCTGAGGCAGCTGAAGGCTGGACCCCACCCCTGCTCCCCACCAGCCACAGGACCACCAACCACCTAACCTCCACGATTCTGGGGCTGCCTGCTCACTCATACCTAACAGAGCCAAAGAGTCCAAGACCCAACACAGGAGAAAGGACCCAGCGTTTCTGAACCCTGGCCACATTCTCAAATCTCCCAGGGTGCCTTAGGAAAACCCTGGAAATTCTGATTTCATTGGTTTGGAGTGGATCTGCACATTAGTATGTTTTAGAATCCTGGTTAATTCAGTGCCCTAAGAATTTCAGCGGGACCCATTTGAAGAGCTAGTGCTCTCCCAACCTGAAGGAACATTTCGATGGGACAAGATATTAATAAATGCCAGGAGAGCCAAAACTCTGCTGACCGCCTGTGACCCCAGGTAGGTTGCTCTTCGGTGGTCAACCCCAAACTCTCGCTTTCGTCTATGACCTTGGATAACTGGTTTCTGTTGGTTCACTGCTTTTGAGACCAGGAGTGCTCTCGAGAAAACTCTTACACGGAACAGGTGCTCCACAGATGAGCGCTTCTCCAGGTTTTGCGCGAGCGGCACAGTTTCAAATATCAAACCTGTTGCGTGCACCCGGAGGCATGGAAACACGCAGAATCACACCACGGCAATCGTCAAAGCCCGCGGCGACCACAACAGTGCCGGAGGACAGCAGTAACCGAAAGGCTGCCGCCCTTCCCCAGGCCCGGCTCCTGCATTGTTCCCAACGCAGCTCAGGAAGGATCCCACCCGAGCGCTCTTTCTCAGCCGGTTCCCACCTGCCCTCCACAGCATCACGCAGCTCGGGCTTCCGCCAGGTCACACCACAGCCTGAGTGACCCTCTGCAGCCAAAAGCTGGTCTCCACATTTATCAACAGGACAGCCAGAGAGTGTGAAAGGCACCGTCCTAAACAGTGCAGGGTGAAGCAACCTGTAAGCATTTGACTTTGATCAATATTCACAATTGTGCAAATCAACTTATTTGTTGATTTGCAGAAAATCAACCCCCAGAAAAATTTAGAGGCATACACACTTCAACGGATTTTCACAAAATGGAACCTTCACTCTCAGACCCAGCAACCAAAACAACTGACGGCCCGAAGCCCCTTGGGTCCCTGCCTGCCAGTCGTGAGTCTTAAATGGGACCATTATGACGACTTCTAGGCTTTTCAGGTGGCTCAGGGTTAAAGAACCCCCCTGCCAAGGCAGAAGACACAAGAGTTCGAAGCAAAGTTCAGTCCCTGGATAGGGAAGATCCCCTGGGGAAGGAAATGACAACCCACTCCAGGACTCTTGCCTGAAAAATCCCAGGGACCGAGGAGCCTGGCAGGCGACAGTCTATGGGGTCGCAAAGAGTCAGACACGACTCTTGCGTGTCTCACGCATGATGACTTCTATCCCAGCACAAGTGACCTTGGCTGTCTCTGTGCTCTGCATAAATGCTGCTGCTGCTAAGTCCCTTCAGTCGGACACGACTCTGTGCGAGCCCATAGACAGCAGCCCACCAGGCTCCGCCGACCCTGGGATTCTCCAGGCAAGAACACTGGAGTGGGTTGCCATTTCCTTGCATCCTTTTGCGTCAGCCTCTTTCCCTCAACATTATCTCAAGGGGCGAGAGTGCGGTCATCAGCTCTTTCTGCCCTCCCTGTCTCTCTCCTCATAGTATTCCATTGTGTGATATGCTTATTTCACAGGACAAGCATTTCGGTTGGTTCCAGTTTGTGGCTGTTATGTCTAACGCTGCTACAAACATTTTTATACATGTCTTTTGATACCCAAATGGACTAATTATCTGTTGGGCATACACCTAGTAAGAAAGACAGTGTGGTATGAACAAAAGAATAGGCAAACAGACCAATCTAACAAAATAGACTCAGAACAAACCCACACATATAAAGTCTTTTGATATATGACAACAGGCTGATGCGATGCAATGGAGGAAAATGGTATTTTCAAATAAATGGTGCTGGATAAATTAATTGCATGCTTATACGGAAAGAAAACTCTTGACCCCCACCTCATACCATAAAAATAAATAAATAAATTCCAGATACATTGGAGATCTAAATTTGAAAAATAAATTTTCTAGAAGTTAAATAGATGAATATCTTCATGGTCTTAAATATCTTAAATAGAATACACACACACAAAAAAAAATGACAACCACAAAGGAAAATGCTGATAAACTGGATTTCACTAAAATTCAGTTCAGTTCAGTCGCTCAGTCCTGTCCGACACTTTGCAACCCCATGAATCGAGAACTATTACTCATTAAGAGGGGCTTCCATGGTGGCTCAGGTGGTAAAGAATCTGCCCGCAATGTGGGAGACCCGGGTTCGATCCCTGGACAATATGATCCCCTGGAGAAGGGAATGGCAACCCACTCCAGTATTCTTGCCTGGAGAATTCCATGGACAGAGGAGCCTGGGAGGCTACAGTCCTTGAGACTGCAAAGGGTCAGACAGTACTGAGCAACTGACATTCATTAAGAAGTATCCCTTAAGACAGTGAAAAGTCCCACACTAGAAGAAATGTTCCATATACATATGACACAAAAGGCATAGCCAGAAAATGTAAAGAAGTCCTACAAATCCATTTTTTAAAATACAAAAACCCAATTTTTTTATATGTGCAAAAGACTTGAACAGACATTTTACAAAGCAAAATATACTAATGGCCAAGAAAACATGAGAAGTTGCTCAACATCATTCATCATCAGGGAAATGCAACCTAAAGGCCGGTGAACAAAAATTAACGCAAAATGGATCAGAGAGCTAAATGGAAGACCTGCCCCTATAAAACTCTTAGAGGAAAACAGAGGCAAAATACTCTTTGCATAAATCGCAGGAAGATTTTTTGATCCACCTCCTAAAGTGATGAAAATTAAAACAAATATAAACAAATAGGATCTGATTAAACGTAAAAGATTTTGCATAGCAAAGGAAGCCATAAACAACAAAAAGATAACCCTCAGAATGGGACAAAGTATGCGCAAATGAAGCATCCCACAGGAACTAAACTCCAAAATATACAAACAGCTCATGCAGCTCAATACCCAGTCAAAAATGGGGGGAAGACCTAAACAGACATTTCTCCAAAGCAGACACACACATGGCCGACAAACACACGGGAAAACACTCAACGTCTCTCATTATTAGAGAAAGGAATGCGATCAGAACTATAAGGAGCTATCACCTCACACCGGTCGGAATGGCCATTATCAAAAAACCTACAAACCATCAGCGCTGGAATGGGTGCAGAGAACAGGGAAGCCTCCTACACTACTGGGGAGAATGTGCGTTGGCGCAGCCTCTATGGAGAGCAGGATGGAGGTTCCTCAAAAGAAACCAAAACTAGAACCACCACAGGACCCAGCAACCCCACTCCTGGGCATACACCCAGAGAAAACCGTCATTCCCAAAAGACACATGCACCCCACCGGCCCCTGCAGCACCGCTCACAGCAGCCAGGACCTGGAGGCCGCCTGAATGTCCACCAGCAGAGGGAAGGACAGAGATGCGGCGCGCACGTGCAACGGAACGTTACTCCGCCACGCCACGGGACGAATCGGCGCCACTTGCGCAGCTGGGGACAGACGTGGAGGCTGCCATACAGTAACAGAGAGAAAAGCAAGCGCCGCATAAAGTCGCTATACGTGGGATCTGAAAAATGGCACAGGTGATCTTACTTGCGAAAGAAACAGAGACACAGAGGCAGAGAACAAACTCGTGGATGCCAAGGAGGGAAATGCGGGTGGGACGAACTGGGAGATTGGAGCTGACACAGACGACCGCCGAGGACCCGCCGCACAGCACGGGCTCCCACTCAGTGCTCTGCGGCGACCCAGACGGGAAGGAAGTCTAAGAGGGGACGCAGGCATGATGCTCACACAGCGGACTGGCGCTGCTGCGCACCACTGCAGAGCAGCCATACGCCTACAAAAATCAAAAAAAAGTCAATAACTGAAACTATCAAAACCCCTGGAAAAAAAGAATGAGTGCTAGACTACAATATCCCACGAGGAACAGCTTCTAAAATAAAGTGTATTTATTTAAAAGATAAAATAAAGGCCACTCTGAGATACACTTACATAACCATCACAGGTACAATTTAAAAACAACAAAACCACCAACAATGCCAAGAACTAGGAGGCATTTAGAGCAATTAGAACTCACGTAACCCGATAGGTGTGTCAGTTGATTTTGTCAGGAAAACCACACGATAATATTTACTGAAGCGGGATATACACATATTTTATGACATAGCAATTCAACTTCCAATACCATTTTAAAGTACAGAAAATACATTTATGGGAATATACATAAAAAAGCCAGAGAAGGCCTTCAAAGAACCTGTAAATCTCTTCCAACAAACCACCAAAAACTCCAAAGACAAACACATCCTTTAAACCCATATTACATCAAGAATTCTATTAGCTCCAATATGAAAACCTCTGAATAATTCTATTTGTATTTAATATAATCTATTAGCATGGATTAATAGAAATAAAAGCCTAAGCAACTCACTGTATTTCCTCCAAGAACAAACAGTAAACCATTTTAACTATTAGAAAAATTACATCTACTTATGCCCACAGGATATCAGCGCTTAGAAGGAAGATAAAAAATCACAAGTAGCAGGGAACTGTATGGAGAGAGTCACAGAGCTTGTGATTCTAATGGTAGCTGCAAACGAGGTCACTTATCCCTCTGTGGCCACACTAATTGGTCAAAAGCAACAGAAGCCTCATCAGCAACCTCCATAAAAACAGGCTGCCCAGCCTGGGCACTTTCAGTTTAGAGCGCAGCCACCTGCCGCCCATCAGTCTCTCACGAGACAGCACGCGTGCCAACCACCACTAGGCGATTCGGTTTGCTCTTCATCTTTCCTATTTATAAACAGCCTTCAGAGTATATGCTCTCGCGAGCGCAGCATGTGTACACACACGGCTATCTATAGCAAAAAAACAAATTCTCAAAGATAGATGTTTGGAAGGCCACATCTTGTGCCATTAATACTCACATACTGCAGTATTACATAACAACTTTTTTCCAATTCTGTTATGCTAATATGCAAATAGATGAACTCAACCATAGCTAGAAGCTAAATGTACTGATCAGTATGGCCTTGTGCATCTCTAACTACAAAAGAATTTTACATGATCTCTTTCCGCTCTAAAAATCCCATGAATCTACATTATTAATCACTTTTAAATCCAGCTGCTCAGTTTCTGGGGTGGTAATATCCGTTATTCCCAAATCCATATATTCACTGTACTCCAAGAAGATGCCTGAATACTGAATTCACAGCAAGGAAGGTGCTAAAGGCATATTCTGAAATTTTATAATTACTTGACAATCCCAAAACAATAGTAGGGATAGATGTCACCCCAAAAAAACTCACCTAAAAACAAATAGTTACTATTATCTGCTTTAACTTCCAGGACCCTAAAAAGTGTAACTCAAATTTGTAAAAGAAAAAAAAAAAAAAAGGAAATGATCCCCTTCCGTTAAGCTTTGAAATCCATCAAAGGAGAGCAGAGAGAACAAAACTCTGGTTTGCAGATCTTACATGACCCTGTGGGGTGCACGACTAGACTATGGCTACAGCCTTTTATTGGTTGGGCCACGCTGGCTTCATCTCAAGATTCAGCTACAAGAGGTCCAGCTTTTTAAATGAAAAATCAGCCGTATATTTTAGGACTGGTAGAACTGACTCTGACCGAGGAACCCGAACAGCTTGGACGAACAGGAAAACAAGGGAAAAGTCAGGTCTACATTAGAGAAGATGAAGTGGAAAGGGAGAAAGGCAGGCAGAGCGTGGGCTTCCAAGTCCATCGCAGCGGGCTGGGCGTTGGCTCAGCCCCGCAGGCTTCGTCATCTTGCCTGGAAACCCTCACAACTTGAGGAACAGGCTTCCTTGCGCATAAAAAGGGACCAACAACCGCTCCCCCACGATGAGGGGCGACTTGTGTGAGACAAGCGCGTGTCCTGGTAGCTCATCCTCACCAGTCCTTGAGTCGCAGTGAAAGGTCGAATGGCAGGTAGAAACGAAATGGAAAGGTAGCCGCTCACGTCATGTCAGCATCGGGGGGCACGATATGCTGAGGG
This sequence comes from Ovis aries, assembly GCF_016772045.2. Lineage (NCBI taxonomy): Eukaryota > Metazoa > Chordata > Mammalia > Artiodactyla > Bovidae > Ovis > Ovis aries. The sequence continues at coordinate 274,925,143 of NC_056054.1, read as the reverse complement.
AGTCAAGGCTCCACCTGCGCAGCTCTGGCGCCCAGTACGCTGTGTCCTTCCTGCATTTCCTTCTTTATTATTAACGCTATACAGCAGGCACTTCCGATGGATATCTCTGAAGAGTACAGTAACAATGGCGATGAAAGTTTAAGCAATTTAGTTCTTCAACAAAAACCAAAAATATCAACGAAACCAAATACCAAAAACTGTATTTAAATGCCTTAACAAACGGTAAAGCTCTCCCGCCATGCTTTTTAAACTCTGTGAGCAGAACGTAAGTCCAAAGAATTTCAAAGATCTGTTCTTATTTCAGGGGCACAAAAGGAACAGGTCATTTATATTAACATCTTGCAGAACGGTTCTGGAACCAACCAAAGTCCCGGATCCAACTTAAATGAAGGTACTTCCATTTCCAAAATTATGTATATGAAATATACATTTCTTCTTTGAAATACACAGCCCACGGAGTTTCATATTCCAATCGAAACCAGCTGGAGCTACATCTAAACAACATCTTCATCAAACTCCCAAGGTAAGTCACGTCATTTGTGCCCACTTATTCACCAGGGCACACGTTCGCTGAAAAATATATACTTAAATACAGGCTTTCCACAAGACATTAAACTAAGTGTCTTCATAAGCTCAAGGTGAATAAGGTGAGTGACCCATACATTAAGCATCAGCATACAGGCAGAGGGCAGATGGGAGGCAGAGTCTATGGAGAGCAACGGGTGACTGAGCCAAGCCCTGGGGCAGAACTAGAGCTGAGAAGAGAGAGGCCAGGGCAGGCTAGGTTCAGGCACAGAGCGCCGTTTCCTGGGGCTTCAGCACAGGGTGTTGCAAAGGGCTCCTGAGAAGCAGATAAGCAGGGCGGCCACCTTGTTTATCATCCAAGCTGGGACCCCTTCGAGAGTGGAAGGAGGCACTCTTAACAATTTCGTCAGGACAAAAGGTGTAAAATCCAGACTGTCCTGGGCAAACCAAGACACGTGGGTGCTTGGCTCAAGAAAACTAATGTCCAGCGCCCTCCGACGTTTGAAGTGGAGCTATTTAGGTATGTGCTCCGTTATAATGATGTATCAAGATTTCCAAAGGCACCGAAACAAAAGTCACTCGCGAAGCATCTTGAGGATACGTCTGCGAAGTTTATTGGGGTACATTCTTTCTATCTCAAAACTATAAAGCTTTCAAAATGGAGATGGCAGTGTTAGCGATCTCCATTTCAAAGGAAGCCAAATGAGTCTGCGCATCTCAGGATCAACTCTAAACGAGAGAAACTAAAAATCAGAAAAACAAGCATATGGGGGGACTGCTTATCGAGTGTTTATCACTGGCCACATGCTGCTCTGAATAGTTCACGTACATCATCTCATTTAATCTCCATGACAACAGTTCAGGGGAGATTTCTTTATCTCTATTTTAGAGACAGATTAAGTAGACACACAGACTTAAATATCTTGCCCAAGGTCAACAGGAAGGAAGAGAGGGAGCCAGAATCTGATCCAAGCACCAAACTTCACACCCTCTAGTTTCCCGCCAGTAATCTGCCCCCCAAATAATCTGGACATGCAATGTGTGTCCTGAGGACAGATCAAGACCCTCGGGATACAGGCATACCTTGGAGATACTGTGAGTTTGTTCCAGACCACCTCAATAAAGTGAATATCACAATAAACAGAGTTACGGGAATCTTTTGGTTCCCAGTGCATACAGAAGTTACGTTTATACTATACTGTAGACTATTAGGTGGACAAAAGCATTGTGTCTAAAAAAATATGTACATACCTTCATTTTAAAATACGTTACTGGTTTAAAAACAAAAGCTTAACCATCATCTGAGCCCTCGGCGAGCTGTAACCTTTTTGCTGGTGGCGGGTCTTGCCTCGGCGTTGATGGCCGTTGACAGGTCACTGTGGTGGCTGCTGGAGGCTGGGGTGGCTGTGGCAATGTCTTAAAATAAGACACAATGCAGTCTGCCACACCAATTGACTCTCCCTTTCATGAACAATTTCTCTGTAGCACACAACGCTGTTTGGTAATATTTTACCCACACGGAACTTCTTTCAAACTTGCAGTCACTCTTCTCAAACTCTGTTGCTGCTTTCTCAACTAAGTTGATGTGATACTCTAAGTCCTTTGTCATTTCAGCAACCTTCACAGCATCTTCCCTGGGACTAGATTCCATTTTAAGAAACTACTTTCTCTGCGCATCCGTAAGAAGCAACTCCACATCCACTCAAGTCTGATCATGAGATTTCAGCAATTCAGACTCCATTTCTAATTCCAGTTCTCTTGCTGTTTCCACCACCTCTGCAGTTCCTTTCTCCACTGAAGTCTTGAACCCCGCAAAGTCTTCCCCGAGGGTTGGAATCCACTTCCTCCAAACTCCTGTTAATGTTGGTATTTGAACCCATGAATCCCATGAATCACGAGTGTCCTTCTTGACGTCTAGAATGGTGACTCTTTTCCAGAAGGTTTTCTGTTGACTGCCCAGATCCATCAAGAGGGATCGCTCTCTATGGCAGCAACAGCCTTAGGAAATGCATTTCGTAAATGTAAGGCTTGAGAGCTGAAGTTACTCCCTGGTCTATGGGCTGCAGGATGGATGCTGTGTTGACAAGTGTGGATCGTGAATCTCACTGCACATCTCCCCCAGAGCTCTTGGGTAACCAGATGCATTGTCAATAAACAGTCATGTTTAGAAAGGAATCTTTTCTTCTGAGCAGTAAGTCTCAACAGTGGACGTGAAATATTCAGTAAACCGTGTTAGAAGCAGACATACTGTCATCCAAGCTTTGTTGTTCCATTTACAGGCAGAGTAGATTTAGCATCATTCTTAAGGGCCCCGGGATTTCAGGAATGGTAAATGAGCACTGGCTTCCTCATAGAGTCACCAGCAGCATTAGCCCTTAATAAGAGTCAGCCTGTCCTTGGAAACTCTGAAGCCAGGCAGTGACTTCTCCTCTCTAGCGACCACAATCCTAGAGGACATCTTCTTCTATGCAAAGCTGTTCCATCCACACGGCACATCTGTTGCTTAGTGTCTCCGCCTGCTTGAATTGCCTGAGCTGGATCTTCTGAAGAGCTTGCTACAGCTCCTACACCACCCCTTGCCGCTGCACCTCATACTCTGAGGCCACAGAGACGGCGTCTTTCCCTAAACCTCAGGGCTTCAGCCTTTTCTTCAGCAGCTTCCTCACCTCTCTCAGCCTCCCCGGAATTGAACAGCATTAGGATCCTTCTCTGGAGGCGGCTCTGCATTAAGGGGGTGTGGTGGCTGATTTGATTTTCAGTCTGGACCACTCAGACCTTCTCGACACCAGCAAGAAGGCTGTTTGACTTTATCCTTTGCATGTCCACCGAGGCAGCCCTTTCAATTTCCTTCAAGAACTTTTCCTTTGCATTCATTCACAACTGGAGTGCACCGGGCTTACCTGTTGGCCTGTTTGGGCTTTTTGATATGCCTTTCTCACTAAGCTGAATCATTTCTAGCTTTTGATTCAGGGTGCGAGATATGTGACTCTTCCTTTCAGTTGAACCCTTAGCAGACACTGCGTGCCTACTAACTGGCCTAACGTCAGTCTTGCTGTGTCTCAGGGAAGAGGGAAGCCCAAGGGGAGGGAGAGAGAAGAGTCAGGACGCACACACACACCACAGTCCACACACAGAACACACACACAACACGGGTTAGGTTCACTGTCTAACGTGGGTGCAGAGTGGGATGCCCCCAAACAATTACAGCAACATCAGAAACCACTGCTCATGATCACCACGGCAAATATAATAATAAGTTTTTAAACTACTGTGAGAATTACCAAAATGGGACACAGAGACACAAAATGAGCAAATGCAGTTGGAAAAATGGCGCTGAGAGACTTGCTGGACACAGGGTTGCCAGAAACCCTCAACCTGCAAGAAGGGCACTACCCGCGACGCACCATCAATCGAAGCACAGCAAAAGCTGGTCTGCCTGTCCAGCCCGGCCGAGACTCCCGCCTGGAACAGGTCTGGCCTCAGTCCCCGCCACGGGACCCCGCGCCAGAGGCCAGCAAGGCCCCGCAGCCGCCCTGCTCTGCCCCTTAAGGCAGGTGGGTGCCCAGCGCCCTGCCAGCAGACGGGCCCGCTCACACAGCTGTCGCCGGAGCTGAGCGCAAGTCACTCTATGCTCTGAGTCCCCTTAAGGGATGGAATTATTCTGACACAAGGGAAACAGGTCCTTCTGACACCCCTCCGGGGGTTCTGACACGTCGGAGTCAGTACACACACCCGTGTCAGGCACCACACCCTCGATTCACCGTTATCATCAACAGGAAAATGCTCGCCAGGCCGTGTGCACAGTTTTAGATCCTGAGGCTGACTGGTAAAAATATCTGAATACGCCCTATACGCCAGAATCCATTCATTTGAAATAAAAAGAAAATAGCTAAACTCATCCGGAGGTCTGGTAGACAAGCAAATAATAACAGCCAAAAGTTAGCATTAGTGAGGAGCACAGCGTCTCTTCTTGGACACAAAGGTGTAAGATAAGAGTCTGAAGGGAAACGTGAATGTTCACACTCCACTTATACCTGCCTTTGGGCTACAGATAGCACTGCCCTATTTTGTCAAATCCTGAGGCACGGGGAACTTGAGCATTAAAAAAAGCAAAAGCAAAAGTGAAAAAGAACAGTCTCGTTTAGACCCCTTGTAGAGCACAGAGAACTATAAAAGGGACTGAACAGATTCTGGGAGGGAGCATTCTAAGAAACTCACTTGAGAGGCCAAAAGCAGCAATTAAAGAAAACCAGACAGTTTCCTGTCGGTGTGCCTCTGGACCTGGCGAGAAGCACCGGGAGGCCAGCACAAGTGTTTGGAGGCGAGGCTGGGAGACAGGGCAGGCAGGCCGCAAAGGGGGCACGCAGCTTTGAGTGTCTGAAAAGGAACACCCCTGACGCCTTCTGAAACTGAACTCTGAACCGTGCAGGAGGCTCTGAGTGGCTGAGCCTGGCGCACCACCTCCCAGCAGCCAGAGAGCCAGGCCAGGCTCATCAGACAGAGCCAAGGGGCCATCAGATGGTTCTGACCTAAACGACCCCAGCGGCCTGTCTACAGACAAACCCACCTTGTCACTCAGTTACCGTGGGCCGAATGTTCACGACACACCTGCAGGCCTGCTGGGTGGTGTTGCCTCCCCCAGCAGGCTCTCCCCCGGGGGGCCCCCATTCAGACAAAAAAAAGAGTCTAAAGTCAAATGGAGATACTACTTTTTCAGATAAAATTCAGAAAACAGGGTTATTGAGTGCTGGCTTTCTAGGCAGAACAGAGAAATATAGCCCAGGTTTTGCCTGCAGAGAGTCTAGTTTATTTAAACCATAAGGTACATTTTAAATATTTAGTTTAAATATGCATAATAGATGTGAAAAGCCTTCCCACGCTGGGGGCTCAGCATCAAGGTGTAGGGAATCCATGTTCTCGGCAAGTTACTGTAAGTTTCTCCTACACACCGTGACACTCTAATAGGACAACCAAAGATACTAGGGGAAACTACGGGCTGCCTCCTTGGACAAGGCCAAACCTTTGGACCCAGTGAAACTGGAGGCTCTGGACTAGACAGCTGGCTGGCTATGTTATCTGTCAACTTCTGACAGCAGAAAGTGACATGCTTTCTCCCCTTCCAGAATCCCCCACATTTAAAGGGGAAAAATCAAGTCTGGTGTTCCCAAACCAATACTACCTCAACTACACAAAACAGTTAGCACCGCCAGTGTAACGTGCAGCCATGCCCACGGAGTCCAACAGTCAGCACCAGCTCCGCCGCAAGCAGCGAGCCCCCCCAGCGCGGGTTTTCTTCAGCCCCCGAGGCTGGAGCAAGACCAGGCCACAGAATCCAGCTGAACACTTCTCTCACGTGCCTCGCCCATATGAACAGTGTTTAGTAAACAGTGGCTGCTCTCATCACTTTTAAAAACCAAAATAGCATAGTGGCTACACTTCCAACGTATTTTTACCAATACCCTAATCAGCACCTGCTGTGGTCTGGGACGGGGCAGGAGAAGAGACTGGGAGAAATGTATGAGGCGACAGAATCGTTCCAGATCTTGGTTGCAGCGGCCGTTACATGACCGCGTGTGATGGTCAAGCCGCACAGAACCAGGCAGCAGCAAGAGTGAATTTTACTTTATGCAGATCATAGCATGCTTTCTGATGCGCCATCCAAAATATTTAATTAGTTTTGATTAAAGTAAACCACCCAAACTAATGGACATTTAAACTTTATTTATTTCAAAACTTTAAAAAAAAAATCCAAGACTTAAAATACCACTTCATAATTTTAGATCAAACTCTAGAATTAAAGGATGGAGCTATTTGTTTTGTTTTTTTTTTTAAAAAGAATGCCATCTGAACAATTAACCAAATTAACTGTTTCAAAATAAAGCGTGGATTGTAGTGAATGGTGTGATGAAATACGGAAAGAGAAAATGAAAGTGATGTTTTCGTTTACTAGACTACTTAAGATGACAAATATAATGACTTCTCCCCTAAAAATCTAGCAGTGGACCTCTGCAAAAAAAAAAATCTAAAAAGTGTAATATTATTTTCAACCAGCTAAGGAAAAGTAGAAAAGTCTGGTGATGAGTTCCATGATTTATTTTTCTTCACAAGGTACTTGAAAGGTCCTACCAGGCTGCTCACTCTGAATTTCCACTGACACTCTTATCATAAGCAAGGAGCTCTCTTAGTAGGAATCTGTGCATCTATTTTGGCAGAAAATGGAGTTTTGTAACAATTTCTTTCTCAACACCATATTTACAAAACAGATGGAGTTCCAAAGAAATAATTTTAAATAAGGAATACCATTCTGGTCAGCCTTCAGCGGATTTCTGCATATGTCCAGCACTCAGCAACAGTCCCCTCCTCTGCCCACTGTTTATCCCATTTCGGCTGTTATTCCTCTCTCTCACTTGGGGGTCCCCACCTAGACTGTAAGGCACTAGATGGAAGTCACGAAAACAGGCATAGCCCAGCACGGTGACGCGCGCACCCACCCACACGGCCTCTGCTCAGGAGTGAGCACCCAGACTCCATGCCATTCCCTCAAGCCCCATCCTCACCAGGCCCACGAGTCTATTACCGCCTCTCCATTCCATCACCTGCCTGCATCCATCCCGCTGTTCAAAAGAAACCAAGGAGAGATCACCACTGCTCCTTCACACGCGCTCCTGCTAAGCTAGTTATTACTTGTTCAACAAAAGTGAAATGTAATTCTGCCATTCATGTGACAAAAACATCTGGGCACTATTTGCTGCTTTATGAAATCTGATATTAAAGTAAAAAATCTCTTTATTCTATTAGGCTGCCATGTCTTTAGGAAAACGCCACGCTAAATTTCGAAAAGCTGGATCCTTCAAGACGCCAACTGAAAGGCAGTAGATACTGAGTAATTACCTATTTAAATATAGCATACCCCTGCCCTCCAACCCAGGCTTGAGCAACTTTCAACACTACTTCCATAGTCTTACAGGGTATTAAGAAAATGCACATTGAAAGCAGAGGCAAGAAAAAGGAGTCAATTTGGGAGAGAGAGGACAATAAATAAGATAAGACTGGTAAATTCCAACCAACCATTTTAGAAATTAAAAGAGCCTAGAAAAAACATGTACTTTCTTACCATTTCTCCATTCATTCAGGAAGCAATATACTGAACCCCTAACTTCCTCACAATAAATGTCTAGGGACACACCTGAGAACAAGGGAACAACTGCCTTCACTAGAAAGAAGAAAAATGAGGACGATGCCCGGCTAAGTTTCAGAATTCCATTGCTTTCTGAGTAATTAATCAGTTCCCCATGTGCTTCTAGAATCTTCAAGGAAGAAAGAATATCTACCAACAAGTTCTCAATTCCACATATCAGAAATGTTGGTAAACCATCCTTCCTAATCTCCCATGAATGTAAAATTAAAACAGATGCTGCTATAATTAAATAAGTTACACTGTGAACCCCATTGCAGACACCAATAAAATCTGAATTTTTTTTTTTTTTGAAGTGCAAACACAGGCCCTCCAAAAATATTGAGGCAGAGGCGTTAAGATGAGCTTGCACCTTCTCTGGAATTTCCACCACAAAGCAAAAATCACCACAAGTTATCTAGCAACCAATAAAACCAGGTATGACACGTAACTCTGTCAATGGGATTGATTACCACGCCTGGCTGAGAGCAACTCCCATGGCAACATAAGCGACAGAGTAAAAGAAAATATAAGTCCCTAAAAGCCAGGTGAGTGTGCAGCAAACATCCACTTTGCTCTCCTTAGTTCAGCTCTAAACACCTCCTGCAGATGGTCCATGCACTTGACCTTTAAGTCCTTTAACCGTGCCCTTTCTCAGAGGTAAACTGGGCAAACAGATGACAAAGCAAAAAGCAGTTTCACAACTGCCTGTTACATGGAGTTGCAAGGTGCTATATTTCACCAGATAAGTGCAGAAGCTGATAGCACCATCGGACACTGACACGCTCCTCAGAAGGTCCCTGTAGGTCCAGTTAAGTTTCAAACACCCCGAGTGCCAGTCCTCTTCACTGGGGCCCATCCTACCCTCCTTCCCACAGGAAGGGTGGGTGCAGGCCCATCACGGTGCTTCGGTGCTCACTGTCCCGGTGACCTCTCAGTTTTCAGAAAGCAACGTTTTCATATTTGCTCCAAACTTGAGCAGAAAGAGCTGGTCCTGCCTAAAGGCTCTGATCTGATCAGCTCGTGGATCATTTATTTTTTTCACTTCATGTCTCGAGAAATAGGTTTACCTTGCAGACCAGAAAATAATGTTCGAATGAAACCACCACAAACTCAGGAGTTCCTAGTATTACTCCTGGAGTTTAAGAGGCACCAAACGCTGACTTCCTTCTGCCAAATAACACCAGGCAAAAAGATATCAATACCAAGCAAACTGCCCAAAAGAACTTCCACAGAAGTGGAGGCCTGCCTGCTGCAGCAACCAAAAGACTAAAACCCCGCAGGACTGTAATCTCCCAGAGCGTCTGACCCTAAGAAAGCTGAGAGGTGCCTGGACCTTCAGAAACCTACTCCATTTCTCTTGAGTTGACCAGGGATTTGTGCACCCTCTGAGTCTCGTCATTGGCAAGAGGCAACTTACAGACCCATCGGAAGAAAACCCTACTGAAGAATCTCTGTTCGCTTGCCTGCGATTCTTAAGAAAATGTTTCACATGATCACCAACTGTCTTTAACATACAATAGAGACCGAGCAGGGGGTCTGTTCCACCAGCCAAGGCCACCGCTGGCAGAGGGTGCCCTGCCGGGCAGGTACCGGGCCATCACTGCAGGCGAGCCCTGCAGAGGTGACAGCCCCGAGTCCCAGGGGGCTGAGCACAGCTCCCCTGCACCCCTTTCCATCCTCCCCAAACGCCATACGCACCGGTCCCCGCTCTGCCGCCCGCAGCGCCGCCGGCGCAGCCCCGGTTCTCGGGAGCTGGGGGCTCCCCCTCCAGCCTCCCAGTCCTGCCGCCCGGGGAAGGACCCCCGCCCCCGGATGGAGAGGGGCGGGCGACGCGCGCCCCTCTCCCACCTACCTTGATGATGCTGCTCCGGCGGGGCAGGCCGCCCGGCTTGCTGTCCCGGGGGAGCGGGCAGGCAGCCGGGCCGGGGGCCGCGGCGAGCGCGGGGCCGACCCGGGCTTCGCCCCCGGGCGCGCCGAGGCTGCAGTCTCCGTTGGAGACCCCGGCGCTGTCACAGTGCGCCCGCCCGGGCCCGGGCCGCCCGCCGCCGCCGCCCTCCCCGGCCCCGGCCCGCAGGGCGCCCTTGGCCGCCAGGACCGGGCCCGGGGAGGAGGGCAGGGCCCCGCCGGCGGCCCCCCGGCCGCGCTCCGCCATGGGCGCCCCGCGACCCGCCAGCACAAAGCCGCGTCCCCGCGTCCCCGCGTCCCCGCCGCCCGGGCCGCGCGGCCCCTCCTCCGCCGCTCCGCCCGCCGCCGCCTCGGCCGCTTCTTCCGCTTCTTCTTTTTTTTTTTTTTTTAATTTCGATGTGCTGTCGGCTTCGGGCTCGCCTCGCGCGCGGTCAGAGCCGCGGCGGCGGGACTATCGGAAGGTTCCTGCAGGGGGAGAAAAGAGACGCGGTCAGGCGGCCCGGGGCCCGGGGACACGCCCGGCACACGCGCCGCGGGCAGCGCGCGGCCCGGGGCGACGAGGGAAGGGGCACTGTCCGGGGACGAGGCGCCCTCCCGGGAGACGAGGCGCTCTCTGGGGACGGGGCACCCTCCATGGGACGGGGCACCCACCTCGCGGGATCCACCCGGAGGACAGGGCGCCCTCCAGGGGACGGGGCACCCACCGCGGGGGACACCCGGCACCCACCGCGTGGGACCCACCGCGGGGAACCGGGCGCCCACCCCGGTGACGGGGCGCCCTCCCGAGGGACGGGGCGCCCCGAGCCGGCGCTCCACCCGGGACGGAAACGCCCGGCACACGAGCCGCCGCGGGCGCCAAGAACGCCGCGCGGCCCGGGGGAGAAGGGGCGCCCTCCTCGGGCTCGGGGCAGCGGCGGGCGCCCCGACGCGCCCCGGCCACGCGGAGGCTCCTCCCGAGGCCCCCGCGGCCCAGGGCGGGCGGGGGCGTCTCCCCCGACCCCAACCCCGCCGATGCTGGCGCGCGCCGGGCCCGCCGCGTACCCCCGGGGTCAGCGCAGGGCGGGCAGGGCGCCCGGGACCCGCCCGCCCCCCCGCCTCCTCGGGGCTCCGCGCCGCCCCCTGCGGGCCGCGGGGACCCTCCCCTCCCCGGACGCACCGCGGCCGCCCGGCTCCCGCTCCAGGTCGCCGCCGTCGCGGCCGCTCCCGCCGGGCCGGCTCATCGGGCCGCGGGGACCTCGCTGCCCGGCAGACGGCGACGGTGGGCGGCCGAGGGTCGACGGAGGCCCCCGGCCCCTCCGGAGCTCTGGCAACCGCCCGTCAGCCGCCGGCGCCCCGAGGGGCCGCGAGCGAGCAGGCCACTGGCCGGCTCCGCCCTGCGCGCGGGACGAGGCCCCAGAGCCTTCTCCTCGGGGTCCCCCTCCGCGGGCCAGACCCGCTGCACGTGCAGAAACCGGCTCGGTTCTCCTGAACCGGGCATCTGTGAGCGGGGTCAACCCGTGGCAAGGACGCTGGGGCCGGCGGAGGGGACAGCGAGAGACGAGAAGCCGGGGACGCGGGCAGAGCCCAGTCCGGGGCCCCAGGGGTTCGTCACATCGTCCACCCCCCAGCGCCCTCCCCGAGCCGGCCGCCAGGAATGCCCGCTGGTCCGCGGCCTGCGCCCAGGGTCAGCCTCCGCTTTGGGAGAAAAACCCTACTTGGATCGCTAAGCAGGCCCCTCCGGGTCTTCCTTCCTCCTCCCTCCCCCAGGATTTCAGGTCGAGTCAGCAGCGTGAACACCCCGATCTTGTCTCTTTTTGTCGCCCCCCCCCCCCACACACACACACCCCTGCTGTCCATCCTTGGAGCCAGACACGGCCCACATCGCCAGCTCGGCGCCCCCTCTCCACCCCAGACGCCCTGCCCGCATCTTCCAGCCCTCTCCCCGCGCCCCAGCGCTTCTCCAGCGCGTGTGTTTCCTTTTCCGGGACTGCGCTTCCCGCAGGGCGCGAAGGAGAAACTGACCGTCCGCTGGGGGCTGAACTTAAAGACCCTGCTTCCATTGGCACGATGTTGTGGCCAACTGCGAAGGAGCCTCCGAGCAGGAAAGCAGCTTTCCAGACATACACATACCCACTTCCCTGCCTCTGAAGCAACTTCAGATACCTGTTATTCTTGGGGGGTGCTTTGGTTCTGATCTGGATTCCTGTTTTCGTAATCTATCAGACATACTTTTATCCCTCTCTTGCAAATCTGGGCCTACATGTGAATATCTAATGTCACATCAATGAACAACAGTGTTTGAATATTTTATTCAGTCATATCCCTTTTCTTTCTTTCTGCCCTTTTTTCTAGTTTGGTTCCTTTTTTTTTTCCACCTCGTGATATTTTTGCAGGAAAATATACTCAAATAATTCAAATCAGGTTCTGAAGCTGTCTTATCAAATGTATAGGCATAATAGCCTGTGAGTATGCTGTGGGGAGGAAAAGAAGAATGCTAGGCCTTTATCCTTAAAGTTTTCTAATTTTGATATTTTGAGTAAACATCTGAAGATATTTCCAACCTTTTCCTGCATTTATCAATCACCAGTAATATGCTATGAGAGTCATATCTTTGTAACTCATACCACGAGTTTCCTAGGGTGAGGGGGACATATAGACTGAAAGCTACAGGGTGCTCTTTCTAAAACCTGGTTCTCATAATGCTTCCAAAATGAACACCTATCCATCTCACTCTGGATTCCCAACAGGTCAAACCAGGGAGACGTCACTGAAATAGACTTGGCATTTAAATTAAAACGTTTCCCAAAGCATCTTGGCAGACCGGTACCGAATGATGCCAGAAGCCCAAGGCCTGTGCCAGGTTCTGTTTTATCCCCCAAGCGCCGTCTTCCGCGAGTCGCTGGTCGCACGCCTGCAGGTGTTGGAGGCGTGCTTCTGCGTGGCGCACACGGCCAGACTGTAGGCACCATTCTTCCCTGTTGGTCATGGGAAGCAGCGTGTTCCCATCACGCGCACCGTGCTCAGCCCGCAGCAGGCTTTGTTTAATAGCTAAACTCTGATTTTTTTTTTTTTTCATCCCAAGCAGCACAGGAAGCAATTGTTCCTCCCCCTTTCTGCTTGTTTCTCCAGTTACTAAGTGATTGCTTTCCACTTCTCCTATTCCAGGAGCAGTGTTATTGAAAAAAAAATTGTAAATATTTTGCCAGAATTCTCGCTGAAGTGTTTTTATGGCATTGTAAAATTCATAGAAGTTCGAATTAGAAAAGGAGCCAAAATGTCATAGTCCTCTCTCAGCAAATACTGTCTAATGGTCCCTTCCGATGACTTTTCAGAGTTGAGCAATAAGAGATAGGCAAGACATCAGTAAAATGCTCATTCTGAATATGGTGTGTATGGCGGTTTATTGTCTCTGTATGCCAATGGTAAGATGCTGATGAATTGTTTGTTCATAATGTTTAAAGTAAATACATACCTCTAAAAATCTCGGTTTTTTTTTTTTTTTTGGTCATGCCATCAATTCATCTCTTGATGAATTCATCATTTTCTTCAGATTGCAATCTGCTTGGGCTTTTAATCATTGTTGTCACCCTGGACGGCACGATGTTCCGTTTGTTTGTGACTTAAATCCAGTGCCTCAAACACGGGTTCTGCAGGCTCCCTGCTGGGTAAGAGCCTTCCTGCAGCCTCCCAAAATAACACTGACGCTGCTCACCGACTTCTTGCCGTCACTGATACCCTTGTAGGTTATGAATTCGTATCTAGTTTCCAGTTCGCAGCCTCTAACATTACGACTCTAAATTTTTCTGACTCACTGAACACTTGGCCTTCAGATTATTTTTCCCTCAATGTGTGATGATAATTTCCATTTCTCAAGCCTCTATCCCATTTTATTTCTGTATTTCTTTCAAGATGCAGTACAATTCTGAGCCTTCATTTTTGACTGCTCCCCATATGTTTAATGTGAGCCTTAACTACAGCAGAAGGTAGGAGACCAAAATGCTTTAAGGAAATAACAGATTAAATCAATGTGCTGGTCCACACTGGCTACCTATTTGCTTCCTAAATTAATCCTAGAGGTTGATTTGAATCTATTATGGTCCTAAGGGTTGGGATTATGTGTAATTTTTTAATGCTCCTCAGCAAGAAATATGTATCAATTGCCTTTCTTCCTCGGCACCCATGAGGCAAGTTAGACCTGCCAACAACTTTCATTTTCATATTCTTCCTCTCCTCTTACACTGAAGATCCTTCACCCATTTTGCTTGGATCCACCCTACACATGCATATAGCTGCCAAGAAGTTAGGCACTCAGGGACTTACATCAACGATTTCCAGCCTCTGAGGAGCCACTTCGTGAATTCATCAAGTGTTTTTCAGTGCCTACTGAGTTAGGTAGCACTTTGAGGGAATCTATTAATTACCGGAGATTCAGTAAGATTAGTTTATTAGCAAAAGTAACAGTATGATTTGCTCTAAAAGTTACTGTCTCTTGCTGCACTGCTTTCGTAAACGTTCATGTGTGGGATTGTATTTCCACTGTTATTTGATTACAGGAATCATTGCAAGCTCGAGTGCTTGTAGGAGCCAGGTAGATAATGTAACAGGTAAAGCTGGAAGGATTTGTTTCCTAATAGCATCATAGTTTTCAGCAGTGACATATTTCCATGTCAAATACAGAGGAATCTGACTTATGTCTGGTTTTCCAGTTTTTAAAAGTGCCTTGGTTTTAGGAAATATTTCACTTCCCTCCTAACTGAAGGAAAGATGGTGTGCATAACCAGGTGAGAGGCAGCATTACGGAGCCATGGGGACTCACATACCCTGGTGAGGAGTCTTGCTGCCAAGAGGAAATCATGGCCCAGTGCTGCTCAGATCATCTAATCTTTTCAGAGAAACCAAGATTCTAGAATAGAACACTTGATATTGGGTTAGTGCCTTCTCTTAAGGACACCCACAAAACAAGGTCTCACGTAAGGTCTACACAGAGGCTTACGTTTTCCTGCCCAGCTGCTAACTGCATGATAAGCAAAGTGTAACAAATGCCTCCCAGGTCTGGCGTGTGTTTCGGTCTTGTTGATCTGAGTTCCAAGAACAGACTGTTTTCAGGAGTGGAGGAAGTCTGATGACCAGGTCATTTGCTGCATCCCAGCGTGGGGTGGATGGCTCCCGTTTGGCATTCCTACTCACACAGTCCAGTCCCAGAACTGGTTCATCTCTGAAAGCTGAAACTCAGAAACACATCACCTCTGGGGCTTCACTGGTGATCCAGTGGTTAAGAATCTGCTTTCCAATGCAGGGATTGGATGCGGGTTTGACCCCTGGTCAAGGAACTAGACCCCACAGGCTGCAGGGCAGCTAAGCCTAAATGCCGACTATTTAGTCCGCTCCGTCTAGAGCCTGCGCCCCTCGAGAGAAGCCCCTGCGCTATAACAGACCCCACGCAGCCAAAGGAGAAACAACCCACTTCTAGCCAACAACGCTGCCCTTCCTCCCCAGACGCACCACCTGCCAGCCTCCCAAGACCTGTATTCCGCCCCCTGTCCCTCTCTCAAGTTCATCAGCACTCCTGTCTTTACTTGCTGACCAAGACTTTGAACCCCATTCTCACCAGCAGCCCAGGCCCTTCTACACTTTGCATGAATCCAACCGTGACTTTCCCTCTGCTTGCCCCAGGCGGTCACTCTGCTGGACGGAAAAAAAAAAAAAAAAAAAAACCTCGCTCTGCTGACTGGACAGGTATATGCTTTCTGGGTCCAGTGGGGCCTTTGGTGCTGTGAAAGCGGCATGCTCCTCTTTGCTAACTGCCTCCAATTTCCATTCTCCAAACTGTTCCTCTCCGAATCCGCACTCACCCACTGCCCCTCCATCTCAGCAGTAGCCCTACAATCCGATTTCACAGAGACAATAAGACATGTCAAGAAATAAACTGGTTTCACTTTTCCTCCATCCCGTTTATCCTCACCTAACCCACCACCCCATGTCTTAAGCTAACCTCACATCACATCAGAAATGGCCTATGAATGTCTTGTATCATTATTGGACTCTTCTGATATGACGTTTTTTTGCAGGGGTGGCGGGGTACTAAAGGGTTTGGTAACCTTCCTCTGGGTGGAAGCTGGAGTGGGGTCCTCCCTGAGGGAGTGGCCAGTCTCAGTGTCCATCAGGTAAGGACAAGAATCAAGATTTAGGAAGGAAGGCAGCCTTAGACCAAAGAGAGAGGAAATGCTTCCGGCCTTCTGGTCCACCTGCTCTTAGGTCTGGCATCTCAAGTTGCCCTGGGTGCCCCAGGGCAGCGACCAGGAGCCAGGAAGGGAAGAGCTGCCTTCATCAGAAACGCCCTAAGGCCAGAAATGCGGGCTCTAAGGAGAGGGATCTTGCTTGGCTCTTGGTGGTGGGATCCCCCCACCTGTCAGTGAGGAGGGGTTAGGTATCATACCTCCTCCCAGCTCACCATTGTGGATACAGGGACAGATGGTCAGTGAAAAAAAGAGGTGCGGCTTCCCCCACCCCCACAGCCAGTGTGACGGCTGCAGCACCAGTAAGGAGATTCTGGGAGGAAAGGGGAAACCCCGAGGCAGAGGCGCAGCTTCTGTCCTTTCCAAACCTGGCAGCCTGGGGCTGCTGTCCTGTCTCTCCTGCCTTGTCTGGTCCCGTGTCCTCATCCACTTCTCTCTCCACCAGCTGCTTTCCTTCTGTATTTAAATACGAATGCCTTCCCCCAAGTTTTCAGTTACCAGTCTATGTAATTGACTTCTTTCGCTTCTGCTGAAACTGCCTCCCAAAGGTCAAAACTGACATCCTAATTAACCAACCCAATGGCTACTTTTTAAATCTCCAGCTTTCTTGACCTTTGTGAAACAGTTGGTGATGCTGCCTTTCCTCTTTCCCTGCTGAGATGCTGGGCCTGACTGGCCCCGGAATGTCACGCTCAACATGCCTTAGCTTGAGGCCCCGGACTCGCACTGCCCTCACCTGCTCTCCCGTGCTACGTGCTTCTTTCTACAGCATCCTACGTACACAGCAGCCTGCCTGTGTAACTCAGAGTGGGCCTCAAGTCCTCGAATCCCCCTGGCCCACTTAACTGGTAAGGAAGAGTTGAACGTGTAAATCCACCCAGAAAGGCCTCTCAAACCATTTCCACCAGTGCGGCTGGTTCACGGTCTCATCACACTTGGCTTGGACTGTTGCAGCAGCCTCCTAATCCTGCCCAACTCTAGTCCCTGCCAACTTCAGTTTAGTTCTCAAACCACCATCAGAATTGTCCCTGGAGGGATCACTTCTCCACGTGAAAGTCTCCAACAGGTTCCAGTTCAAGAAAAACTTCATTCTTTTCAGGCACCCACAGCCCGCATTAACCTTGCCCCTGGCTTCAATTCTGGAATCGCGTTCCAGCCAGATTTGTCTCCTCCGAAGTAGTCACGCTGAGTACTTCCCCGAAAAGCTGTGTGCCCTCTCCCTCTGTTTGTTGCTCATGGTGTTTGCAAGGTTTAGAATTCCTGTTTCCCTACCTCCATGGGAAGACTCAAAGTCATCCTTCAAGAAACACAAATGTGTCCTCCTATGCGCAGATGTTCCCGACACCAGAAGACATAGTATGTTGCTCATCTTGGCTCTTAAAGCAGTAAAGGATTCAGCTTTAGGCTTTCTGTACCACCCCAGAACCTGAACATAAATAGCGTCTCAATAAATTTGTTGATTTTAATACACCTTTTTTGAAAATCCACCTTTGTCCTTCATATCCTTATAAAATCTTTTTTCTTCATAAGGCCTCTTTTTTATTAAAGATTTTTTTTTAATATGGACCATCTTTAAAGTCTTTATTAAATTTGTTACAATATTGCTTCTGTTGTTTGTGTTTTGGTTTTTTTTTTGGCCACAAGCCATGTGGGAATTTCATCTTCCCAACCAGGGATTGAACCCTCACCCTTCTGCTTTGGAAAGCAAAGGCTTAATTAACCACTGGCCTGCCAGGGAAGTCCCTTGAGGTCTCTTTCCTTGGATCTGCGAGTATGTGTTACTCTCTGCCTTCTGACTTTTACTCTTGTTTTTCCATATTATCTATTACAAATAAAGGCATCCGCGAAGCTTTGGTCTGTTAAACATGCATGTACTTCATAGAAAGGACTGTACTTGATGCTATGGGGGAGGCAGCTGAGAGTTTGGGGTCAAAGGGAGGTTTATTTCCTATGCATGTGTTACAGCTCCAATTTAAAAAGTAGTTTCAAAGAATCAATTAAAGGAGTCCTCCCAGCCCTGCCATGGGTCAGTAGAAATCCTGACCTAGCTCTGAGAGGTGCAACGCAGCAAAACCTGACCAGACCGAAACCATGACCCCCCTCCAGCCTGGCACACTGCCCAGCTCCTTTCTAATGAGTTAGAAATTCCCACCATTAGCAGTCACAGCCCAGGAGAGACAAAAGTCTCCAGAAGGCTGCTGTGAAGATGTATGAATAGGCTGGCAAAAGAAGGAAGCTTCCCTAGACAGCATCCACTCTCACAGACGTAAGCAAAAATTTAGGCAGATGCCACCTTGGCCTTTTCAGCAGAGACACGTGGAGACGATGTGAGAGAGCAAAGGCGGGTAAATCCTGTTACCCAGGAGGCAGCCGACAGGGTTCAGGACACACACCACCACCCCCAAAACTCAGAAGACAGAGAAGGAATCTGGGGCAAGTGCGAAGAGATTGAGAGCCAGGCTCGCCGTTTTGCTATCTGCCTGGGTACACAGTAACACCTCGGAGGGGGCTTGGGGTGGGAGCAAGACTTGAGTGAACTGAGCCTGCAAGGAAGCGACAGGCTGGCTTGTTGAACAAGGTTCAGAAGGTCATTCTGGGGAAGCCAGGGCCCAAACTCAGGCCCATCCAAGGCCCTCGCCTTGACCCCAGCTGCTGTGCAGATGCTTCTTGCCTTATCAGACCTTTGTCAAGACCTTAAAAGGAGGGAGCCTTAAATGATCTCTCATGTCACGTGATCATATAAACAGAGGACTTTGAGCTCAAAGGGGACTAGCGCAAGAGCAAGAGGAAGTGGACACACCAGGGCCGCGGGGATCTCAGGCTCCACCGAGAGGAAATCCTTCTGTGCCACGAGGCGCGAGGCCTCAGCACCGGAGGGCCCTGGAATTTCCTTTGCACAAGGACCTTAAGAATAGGGTAGGCAATTATCTACCAGGACGGTATGAACCGCTCTAGCCTGAAGGCAAAAGGTCATATGAGTGACTCCTTTGACCTGCTGACTCTGTTTAGTCACAGATTTTTTAACGTTTTTTAAAAGTCAAATTAGATGTTGGATTTTTTGTTTCTTTGGCTGTTTTGGTTTTTTTTTTTTTTTTTTTCCTGTTCTTGGTTGTCTTCATTTTAGTGGAATTACTATCGCATGTAATGTCATGTGTGAGCCTTCTTTCCCAAGCTACGTGTTTCTGACTAGAGAAGTGATTTTTCTATCATTTGCTGTCTTGAGATGGAACGCCTTTGCACTCATGTATTCCCATAGTCTGAGTTCAATCGTTGCACTAAATTTGTCCACTTTTCCTACTGTTTAGATTAGGTTCCCTGGTTTGTCTTTATCCCAGGACATTCTCTTCTCTGGGAAGAGTCTCCATTTGGTGAATTATAAAATGGTTCTTTCCCTGACATAGTAACTTCTTTGATGCTGAGGTCTTGATGTCTATGTAACAGGGGAAATTAAAGTGTCTAGTAGAGTACAATGTTAATACAATTAGAGTATGTGGAATAATTTGAAATCACCTTCAATCTCCAGGTCCAATAATGGGTACCTTGGGTTTTTAACTCTAGGTTGTATCCAAAATAAAACATGTTATCACCATATTCTCCAGTGTCAAACTCAGGCTTATTGCCTCCATAAACACTTCGCACACTGATCCATCATCTCTGTGTTCTTTAATTCATCCATTCTCCCTGCAAAGACCAAATTAATCTACACTGACATTTCAGCCATAAAAATGAGCCCAACCATCTCTGCTCTGCCTCCTTTTTCCTTTTAAACACACAGCTTAAATCTTAAGTCTTTCATAAGCCCCTTTCTCCGCCGTGGTGCATAAACATTCCGTTCCAACAATCTACTGTTCTCACTCTTACTTGTCGGGAAATTCAGACCTTCTGGCCAAGGCAGGGTGTCAAGAAGCAGTCTGGCTGCGTGACTCAGCCCCCGGGCCCGAGATGCTTTGGCTGGGAGCTCCAGTCTGAACCCTTGCCATTTGGTCACTGTTTGTCGTAAGACAAATCCTTTAAACCGTAGGGATTTCATTATCCTTTTTGGTCACACAGGGAAGAAAACGGCTGCCCTGCCTCCCAACCTGCCCCCTGGGATGGGTGCAGACCAACACTGACAAGTTAAAGGAGGCCAGGAAATCTGATCAAAAAGTAGCAATTTGAGCTCACAAGCCATTTCCCCCAAAGGTCAATTAGACCCCTGAGATTTCTGCCTCCGGCACACACAGGAAGTCTCAGCCACATCTGTATTGAATGTACTTCCCTCCTCACTGGTCCCCATAAAGGTGAGTTTGGGGTGTGAAAACCATTTACCAGTAAAAGTTTCCATGCCCCTACATTTCAGAGCCCCAGTCAATGGCCCCCTTTATTTTCACTTTGAATGTAGTAAGTGTCTGCTCAATCGCAAAACATGGATATTTGTTGGAACATACACACTCCATCCCCTTAATGACCTTGACAACTGACTTCAACATACATTACGCTGGCCTGGGGATTCCGAGACTGCCCACTAAGCCACCGGTGGGGACACTGTGTGTTGTACAATCTCATTAGTCTTTCCAGCGCATCTCACAAGCTAATGATTCTTAAGAGAGGGAAACATAAAACCACGAGAGGACAGAAATCGTGTCCTTCTAAATTACAGTCTCGTCAAGAGGAAACAGAGAGGTGAGCCCAGCAACCAGTGACTGTACTGGGGAAAACCACTTATCCACCTGGAAAGGTGGATGAGGAACACAGCTACTGGGTTGGAAATGGGATTATTCCAATGCACCGAAATGAAAGCAAGCGTTAGTGGAATTGGAGGGTTCCTAGAGGGTCTGGCTCGAGAGCCCTGCTTGATTCTGGCCTGAGTAGAGGGCAGCGATGGGACACGTATTGGTTAGTGTCCCTGGGCAAATGCCCATCGTTTCAGGCCTCAGGGCAGGCCATGTGGGCATCTTGAGACGAGCAGGACATCTGAGAAGCAGCCTCTCAACCCTAATCCAGGCCTAAACATATGCCCATCGGGGGTGAATAAACAGGCCCTGGGGTGGACCTGCTTGGAGATTCAAGCTTTATGGGTTTGTTTCATCAAGACTCTGTCTCCAGGATCTGGAGGTGGGATTTCTGTGAGCAGGGTTCATTGGAAGGACTGATGCTGAAGCTGAAACTTCAATACTTTGGCCACCTGATGCGAAGAGCTGACTCATTGGAAAACACCCTGATGCTGGGAAAGACTGAAGGCAGGAGGAGAAGGGGACGACAGAGGATGAGATGGGTGGATGGCATCATCGACTCGATGGACATGAGTTTGGGTGTACTCCGGGAGTTGGTGATGGACAGGGAAGCCTGGCGTGCTGCAGTCCATGGGGTCGCACAGAGTCGGACACAAATGAGAACTGAACTGAGCTGAACCGAACCCCAACCCTCAGCATCACAGACACGCTGACACAGAGCCACTATCAGTCCCCCTTCCTTGGTGCATCAGACGGTAAAGCATCCGCCTGCAGTGCAGGAGGCCCACGTTTCATCCCTGGGTCGGGAAGATCCCCTGGAGAAGGGAATGGCCACCCGCTCCCGTCTTCTTGCCTGGAGAATCCCATGGACAGAGGAGCCTGGCAGGCTGCAGTCCTTACGGTCACAAAGAGTCAGATATGACTGAGCGGCTAACGCTTTATATGGCTTCCCAGGTGGTGCTGGGGGTAAGGAACCGCCTGCCGGTGCTGGAGACGTAAGAGACTCGGGTTCAATCCCTGGGTCAGGAAGACCCCTAGAGACGGCATGGCAACCCACTCCGGTATTCTTTTCTGGAGAATTTCACTGGACAGAGGAGCCTGGTGGGCTAGAGTCCATAGGGTCTCATAGGGTCAGACACGACTGAAGCTGCTCAGAGGTTAAAGCGTCTGCCTCCAATGCGGGAGACCTGGGTTCGATCCCTGGGTCGGGAAGATCCCCTGGAGAAGGAAATGGCAACCCACTCCAGTATTCTTGCCTGGAGAATCCCATGGACAGAGGACCCTGGTAGGCTACAGCCCACGGGGTCACAAAGAGTCGGACACGACCAAGAGACTTCACCACCACCTTCGCCACCACCAGATAAAGAAGGCTCAGACAGGTGAAGTGATTGCCTCAGGCCCATAGATAAGAGACAAGCCCATCTCCAGTTAAGATTTTCAGGAATGCTCCAGTGGGTTTTAACCCCATCCTGCCCAGAGGCGGTTCTGACTCCCAGGATACATGGAAAACGGGTCGCCTCCATTGTTCCTCATGAGAATGGCTGTGTTGGAAGGGAAGTGAATCTGGGCCCCCTCAGACGGTGTGCGCAGCTAAGGCAGACAAGCGTAGAGCAGAAGAGGGAGCAAGCCCCATCCTTTCTGTGTGAGAGGCGGGGAGGCCGGGGGACCTGGGCGCGGGAGGGTGCAAGGCGAGGGGCCCAGCTTACTTCGGCTCCTGCTGCAACTCAAGGGAGGAGTCCTGCTGAGGCTTGAGCTGAGGCTCATCAGTGCAACAGCTGACCGCAAGCTCCTCCAGCGCCCCTGGAAGTAATGAAAGAACACTCGCGTTACGTGAAGGAGGCAAGAGGACTTTCAGCAGGGATTTCACCCTGCCGCTGGTCAAGAGCTAACCACAGGGCTTTCCCGAAGCTGCCTGGCTGGAAGTGAGACGTGGTGTGAAAGGCACTCACCCGTGGGTGAGTCTTTGCGACCCCATGGACTATACGGTCTGTGGGACTCTCCAGGCCAGAAGACTGGAGTGGGTAGCCTTTCCCTTCCCCGGGGGATCTCCCCATCCCAGGGATTGAGCCCAGGTCTCCAACACTGCAGGTGGATTCTTTACCAGCTGAGCCACCAGGGACGCCTTGGAAGAGGCTCTCACATAGATGATGGGATGGCTTATCTAGGGAATCCAACAAAGCATCTGCAAGCTGCTCGTAACAAAAATGAGCTCTGTAAAGTCTCAGGATATAAGGAACAAGCAGGACCGGCCACATGATTTGTAGCAGCCCATTGCAAAATGGAAACGCAAGACCTTTTGCTCAGACATTGCTAAGAGTTTCAAAACAGTAGCAGCAGAGCATTACGCTAAGCACGGGGTCCCTCCGAGAGTAGGACCCTGTAACACTGCATGTGTTGGAGTGACCTTGAAGCCAGTGCTTGACTAAGGCACAGCTGGCCAAGTGCAAGGATAAACTGATAGAAATTGTAGATTTCAGAACTAAAAGAATACAACAGTGTGTGGATAAAGAGAAACCACAGCTGAAAGATAGAAGGAATAAAGTAGAGTCAACAGATGTAGGGAAGGTATTGAATCACGGGGCAAGGGATTATACACATTCTTTCTAGTCATACAAATTAATCAGATACTGGGACAGGAAAATGAACTTAGTTAATGCAGAAAACAATAGCATGAAATCTATGAAACCATATTCTCACACCACAGTGTAACAATACAATTATAATTAAGTAGGAAAAATAAAATTCTGCAGAAACAAATCACATGGGAATTAAAATTTTAAACCCTGCATTAAATTACATAAAGTTACAGCAGCAAAAGTATTTTTTAACACAGCAACCATACAAGCGCAACAGATCCTTCCAATTAGTAAGATGCCGACAGAACTGTGGCCAGAAAATGTATCTCCTTAAATATATACTAACAATAAAATGAGGATAGAAACATCACGAATTAATTCTGTACCTAAGGAGCTTTAAAACAGAATAAGGAATTTAAAACAGAATAGTAAGCCAAACTAAAGAAGGAAAGCAAAAAAAATGCAACCGGAAGTTTTTAAATGAAGGAGGAATAATCACAGGAAGCCAACAGAATAGGAGTTTGCATTTTGACAAAATGGCAAAATTGATAAATCATTGGCCTGATGAAAAGGAGAAATTACAAATGAGTGTAATCAGGGAGAAGACAGCTAAAACAGCTAAAAGTTGTGTTAAGAAGCACTCAGGGTATTTGTGGAATATATGTCCCTCTTCTGCAGATGGAGGCAGTGGTGGATAAACGGGGACAGAGGAAGAGGAAGCTGGGCTCTCCGGCAGACATCATCTCGGCCCTTAAATTCGAGACGCTTTGGATGATCTGAAGCAGGGGAGTGAGGTCTGAGGGACCCACACTCCTGTGACCTGGCCTAAGCAGAGGGATCTTCCTTCCTAGGAGTTTTGCTCAGACAGGATGATGCAGAGATTTGAAGGCTTATTTTCTGAGGCCAAGGGTAATTCATTTATTCAACACCAGTTCACTGGGAGTGTGAATTTCTCTCATACTCTTATTAGCAGCTGAGTTTCACACTACACCAAGCCCGGGAGGGACTGGGTGACGGCGGGCAAATCTGTTCCAGCTTCGTGCTTGTTCACACCGTAGGCTCTGTGCTTTATGCTGGTCATGCCTTTGGAAGCAAACAAGCCTGGGTTTGAGCTCGTTTAATTTTGACTGCCTGGGTGACCTTGGGAAGAAGATGTCATCTCTCAAAGCCTCACCTTCCTTAAAGTGAGGCTTAACACAGTGTCTACTTTCTGGAGTTTCTCTGAAGGTGCGAAGAAGATACTGAACCCACCGCATTTCTGGTGTAGAGAAAATTTCCACTTAATGTCAGCTGCCGTTTTTTGTTATGATTACACATCTTTGTGTAAAAGCAAACAAATAAGGAGTGTGACTAAGCCCATAAAAATGAAAAGGTCAAGAACACTGCTCTTGGCGATGAGTCTATGGATAATTGATTTAGTAATCATGTGCGTATGATTTCTTACAAATGTAACAAAAAGCATATGCAGTAAGGAACAGAAAATATTGTTAATTCATGATATACGAACAGGAAAAGTGAGATACATACGACCCTGACACCTAACTGGAGACTTTTCTAGCTTTTGAAGAATAAATAACCCCTTACGCTACTTAAATTATTCCCCAAATACATATATTTCAGTATGGTTTGTTTCTGTAGGGAACAATATTTCCTAAGTAAATTTGTTGGGGCCTTAGCAGGGCTAGAAATTCTCATTAATGAAACAAAGATGCAAAATCTTAACAAACAAAATGTAATAGGTCTGAAAATTGTCCGATATGGAAAAAGCAGGATTTATTCAAAGAATGCAAAGTTGGTATATTATAGCAAAATATTTAATAAAAATTAATCATAAAAATAAGGAAATATGCACAGTGGATTACTACCTTAGCAAAAGTCAAATACAAAATTAGCTTGCTATATTCCAGAAGAAAAAAAATCATATATAAAAACAGGGAAAAAATGAAATTTTAAATTCTGTTTGGGTAAGTGAATGCAGCTATATTTAGAAAGTAGAAATAAACAAGTTATTAAAAAATGAAAAAAGTCAATGATGTCAACTCAGAATAAATTGGCTTAAAATATGTAAAATACAAATAGAAAAATAAATATATAATAAATAAAGCAGAAATAAGGTACCTGCAAAGCCTAAAATTAGAAAAGATAACAATATTTTTAAGCTAATGAAAAGGTTTAATGAACTATAAAGTAAAAGTTCTCATGATATAAATATGTAGAACTTTATAAATTTGTGGAACACATCATCTGTAAACATAGAAATCACTAATGCCAAGTACTACCTAAAGGTATCATTGTACTCATGTTCTATTTCAAGTTACTATAAATTATTAAAATAATTATAAGAATCACGGGAATTAGGTATGAACTATTCAGGTCAGTTCAGTTCAGTCGCTCAGGCATGTCCAATGCTTTGTGACTGTGGACTGTAGCACGCCAGGCCTCCCTGTCCATCACTAACTCCCGGAGCATGCACAAACTCATGTTCATCAAGTCAGTGACACCATCCAACCATCTCATCCTCTGTTGTCCCCTTTTCCTGTCTTCAATCTTTCCCAGCATCAGGGTCTTTTCCAAGGAGTCAGTTCTTCACATCAGGTGGCCAAAGTACTGGAGTTTCAGCTTCAGCATTAGTCCTTCCAATGAATATTTAGGATTGATTTCATTTAGGATGGACTGGTTTGCTCTTCTCATAGTCCAAAGGACTCTCAAGAGTCTTCCCCAACACCACAGTTCAAAAGCATCAATTTTTCAGCGCTCAGCTTTCTATATAGTCCATCTCTCCCATCCATACATGACTACTGGAAAAACCATAGCTTTGACTAGATGGACCTTTGTTGGCAAAGCAATGTCTCTGCTTTTTGATATGCTGTCTAGGTTGGTCATAACTTTCCTTCCAAGGAGCAAGTGTCTTTTAATTTCATGGCTGCAGTCCCCATCTGCAGTGATTTTGGAGCCCAAGAAAATAAAGTCTGTCACTGTTTCCATTGTTTCCCCACCTATTTGACATGAAGTGATGGGACCGGATGCCATGATTTTTGTTTTCTGAATGTTGAGTTTTAAGCCAATTTTTTCACTCTCTTTCACTTTCATCAAGAGGCTGTTTAGTTCTTCTTCACCTCCTACCATAAGGGTGGTGTCATCTGCATATCTGAGGTTATTGATATTTCTCCCAGCAATCTTGATTCCAGCTTGTGCTTCTTCCAGCCCAGCATTTCTCATGATGTACTCTGCATAGAAGTTAAATAAGCAGGGTGACAATATACAGCCTTGATGTACTCCTTTCCCAATTTAGAATCAGTCTGTTGTTCTATGTCCAGTTATAACTGTTGCTTCCTGACCTGCATACAGATTTCTCAGAAGGCAGGTCAGGTGGTCTGGTATTCCCATCTCTCTCAGAATTGTCCACAGTTTATTGTGATCCACACAGTCGAAGGCTTTGGCATAGTCAATAAAGCAGAAATAGATGTTTCTCTGGACTCACTCACTTTTTCTATGATCCAACATATGTTAGCAATTTGATTTCTGGTTCCTCTTCCTTTCCTAAATCCAGCTTGAACATCTGAAAGTTCTCAGTTCACGTACTGTTGAAGCCTTGTTTGGAGAGTTTTGAGCATTACTCTGCTAGCATGTGATGTGAGTACAATTGTGCGGTAGTTTGAACATTCCTTGGCAAAGCCTTTTTTGAAATTAAAATGAAAATTGACCTTTTCTAGTTCTGTGGCCACAGCTGAATTTTCCAAATTTGCTGGCATACTGAGTGCAGCACTTTCACAGCATCATCTTTTGAGATTTGATACAGTTCCACTGAAATTCCATCACCTCCACTAGCTTTGTTCATAGTGATGCTTCCTGAGGCCCCCTTGACTTCAGACTCCAGGATGTCTGGCTCTAGGTGAGTGATCACACCATCGTGATTATCTGGGTCATGAAGATCCTTTTTGTATAGTTCTCCTGTATATTCTTGCCACCTCCTCTTAATATCTTCTGCTTCTTAGGTCCTTACTTTTCTGCCCTCTACTGTGCCCATCTTTGCCTGAAATGTTCCCTTGGTGTCTCTAATTTTCTTGAAGAGATCTCTAGTCTTTCCCATTCTATTGTTTTCCTCTATTTCTTTGCATTGATCACTGAGGAAGGCTTTCTTTTCTCTCCTTGCTATTCTTTGGAGGGGCTTCCCTGGTGGTGCAGAGGTTAAAGTGTCTGCCTGCAATGTGGGAGAACTGGGTTCGATCCCTGGGTCAGGAAGATCCCCTGGAGAAGGAAATGGCAACCCACTCCAGTATTCTTGCCTGGAGAATCCCATGGACAGAGGAGCTTGGTGGGCTACAGTCCACGGGTCGCAAAGAGTCGGACACGACTGAGCGAGATAAAGTATTTGTATAAGTAAATTATTCTTTGGAACTCTGCATTCAAATGGGCATATCTTTTCTTTCCTCCTTTGCCTTTAGCTTCTCTTATTTTCTCAGCTATTTGTAAGGCCTCCTCAGACAGCCATTTTACTTTTTTGCATTTCTTTTTCTTGGGGATGGTCTTGATCCCTGTCTTCTATACAATGTCACAAACCTCTGTCCATAGTTCTTCAGGCACTCTATCAGATCTAATCCCTTGTATCTATTTGTCACTTCCACTGTATAATCATAAGGGATTTGATTTAGGTCATACCTGAATGGTCTAGTGGTTTTCCCTACTTTCTTCAATTTAAGTCTGAATTAGGCAATAAGGAGTTCATGATCTGAGCCACAGTCAGCTCCCAGTCT
Organism: Ovis aries; assembly: GCF_016772045.2. NCBI lineage: Eukaryota > Metazoa > Chordata > Mammalia > Artiodactyla > Bovidae > Ovis > Ovis aries. Next base: position 274,897,279 of record NC_056054.1, on the reverse strand, counting down.
TGTTTTTACTGACTGTATAGAGCTTCTCCATCTTTGGCTGCAAAGAATACAATCAGTCTGATTTTGGTATTGACCATCCGGTGATGTCGATGAGTAGCATCTTCTCTTGTGTTGTTGGAAGAGGGTGTTTACTATGACCAGTGCATTCTATTGACAAGACTCTGTTAGCCCTTGCCTGGCTTCATTCTGTACTCAAAGGCCAAACTTGCCTTTACTCCAGGTATCTCTTTGACTTCCTAGATTTGCATTCCAGTCCCCTGTGATGGAAAGGACATCTTTTTTTGGTGTTAGTTCTAAACAGTCTTGTAGGTCTTCATAGAACCATTCAACTTCAGCTTCTTTGGCATTAGTGGTTGGGGCACAGACTTGGATTACTGTGATATTGAATGGTTTGCCTTGAAAACCAACAGAGATCATTCTGTCATTTTTGAGATGGCACCCAAGAACTGCATTTCAGATTCTTTTGAACTATTTGCATAAATTAATTAAATAAATCGAAAATCCAGAAATAATTTAAAGGCATCAGACCAGTGCTATCCAAAAGAAATATTAATATAATGTGAACCACATATGTAATTTAAGATTTCTAATAGCCACAGTTTGAATGTCCAAAGAGACAGAGGAAATTAATTTTAATAATGTATAGGATCCAGAATATAAAAATTATTATTTCAACATATAAGCAATATAAAAATTATTAATGATATCCTTTGCATTCTTTTGTTCACATTAATCTTCAAGATCCAGTGTGTATTTTACATCTAAAGCACATATCAGTTCAGACTAGCTATATTTCATGTGGCTAATGGCTACTATTTTGGATAAGACAACATAGATAATGATAATATTTCACAAACTTGTACGTATATAAACATACCTATTTATATATACATATGTATTCATGTATATATATAAATAACATGCATATTTATAAATGACCTGGAAGAAAAAAATGAATAAGTTTCTCATCCCATTTGTGCTGCTATAACAAAATATTAAAAATACAGGTAGCTTATAAACAACAGAAATGTACTTCTTTGAGTTCTGTAGGCTGGGAAGTCCAAGATCAGGGTGCCAGCACAGCCTCTTTCCAATGAGAATCCAACTCCTGATTCATAGCCAGCATCTTCTTGCTGTGTCCTCCCATGGAGGAAAGGGCTAGGGAGCTTTGTGGGATATTTTTTTATGAGGGCACTAATCCCATTCATAAGGGCCCCACCCTGTTCACTTTAATCACCTGCTAAAGGCCCCGAATTATAACACTATCACACTGGGTGTCAGGATTTCCACATGTGAATTTGTCAGGGTGGTAGGGGGAGGGGGAGGAACAAATATTCATACCTAAGCAACAGGTATTATCACTGTAGCCTTACTTATAAGGCCAATTCACTGGAAATATTGACATGGCACTAAATAGGGGCCAGGGTAAGAACACAGTGTGAAATCAATGAACTGAAATGCTCTGTAGCAAGTCTATAGATGCTGTTGATATCCCAGAAAATGAGACTGTAAAGATGCATGAAGTAAACAAAGGCTAAACAAAACAACACGCAACATCCCTTACAACTGCGTTAAAAAGAATGTTTATGCAACAACAAAGACAATACCTGAATCATGAGGAATGCAGTATTAATACTGACATAACAGTGCAGCGTGTGAGTAGATTCAAAGCAGCTTTACATTAATCGTAGGTGATGGTTATGAGGTCTCCGTTTCTCAGAAAGATAGTTCTGTTTATGAAGGAAGGAAGGGAAAGGTTGTGGTATATTGCAGCATAACCACAATAGTTGCCAAATTTGGTTATACAATGCAGTTGCACCGCTGTCTGAATTAGGGACATTCAGCTGTATTTATTTATATTTCTCTTATATAATTTAAAATGCTGCCAAATTATTAATAGCTTTGTCTTTTTCACCTGGAGTTCCAGGAGAGAATTAAGCTTCAAGATCCTAAGGCACCCATCCAAGTGTGTAATGGATCAACCTTTCTCCTTGTCATCTGAAATTGTGTTAGCTATGCACCATCCTCGGGAGAACTGTCACTTTTATCGTTTTCTGTGTTTTCTGCTTCAGAAAAGAAACTCTGGTAAATTTACTAAAAATCGTTGACTTGTTCACGTAAAATGGATGAGCTTTCGGGTATATACATTATACTTCACAAACATTGCTGTTGTTTAACTCACTTGGCTCTTGAAAGAGCAAGTGGTTTCCTTTGAAAGGAAACCAGATGCCAAGACTATGGAACAGCACCATCCGACTGGACTTTCCACAGTGATGGGGGTGGCCGGCACATGTACCGCCCCGTGCAGTGGCCACTGGCCTTGTGCAGCGTGTCTGCTGGAAGCTTGTCTATTGCCAGGGGGGAACTGAATTCTTTCATTTCATTTTAATTAACTTAAATTTACACAGCCACCTGTGGCTACTGGCTACCGTACTGGACAGCGCAGCCGCAGGAAATGCAAGGGATGCGGCTAGACAGCTGACTTCATGGAGGATTTTTCAGGGAAACATTGGCCATGGCAGAATCCTAGAGACACGCTCACCAAAGGCAAATTCTGTACCCCGACCCTGCCTCAGAAGGAGATTCCAGTGCAATGCATCCCTGCCTCCACCGCCCCCGCCCCCACCTCCACCAGGAGCCCACGAGAGAGGATTTACATCCCAACGAAGGCGCTGTGTGTTTCAGTTTGGCAAACACTTTCTTCACAGATGAGGAAACTAAGACCCAAAACCCACAGTAACAGGGCTGTTTCATTCCTTAGACTCCATCAGCTCAATGCCCAAACTCCAGGAGCTTTTCAGAGGCCACAGAAAATGGTCCAGCTCCAAAAGAAATGAAAGAATGACTCAAACATTTTAAAAGGGAAAAACAAAATCAATGATAATTTTCCTAGTAAAACTGTTAAAATCAAGTTAACTTTCAACAAATATTATCACTACTGAGGATGTATTTAACACAGTTGTTATGAGGAGGGAGGCCCCCACGGTTACTGCCAGAGTAACTGAATGTCTCACATGACTTAAGAGGGCTCTCAGCTTGTTACTATTCTTTTTAACACATGTTTGACACTTGTTTTATATTTTAACACTAATTTTAAAGGGCCTCCCTGGATCAGATGGTAGAGAATCTGCCTGTTATGTAAGAGATGTGGGTTTGATTCCTGGGTCAGGAAGATTCCCTGGAGAAGAACATGGCAACCCACTCCAATACTGTTGCCTGGAGAATCCCACGGGAGAGGAGCCTGGCAGGCTACGGTCTATACGGTCACAAATAGACACAACTGAAGCGACTTAGCCTGCACCCATTAATTTTAATCTCAGTATTATACATCCATTCACCTATTTCTTTTGTGTTGATTTTACCTTAACTTGAATGCATGGCAAACAAAGACTCCAAAAATAGAGTGAAAGTGAAGTCGCTCAGTCATGTCCAACTCTTTGCAACCCCAGGGACTGTAGCCTACCAGGCTCCTCTGCCCATGGGATTTTCCAGGCAAAAGTACTGGAGTGGGTTGCCATATCCTTCTCCAGAGTATCTTCCTGACCCAGGAATTGAATCCAGGTCTCCCGCATTGTAGGCAGACGGTTTACTGTCTGAGCCACCAGGGAAGTCTGGTATTTAACATCTCTGGAGCATGTAACATACAAGAGTTGCTTTTAACAGAAACCCAATGCCCCCCTACCTCTTGCTTTGAAACTACATCCATCAAAAAAAACTCCTGAGCATAGTGGCTAGTAGTGACCACACCACTTCTAACACAATTGGACCTCCCTGGGGCTCAGAAGGTAAAGGATCAGCCTACAACGCGGGAGACCCAGGTTTGATCCCTGGGTCAGGAAGATCCTCTGGAGAAGGAAACAGCAACCCACCCCAGTATTCTTGCCTGGAGAATCCCATGGACGGAGGAACCTGGTAGGCTACAGTCCTTGGGGTCACAAAGAGTCGGACACAACTGAACGTTTTCACTTTCACTTTAACACAATTAATAGCAATATTCATTGTACTTGCTATTTTTCAAAATTTAAATCATGTTTTGCTCAGCAAAGGGGGATAACACAAAGAGCCATCCTTTGGGGATTCTTTTTGGAAAAATATATTCCTGACATATTTACATCTTAAAAGCCCCAAGAGTTGGGTTACTCTGGGTTTACACTTATTGCAGCCATGAAATTAAAAGATGCTTACTCCTTGGAAGGAAAGTTATGACCAACCTAGATAACATATTAAAAACCAGAGACATTACTTTGCCCACAAAGGTTGGTCTAGTCAAGGCTATGGTTTTTCCAGTGGTCATGTATGAATGTGAGAGTTGGACTGTGAAGAAAGCTGAGCACCGAAGAATCGATGCTTTTGAACTGTGGTGTTGGAGAAGACTCTTGAGAATCCCTTGGACTGCAAGGAGATCCAACCAGTCCATCCTAAAGGAGATCAGCCCTGGGTGTTCTTTGGAAGAAATGATGCTAAAGCTGAAACTCCAATACTTTGGCCACCTCATGCGAAGAGTTGACTCATTGGAAAAGACTCTGATGCTGGGAGGGATTGGGGGCAGGAGAAGAAGGGCATGACAGAGGATGAGATGGCTGGATGGCATCACCGACTCAATAGACGTGAGTCTGAGTGAACTCCAGGAGTTGGTGATGGACAGGGAGGCCTGGCGTGCTGCGATTCATGGGGTCGCAAAGAGTTGGGCACGACTGAGCGACTGAACTGAACTGACTACCTTGAGAAGGGAGAAATTTCTGTTTCGTTTTCTTCTCTTTGGCTAACACGTGATAGATATACACATACCCAACATATTCCTATGACTCTCCACGTCATGTTTACCAGCTGGGCTCACTCACTTCATGTATATGTGGTTTGTACCATGGCACTTAGTCACCCCATTAACACGACTAGAAGGCGTATTGACGTAAGCACGTCTGAGACACTAAAATTAACCGTTCTATATTTGCCTTTCAGGCAGCTATGAATATTCTTATTTCCTTTGTCATTTTATCTCTTAGTTCTGGGGGCCCAACTTTAACACTGCCTACACTTGGCCATTTTGCTGACAGCTGCACGCTCTGCACATCCATCTTGCCGTTAGAATTGCTTATTCAATGCAAAGTCTGTAACAGAGAAAAACCAGCAGTGGAGCTTCCGAATCTTTCAGTTCAGTCCAGTCGCTCAGTCGTGTCCAACTCTTTGTGACCCCGTGAATCACAGCACGCCAGGCCTCCCTGCCCAACACCATCTCCCGGAGTTCACTCAGACTCATGTCCATCGAGTCCGTGATGCCATCCAGCCATCTCATCCTCGGTCGTCCCCTTCTCCTCCTGCCCACAATCCCTCCCAGCATCAGAGTCTTTTCCAATGAGTCAACTCTTCTCATGAGGTGGCCAAAGTACTGGAGTTTCAGCCTTAGCATCATTCCTTCCAAAGAACACCCAGGGCTGATCTCCTTCAGAATGGACTGGTTGGATCTCCTTGCAGTCCAAGGGACTCTCAAGAGTCTTCTCCAACACCACAGTTCAAAAACATCAATTCTTCGGTGCTCAGCCTTCTTCACAGTCCAACTCTCACATCCATACATGACCACAGGAAAAACCATAGCCTTGACTAGACCAACCTTAGTTGGCAAAGTAATGTCTCTGCTTTTGAATATGCTATCTAGGTTGGTCATAACTTTTCTTCCAAGGAGTAAGCGTCTTATAATTTCATGGCTGTAATCACCATCTGCAGTGATTTTGGAGCCCCCCAAAATAAAGTCGGACACCGTTTCCACTGTTTCTCCATCTATTTCCCATAAAGTCATGGGACCGGATGCCATGATCTTCGTTTTCTGAATGTTGAGCTTTAAGCCACCTTTTTCACTCTCCTCTTTCACTTTCATCAAGAGGCTTTTCAGCTCTTCTTCACTTTCTGCCATAAGGGTGGTGTCATCTGCATATCTGAGGTTATTGATATTTCTCCGGGCAATCTTGATTCCAGCTTGCGGTTTCTTCAGCCCAGCATTTCTCATGATGTACTCTGCATAGAAGTTAAATAAGCAGGGTGACAATATACAGCCTTGATGGACTCCTGTTCCTATTTGGAACCAGTCTGTTGTTCCATGTCCAGTTCTAACTGTTGCTTCCTGACCTGCATACAGATTTCTCAAGAGGCAGTTCAGGTGATCTGGTATTCCCGTCTCTTTCAGAATTGTCCACAGTTTATTGTGATCCACACAGTCAAAGGCTTTGGCATAGTCAATAAAGCAGAAATAGATGTTTTTCTGGAACTCTCTTGCTTTTTCCATGATCCAGCGGATGTTGGCAATTTGATCTCTGGTTCCTCTGCCTTTTCTAAAACCAGCTTGAACATCAGGGAGTTCACGGTTCATGTATTGCTGAAGCCTGGCTTGGAGAATTTTGAGCATTACTTTACTAGCATGTGAGATGAGTACAATTGTGTGGTAGTTTGAGCATTCTTTGGCATTACCTTTCTTTGGGATTGGAATGAAAACTGACCTTTTCCAGTCCTGTGGCCACTGCTGAGTTTTCTAAATTTGCTGGCATATTGAGTGCAGCACTTTCACAGCATCATCTTTCAGGATTTGAAACATCTCAACTGGAATTCCACCACCTCCACTAGCTTTGTTCGTAGTGATGCTTTCTAAGGCCCACTTGACTTCACTTTCCAAGATGTCTGGCTCTAGATTAGTGATCACATCTTCATGATTATCTTGGTTGTGAAGATCTTTTTCGTACAGTTCTTCCGTGTATTCTTGCCACCTCTTCTTAATATCTTCTGCTTTGTTAGGTCCAGACCATTTCTGTCCTTTATCAAGCCCATCTTTGCAGGAAATGTTCCCTTGGTATCTGTAATTTTCTTGAAGAGATCTCAATCTAGTCTTTCCCATTCTGTTCTTTTCCTCTGTTTCTTTGCATGGATCGCTGAAGAAGGCTTTCTTATCTCTTCTTGCTCTTCTTTGAAACTCTGCATTCAGATGCTTATATCTTTCCCTTTCTCCTTTGCTTTTCACCTCTCTTCTTTTCACAGCTATTGTAAGGCCTCCCCAGACAGCCATTTTGCTTTTTTGCATTTCTTTTCTATGGGGATGGTCTTGATCCCTGTCTCCTGTACAGTGTCACGAACCTCATTCCATAGTTCATCAGGCACTCTATCTATCAGATCTAGGCCCTTAAATCTATTTCTCACTTCCACTGTATAATCATAAGGGATTTGACTTAGGTCATACCCGAATGGTCTAGCAGTTTTCCCTACTTTCTTCAATTTAAGTCTGAATTGGATAATAAGGAGTTCATGATCTGAGCCACAGTCTGAATCTTTAGGTCCACATTTTACTTTGCGGTTGCATGGTCTGTGGTCAGAATTTGTCAGTGGAGACTTCTGAACTTGAGGCGGCCAGTCCTATGGCCCCATCTCCAGGCCAAACGTTCTTCTCGATGTATTATTTTGTTACTCCTACAGATTTTTATTAAGTTTTCAAAGCACATACAGTGCTTACTGTGTTCTTGGCACTGTTTTAAGTGAAAGTGAAAGGTGCTCAGTCATGTCCGACTCTTTGTGACATGAGTCAGACTATACAGTCCATGGAATTCTCCAGGCCAGAATACTGGAGTGGGCAGCCTTTCCCTTCTCCAGAGGATCTTCCCAACCCAGGGATCGAAGCCAGGTCTCCCACACTGCAGATGGATTCTTTACTAGCTGAGCCACAAAGGAGTGTTTTAAGTAGCAGATATGTATTAACCCATATAACCCTCACATTGTGAATTAGACAATCGTTAGACACTATTCGACCGAGCGACTTCACTTTTGCTTTTCACTTTCATGCATTGGAGAAGGAAATGGGAACCCACTCCAGTGTTCTTGCCTGGAGAATCCCAGGGATGGGGGAGGCTGGTGGGCTGCCGTCTATGGGGTCACACAGAGTCAGACACAACTGAAGTGACTTAGCAGCAGCAGCAGCAGCAGCAGACACTATTACAATCACTGTCATTTTACAGATAAGAAAATTGAGGCACAGAGGCTAAGTCACTTGTCCAAGATCAACCAGCTAGCAAGTGGAAGAACCAGGATTTGAACCTGGCTCTGGAGTGTGTCTACTCGACCATGGTGCTGTTCCCCACTTCTCATCTGTTCTGGCTTCCCAGCATGACTCGAGATCTGAGGTCCTGTCCAGGTGAAAGAGAGTCCCCAGGGGAGACATCTGGAGACAGAAAAGGCCCCTGTGAGGTTCTGATGTTCGCATACCAACAGATGGTAGGCCCACAGGTTAGGAGGGATTTTCTCGGTGTTGAACAACCCCGGTGCCCTCTGTGAAGTGTCTCCCTCCAGCCCTAGGTCACCAGCTGCTGAATCTGTCATGTCACCAGCAGCCCAGTCGTGGCCCCTTTGCTGAAGCTCAGACAATCACGACTTTCCCCTCCCATCTTCTCCTTCTCCCTCTAAGTACTGTGGCGAATTTAAGAGGATAAAGGGTGTCAGAAGAGGGGATGATACATGAACTTCTGAATAATTCTGCTTGTATCAGTGCATAGGCCAGGCCACCATCAGCCCCTGGAGGCTGTTCCAGGAAGATTAATGATGATCCGAAATCAAACGGAAACACACCAAGGCCAAACAGCAGTGAATCAGGCCCCCAATGAACATGCTCAGAAGGCCCGGCCTTGGCGCGCACGCCAAACCTCAGTTAGTGCTGTGAGACGCGTAGGAACACCGGAGAGGAAAGGGTGGAGGGTGGTTGGCAGCGTCCATTCACGGAAAAGGCTTTATTCCTATCATCTCACACAAAATGGAAAGGCCCGCTGGAAAGAAACTGAGCACACAGCTTATCAAGCTGTTAACAGCCCTGCTGCTGCTGCTGCTAAGTCGCTTCAGTCGTGTCCGACTCTCTGAGACCCCATCGACGGCAGCCCACCAGGCTCCCCCGTCCCTGGGATTCTCCAGGCAAGAACACTGGAGTGGGCTGCCATTTCCTTCTCCAATGCATGAAAGTGAAAAGTGAAAGTGAAGTCGCTCAGTCGTGTCCGACTCTTCGAGACCCCATAGACGGCAGCCCACCAGGCTCCCCCGTCCCTGGGATTCTCCAGGCAAGAACACTGGAGTGGGCTGCCATTTCCTTCTCCAATGCATGAAAGTGAAAAGTGAAAGTGAAGTCGCTCAGTCGTGTCCGACTCTTCGAGACCCCATGGACTGCAGCCTACCAGGCTCCTCCGTCCATGGGATTTTCCAGGCAAGAGTGCTGGAGTGGGGTGCCATCGCCCAGGACCCTTCATTCTGGGTCCCATAGAATTCTGTCAAAAACGAAATGGAGTTGCATTCAGACAGTCACTCCCTGGGATGGATACCCTGATAAACTGACTCTGAGATGGAGATTAGTGGGCAGGAGGTTCATCAGGAGTATTATCGGGACCAAGACCCACAGAAAGGAAGGAAGGAAGCCGGCCCGGGCAGAGGAAGGGGTTGGGCTGAGCTTGTAGTCACAACCGAGGCCCCAGCCAGCCCCACAGGGAACTCTGGACTGAAGGTGCTCCGCAGAGCTGGCAGGGTGGGCACACAGGGAGGCCAGGCCCTGCGCCCTCCCACCGACCAGCTCCCAGATGGTGGCTGCCCCAGAAAGAGGCTGCTCTGCCCAGCCAAGCGAGGGTCTGAAGAGGGTTGCAGGCTGTCTGCTGACCATACTCCCAGCAGCCAAGGAAATGGGTCCTTAACCCCGAAGGCAGATCTGGGTGCTGTGCCCCATCACCCACTCTGTTTCTTTATCAACATTTGCTGAGCATCGGCTGTGTGCTGGGCATTCGGCTCAGGACCGTGGAAATAGGACAGATGAGATATATATGATGCTAGTCCTTGAGGATTTTCCGATATCCGGAATAAGAAATCTTCACTCCATATCAAGAGTAAACCCAAAGCCTTTGATTTGAAAAGCACTAGGAGTCAGTTTGTTTTTGTTAGGCTTCACAGCCAATTTGTTTCCCTTCTCTATTTTGCAGGGGAGCTTCAAGAGCTCCTTCAGGAAGGATACAAATCTGTGTCCCTTGGAGCTCATTCAGATGGCTTGAGTTTTTATTGAGATCAAAGAATCATGGAATTTTAGACTTCAAAGAGACAGTAGGGATTACATGGCGTAAGCTGTCTCCCAGAGCGGGGGATGTGCTTACTGCAGCATGTCTGACAGGTGGTGATTTGGCTTTGCTTGCATACCTCCAAGGGCAGAGAACTCACTGCCTACACCGGAGCCCCTTTCCATTGTCGGAGAGCTTCCACTGTTACTCACGACCTCCACCCACTGATCCTAGTCAATGCCAGGTACCACAGTCCTTCAGGAACCAGAAGACACCCGCTCATTTTATTATCTCCTCCAGGTTAAACATGCTCACTTTGGCTGTATCTCATAGGATTCTTTCAAGTATCTTCCTAGTATTTCTCCTGTGTCCTTTCCTCTATTACTCCTGGACTTAGTTCAGATCTTAGCCTTATGCTGTTGCCTCTAATAGGCTCTCAACTGCCCTCCTCAAAACCACGATATTAAAGGCCAGAATCATCTCTTTTAAACACAAACCTGATACACCCCTGGTGGTCCAGCGGCTAAGAATCTGCCTGCTGATACAGAAGACACAGGTTCAACCCCTGCTCCAGGAAAATCACACATGCTTTGGAGCAACTGAGCCCAGGCACCATGGCTACTGAAGCCCATGCCCCCTACAGCTTGCGCTCTGCAACAGAGGAAGCCTCCGCAATGAGAGGCCCACACAGTGAAGAGTAGTCCGGTTCACCACAACTAGGGAAAGCCCGCGCAACAGTGAAGACTCTGTGCAGCCAAAAATAAATAAAATGACGAAAAAGAAAACCCCACACATCTACTAGTCACTCTCCACCCCACCCCTACTGCCATTTGTTTGCATCCAAGACCCTAGTCTCTAAGAACACAAAAGACCTTTCAAGGTGGGCTCCTGCCTGAGCTTTGGGCCTGAACTCCCGCCACATCTAACGTGCGCTCAGTGCTCAAAACAGCCTCCTGTCTTCATTCACACTGTCCCCTCTCCCCGCTCTGCCTGCTCTGTCTTTCTCATGAACTCCTATTTAATCTCAACATCCAGTTTAAAGCTCAGCTCCTCCATGAAGGGAACGCAGAGCTGTTCCCTTCTCTGCTTCTGCAGACCTGCCCAGCCCTCTCCTTTACCGTTCACCACCTCCTTCAGCATTTACCAGCAATTACCAGTAATTATCTAATTACCAATTAGAATGTAAGCCTTTGAGGGCCAAGAATCCTGTGTTACTTTTGCCGTATGATAATTGCATACATAAGTAAATAAACGAAAGAGTAAGAACTGAAAAGATGAAAAATACTGTTTCAGAACCTTCATCTGCATAATAACTCCCCTCTGAATTGTTGTGCTTCTCTTAAGAACTCTTAAGGACATCTTCACTCTTTGAGTGTACGATACGTTTTTGAACCTGAGACCAGAAATTTGCATCTCTCCTGCGAAGTCCTATTTGTAGATTTGTCGCCTGTCATAACAAAGTCCTCTCTTAATTCTGCTGTGTGTTACGTTAGCTGGTCCTGTTTCGGTTTTGTAATGTGTGGCACTCTTATAACAGAAAAGGGATAACTTTATGTCTTTGAACAAATTACTGACAAAATTGATGACTAGAATTGGGCCAGCAGCTCATAACTTTCCTCTAGCAGCTTCCTTCCAGATGCCAAGACAACAAGCTATAATACATCTGCTATAAAAAGTTCAATCGTCTCCTTATCTTGGTACCATTGAAAAGCTAGCCAAATCATACATCTTTCTTCATGTATGGTCTATCATGAAAGCGCAGTATTTATTTTAAAGAGGAGGTTCTAATGTGATTCGGGAAGCAAATTAGGGACAATTTTCTTAGATTTTTCCAAAAGAGTATTTCAAAAATCTTATCTTTATTCTTGACCCCATGCTCAGTCCATACTGATAACATGAGTCATATCTTGAACCGGCAAGGAAGCTAATTCATTAGCGCGTCCCTGGCTCCTTCCTAAAGCCAGCGTGCATCCCTCCTCCCCTGTTTCATGTTAGCCTTCCTAAGCTTTGTGCTTTGCTCTTTCCTTCACTCTGAAAACATATGTCTTTGGGTATTTAATCCCTCCTGTAGCACAATGGTGTGCCCCTTCATCAGTTTAGAGTGTGTCTCTTACTCCAAGGCGGAAAACCTTGCTGTCTTCTAGCAGTGTGAAAGAGGGCTCCCTCTGGAAAGGTGCTGACTGTTCTTTCCGTTGTTAAGTGTATGCCAGGATCACTGTACTAGAGTCTGCATCTGTCAAACGGAAAAGCAAGGTTCATTCGTAAGGTCTAAGAGTTACATGGGGGAAAGCAAGGCTCATCCGTAAGGTCTGAGAGTTACACGGGGGAAAGCAAGGCTCATCCGTAAGGTCTGAGAGTTACACGGGGGAAAGCAAGGCTCATCCGTAAGGTCTGAGAGTTACACGGGGGAAAGCAAGGCTCATCCGTAAGGTCTAAGAGTTATATGGGGGAAAATAGATAAGCTGTGCTCACTTTTCCAGTTTTAGTGTTGGAACCACAGTTGATGCTCCATAAAAAGTGGCTGAGGAGCTAAAAATAGCATGGCCCCACTGGCTTAAAATAGGGACCCTCAACCCTATCCTAGGCCATTTAGAAAAGTTTCTGGCTCATTCACAATAGGAGTCAAAAAATGTTACACTCAATGGGAGAAATCTGTGAGTGAGGGTGCGGAATATACAGAGGGATGAAATTTAGAGACTTCCAAATCCCACTGGAATGTACAAATTAAGAGACACGAAATCCATCCCCATCATGGGTCTCATGAATGTTTTTCATTGACCTTTTCATCATGATAGAGTTTTTAAATCCACAAAGAAAGTTAAAATGTCAAGACACTAATACATTTTCATGTGTATTTTGACTGAGTGAGTCAATCTAACCTTGTTTTTTATTTCCTAAAAAAGCTGTTGATCTATTTGAAGCTTACTGTTTAACATTCAGCCCCCAGAAATCATTCCCTCCGAGGTAAAGATGAGATTAAAGCAATTATTCATTAAATTAGAACATAAAACTCAGTGCTAAATTCAGATGATGCCAATACCAATCTTAGGTTGCCAATACCAATCTTCAGATTATATTCAACTTTTTCCAAATAAGCTGGTTAGGAATCTAAGAATGAGGCAGTAACCCATTGCCTTGCTGAAGAACGCTAGATAATGTCCCTTCAGCAGCAAAACAGTCATGAAGTCCACAGCACAGTATTACTCATCCCTCACTTCTGACTCAAATTTTCTGAACTAATCCTTCTTTAAATGTTGCTGCAATGGGAGATATAAAGAGCACAGTTGTTTCAGTGCAACCTCACTCTTGTTTCGTTCAGTTATGAGCTGTGTTTAGCTTCACACGTTTGATCTTGTGCATTCTGGATGATATATTTGCACACACACAAGCATCTCTATATACAGTAGAGATAGCCCTGCTACGACAGCTATGATTTAAAAATTCTCTATACAGCTACTCACAGAAATGTCCTTTACAGTAATCTATTATTTTCCACCATGGAAATGCTTCATGCCATCAAAGTAAGATAAATTTCATATAATATGTGTCATAATACCCTTTATTTCAGGGTATGACATTGCAGTTATGTATAAGGAAAAGTAGATGAAAAGTAAGTGTTTATATACAGTTAATTTTACTTTTGGAAATAAAAAAGGAAAATGGATTTACAAATGTCAGTGCTCTTAGGACATATCTCCCTAACAATAGTGAAAAAAAGAAAACTTCTTGTCAGTCTAGGTCAAAGGTATTCATTTCTGGGAAATGTTTCTAAACTGCTCGGGTCTGCTATGATTGTACCCTCCTCTGAAGTTCGATGGAAACTGAATGTCATTTTACTCATCTTGGCCCTTAACTATAGTCCATCTTATATTCAAGCATGGAATAGGAAGTCAATTGAGGACAGGCTTGAATCTCATCTTGGTCTTCCTCAACAAAAAGGAGCAACCTTCCACAAAAGATTATTTTAAGGATTAATAAGCTGATGAATGCAAAGCATTCAGCCCAGGGCCAGGCACACAGTAAGAAATATAAAACCTACAGCTATTACTACGATTTGACCGTTATTGTGGATTATAAACTCGCTGAAACATCGAAAGGTAAAGTGTCATGATGTTTGCAACTTACTTTCAAATGGTTCCAGGAAAGAAAAGAAGTGCTTTATTTTTAATCCCTAACCTTAACCCTAACCCCATGGGTACACCACATTTCATGATGTGCATGAAACCTCACTGTCATAGACGGCTCCCCAGTTGCTCTCTCCATGTGTCCGCTTTATCCACCGCTACATACTCTCACCTCACCAGCTCTCCAAACCTATGACTTCCTCCTCCAGCTCTCAATAATCTTCTGATGTGACTTCTGTTTTGATAACTGATTTAGTTTTGCTTTCTTTCTGGCTTGTGGTAAATCCTTTTTCATGATTTTGTCAATTTCTTAACTTTTTTAACTTAAAATGCAACCTTTTAATGTATATTTGTGGTGAAATAGATAATTCAATCTATCCTGAAACATAGAGAGGAAAACAAATAAAGGTCGACCTCCTCTTCACTTCATGGATCCACTTCTCAAAAATATCACTTTTCATAGTCGAGCATTTATTCTCTCACATCATTTTTCTATCCATATTCAAGTTCAGTTCAGTTCAGTCGCTCAGTCATGTCCGACTCTTTGCGACCCTATGGACTGCAGCACGTCAGGCCTCCCTGCCCATCACCAGCTCCCAGAGTCTACCCAAACTCATGTCCATTGAGTCAGTGACACCATCCAACCATCTCATCCTCTGTCCTCCCCTTCTCCTCCCACCTTCAATCTTTCCCAGCATCAGGGTTTTTTCAAATGAGTCAGCTCTTTGCATTAGGTGGCCAAAGTATTAGAGTTTCAGTTTCAGCACCAGTCCCTCCAGTAGAATATTCAGGACTGATTTCCATATTCAAAGATAGGTACATTTCTGTCTTTTTTCTTATCTTATTACATTGGCTTGGACTTCTATAATGATGTAAATTACCAGTAATAACAAATAACCTTAAATTATTTCTGACTTTTCCCCTTTCCAGTCATATTCCCATTTTAAATTGTATTTCTTTTTATAGTCTCTGCCAAAATAAAGTCTTATTAGTGAGTCTAGCCTAATTTCTCTACAGGTAAGAGAAATCGACCAATTAGACTCTTAAGTCCTTACAGCAAGAACTACTTCTTGCACTTTGCATTTCCGTTTGGACTTTTTCATTCATTTGGAATCACCACTTGTTCAGTAAAAGGACTAAATAAAAGTCACCTTTATCTGGAAGTGAAGTCAGTTTTGCTACAGATTAGTTCTGATGTACTAGAAGTGCGCCAGGAGAAGGCAACGGCACCCCACTCCAGTACTCTTGCCTGGAAAATCCCACGGATGGAGGAGCCTGGTGGGCTGCAGTCCATGGGGTTGCGAAGTCGGACATGACTGAGTGACTTCACTTTCACTTTTCACTTTCATGCATTGGAGAAGGAAATGGCAGCCCTCTCCAGTGTTCTTGCTTGGAGAATCCCAGGAACGGGGGACCCTGGTGGGCTGCCATCTATGGGGTCGCACAGAGTCGGACACGACTGAAGTGACTTAGCAGCAGAAGTGCGCCATGACTGTTCTGCAAAATGCTGTTGGAGGCTGAAAACTGAAACTTGATAGCTTCTAGTAGAACATACTTCAAGCAAGTTTTGTCATTTTAGTCCTGCCATGACTAACAATTAGGTGACCACATGCAATAATTTGCCTAAATAAAGGTGTCAAATGAAAAGCTAACAAGACCTGCTAACTCATTTTTTCATTTTTTTGTAAAATCCAATAAAACCTATTGACATACCCATTTCCAGGGCTGGAGTTGAGATTAGCAGAAAGGATGATTGGTGAAAGTAGGACATCTCCATAGTAACCACAATGCACCCACAACAATATATTCTCCCTGCAAAGTCAGACAGTGAGCTGACCACACGGGCATAATATCCAGTCTGCTAAACAATAAGAATATGTCTTCCTCAGGAGAAAACTGCACCCACAGTCATTAAATTTCTGCATTTTGCTGTAAGAAGTTTGAGTGTATGGAATCATTGAACTTTTTGTTATTGAGTCATGAGAGTATGTTCTGGAGTAAATTTTATCATATTGAATTATATCTTAAAAAAGCTGCTATAAAGAAACACCCTAAGTCAATGTATCTTGCTATCATTTTTGTTCTTGTGGTAATGATGTCTTTTCAATTATTAGACTTGTGTATGAGAAAATTCGTACTCTTGGAAAACCACTGAAGTTTGTCAAATTAAAATGCAAAGAAAAAACTGATATTTTCTTTCAAGTGGTAAATGATTAATTCTGGGTTTTTTAAGGCAGAAGAAATGCGTTTGCTCTTTGACAGTGATTAGCTTCATGGTATAGTGCTGCTGTGTAACATAACTGAGACACAGAATTTCAACCTTAATTTGCACGTTTTCTGTCTTCTGCATCCTGTACTCAAAAAGAAATGAGAGCCTAAAACCAGGTAGAACTCACAGTACTACGTCAGAAGACTCTTCATGTTAGAAAGGAAACTGATTTCTTTGATCTGAGCTTAGGTTTAAAGTAATCGCATTGTCTGCAGAATTCAATTCTCTACTAGATTGTCTCAGCCTATTTTCAAAGTTGCCCCCCTAACAGTGTTTCTCCACCTATTTTTTCATTATTACCCCTCTATAAACCTTTTTAGACCATTTTTCCCCTAATTGCCCCCTCTCTCATGAATTTTAATACTACAGTTGTATTGTATATCTCTATATGTAACATAATCTATGCTTTATCCATTAAAAGGGCAGGTTTTTTACCAACAAAATCAATTTTTACTCCTTTGGGGTGCTATCATCCCTGTTGAGAATGCATGAAGTGAAGTCAAATTCGCTCAGTCATGTCCAACTCTTTGCAACCCCATGCAATATACAGTCCGTGAAATTCTCCAGGCCAGAATACTGGAGTGGGTTTCCCTTTTCCAGCGGATCTTCCTGACCCAGGAATTGAACCGGGGGCTCCTGCATTGCAAGTGGATTCTTTATCAACTGAACCCTCAGGGAAGCCTTTGAGAATGCTGTGGGCTTCCCTGGTGGCTCAGAGGTTAAAGCGTCTGCCTCCAATGTGGGAAACCTGGGTTCAAAACCTGGCTTCGATCCCTGGGTCGGGAAGATCCCCTGGAGAAGGAAATGGCAACCTACTCCAGTATTCTTGCCTGAAGAATCCCATGGACGGAGGAGCTTGGTAGGCTACAGTCCACGGGGTCGCAAAGAGTCAGACATGACTGAGTGACTTCACTTTCACTTTCACTTTGAGAATGCATGGTGCACCTTTAAAATTCACGTGTATATCTGAATGTATGTATTTTACTTTCCTTCCCCTATACTGAACTCAGAATTATTTCAGAAACTCAAATTTAACATTTACAAATTTAAGTAGATAAAATTTAATTTAAATAGATTAACTTCAGAAAAATTTGGAAAAATATATAAATATTTTTAGATATGGTAAGCTTGGTAAAACACCAGGCAGACTTCAAAATTATTTTTTTCTGAGAATATTCATTGACCTCAGCATTTTTTTATGCTATTAACTGGGGAAAAAAGCAACATACAAAATTATATAAAGATAGTTTATAAATTAAAAAAATATATAGACATCCATGTATACAAATGATTGGAAAATACTCATTAAAATGTTAAAAGTTCCCCCTGGAGTGAAAGATTGTAGATGAGTGGATTTCTGTTTCAACCTTAAACATGTATTTCCAACTTTTCTATTATGAGTTTGCATCACTATTATAGTTGAGGGAAAATGGTTATCAACAAAATACTTATTGAAATTAGCTCATACCAGGGAAAAATGGAATCGTGTATTTTATAATACTTGAAGTAATGTATTTCTGTAGCCTTTGGGGAAAGGTTTCGGTTTTTTGTTTACATGTTATAAATAATGGTACACAATTTCCAGTCCTCTATCTCCTTAGTATTTTCAATGCTTCTTCAGCAAAAGCATTGACTCTTAACAAATGACAAATTGACAATGACCTAGGTCTTTAGAAACCATCCTTCTGTAGAATAAACTTTAACGTATTTCAAGGCTACAGGGGAATCATTCAGCAAGTAAACGTTTTCTGATGAGCTTTTAAAGAGCGTAAATCCCTAAGCAACGACAAGCCATTATGCACTTGATTTCAACAGAGCCTATTTAAAATGACTCAGATCTGAATGTCAGCAACTTTGGGGCTACGAAGGAAAGATACTTCAAATATCATTTGAGTAACACAGTTCACAGAGTGCTCTTACTTGATGCTCCCAACAACCCTGAGTGTCACTTGCTTATTATTTGTGGGTACACTTGGGGCAAATGAAAGAACTGATATTCCAACCCAAGACTTTGACTTTGAGTTCTGCATTCTCTCTTTCTTTGGACCATTCTTCCTTTCTAAATAAAATCAGTGAGTACTTTAATAAGCATGAGTAAGGTAACTAAAGCAACCAGGACTTACGGTCTTAGCAAGAATGATTTGCTATCTGTTTAGTTAAGCCACTCAGTCGTGTCCAACTCTTTGCGACCCCATGGACTGTAGCACACCAGGCCTCCCTGTCCATCACCAACTCCTGGAGCTTACTCAAACTCACGTCCATTGAGTTGGTGATGCCATCCAACCATCTCATCCTCTGTCATCCCCTTCTCCTCCCACCTTCACTCTTTCCCAGCATCAGGGTCTTTTCAAATGAGTCAGCTCTTTGCATCAGGTGGCCAAAGTATTGGAGTTTGAGCTTTAGCATCAGTCCTTCCAATGAACACTCAAGACTGACTTCCTTTAGGATGGACTGGTTGGATCTCCTTGCTGTGCAAGGGACTCAACTAACCAGGACATACAACCTCATCAACACCAGTTTGCCATAGAGCAGAGTTTAAACATACCCCCACTCACTCCCACACTCCTGTGGCCCCACAGAAAGAGCCACTGGCGGCCCAGGGCTGGCCTGCAGCCCACCATCACCAGGGTCTGCCTCAAAGCCTGGGTCCTCTCCTCCGGTACTTGCAGGATTTAGAGGAGGGAGCGAAGGGTGAAGGGATGAGACCACAGCGTTTCAGACGGACAGGCAGGGAGCCTGCGCCGTGGCGGACTGTCTCAGCACCAGGAGTTCAGCAGGGGGCGTGCTGCAGTGCACGCCGCTCGTCTAGGCAACTCCAGGTCAGCCCCGCTCACCCATCCCCGCCTGCATACATTCAGAACGCCAGCCCAAACACCAAACACCCCAGACTACACCTCTGCATGACGGAGCCACTCAATCTATATTGGAATGGAAAAGCAGCTTACATGTTAAAAATATAGGACTTCCCTGCTGAGCCAACGGTTAAGAGTCCTCCCGCCAGCTCAGGAGATGAGGGTTCGATCCCTGGTCGGGGGAGATTCCACCTGCTGTGGGGCAACTCAGCCCGTGAGCCACAACTGAAGGAGGAAGCAGACAGAGCTGGACTCCGTCTTAGGCCAGGCTGTGAACATCAGGCTACACACATGGTCGCCCTCCCAGTGGACTCTGAACTTGGTGCCCGGCGTCTATAGAAGCGGCAGACCAATGGAAAGCCAGACCCCCGGATAAAAGAGCCTCAGGACTTGGACTTGGACTCTCCGTCGCCTAAAAGAATATGCTAATTATCTCTGTAACAAAACAAAGTGGTAAATTCCATTATGTTTATCAGGATACGACCACAGGCCTATTGATAAACATCCACTTTTTATCTAGTCTTGTGACACATGAGTCATGGGTTAACTTTGATCGTATCTCTCTTTTACCTTGTCCAGACTAGTTTCAAGGAATTTGGGGAGGTGGGTTTGAGCACGTACACTCAGGGTATATAAGGCTTTCACAAAAACGGGTCGGGGTCCTTGACTAAGAGGAGACTCTGCCTCGGGCCCGCCGGTGTAATGAACTGCACTCCACTATCTGCATTGTCCTTCCGAGTGAGTGTGTTTCCCGGAACGCGCGGCTGCAGCACAGCCGCTGAGCCCACGTTCCAGAGCCTGTGCTCCACAACAAGAGAAGGCCCCACGCTCAGAAGCCCGAGCACCGCAGCAAAGAATAGCCCCTGCTCAGTCGCGTCCAGCTCTGTGCGACCCCACGGACTGCAGCCCCCCAGGCTCCTCTGTCCATGGAATTTTCCAGGCAAGAATTTTAGAGTCAGTTGCCATTTCCTACGCCAGGGGATCTTCCTGACCCAGGGATAGAACCTGCATCTCTTGTGCCTCCTGCTTTTGGCAGGCGGGTTCTTTACCACTGTGCCACCTGGGAAGCCCCATAGCCTCACTAGAACTGGTAAAAGGGAAAAGATTGACAGTTCCCAATGCTGATCAGGGTGCAGAGAAGTGGAAACTCTTAGTCACTGACAGCCGGTAAGTAAAATGCCCCAGCTGCTTTGGAAAGTAATTTGGTAGCTTATTATATAGTTAAATGTTTACCTATCCCATGATTTAGTCACTGAACTTCTGGGTATGTATCCCAGAGAAATGAAAACATGTATCTACCTCAGTTAATGCGTGTGGAGACTTCCCAGGTGGTCCAGTGGTTCGGAATCCCCTGCCAGTGCAGGGCATGCGGGTGTGATTCCTGGCCTGGGAAGACTCCACATGCTGTGGAACAACTAAGCCCAGGAGTCACAAGTACTGAGCCACATACTACAAGTACTGAAACCTGTGCACGCCTGGAGCCTGTGTTTCACAAGAAGGGAAGCCACTGCAAAAAGAAGTCCACGCACCACACACTGGAAAAAAACCCGTGTGCAGCAACGAAGACCCGGTGCCGCCAAACGTGAAGAAAGAAATGTCCGTGGACGTGCCTAGCAGCGTTGTTCATAACAGCCCCAGACTGAAAGCAACCCGAACGTTCATCACAGATGAGTGAGCAAAGTGCGGTATGGATTACCACTCAGTAATTCAAAAGGAGCTTCAATAGTGTAGACAAATCTACATCAATCATAAACAAATTACATATAATGTAGATAAATCTCAAAACCTGTATGTGAATGAGGCCAAGGAATATACACTGTAG
Source organism: Ovis aries (assembly GCF_016772045.2). Taxonomy (NCBI): domain Eukaryota; kingdom Metazoa; phylum Chordata; class Mammalia; order Artiodactyla; family Bovidae; genus Ovis; species Ovis aries. Next base: position 274,876,163 of record NC_056054.1, on the reverse strand, counting down.
AATTCCACTGGCATAAAATTCTAAAACCTGCAGCCCTTATATTCACAGCGATAGAAGTTAGAGCAGTGGGCGCGTGAGAGTGGGATGAGGGGAGGAGGCAGGGGTGTGGGGAGGCGGGATGGGCCTGTACTGGGTGATGGGGACATCCACACGACGCGTGTGTGCTGGTGAGCAGGCAGACACCTTCGTCAGCTCATCAAACGGTACTTTAAGTCTGTGCATTTTCTTATACGTGAATTATGCCTCGATGATTTGATTAATACCAAGTTTTAACACACGTGTTTTCTAAAAATAAAATGTACAATACTCTGTAACTCAGAAACAACAAGAACATTCCTTTCACAGAAGCTACTGATTGAAGTCTATGAGTCTTTCTGTCTGGGCACATATAAGGATATAAAGTGAGGAAGTGAAGTCACTCAGTCGGGTTCGACTCTTTGTGACCCCATGGACGGAGGAGCCTACCAGGAACCTATCAGGCTCCTCCGTCCATGGGATGGAGACCCTATGAGGATACAGGCTCTCACCTAGTCAAGATTGCATTGCTTGTGTTTAAATCAGATCTATCCTCTTAAGACTGTGGGACCTTATGCCTTCATTCCATTACCGTCCTGACCCCTCTGTGTGTGTGTGTGTGTGTGTGTGTGTGTGTCTGCGTGTGTCTCTGTCTCTGTGTATGTTTCCATAAGCAACAGATAGCCAGTTATTGGTCAAAGATGGTCAGTGGACAACTCTCCTGACACGGAGACGGGCTATACTTTGAGCTCTGAAGTGACAAACTGAAATCATTTTATTTCAAGGCCTGTGTTTTGTGTGAACCTTGGTAGGTGCCCAACAACCGTTATTGAATGAATGAGTGACTAAATAAGTGAACAGGTCAGTCCTCATCCTTCACTCGCTATAAACATTTTATTTAGTGGGCACCAAAACTTCTGCCTGGCTTCAACGTCCCTTGCCACTTACTCTATGTAAGCATAAAATACAAATAAAGCAAAAGCAAAAAAAAGAAAAAAACACAGAGTAATCAAGAAGAAGTATATATGACATGACCAGGGAAAATCGGAGACAGCATCTAAGAGGATATTTTCTCTCCTTTCCCCGGACACTTGTTTACAGCCAAACGTTTTCTGATTCAAAGAGAAAACCGTTGGGACTTCTATGGTGCTCCAGCGGTTAAGATGCCGCCTTGTAATGCCGTGGGTGGGGTTCCGCCCCTGGTGGGGGAGCTAAGATCCTACAGGCCTTGGGGCCAAAACAAGCAGAACATAAGATGGAAGCAATTTTGTAACAAATCCAATAAAGAGGTTTTAAAAATGGTTCACATAAAAAAAGTTTTTTAAAAAGTTGTTTGGTATTTCTAATTAAAAAGTAATATAGGCCATGAAATTCTGGCTTTGATCCTGGATAGATAGGGGGGGCATGATAGGATACAAATTTGCATATGAATGTGAATGGTTCTGTATCAATGTTAAATTTCCTGATTTCAGTAACTTTGCTGTGGTTGGATAAGAGGATATCCTAGGTCTTAGAAAATACATGCTGAAAGACTTCAGGGTAAAGAGAAAAAGGTACTAACAAGTCCGTCATAAATAGTGTGGGAAATGTAGGGAAGCATACAGAACAGGAAAACCACCCACAACGCATCACCCAGGAAAAGGCAGTTTGGGAGACACATAGTTTTCATTTCTCATTTAAGTACATGCCTACATCACTCAACAGCCTTAGGAAAGTTTTCGCAGTGGTTGGAGAGTTCCGTGACCCGTTTGACCATGTGCCTATTATTACACGCTGTAACTGTGGCAACATCTTCACTACTGAAATTACACGGTGATAGCCTATCGTAGGTTCCCTGTCCTAAGAGACTAGCATTTCCACATGATGTTAAGAATGAGGAAGGGAGGCTGGCCTGCATCACAGGGCTAATGGATTGATTGGTTAGATGGCACGAGGCCAGTGGTGCCTTGAAAGAGGCCCCAGTCTGCTGTCTGAGTGAGGCCCCCATGGAAAGGTGGCCACAGCCCACCTCTGTCCTGCCCAAAGCTGCGTCTGTCACGATGCTCACAGGGAGACAGTGGCTACCCTTCACACTCACCTAGCTTTCTCTGTTCAAAACTCACTGAATGTCTGTTCGGAGGAGAATGAATTCTCACGAAATTTGGTCATCTTTTTGTTGTGGTTGCCATATAGCATGTTTGGAATCTTATCTAACCAGGGATGGAAGCTGTGCCCCCTGCATCGGAAGCACAGAGTCTTAACCACTGGACCACCAAGACGTCCCTGCTCGCCGCTTTCTAACCCCACGGCAAGCGGGACATGTGTTAGTACTGACCTAGGGAAAGCTGAAGCGCACGCTGTCCAACAGGACTGGCCGTGATAAAAAATGTTATTTATCCACACTGTCCAACCCAGTAGCCAACAGCCATGTATGACAAGTGTGCTTTCAAGATGTGGCAGCCTCGAGTGAGGAAATGGAAGCTTTAACTCTATTTAAGAAATTTTAAAAGTTAAACAGCCGTACGTGCTGTGCGGTTGCTGTGTTGGACAGTGAGCAGTATGGCCACGAAAGGTGTGGTTCCTGGGCCTGCAAGCTTGTTAGAAGAGGGGAGTCTCAAGCCCTGCCCCGGCTTGCGGAGTCAGAACCGGCACTAACGAGACCCCAGGAGACTCACGCGCTCGGTCAGTTCTGAGTTAAGCCGCCCTGTACCCAGAAGGAGACAAGTCAGCAAGTCCTCAGCATCATCTTGTGAAGAGGCCTGAGCAGGGAGCTGTGGGGCAGAGGAGATGGGAGAACACTTGCAGATTCTCCTTTTCGTACACTTTGCTGGTTCGATTTTGATTCAACAAGTGTGAACGGCTTTTAAAATTTGTAACACAGTGAAGATGAACAGGAAGGTGGAATCACCCGTGCAGGCTGAATACGGTGATCTCTACTGTCTCCGGAGCTAGCACATGGGACGGGAACGGCACTGTCTTCTGACGGGCGGGACGGACTTGAACTCAAGGACAGAGGCACGCACCATACAGGAGTGGGGGCTCCCTGGCACTCTCTCATCCCAAGAAGACCCTCCATATTTAGTATAAATTTAATTAATTGCACTTCTCAACACCCTGCTGCCTGCCATCCAAGAGCGGTTAATGAAATTCACCCTTTCTGAGCCAACAACCTAACCATCAGGATTGGTTGGCATCCAGAAGATAAATATTGCTTGTGTAACTGAACTGAAGCAAGTGCTTATGTGAATTCTGAGTTTAATGAGGTTTTTCAACTAAAGAACACATTTCCCTTCCACAGATGCTAATCCACAAAGAGAAAAAATCCTAGGAAAAAGTAACTGAAAAATTCCTGACCTTGGGGGTGGGGATAGAAGTTGAGAAAAAGAAATATTAAAACTTAATCAATATGATCCTCTTAAAAGCACTCATCAGAAAAAGATTATTAGCTATATCAAATAATAAAGAGATTTCTTTATTATTATTTTCTTTCTTATTATTATCTTTTTTATTATCTTATTGTTATCTTATTATCTTCTTTCTTATTATTAGCTATATCAAATAATAGAGAGATTTCTTTGGTTGTAAATTATATCCCAGTGGCCTTCAAACTTTTGGGTTATACTATGCAACATGAATGGAGAAGGCAATGGCTCCCCACTCCAGTACTCTTGCCTGGAAAATCCCATGGACGGAGGAGCCTGGTAGGCTGTAGACCATGGGGTCGCTAAGAGTCGGACACGACTGAGTGACTTCACTTTCACTTTTCACTTTCATGCATTGGAGAAGGCAATGGCAGCCCACTCCAGTGTTCTTCCCTAGAGATTCCCAGGGATGGGGGAGCCTGGTGGGCTGCCGTCTATGGGGTCGCACAGAGTCGGACACGACTGAAGCGACCTAGCAGCAGCATATAACATGAAAATAATTTTACACACTCATACTCACACCACACTTATAACTTTACTAAACACAAAGGTTTACCCCTAACCTGTTTTCTGTTTTACTGTACATTATTCTATATATTCCATCCGGTTTCCGTGTTTAGAAAGTGCTTGTTATAACCTGCAGCACTAGCTTCATAACCTACTAAGTCAAGAACTGTGACTTGCAAAATGCTTTTGAGATAAGAGGAAAAGGAGGAGAAGAGAAGTGATCGATTGATCAACTGATTGATTCAAGAAAGAGAAAAAGGCAGATAGGCTATCCAAGAGACGGGGAGAAGGGTAGAGAGTGTCAGAAACAGAAGAGAGAGAGGAAGAGTGATTGATCCCAGTCCCTTCAGTCTGCCGTGCTCTGGTCAATGCCTGCCGACCCTAGGGGGTGTTCTCTCGCCCACAAGCCTGACCACATTCTCCTGCTCTGGGCCTTCATGCCCTCCCAGCATCCCCGATTCCCTTATTCTGCGGCTGATTACCTCTTAGTCACCTGAAAGCATTTTGGTTTTTGCACTAAGATCACCAAGTCCTCTGGTGGGGCCTCTGCCGGGTTTCTTCCATCTCTTTCTCCATGCTTCTGCTGATGGTCCCCTCTCCGCGCCTGCTTTCCCTTGACTGTCTCAGCTTCTCTTTGCCTGTATTTCTCCTCTCTCTTCGGCTCCTGACTGTGACCCTCCCCGTGACTGCCTACAACCAGATCAATGCCAAACATTGTGGGTTCACAAATCCAACTGCACGAGCGCAGTGGAGGGTGAGCCGGTCACGTGAAGTTATGGGGTGCTGCTTCCGAAACTCTGAGCACCCCTAGACCTCGGAGAAGACCCCTGCAGACCACCAAGGCGGCCTGGCTTCCATACTAAGACACCCTGCCTGGGGAGTTCTGTTGTCTGTGACTGTGAACAGAGCTGATGCGATCGTGGTATTCAAGAGAAAGGACAAATAACCAGAGAGGCTTCTGCAAATGGCAGCCTGTGGAAGGAAAAGTTTGTGAGGACACAGTGGCAGACTGTGGGTAGGAGTCTCCAGCAGGAAGCCCCGGCAGCAGGCTGGACCAGTGCCCACCCCGGGACAGCCGGGATCTAAACCACTGACAGCAACAGAAGGAAGGCCAGGAGAGGAGCGGTGCTTTCAAAGAAGAACCTCAGGTTAGCATCTTGGCCTTCCTAGCCTGGGCCAGGGTTTTAAAACCCAAAAGAGCATGGGAATCCTGCGAGAGCTATTCCAAAGGTAACCCTGTGCCCACTCTTCAAAGCTCTTGAAACCTCAGAGCACACAGATGAAAATTAAATTACTCCAAGGAGGAAAAACACAGGAGAGGAGTTTTCTGAGGCTGCAGAGCTGAAGCCTGGTTCGCGTTCAGCCAGGAACAGCTTGCCAGCCTTGGCTGCTAGTTCCTTTTCTGCATCCCCGAAACAGGAAATTACATGAGGCCCCAAACACGCTCCCCTACAGCGCCGTGACGGGGCGCAGCTGTCCGACAGCGTTTCCTGCATCCGGGCTCCGCACATGTGTGCATCCAGCACGTCTGCTGAGCACCTACCCTGGGCGAGGCTGGCCCACCGTGAGCACTGCGTTAGCCCTGCGTGTGAGCCTAGCCCAGTGGAGGAGGGTTCTGGGCTTCGGGAGGAAAGAAGTGCCCTTCGCCCTCCGGCCAAATCCCCCAGCACTCGGACTGCCTGTATATCGCTGCCTCTCCTCCTAAGGACCCGGGATCCCTCCTACCTCTAACCCCAGCCCGGACCCTAGGACCAGCCTCTTTGGCTTGAGGCTCTCTCTACGGGCAGGCATTTTGACTCACTGATGTCTGTGTGTTTAAGAAGCTCCAGAATAGAAGGCAACACGTCGAAATTATTAAACATGGCTTTCTAGAAGACGTGAGGGTGTTCACATCTCATGAAGCGCTGGCCGGGGCGCTTTTTTTTCCCTGAACTCGTCCATCCATTGCCTCGACCCTGTGTTTTGTTCACCGAAAGAGAAAGATGGGGAAAGAGAAAGAAAAGGAGGGAGGGAAGAAGGAAGGAAGGAAGGAAAGATTGTGAAACACGAAGAGAAAACAGACCTTCCTTCTTTCCCAAAGTGGAAAACGCTTTCTTTTTTTATTTTAGTGCCTGGCAGAGACTGCATGGTTGCAAATGTTACCCGGTACTAAACCAGATTAATTTTCCATTCAAGAAGAAAAGCAAGCAAATTGGGCTAAAGGAGGCGAATTGGGTTGCAGGGACCTATTATTTAGCACGTTTGAAATGAAAGCCAATACTGCTATTGAAGTGCAGGCTGAGAGCTTTCCCTTCCTCTATCTAACGCCCGCCCACAGGTTGCCTGGCAACCGCATTACGGTGCTGAGAACACTCCCCAGTGATAACTGACCCTGCATTTTAATTTTTGTGCTGATGCTTAAGTGGGACAAATAAATACATAAACACCATCGCCCTGAAACAGTACTCATCTCGCCTAAAGAGCTGCATGTGTAGATTACAGCATGACAAATAGAGGGGTTAAGAAAAAATTGGTGAAGTCTTTCTCTTTTCAGGAAGATGTTGTTCAAAAATTATGAACACTCTGGGTAGGCGTGTGGAAAAACCTAGTCAAACGGTGGAATGAAGTTAAGAACGAATGATGAATTTCACCAAAAGATTTTTAACATCTATAGTAGCGTAAAGAATTAAATGTTAATTTTTATGATCCCTGAATTGGAATAGTTCTTCCAAAACTAGGAAATAACACTAGATGTGGTATGCTAAATGGACCTGGTGGGCCACGTATGAGCCTAACAAGACCCTCACTTGCAGGAAATGCAATCCTTGAAGTGCATGGTAGAAAAACAGAGGCAGGTTAAGTGGGAGGGTTTCACGTCCTCATGTAGATGCTGTTCTGTGTTTTAAATAAACGACTTTGAAGGGAACAGTCTCCATCGCTCTTTAGTGACAACTTTGAAAGATGCGTCCCCTATAGTTACTTACATGTTCCTAATCTGGGGGCTAAGAATGTTTTTGCCATTTCTGAAGATCCCATCCTTCTAGTCCGTCATGAAGATGAAAACAAGGCCTGGCATACAACTTATCACTTGAGCATGTAGCAACATTTTTGCCTGGAAACTTAAACTCTTACCTGAAAGCACTCTTACGTACTTAGCCAAACAAACAAAGATTTAGGATTCAAATTCTGGCTCCCCAGCTTATGGGCGGTGGGACCCAGTGAGTAGCTGGCCATCTGATGTCTTTGTCGGTAAGGAGGATGTCACTAATAATAATCACCGCCCTGAACAGTCGTGGGCTGAGAGCCCGCACACAATGCTGGTGCACGGCCAGTGCTCAGTTCCAGCTGCCATTCCTGGTGACCACGGGCGTGTGCACACTCACTCGCTTCAGTCCTGTCTGACTCTCTGTGACCCCATGGACTGTAGCCCGCCAGGCTCTTCTGTCCCTAGGATTCTCCGGGTGCGGAAACTGGAGTGCGTTTGCCAGGCCTTCCCCCAGCGGATCTCCCCCACCCAGGGACTGAACCTGTGTCTCTCGCGGGTTCTTTACCACTAGTGCCACCTGGGAAGCCCACTCTTGGCTATGCAGCGTGGTACTATGAATGCAGAGGCTTTGACCTATTGCCACATCCGCCCTCTCTGGCGATGAAGGAATTATTCTCCTATCTTCTAGGGATACTGCTCTGAGACAGCCATCACCTCTGAACTTCCTTTGAAGACTTCCTCAGCTAAAGATCCCTACCTAGCCTGAACCATGTGAACTTTCTGGGGCAGTCTAGGATCAGTGAGCAATCCCCCTGGGGATATAAAGGTCCAGCCCCGCCACTCCAATTCAGGACAGCTGGGGAGGACCACTGCTGATCCAGAGTCCTCAATGGGGTTCCCTGAGGCCTTCAGTGGGCCTGTAACGGAGCAGGACTCCATGGGGCCTTCCCAGGATAGAGTTTCCCCCACCCCCACCCATGTCCTCCACCTGCCTATTGTCTGCAGAAAGACGTTAACCAAAGGATAAATTCAATCAGAGGATGAAAAAATGCAAAAGCAAAGAAAAGCAGTCAAACGGGACAAAATAATAATAGCTGAGTCATTCAGTGGGCTTTTCTGGTGGCTCAGTGGCAAAGAATCTGCCTGCAATGTGGAAGACACAGGAGAGGCGGGTTCAGTCCCTGGGTCAGGAAGACCCCCTGGAGGAGGGCATGGCTACCCACCGCAGTATTTTTGTCTGGAGAATCCCGTGGACAGAGGAGTCTGGTGGGCTACAGTCCATGGGGTCACAAAGAGTCGGATATGATTCAAGCAACTGAACACAGCGGCAGGGCAGGAGTCATTCAACAAAGGCAAAGGTCTTTAGCTCCTTCTCAAGGGCTACAGATAATATCCTGAGTCACGTCCTTTGAGCAGCTTTACAGATACAGAAGCTTCCCCCACGTAGAAGTTAACATGATGACCTGGCTGTAGCCATGACCTAAGCTGCTTTATCTCACACAGCTCCGAGAACTGGACTCCAGGAATGAGAACAAACCAACCCGGGAACTGAAGGTTATCTGCACTTGAAACAATCAAGGTGATGTGACCAGACCACTGCAGGATCAATTTCAAGACGACTGCACATAATTCCCATCCCCAGCCCTGAAACTCCCCCTTTAAAGCTCTTGACCCCTGATTGGCAGTGGGCTCTGGGACACGAATCTACATTCTCCCCAGGTTGTCAGCTTCCTAAATGAAGCAACCTTTCCCTAGCTACGAACCCTTGTCTCTTGAGCATCAACTTTCGAGGGGCAAGCGGCCAGACCTGGGTTGGGAGCCCACCTACATCCCAGTTCAGCTGCTCCCTGTCTCATCCTGCCTCTTTCTGTCCCTTTCTGCAGCAGCTGATTCCAAGGTCTCCACCTAAGAAATATCCTGCACACCAATGCGCATCTCAGAGTCTGCTTCCTGGGGACGAAACTTCATAAATATATTCAGGAGGAGTTTTAGCAATCGTGGTGTAATTATCTGTGAAAAGAGTAGGTTACCCAGCTCAGCATATGGCATGATCTCAACTAGGACAGACTATCTGTCTACCCGAGTGCGTGGGGCTGGGAGTCTGGAAAGCACACCAAGGTTAGCAATGCTTCTTTTTGTCTGGCAGGATTAGAGATGAACTCTATGTTATTGATATCCTTCTGTGCTTTCCAAGTTTCCCTCAAGGACTGAACTACTTTTTCTGTGGGGCAGGGATGGCTTATCCCAGGACTGTTTGCCCCAGTGGCTGAGCTTTCAGACGGTCACGAGTAATGACAATCTAGAATGTTCCTTCTCACCATGACCCGGCAGCTCATTGCCAGGTTTCCAACGACTGGGACCTGAGGATCTCAAGCTTTCGCTAAGGAATCTTTTCTTCAAGTCTCTCAGACATCACTCTGAAAAGCCTGAATCAGGTAAGATTTGTGAATGTCACAGAGCTATAACTTAGATCTCGATGATGTTATCTGAAGGGCAAGACATGAACTCTGACTTCAGTCTGGTCGGAAAACGCAAGAGACAGCAGACATGAGACGAGTCAGTGTTGTGTCACCATAAACGAGAACAGTGAAGGCCAGAGAAAGGGGCTTGCCTACAGGCTGCAGTCGTCAGAAAGGGGCCCTGTGGGGGGAGCAGGTCTTGACTGCGTCTTCAAGGCGTAAAATCTAGCAAAGCAGAAGGCAACGGTGAGGTCGTTCTGGATAAGGGCAGCGGCCAAAGCACAGAGGGAAGCAAGGATTGGGTTTTTCCGCAAGTAAGTTGCATGCCGCCTCCTTACCGGAGCTGAGGATGCACTTGGAAAATGAGAAGATATGGTTGGACCGACATCGTGGGCGAGACTGTGGGAGGGAAGCCAAGCAGTGAAGTCCAGACTTCCTCTTCAGGTGAAACAAGTACTCTGAGGGCTCCTGGCTAGTTGAAGGTGGTCTATTAAACAGCTTTTTCTGACTGTCTTTTGCAGGGTGACGCCCAGAAGGGAGAACAAGATGGAAGCGTCTGGTGGAGGCTGTGGTCTCCAGCTCAGGGTTCCTGGCCCAGCCTGCGGTGGGCGCCAGCAGTAGCTGACACCCTGAATTTGGATGCAGCGACTCTGATTTTCTCTTGCTGGTGTAACCAGCCATATCTACACGAATAGCTACATCACTCCCTCCTAGAAACTCTTCTTTAATATCGTTCTACGTCTTACCTTCCAGCACTCCACCGACAGTGACCCCGCTGCCAAAGAGTAAAAGAAGCAGAAACAGATGAGGGCTGAGCCAGAAACCCTCAGGCATGAGAGTTACCCCTGGGGCTGGGCCCTCCCTGGCTTCTGCTCGGTTGAACAAATAAGACCTTTAACAATTCTGCCCAGAGTGATCCGGAATGACACTGGAACTTCCCTCATTTTATGGCCTCTATTGAATGCGTGAGTGGAGAGATAGTGGAGGCCATAAAATCATATATGGGGTTTCCTGATCCCACGTTCAGCTCATCAGATTAGAATCAAGCAACATTTACGGGTGGCTTACTGCTTGGCAGGTAGTTTGCACGCCCCTCACTTAATGCTCAGTACTCTCTGAGGTCGATATTTGCATCTCCATTTTGCAAACAATTGGCATTTTATAGACATTCACCTCTATTCACCAACACAATCTGTTTTCTCAGGACTTTTATTTTTGAAACAAACAAGCAATCCCTTCTTCTCTTTATCTCAGTACATGTAAAGGGTAGGGTTAGATCATAGGGCCTGGCTCTACAGTTGACTGTGGAACAGCTGTTCACTAACTGGGCACTTTTTCCACGCATGGTAATTTTTTTTTTAATTGGAGGATAATTGCTTTACAATGTTGCGATAGTCTCTGCTGTAGAGCAAAATGAATCAGCCGTATGTATGTAGATATCCCCTCCCTTAGAACTGTTGCTTTTGAACTGTGGTGCTGGAGAAGACTCTTCAGAGTCCCTTGGACACTAAGGAGATCAAACCAGTCAATCTTAAAGGAAATCAGTCCTGAATAGTCATTGGAAGGACTGATGCTGAAGCTGAAACTACAATACTTTGGCCATCTGATGCGAAGAGATGACTCATTGGAAAAGACCCTGATGCTGGGAAAGATTGAGGGCAAGAGCAGAAGGGGGTGACAGAGGATGAGATGGTTGTGTGGCATCACCGGCTCACTGGACAGGTTGTTTAGTCTCTAAGTCATGTCCAACTCTTTTGCAAGCCCATGGAGCCTGCCAGGCTCCTCTGTCCACGGGATTTCCTAGGCAAGAATACTGGAGTGAGCTGCCATTTCCTTCTCCAGGTGATCCTCCCGACCCAGGAATCAAACCCACAGCGCCTACCACCCTCCTACATTGCAGGCAGGTTTCTTTACTGCTGAGCCTCAGGGGATCAATGCATGTGAGTTTGAGCAAACTCTGGGAGACAGTGAAGGACAGGGAAGCCTGGTGTGCAGCCCATGGGGTCTCAGAGTCAGACACGACTTAGTGACTGAAGAGCAGCAAACAGCAAACCCCCTCCCTGGTGAGCCCCCCTTCCCCACCCCACCCCTCTAGGTCATCAGAGAGCGCAAGCTGAGCTCCCTGTACTCCACAGCAGCGGCCCGCCGGCTATCCGCGTTACTCATGGTCGTGCGTGTATGACAGCACGCATGGTGCTTAAACTGGGGCCCCTGGGGAAGGAAGTAAAGCCGGGTAGAGGCCATCACTGCCAAGAGTTAGATAAACACTCAACACACAGAATAACACTACGGAGCAGTTGGAGGAGGTATGTGAAGGGATCTGATGAAGCTACCTCTAGGAGGATTCCCCTTCCAAATTCCAGATCAACGGATATTTCCTAAACTCCAAACATCTGAAACAAGCAAGCCATCTTCGTCTACACTTCTGCTGCTAATTGTTCCCCCTGTTCAGTGAAAACCTGTCTTCCTCATTATCGCCTCCCTTTCCATTGCCCTTTGCATTGACCTATTTCTGGTCCTTCTGCTTCCCTACCTGGACTTTTCCTGTAACCTCTGGGCTGGTGTCCCAGGAGGGATGGCTGGGCTGCTCCAGTCCAGTTTTTTTAACCCCTGCCAGACCACCTGGCGTCCCTGGTGGCTCAGAGGGTAAAGGGTCTGCCTGCAATGTGGGAGACCCGGGCTTGACCCCTGTGTCGGGAAGATCCCCTGGAGAAGGAAATGGCACCCCACTCCAGCATCCTTGCCTGGAGAATCCCGTGGATGGAGGAGACTGGTAGGCTACAGTCCACGGGGTCACAAAGAGCGTCATGACTGAGCGACTTCACTTTCAGACTCCCCTTGGCAAAATGCTACCTGTGGGATTGTGCTCTCCTGCTCACAGCTGTTCTGCGGCTCCTGCTGTCTATTGGAGAACGTCGAATCATCTTACATTGTCACTCAAGTCCTTCCAAAATCTGACCCCAGCTCCATTTCCAGTGTGACCAACAAGCACTGGTTCTCTTTCACCTAAGGTAGCCGCTTCCTGCTTCCCACCAGACCACACCCGTTTCTGCCTCTGACTCAGCTCCACTTGTGTCTCCCGTCCTGGGGAAGTCAAGCATCACAGCTTGTTTTCAGAGCCACTCTGGTCTCACAGCATCTCACCGGGTCTTCCTCACACTCCTCCTTGAGTTGCTGTTGAGTGTTCTTCTATACACTTGGTGTCCATCCAACTCAACGGCAAGCAGTTTGGGATCACTGATTGCATCTGCCAGACGTTACTGTCCTCCCTAGAGCCGCCAGTTTAGAGCTATACACACAGTAAGTGTCTAGTTAATAACAGCCGTGGAACAAAAAATTGTAGAGTTAAACTCTGTCGTCTGAAAGCAAACGTCCCCTTTACCATTTCCTAATTTTCGTGCTCAATTCTGCAACATCCTCATTGCGTGACTTCTGGATTTTGCCATCTCTGAGTACCTCAGTTACAGTCTGCAAGCCTTTTCTTTTTAAATGTAGAAAACCTTTGGGCGGCACTGGGTCTTCACTGCTGTGCGTGGACTTTCTCTAGGTGCAGTGGACTTGCTCAGGCATCTTGCTGCGGTGCCTTCTCTTGCTTTGTCTTCTGAGCTCTAGAATGCAGGCTCAGGAGCCGTGGCTGCAGGAGGCTTAGCTGCCCTTCAGCATGTGGAATCTTCCCAGGCCAGGGATCAAACCAGTGTCCCCGGCACTGGCGGATGGATCCTTTACCCCTAGTCCACCAGGGGGTCCTAGCCTGCAACTCTGAATGTAAAAAACCTTACACTCTAAGTCGGTGCTGTCCCGAGGACTGTCCTACATCTGCGTACCTGGGCTGTCGAGCTTGGTAACCAAGAGCCCCGTGTGGCCACTGGGCACTTGGAATGTGCTAGGGCAACTGACTTCTCCCACCCGACACAGCAGGGCTGGTCTCAAGAAACGAGCTGAGACCTAAGGGCTCTGCTTGAAGTAGTCTCCCAAGACCCCTATTTGTTTCATTACATGTGTTTTCCTGTTTTAGGTTCAAGGAAGAATTTTCTAAAAGTTAATACAAATATCTGTCATTATTCGTGTCAATGAAGGTAGGCATGACAAAAATAAATGATGTTCCCTCATAAGCCATAGGTTAGACAAATATGCCCATCCTCCCCAAATTGTACCCATCAAAAAGTGGATGACAGAAACTAACACACTATTGTAAGTCAGCAGTCTACACTCCAACAAAAATCAATGTAAAAAAATTTTTTAATGCAGAAACACGTGGTCAAGTTGGCAAATGTCAACTTCAGCTCTGAACAAAAGTAACATGTACTAAAGGTTTACAGTTGCTGGGGGCAATGTGTATACATCACAGCAGACACACAACTCTTGGAGGCAGGTCCTATTACCATCCCCATTTCTCAGATGAGGAAACAGAGGCCCGAGAGGTCACAGGTATGTCCAGACCCAGGGAGCAGGTGCAGCGCAGAGCCAGGATTTGCACCGGGGCCAGTCTCCGGGGTGGACTCCTGGAGTTGGTGATGGACAGGGCGGCCTGGCGTGCTGCGGTCCATGGGATCACAGAGTCGGACACGACTGAGCGACTGAACTGAACTGAACTGATTCTAACGGCAGCGCCTGGGCTCCTGACTGCTCTGCTGCTGTCCTGCTGAGCCACATCGGAGGTGCTCCTAGCCATTCCTTCATTCAAGCTGAAGACACAGTGAGCTCTGGCTGGCCCTGTGTACCAGGCCATGGGGCTGCAGAGGGCTCACTGGAGCCTAGGACTGGAGGCACTCAGTCACAGTGCCTGGTCCTCCACCACCAGGCGTGCTCTGAGAGCCTTATCACCTTCACGGCAGGGAAGGGTCCCTGTGAAGATGACCAGTGAGCAGAAGGATCCGCGTCAGGTGAGGGTTAGCAACGCATTTCTCAGAATATTGGCTTTGACACCGAGTCTTACAGAATGAATTAAAACTGAATAGAATTAAAAGGTAAGCCCAGGGCCATTTCAAGGCCCTCCAATTTAGCCTCAGCCTCTTTGACAATTCAACCCCCCCACATCCCCAGTGGCCCACCTGGAACGTCCTATCTCTCAGGAACACCCTGTCCCAAGTCTGCACCTGCCAAGCTTCTTCAGAGTCCTCTCCCAGGGTTCTGCCCCTCATGGCGCGCACCTCCGGCCACAAGGAGCAGCATCATCTGGGGGGCGTGTTACATGCACAGCATCTCAGGCTCTCCTCCAGACCTGCTGGATGGGAATGTGCACCTTAGCGAGATGCCCTGGTGATGTCCATCCCCATCAGAGTCCGAGATGCACTCACACAGCTGGCACCCCGCCCCCTGAGCTGCCTGGGAGCGCCTGTGTCCCCCTGGTCTTCAGCCCATTACTTGAGGCTTCGGCCTCTGCCTCCACCCTGGATTCCTGGGGGCAGCTGTGGTGTCCTAATTCTCTTGGTTGCTCCAGGGCCCATGGGCTTACCTGGTAGCTCAGCTGGTAAAGAATCCGCCTGCAGTGCAGGAGACCCCAGTTCGATTCCTGGGTGAGGAAGATCCCCTGGAGAAGGGACAGGCTACCCACTCCCGTATTCTTGGGCTTCCCTGGTGGCTCAGCTGGAAAAGAGTCCGCATGCAATGTGGGAGACCTGGGTTCGGTCCCTGGGTCAGGAAGATCCCCTGGAGGAGGGCATGGCCACCCACTCCAGTACTATTGCCTGGAGAATCCCCATGGACAGCCTGGCAGGCTACAGTCCACGGGGTCGCGAAGAGGCACAGGCTACTGAGCGACTAAGCGCAGCCCAGCTCCAGGGCCTGTAACGCTTCTGGGCAGGCGCCAGCTGAACACGTGAGTGAGCGGCTCTGAAGGAACGTGGCTGTGCTCCGAGAGGTTGGCCTGGACGCCGTCTGGAGCGCTGTCCTGGGCCTCTCTCCCTCCAGCCGCCCGTGGCCACCACCCGGGCAGGCGAGTGGGTTCCCCCGGCCCGCCGCACCTCCGCCTCTAGGCCGGAGCCCGGCCAGGGGCTCGCGAGCCTTCTGCTTTCAGCCGCCTCGCCACAGAGCCCGGCAGGAAAGCCCCAGCAAACAAGGGCGGGCCCTCGGCACTGTAGCCTCAACAAAAGCGGGGTGCTTCCTGTGGGGCGCGGCCCGAGGCCTCCCCCCGCGGGGGTCCCCGGCGCTCAGGAAGCCGGCCGCTCCCTGTCTCTGGGGTTTGTGCGGGCGCGGAGGGCACACCCTGCCCTGGGGACCGCTTCAGAGGCGGCGGCCGCTGCAAGCAGGGGGCCGCAAGCAGCAGGAGGGGCTGCGAGCCGCTTCCTGCTGCTCCTGGAGCCGCTCCGGGGCCTCGCGCCGGCCTCCAGGGAGGCGCTGCGGTGCCGGGAACCTGGACAAGGCGCTTTCCCTCGTACGGATGTCTTCCTTCCGTACGTAGCTGGCGTTCTGTTTTGCTCGGAGCATTTTTGGTAGCACCCGAGGTTGGGTAACACCCAGGGCTTGGCCAACCCCGTCGTGCTCTTTTCTCCGCTTGTACATGTGTGACCACAAAGCCACTGCGGGCATCACGTGGGTCGCTCAGCGGCTCGGACGGAGACACGCCTCTGGCTTCCCTGGGACGGCGGGGCTTCGCCTTCACCCTTTCCTGTCGGTCACTGGCCGTCAGGAGGAAAGGACTGGAGGAAAGAAGGAACTGCCCACTTCCTTTAAGAAGCTGTCAAGCAAATGGCTTTTCCACTTTTAAAGCTTTCACAAGGATTTTATGCCCGCTGTGGAAAAACCAAATACCACAATACAGTTACTATCTCACGATTTGTTAATATTTTGGTAAGTTTTTCCCTAAACACCTGCAGCCCTGGAATAATGTGAGTTTGGATGAAGGGTGACGAGGGATGAGCTGGTATCCACCTTCCAGGCCCCACCTTCACTTTAGGACTCGGGGACCACACGAACCCTACAGCTGACGCAGTTTGGGATTCTGGCCCCTACTCACAACAGGAAGGTGGGTCTTACTGTATTCATAGAGTTGAACTAGACCTACATGCAATTTTGTATGCTAGTCATTGTTTTTAAAAGAATATCAAAGTATTCCCTCATGTTAACTGTTTTTTTTTCCCCCCATTTTTCATTTGTCAGACAGGTTTAAATGAGATGATAAATTGTGGGAAGTTAGGAGATTACTAATCTGTCATAATAAGGTTTAAATGAGGTAATGTATATTCAGAGTGCTTAACCTGTAACCCTGCATATAGTAAACTTTTCATAAATAGTAGTTAGGCCATAGATTCTTGCTAAAATCTCATTTCAATGCCAGCATAATATTTCATTCTAAGGAGCACATTTAAACATCCTTTTGTTGTACTAAGCTTATTTCTAATTCTTTCCATTTAAAATGGTAGCACTATACAGATATCTTTGAATATAACTTTTATTCACTTTAAGGAAGCATTATCTCTTTAAAATGGATGACTACGTTGGATGATATGAGTATCTCCAAGGCTTTTTATTACATATCAGCAAATAATTTCCTGGTGATTGCACTAATTTTTTTTTCCAGCCTTAAGTGGGATTACCTGTCTTTCTGCATCCTCACTAGCAGTAAATTTTCATGTTTTTAAATCTGCCAATTTAATTTGTGAAAATTCAATTTCCTTGCTCTTTGATATTGCATTTTGAAAAGTTGCCAGTGAAAGCGAAACATTTTTTTTCATATTCATTAACCATTTGTATGGCCTCTTCCACAGTAAAACATAATTTAGCAATCAAGTTTGCTAATAACGTTTGGGTTTTCCTTTTGTGGGTGGCGTTTCTCATGTCAAAACTCAGAAACAATCTCTTTCTACACACAGCTGGACAGGCTAAGAGTGAGGCCATTTGGGATTTGATTAGAGGTGTGTTTAACTTGAAACACACACGAGTAAACATTTGGCAACTTCCCAGTCACTGTGTACACCATACAGTGGTCTGTCTTAAAATCAACTTTCACTGGAGTATAGTTGACTTACAATGTTATGTTAGTTTCCCCTACAGAGCAGAGTGAATCAGTTATACATACGCATATACCCACTCTTAGAGTTTCTTTTCCCGTGTAGATTATTACAGAGTATTGAGTGGAATTCCCTGTGCTACACAGTATGTGCTTATTAGTGATCTGTGTGTAAATGCTGCTGCTGCTGCTGCTGCTGCTGCTGCTAAGTCACTTCAGTCCTGTCTGACTCTGTGTGACCCCATGGGCGGCAGCCCACCAGGCTCCCCCAATCCTTGGGATTCTCCAGGCAAGAACACTGGAGTGGGTTGCCAAATCTATCCCTCCCCTCTTCCTGCTTGGAAACTGTAGGTTTGTTTTCTGCATCCGTACAGTGGTCTAAATGCAGGTTCCATTCAGGAGCCACGGGAAACGAAGGGGCAGGCAACGGGCAAAGAGTCCAGGGAGCCGCGTGCATCCAGCAGGTAGGTGGGTGGTCATCCTGTCCTGTAGGGGGATGGTCAGCAGACAGGTCATCCTATCTGTGTCCCAGGCGATCATCAGAGCCCATGCCAGGCGCAGACAGGCTCAGAACCCAGAGGTAACACACCAGCTCCCCGGGGGCACCCAGGGATTGGCAGATCCCTGAGAGTGGGTGATGACAAGATGAGGTACATTGTTCGGGCGGGGGCTGCCAGTTCACACCGCCGCCTCTCACCAGCCCCTTTTCGCGGATGAGGACACCTTGACTCAAACACGTTAAGTCGTCAAAGTTCACAGAGTAAGTGGCGGAGCAAAGATTCAACCTTGGGCCAATCGGACCCCAAAGCAGATGCTCTCAGCTACCAAACCGCACAGCTTCCCTTAAAAACATGTCTTCAGACATGAAAATGACGAGTTTACATGCGGAGAGCCTCAAAGAAAACTTTTGAGAGCAAAGCAATTTGATTTTTTATCCTCAAATTAAAATGACCGTCTCCAGGCAAGAAGTCTCGTTTCCCTGAGAACTTGCCAAACGATGGATGGAAGCATTTCTTGGCACGTCCCCTGCCTGGGTCTTACACTTCCGAGAGGGAAGCTGAGGTCAAGGGTCGTCCTGGCTCCCGGAGAGCGACTTCCTCTTATCAGGACTCAGTTTTCTGTCCTGAAAAGGGGGCTCCAACTCTAAACCCTCCCTCGGAAAGTTGGTGACGTTGGCTGTGACAGTCCTTGGATGAAGAGAACACTCCTGGGGTGTATGGGATGGTTCCCCACACGCTGGGCATCTGTCACTCACAGCGCCTGCTGATGAGCAATGGTTGAGATCACTGCGAAAGTCATTCGCAATTACAAAGCGGGATCTGCAATGTCTTGCCAAGAATGCTGCGTATCAATCCCAGCAAAGCTTTAACCACCAGAGTAGGCATTTTCCCCACCAGCCCTTCAACCCCTACAGTGCTGGGACGGGCAATAAACGGGGTTAGCTACAATCCACCGCTTAAAAGCAATGAGTTGAGCTCTGAAGCGTGTATTTATGAAACATACATTTACAGAATTCATAGCCTGGTTTCTCATAGGGCTGACCTAATTTCTGGGAGGTACCGATCAATCATGCCATGTTGGTTCATATGATGGAGGTAATATTTCTCTCACTTCCAATACTTGGGGAGCTATGAAAATATTCATCCCTCTGAGCTACAGAAATCAGTTTTCTTGTTCATGTTCTGTTAAAAGTACCCAATGCTATTTGTCACGAAGGGGTTGAGAAACACATCCTTCTGTCTCTGAATCCTAATCCGGAGGGAGAGGCAAGGCGTATCGCACAGACCCCATGACTTCAGACCATGCTGTTTTTAATTTCCAACTTGTGTCTAAACTTGGGAACCAGTTTGACTACCTGGAGAGTACAGAACGGTTAACTAGCTTTGCTTCCGCATGCAAGCTGGAGTTAACTGCTTCTGCCTGAATTAAGTAAACTCTGGCAGTGCTATCCAGACCTGGCATGACCAGATGGCAGTCGCCACACCTTGCCAGCTGCCAATCAGCGTTCAACAGCTGCCCTTGACCCTGGCTTCCGATTATCTGCCGGCTATGAATAGAAGCAGAGTGTCAGAAAAGGGAGCAAAGTACTTGAAGCCAGCAATTCAGGAAATCCATCTGATGGCAAAAGGACCGGCTCAATGCACTGAGCCGGTTTCAGGAAAACGTGAGAGTGGAAAAACAAAGTCCAATGCTCGGTCATTCCAACATCGCCAGCAAGAAACCATGGGTGCTCTTGTGAAATGAAGGACATTTCCAGATACATATGTTGTCATTTTGAAAACATCACCTATCAGTGTTTGAAGTCCCCTGGATCTGGCAGATAGCAACTGCTAGAGTTTGTTCAGGAAATAGAGGAGCATACCCCAAATTCCGTGTCATGCTTTTCCCATGCAAAAAAATAAAATAACAGACCCCCAAAACTGGCAATGGCTCACCATTCTGTTTCACAAAATGTATCAAAACCTGTGTCAAACTTCACAGTAGAGCATAGGAGCATTCTGTGGACCCAGAACTGGACTAGCTGATTCTAAAAGAGAGCGCTGGAAAGAGGATCTCCACGTGTTCTGGGGCTAAATATCTGTGTTTTCCCAAGATAAGAGATGAGGGTAGGGGAGCAGAAAAGGGCAGTTTTAGAAACAAGACTGACATTTCTGCTGGATGAGAGGGGAACCACGCCTTTTGAAGGAAATGGAAACACAGCCCAGCCAGAGAGGAATGAAGTGGAACAAAGAACCAGAAAATAGCTGAGTTTAAGCTCCAGAGAGGCTTTCACTAAATCGCTGCACAGCTAAGCGGCTGTGCTTTACTAAAGGTTAAGGCCACACCGGGGCAGTCCCCGGCGCCTCTCATCCGGGACAGCTGGACACGTCTTTCACGGCTGGCAACGGGGGCGGGGGAGTGTGGGGACAGAACCAGCAACTGTGGGCTTGGCGGGGCTCCACCGAGCCGGAGGCGGGCCAGCTGGGCGAAGCCGGCGTCCCAGAGCCCCCTCCGTCTCCCCCTGCAGAGTGGGTACCACCTGAGCTGTGGCCTGTGGGACCAGAGCAGCCATTCCAACAGCTGGGCTCGAAGGACTGTCTTTCAAAGTCAAGGACAGTGCAGAGGCCTCCCCCCGCCGTGTGAATATTCCGGGTGGTCAAAAGACTGATACCAGCCACAAGGAATTAATAAGACTTTAAAAAGTAATTCGCATTTTGTTCCTCACCACGCTGTCCATATAGATTTGGGAACGAGGCATACTGAAGCTGTGAAACGAGCTGTTTTTCCGTCTAGAGATGGATTGCAGGCCCCTGGCCACTCTGAAGCACAGACAGAACAGGAGATGATAGAATCTGACTTCGGGGCTGACGGCTTGATTAGAAACTGCATTATTTATGCCCCGCTGGGATTGCTGCGGCTTTGGAGGCTTAAAACCACCTTCTGGGGCAGCTCTTCCCCTGATTTCAGGGTCACTGACCTCCTTTTCTGGATATAGGCCTCCACGGCAGGATTTGAAAGAGAATTAATTAATCCATTCTCTTGATCGCTTTTCATTAATTACTCCATCAAACTAACCTCAACCCAAATCGGGAGGCTGCCTTCTTCCCTCCCCTCACACAGGTCTTCCTTTTCTAGACGTTTCCACACTCATTTACTCCAAGCTTCAGGTCTAGGCGCGCTCACTGAGACGCTGAGAAAAACCAGTGTTCTCTCAGCAGCGAAGGTGTCTCTCACAATCTGGTCCTCAAACAGCAAACGGGGAAACTGTGATCAACAGTAACGGCCAGAGCTTTCAGATTCTGAAGAATTTCCAGAATTGTACACATGTCTCTCAGGAAGTAGGCTTTCAAAATATTAGGAGGCTGCAGCCCCCAGTCACACACACACTGATCAGGCTGGTTTTTATCAGTTCAGCTTCTCTGAGGAGAGCCCATCCAAATCCACGACCAAACTTTATTACTCTGGAAAACATTCCAATTCATGTGCAAGCTGTTGGTTAATAACGAGAATCAGAGAATGCTGGTGTCGGAAGGCGCCCTGGGGAAGCCCACGCATCAGAGTGTTTACATCAGGAATGGAGACCCGAGCTTTTAGAGCCCAGAACCCACACTCACAATGCCACTCTCGGTGGTTTCCATGAGGGTCTTAGTGGTATGAGCCTGTAAAGTCTAAAATGGAGAAGTGCTGGGTACCTGAAAGCAAGTAAGGCGGGCCTTCCCTGGTGTGGCCCACCCTTTGCCTCGTTGATGGGGACTGATGGCTTGGCTGGCTGTGTTGTTCAAGGCTTTTGGCCTCTTGGTGGTTCATCACAACAGGGACCCACTATGGACTGACGTCTAATTTTTCCATTTTGAGTTCCATCTCCACGTTCTACTCATTCCCAGAAACTTGGAGGTCACCTGAAATGGTGATCCCCAGCTCAGATCTCAAGAAGAAGCATCACCGACCAACTGCTTAGCTCACCTGGACGCAACTCTTTCTCTGCGAGCTGAAGGCTGACGAAAGTGAGTAGAGCTGAAACGGGTTGATTTGCAGATCGGGGTTAAGTAGAGAGTCCCGACAGGAGGAGAAAGAGAGTAGAAGACTCATCACAGGAACTGGCTCCCTTGATGGGGAGGGCTTGGTGGGAGGAGATGAAGTCCACAGGGGAGGCTGTCAGGAGGGGCTTGCATGAGCCGGAGCTGCCGTGACAGGTGGAAACCTCGGCTGTGCTTCCAAGACTCTTCAACAGAGCCAAGGCCACCCGAGTTATTGAGGACATTCTCCTTACTTAAAGGCAATTGATTACGGACTTGACTGCATCCACAGAATGCCTCCAGCAACACCTAGACCGGTGTTTGAACGTCTAGGAGCTCTGCCTCGCCCAGGCGGTGTAGCACCGGCCGTCACAGGAGCCCTGCTCTCTGCTCCCTGCAGAGCAGTCCCGCCCAGCCGTTCCTCCGTTTGGGTTGGGCACGAAGCTGACAACAAGTGAACATGAATGAATGAGCGAGTGGAGGAGGTCATGACGGGGATGTGCGGCATGGGCCACGGCCCCTCAGCCTATCCTGGGGGGAGGGCAAATCACAGTGCCCCCAGGACCCTCACAAAGCCCCAGGGATGGGCATGATGGTCCAGCCTGCGGCTGGGCACGTCACCCCCAGCAGTTCTATATGAGCAAAGGAGGTGAGCTTCGCACTGGGGACCTCACTGATCGGGGAGAACTCTTAAAGGACAAACAAGTACGCCTGCGGAGAGGGTGGACACCCTTCCATGGATGGGAAGTCAGGGCAGGGGCAAGGCTCAGAGGAGGAATCGCCAAGGCTTCCCACTGCCCCCCTCTGCCCAAGCCTCTCGGGTCAGAGAGACTGAAGCCCTGAGAGCAGCAGCCGTGACCTGCTGCCCCCAAGGAAAGGAAAGTCTTAAAAGAGCTAACTCTCTGGACCGTGAGAGCATTACGATGTGTGTTGAGAACCGTGGTAGATTCACTCTGGAGCTGACGAAGCTTAAGCTGCAGGACTCCTCGCTCGCAGGGGCCGCCCAGGCTCTGAGCATCCCCCATGGGTACGGGAGGAAGCAGCAGTCCCGCAGGGCGCTGGCGTGTGGGGGTACTGCAGCGGGGGGCTCCCCTCTGTGCCCGGGTGGCCATCCGGGGGCGACCAGCAGTATCTCCACGCCCAGTCACCTGCCCCGTAGGAACTAAGGGGGTGAGTTACTTCATGAGAAGAGCAAGGCAGACGAATTTCCCCAAGTGTTAGTGACTAGTATTCTTTCAATCCCTTACACAGTATTTGGGCTTCACGAGTGGCTCAGCTGGTAAAGAATCCACTTGCAATGTGGGAGACCTGAGTACGATCCCAGGGTTGGGAAGATCCCCTGGAGAAGGGAAAGGCTACCCACTCCATATTCTGGCCTGGAGAATTTCATCAACTGTACAGTCCTTGGGGTTGCAAAGAGTCGGACACAGCTAAGTGACTTTCACTTTCACTTTACTTTTCAGTTCAGTTCAGTCGCTCAGTCATGTCCGACTCTTTGAGACCCCATGAATCGCAGCACGCCAGGCCTCCCTGTCCATCACCATCTCCCGGAGTTTCACATCCATCGAGTCCATGATGCCATCCAGCCATCTCATCCTCGGTCGTCCCCTTCTCCTCCTGCCCACAATCCCTCCCAGCATCAGAGTCTTTTCCAATGAGTCAACTCTTCGCATGAGGGGGCCAAAGTATTGGAGTTTCAGCTTTAGCATCATTCCTTCCAAAGAAATCCCAGGGCTGATCTCCTTCAGAACGGACTGGTTGGATCTCCTTGCAGTCCAATGGACTCTCAAGAGTCTTCTCCAACACCACAGTTCAAAAGCATCAATTCTTTGGTGCTCAGCCTTCTTCACAGTCCAACTCTCACATCCATACATGACCACAGGAAAAACCATAGGCGTGACTAGATGGACCTTAGTCGGCAAAGTAACGTCTCTGCTTTTGAATATGCTATCTAGGTTGGTCATAACTTTTCTTCCAAGGAGTAAGCGTCTTTTAATTTCATGGCTGCAGTCACCATCTGCAGTGATTTTGGAGCCCCCCAAAATAAAGTCTGACACTGTTTCCACTGTTTCCCCATCTATTTCCCATGAAGTGATAGGACCAGATGCCATGATCTTCGTTTTCTGAATGTTGAGCTTTAAGCCACCTTTTTCACTCTCCTCTTTCACTTTCATCAAGAGGCTTTTCAGCTCTTCTTCACTTTCTGCCATAAGGGTGGTGTCATCTGCATATCTGAGGTTAATTGATGTTTCTCCCGGCAATCTTGATTCCAGCTTGTGCTTCTTCCAGCCCAGTGTTTCTCATGATGTACTCTGCATAGAAGTTAAATAAGCAGGGTGACAATATACAGCCTTGATGTACTCCTTTTCCTGTTTGGAATCAGTCTGTTGTTCCATGTCCAGTTCTAACTGTTGCTTCCTGACCTGCATACAGATTTCTCAGAAGGCAGGTAAGGTGGTCTGGTATTCCCATCTCTCTCAGAATTTTCCACAGTTTATTGTGGTCTGGTATTCCCATCTCTCTCAGAATTTTCCACAGTTTATTGTGATCCACACAGTCAAAGGCTTTGGCATAGTCAATAAAGCAGAAATAGATGTTTTTCTGGAACTCTCTTGCTTTTTCCATGATCCAGCGGATGTTGGCAATTTGATCTCTGGTTCCTCTGCCTTTTCTAAAACCAGCTTGAACATCAGGAAGTTCACGGTCCACGTATTGCTGAAGCCTGGCTTGGAGAATTTTGAACATTACTTTACTAGCATGTGAGATGAGTGCAATTGTGCGGTAGTTTGAGCATTCTTTTGCATTGCCTTTCTACACGATTGGATTGAAAACTGACCTTTTCCAGTCTTGTGGCCACTGCTGAGTTTTCCAAATTTGCTGGCATATTGAGTGCAGCACTTTTATAACATCATCTTTCAGGACTTGAAACAGCTCAACTGGAATTCCATCACCTCCACTAGCTTTGTTCATAGTGATGCTTTCTAAGGCCCACTTGACTTCACATTCCAGGATGTCTGGCTCTAGATGAGTGATCACACCATCGTGATTATC
Organism: Ovis aries; assembly: GCF_016772045.2. Classification (NCBI taxonomy): domain Eukaryota; kingdom Metazoa; phylum Chordata; class Mammalia; order Artiodactyla; family Bovidae; genus Ovis; species Ovis aries. The sequence continues at coordinate 274,851,321 of NC_056054.1, read as the reverse complement.
TGGGTCGTGAAGATCTTTTTTGTACAGTTCTTCTGTGTATTCTTGCCACCTCCTCTTAATATCTTCTGCTTCTATTAGGTCCATACCATTTCTGTCCTTTACCGAGCCCATCTTTGCATGAAATGTTCCCTTGGTATCTCTAATTTTCTTGAAGAGATCTCTAGTCTTTCCCATTCTGTTCTTTTCCTCTATTTCTTTGCACTGATCGCTGAAGAAGGCTTTCTTATGTCTTCTTGCTATTCTTTGGAACTCTGCATTCAGATGCTTATATCTTTCCTTTTCTCCTTTGCTTTTCTCCTCTCTTCTTTTCACAGCTATTTGTAAGCCCTCCCCAGACAGCCATTTTGCTTTTTTGCATTTCTTTTCCATGGGGATGGTCACTTTACTGTTACATATGCAGTATTTGAGTCAGTACAGGGTAAAGACTAGATGCTAAGATTAATGTCCAGCTCTTAGATTCTCTCAGGAGTGGAATTCTGACCTGCCAAGATGTTCATTTTCCCACTAAAATGAGTTATTATTATAGATCTTCAAAGGGTTTTCTTGTAATCAGGATATGATGGGTAAAAAACAGTTGGTTTGTGGGCTTAGTGTTAAAAATAAAACATGATCCTGGTTATCCTAAACATCTTTCTCCCCATTTTAGTTCTAGATCCCACAGACTGGTTTCCAGCTAGCAAGAAAGTGAGAACGGAGTTGAGTGGGCAGAATTAAGAGAGAAAGTGAGCAAAGGCAGGAACATTTAAGGCAAAGCTCAGTTGGTGCTTGTGGCTTCCAGAAAGCAGCCTAATGCTCTTCTCCACTGAATGAACTGTTCACATTTTTGCCTCCAATTACTGGAAAAATTATGGGAGAAAGTCTAGCTCCATTTATTAGAACGTGAGTAGATTGCCTCCACTAATATCAGAAGGGCCTTTGGCCCAGCTACACTGAGTGCCTTCCGGGAATTATGAAATGTGCCCGCACTTTACGATCACGATCCCCAAAGTGATCAGAATATTCGAAAAAGCATAAACTGTCTTTTTAGGTAGGAGACAACAGCAAGGAGAATTAAACTCAAGAGGCAACAGGCAATTTCCAACTATTGTTCTCCTAAACAGTCTAACACTGTAGTGTGTATTGTAAAGCTCTGTACTTGTGAAAAATAGGGGGGAAAGGGCATGATAGGTTGGAGTCAAAATACTTGCTGCCCCCAAAGATGAATCTCATTGGCTTAATTCAACAAACGTTTGCTTCTTGCTCTTGGAAAGTTTAGGTGGTCCTGTTTCATATTGCAGTTCCCCTTAAAGGACGATAGGGAGCCTGTTACTTGCTCTTACTCCCTCCTGCTGGAGCAGGGGACCCAACAAAGCCTTGCCTGAATTTCTTGTCTGATCTCTTGCTATTAATAATTTCTATTGATTAAGGAAGCCAAGAGCCCTGGCCGGCACACTATTATCTGACTTTTTGATGATAACTATTCTGATGGGTACGAAGTGGGATATCTTTGTGGAAAACCAAAGATTTGGAAAACAAAAGATTTGCGCTTCTCTGGTGGCTAAGGGTGCTGAGCCGCTTTTCAGGTGCTTATTGTCCACTTGTACCTATTTTTTGGAGAAACAACTATTCAGAGCCTTTGCTCATCTTTTTGTTTGTCTTTTTATTCAGTTGTAAGAGTCCCTTACATATTCTAGCTCTTAAGTCTCTTACCAAATATTTAGTTTGCAATTAAGTCCAAAAGCTTTAAATTTCAATAAGGTACAACTTATGTATCTTTTTTTCTTTTGTTGGTTGTGGTTTTGGTGTCATATCTAAGAATGCAGTGCAAAACCCAAGATCAAGAAGATTTACCCCATGAATTCCCTGGTGGCTCAGATGGTAAAGCACCTGCCTACAATGCGGGAGAGCCGGGTTCGATCCCTGGGTTGGGAAGATCCTCTGGAGAAGGAAATGGCAACCCACTCCAGTACTCTGGCCTGGAAAATCCCAGGGATGGAGGGGTGTGGTAGGCTACAGTCCATGGGGTCACAAAGAGTCGGACACGACTGAGTGACTTCGCTTTCACTTTTCTTCTGAAAGTTGTATAGCTGTGGCTTTACATTTAAGTCTCTATTTTGAGTTAATTTTTGTTTATGGTGGGAAGAAAAGATTCAGATTCGTTCTCTTCCATATGCCTATCCAGTTGACCTATAAGTTTATCCTAAGCCAGTACCACACTGTCTCAATTACTGTTGTTTATAATAAGTTTTGAAATTGAGAAGTGAGTCCTCCAACTTTGTTCTTCTTCCTAAAGATTATTTTGACTATTTAGGACTCGTGTGAATTTTAGGGTCAGCTTGAAAATGTCTACAAAGAAGCCAATTAGGGTTCTGATAGGGATTGGACTGAGTCAGAGATAAATTTGGTAAGTATTGCCTTCTTAACGACATTAAGTTTTCCAAGGGACTTCCTGGTTGTCTGGTGGTTAAGACTCTGCTTTCCAATGCAGGGACATGGGTTCGATCCCTGGTCGGGGAACTAAGACCCCACATGCTCACATGCCAAAAGGTAACTAACGCCTGCACATCTCAGTTACTCAACCCATGTGCTCTGGGACCATGCTCCACAACAAGAGACCCCCCTGTGCTGCAACTGGAGAAAGCCTGGGCGCCGAAACAAATATGCTTTGAATATGTTTCGAAATGCCCTTGTTAAATGTATTCCTAAGTATTCCATTCTATTTGATGCTACTGTAAATGGCACTGTTTTTCAATTTCTTTTTCGGATTGTTCATTGCAAGTATATGTAAATACTCTTGAGCTTTGCGTCATCTTTTGACGCAAAGATCCTGTATTCTGCAACATTCCTAAACTCTTTTATTAGTTCTGACCGTGATTTAGCGGACTCTGCAGGATTTTCTATGTACAAGATGTCATCTGCAAATAATTTTATTTATTTATTCACAATATGTCTTTTATTTCATGTTCTCATTCCTATTATTCCTGACTTTTCTTGCCTCTGATATTTTTCACTGGGCTTATCATTACCAGACACACTGTTTGTTTACCTGTTTATAACTGCCCTTTCTGGCATATGAGCTCTCAGAAAGCAGGTGCTTCCTCTTTTCTGTTCACTGCCTTCCCAGATCTTCTAGAACAGAGCCTGGTACATAGTAGGTCCTGAACAAATGTAACCTTCTCTGTTAGCTTTCAGGGTGAGTCCTCCAAAGGGACCTGACATCCTGACCTCAGCCTGTTCTCAAGGCCCAGAGCTCCCTGGAGTTAAGGCCACAGCTGAATGGGAGCAGGTCAGGGCAGCTGGGGCCACTGTTCCAGGATGGGCACCCTTTCTGGGGTCAGTACGAGCAGTACCAAACAGCAAAGTTCCTTTCCTTCTGTAACTATTCCTAGCAAATCAACTTGCATCTCAAGCTCCAAGATGGGGGTCTATGAGATCCTTGACTGCCTGCCTGCCTCTAGGGACCGTGTCACTGACAACCGAGGGCACAGGGACCTCTTGTGGCTGCAGAGCAGTGCCAGGAGCTTGAGGGGCCTTTTGAATGCCACCCGTGGATGTAGAGTCTCCAGGATGAAGGCTCATTCAAGAGTTGCTACAGCCGCTGCACTGGACAAATTCCACGTGTATCTGAACGCATATCTCCCTATCACATTTCCTGCCAATAACCTCTTGCTGGCCAGTGTTTCTGTAGCTTCTCTGGAACCATCCTTTATTAGGATTAACAAAAGATGAGCAATCAGAGCCATGGAGAGTTGAGAGGAGCAGGTTTCTGTAAAAAGAGGAAGCGCTAGTCTGGAGCCAAGAGTGAGTGCTTTGGGCTCCAGGATGCCAAGTGAGACCTCAGATCCAGGCAGGCAGCCAGCAGGGACCCAAGAAGATGGGCTGGGGGTGAAGCTGTATCCCTCCCCCCACCCAAGTCAGGGCAACAGAGGGAGAAGGGGTGATAGCGGGCCTTTGGACTCTGCTTCATTTATTACAGGAAAATAAGTCATTTCAGGGAACATGACAAAGTGAAGTCAAGATTATGAGGCAAAACCAAGACGTTTGCAGATATTTAAAGTGTATAAAGAATTATTCTCTTGGAGGTCTTCCCAGGAGGTCCGGTGGCTAAGACTCTGCTCTCCTAACACAAGCACCTGGGATCGATCCCTATTGAGGGAACTAGATTCTACCCGCTGCAACTAAGACCCAGCACAGCCAAATATTAAAAAAAAAAAAAAAATTCTCCAAAGGTTGTCCCTAGGCTTTGGCTTTATCTGACCTAGAATAAGTTCAGGAAAAGTAAGTGCAATTTTCCATGTCAAATGTAAGAAAAAAAAAGGAAAGGGAAACCCCTAAGAGTTCCTAAGGAAGTGGAGGAAGACAAGGAATGATTGGATCCAGATGATAAGATCTTTCATAAGGCAGTTTTTACATGTTGATGGGTTTTGTCTATTTTAGCCACACTTTGGCAAAGGGAAGCCTGGCGTGCCGCAGTCATGAGGTCTCAATGAGTCGGACAAGACTGAGTGACTGAACTGAACTTAGAAATTTGTATGCAGGTCAAGAAGCAACAGTTAGAAATGGACGTGGAACCACAGACTGGCTCCAAATTGGGAAAGGAGTACATCAAGGCTGTATATTGTCACCCTGCTTATTTAACTTATATGCAGAGTACATCATGAGAAACGCTGGACTGGATGAAGCACAAGCTGGAATCAAGATTGCTGGGAGAAATATCAGTAATCTCAGATACGCAGATGACACCACCCTTATGGCAGAAAGCAAAGAAGAACTAAAGAGCCTCTTGGTGAAAGTGGAAGAGGAGAGTGAAAAAGTTGGCTTAAAGCTCAACATTCAGAAAACTAAGATCATGGCATCTGGTCCCATCACTTCATGGCAAATAGATGGGGAAACAATGACAGACTTTATTTTCTTGGGCTCCAAAACCACTGCAGATGGTAACTGCAGCCATGAAATTAAAAGACATTTGCTTCTTGGAAGAGAAACTATGACCAACCTAGATAGCGTATTAAAAAGCAGAGACATTGCTTTGCCAACAAAACTCCATCTAGTCAAAGCCCCACAGTTGTGTATGGATGTGAGAGTTGGACTAGAAAGAAAGCTGAGCGCTGAAGATTTGATGCTTCTGAACTGTGGTGTTGGAGGAGACTTGAGAGTTCCTTGGACTGCAAGGAGATCCAACTAGTCCATCCTAAAGGAAATCAGTCCTGAATATTCATTGGAATAACTGATGCTAAAGCTGAAACTCCAATACTTTGGCCACCTGATGTGAAGAACCAACTCATTGGAAAAGACCCTGAGGCTGGGAAAGATTGAAAGCGGGAGGAGAAGGGGACGGCAGAGGAGGAGATGGTTTGATGGCATCACTGACTCAATGGACGTGAGTCTGAATAAGCTCTGGGAGTTGGTGATGGACAAGGAAGCCTGATGCGCTGCAGTTCATGGGGTTGCAAAGAGTCAGACACAACTGAGCCACTGAACTGAACAAGCAATTGAATTATAAAGTACAATGGGATTTCAAAATCTCAAAAATGAAAATTTCTTGTAAGCTATTACGTTTAAAATATCAGGCTTAAATTTTGCATTGAAGAGAAGAGTCCTAAAAACAATAATTAATGCGTGGAATTCTTGATAGAACTCATGTACTATGCATTTGGTTCTTCAGCAACTCTCAGAGGTGGCTACGACTATTAACCCATTTTCCAGAAGAGCAATTTGAGGCGAGGGATGTTATGAGCAAATTTTCCAAGGCTTTATAATCAGTCACACTTCCCTGGTGGCTCGGACAGTAAAGAATCTGCCTACAATGTGGGATCTGTAGCAAACGCAGTTTCAATCCCTGGGTCGGGAAGATCCCCTGGAGAAGGAAATGCCAGCCCACTGCAGAATTCTTGCTTGGGAAACCCCATGGACAGAGAAGAATAGGGTAAGTTCATGGGGTCACAGAATCTGACACAACTGAGCAACTAACACTTAGAATCAGTCTGGCAGGGCCTAAATTTGGGCTTAGTCATCTAATTTCAGAGTCTGGGTGATCGCTACAATTATTTTCTATGCCCTTATAATTTACAATAAGGATTCTCCTCTGTCTAAAAACTCTTGGTGTGTTCAGTTCAGTTCAGTCGCTCAGTTGTGTCCGACTCTGTGACCCCATGAACCACAGCACCCCAGGCCTCCCTGTCCATCACCAACTCCTGGAGTTTACTCAAACTCATGTCCATTGAGTCAGTAATGCCATCCAACCATCTCATCCTCTGTCGTCCCCTTCTCCTCCTACCTTCTATTTTTCCCAACATCGGGGTCTTTTCAAATGAGTCAGCTCTTCGAATCAGGTGGCCAAAGTATTGGAGTTTCAGCTTCAACATCAGTCCTTCCAGTGAACACCCAGGACTGATCTCCTTTAGAATGGACTGGTTGGATTTCCTTGCAGTCCAAGGGACTCTCAAGAGTCTTCTCCAAAACCACAGTTCAAAGCATCAATTCTTCAGTGGCTCAGCTTTCTTTATGGTCCAACTCTCATGACCACTGGAAAAACCATAGCCTTGACACGACGGACCTTTGTTGGCAAAGTAGTGTCTCTGCTTTTTAATATGCTGTCTAAGTTGGTCGTAACTTTCCTTCCAAGGAGTAAGCGTCTTTTAATTTAATGGCTGCAGTCACCATCTGCAGTGGTGTGTAAATGATCATTTATCTGTTTTCAGATAGAGAAGTGTCAACCAGACAAATGTTTCTGCTTGTGGGCTACCGAGAATTTAGCCACAGGATACACTTGTACATAAACCAATCACCAGTGTGTACGCCAAAGACATTCTTTATAGGATTATTTTCTTTTTAGTAATAGCCAAAGTCTCAAGAGAACCTAGCTATCCAATAATAAGTAGTTAAGTAAATTATCCATTAAAATGGAATATTTGCCAGTCACTAAAAAGAACAAGCAAGACTGACTTATGCTGATGTAGAAATTTTAAAAGATGTAAAAAAGTGTATTTATATTAATAAAGAATGTGCATGTAATTTTCTGAAAGGACACAGAACACAACTGTGGTTAACACTGGGGCTAAGATAATGAAGAAAACACAGAATGTAAGGACACTTAACACTGTTGAATTGAACACTTCAAAGTAAAGATAGTAAATTGTATGTTGTGAATTTTTTACCACAATAAAAAAAGTTAACAACGAAGAGACATTTACTTCTCACTTCAGATCTTTCGACTCTTTGATATTCATATTACTTTTATTTGCATTATTGCTGCTGCTAAGTCACTTCAGTCGTGTCCGACTCTGTGTGACCCCATAGAAGGCAGCACACCAGGCTCCGCCGTCCCTGGGATTCTCCAGGCAAGAACACTGGAGTGGGCTGCCATTTCCTTTTCCAATGCATGAAAGTGAAAAGTGAAAGCCAAGTCGCTCAGTCGTGTCCGACCCTCATCGACCCCATGGAGTGCAGCCCACTAGGCTCCTCCGCCCATGGGATTTTCCAGGCAAGAGTGCTAGAGTGGGGTGCCATTGCCTTCTCCGATTTGCATTATTAGGCCAGTAAAAAATGAAGGAAATGCATAAAAGACAACTGTGAGTAGTCAGAGGGACTAAAAATCACCATCCAGCTGCTGTGTTTTATTAACGTCCCATATGAAGAGCTCCCAGGCAGCTCAGTGGTAAAGAACCTGCCTGCCAATGCAGGAGACGAGGGTTCAGAGTTCAGTCCCTATGTTGGGAAGATCCCCTGGAGGAGGAAATGGCAACCCCCTCCAGCACTCCTGCCTAGAGAATCCCATGGACAGAGGAGCCCGGTGGGCTGCAGTCCACGGGGTCGCAAGCAGGCAGACACGCCTGGGGGACTGGGCACACACAGGCGACGCGCTCTGAGTCAACAGCACCTAAACATGTATGTGTGATTTCAAGCGACTATGTGGCCATCTTAAATTTCTTAAATAAACCTCCCAGCTCCCTGAGAACATCACGTCCCATCAGGAGAAGAGGGTTTTATTGAATGCGGTCTGTGCGAAACAACAGCAGACTCAGCCTCCACCTGACATATTTTCCTGGAATTTATTTCAGATTATCTTGTTTTGAAGAACAGGTAGTTCCTCTGCAAGTTCAGACTGTCCTTCTGAGGACGCCTTATCCCGTGTCCTCTGTGCTCCTGACCATGCAATTTCTTCATCCCCTTTTATGGGTTTTGTTTTGTCTCTGCCTTCGAAAAATGAGCCAGAATATAAAAATGCACAGAGAGGATGCGGAACACTGTAAATTACGTGTCAAGGGGAAAGACAAAACATCTCTGTGAGAGGCAAGCATCTCTCGGAGAACATTGCTGTTAACTAGTTTGACTTGGATGGTTCCTAGCTCTATATGAAAATACTGACTGAGCCTGAATCTCTGAGACTCTGTCTTTGCCTTCCAGGTTTTAAGATGCTGAGTCGAGGAGTCTCAGCTTCTGGAGGAGACTATGGAGCTCCTCTGGTTTCCAGTCCCTGCAGGGGCCAAAAGGTAAGGAAACAGCTACAGCGGCCAGCGAGGGATGGGGAAGCCTGCAGACCACAGCCCCGTCTAAAGAGAGCTGCTGCTGCTGCTGCTGCCAAGTCGCTTCAGTCGTGTCTGACTCTGTGCGACCCCAAAAATGGCAGCCCCCAGGCTCCCCCGTCCCTGGGATTCTCCAGGCAAGAACACTGGAGTGGGTTGCCATTTCCTTCTCCAATGCGTGAAAAGTGAAAGTGAAGTCACTCAGTCGTGTCTGACACTTAGCGACCTCATGGACTGCAGCCCACCAGGCTCCTCCGTCCATGGGATTTTCCAGGCAAGAGCGCTGGAGTGGGGTGCCATCGCCTTTTCCGCTAAAGAGAGCACCATCCCTCAATGCCAGCCCGCGGTTCCCTAGGGAACCCAGCAGGGTGAGAGCGTCTCTTCCAGTTATTCAAGAGAAGCTGGAGATCTAGACTTGATGTAAATGATTCCAATTTTTTAATGTTGGCAATTAATTTAAAAAAATGTGAAAGTGAGGGCCAAACAAAACATGTCTCTTGGCTGAACTGAGACGTGACCTCAGATTGAATCCAGCTCTCTTCATTTTACGAAAGAGGCCTGGAGGGGGGTGAAGTCGACCGCCTGGAGTTGACTGTGGGCTGGTCTGGGGACGGAGCTGGGACCAGATAGCTGTGCCTTCCCATCCTCTGCTGTTTCTTCCACTTTTCGGTCCCACCAGTAGCAGCAGACTACTTAGATAAGCACGTGATGAGTCTCCACCCAGGCACACGTGTCATTAAGACTTCTGCCTAATGGACTGGACCTTGACCACAAACAGGAGATCCAACGACGAACTAAACCCGCTCTCCACTTAATCCTGGCTGGAGTCTAGCTCCCGGCATTTTGGGGTGAATATGGGGAAGAGAAAGGAAAGGGTGAAAAATTTCACCCTCATAGAGTCTGTGGGAGGAATGGGAAAGTCTGCATTTTCTGGCAAAAATAATTTTGAATTACTAATTATAAACGTGGGCTGGCTTGGAAAAATCTTTTACTCGGCTTCCCGGAAAGTAGTTACAGGGTCTCCATTCCTGGCTCCGTGGCCACTTTGCAGCACGGGGCTTTGCCAAGAACTTATGTTTCCCATGTCACAAGAGGAGATGAACCTGCTGGCTAAGAGCGTGGACTCTGGAGCCAGATGGCCTGGGCTCAATTCCACATCCTGCGACTCACCAGCCGCGTGATCTTGCACAGAGCACGGGATTTGGCTGTGCCTGCATCTTCTCACCCATAAAACGGGAACACAGTCCGCACCTCTCTTCTAAGAGAGTCGCAAGGATTCAATGTGTGGATACGCAGAAGGCACGAGCTTCCCCGGTGGCTCAGCGATAAAGAATCTGCCTGCAATGCAGGTGACGCAGGAGACCCCTGTTGGATCCCCGGGTCAGGTAGATCCCCTGGAGGAGGAAACGGCAGCCCATTCCAGTATTCTTGCCTGGAGAATCCCAGGGACAGGGGAGCCTGGCAGGCTGCAGTCCCAAGGGTCACACAGATTCAGACATGACTGAGTAATTCAGCACGCACACAGGCATAAAGGCACAGGGCAAGTGCTGTGTATGTTGGCTGCATTGTGGAAACACCTGGACACTTGGGTCTCACCCCCAGAGATTCTGGTTTAACTGATCTGAGGTGTGCCCGAGCATCTGAGCTTGTCGAGTCTACCCAGGTGACTCCAACATGTAGCCGAGATGCAGAACCTAGGATATCAGTGCTTATTAAGTAAACAATGGTCCTTTCAGTGATTAATCTGGGGGCTGTTGAAACAATAGAATTTTATCGTAAGGCCAAAGTCAAGTGTCGGCAAAACCACTCTCTCTCTGGAATGTCTTCCCTGCCTAGTCCCAGTGATGGTGGTTGCCTTTGATCCTTACCATTCCTTGGCTTGCAGTTACATCTCTAAGGGATTGATTTTTAAAGACACTAAAATCATCTCCTTCATTCAAGCCCCATATTTTGTAACCTCTTTACAAAGTTCCCCAGTCATGAAATTAAAAGATGCTTACTCCTTGGAAGAAAAGCTATGACCAACCTAGACAGCATATTAAAAAGCAGAGACGTTACTTTGCCAACAAAAGCCCGTCTAGTCAAGGCTATGGTTTTGCCAGTAGTCATGTATGGATGTGAGAGCTGGACTATAGAGAAGGCTGAGCATCGAAGAATCGATGGTTTTGAACTGTTGTGCTGGAAAAGACCCTTGAGAGTCCCTTGGACAGCAAGGAGATCCAACCAGTCCATCCTAAATGAAATCAGTCCTGAATATTTATCAGAAGGACTGATGCTGAAGCTGAAAGTCCAATGCTTTGGCCACCTGATGCGAAAAACTGACTCACTGGAAAAGACCCTGATGCTGGGAAAGATTGGAGGTGAGAGGAGAAGGGGACGACAGAGGATGACATGGTTGGATGGCATGACCGACTCGATGGACGTGAGTTTGAGTGAACTCTGGGAGTTGGTGATGGACAGAGAAGCCTGGCATGCTGCAGTCCATGGGGTTGCAAAGAGTCGGACACGACTGAGTGACTGAACTGAACTGAACTGACCTACAAAGTTCCCCAGGTGGTCATCTCTCAGTGGCATTCAGCGTGGAAGGTCACAAGGGCTGGAGCCTGCCCTTCTCTACACCGCTTTCCCACCTCTGCCCTGGCTTCAGGGTACTCAGGCAGCCCTGGAGGTCCTGATCCAGCTACGTGGTGGGAGATACCCCAGCATGAACTCTAAGGTGAATAGGCATGCATTTTTTAAACTTTTCTCTATTTTTAAACATTTATCTTTATTTGTTTCTTTTTGGCAACACCATGCAGCTTTCAGGATCTTAGCTCCCTGACCAGGGATTGAATCTGGGCTCTCAGGGAAAGCACAGAATCCTAACCACTGGACCACCAGGGAATTCCCTAGGCACGCATTCTCACAAGAGGGATCTGTAAATCTGAGTAGTCTTCAGTGAGTGGAAGAAACCTTTGGGGGTGTACACTGGAGACTCGGGTCTTCTCCCACATCCCTTAATTTTACCAGTTCCAACAACCCAGGCCGATAGACCCGGGTCTCTAACATGACTCTCCTGTATTAGAGATGGCGCATCTGGAATTCCCATCTGAGATGCTGACAGATTGACTCAGAAGTCCTGCTGATACAGTGAACTGATTGAGTGACATCTTAAACAGGCAGTATGCTCTCTAAAAGGGAATCAGGATGACGTCGCTCCATCAGGGAGGCGTGTCTGTCGGTTAAAGGTCCCAGTGTCTTTGCTGTTTTCGTGAGCAGAAGCTCTAATGCCACTAGGTTGGGGTGGGGGCGGAGGGGGAAGGGGAAGATTTTCGCATGATAGAATGTCTGCCCTGAAACGGGAAATTTGGGGGGAAGCTTTTACACCAACTGAAACCTCGATGAGGGGGTGGCAGCATCGGTGGTTTGAAGCTCGGATTCGCCGAGCTCCTCTGCAAGTGCCTCTGGTGCTTTTTGTAAGCCGCCGTGTTTTCCCAGGGCTTGCTGCCTTATTCGCAAGCACTCTGCTGCACACGTGTGTTCTCACGATAGGAATGTGAATCTGGAAACTTCCTTGGAGATTCCAGAATCAGCCACTAAAAAAAGAGGAAGTTCTTCAACCAGAGGGAGATTCCTTTTCTCACATTTCCAAACAGGAGCGTCGTGACTGTCTCTGAACTCAAGCCACCGTACTGTTGGGCTCAGGCTAGAGTGGCCTAGACCACTGGCCACACCCAAACCTTGCCTCTGTCCTTGGCTGTCAAGGCTTCTGGGATTCAGGGAAAATAATGACGACGATAATAAGAGTCAATACTAGCATTGTTGTGGTGGTTTTGGTCCCTCAGTCTTGTCCGACTCTTTGCAACCCCATGGACTGGAGCCCACCAGGCTCCTCTGTCCATGGGATTCTCCAGGCAAGAACACTGGAGTGGGTAGCCACTTCTGTCTGTCTTCAGGGATCTTCCCAACCCAGGGATCAAACCCCAGTCACCTGCATTGGCGGGCAGATTCTCTACTGCTGAGCCACCCGGGAAGCCCAGTACTTGCAGGGTGTCGACTATCCCAAGCCCACTCCGAAAACTAAAAGATCAGTCCTTCCAACGGCCCTATGAAGTAAGTAACCCTGTTTGTCAAACGAGGAGACTGAGACACAGAGAGGGTAAATGCCCCACCCAAGTTCCGCAGCTAGGAGGGCAGACCTTGGACTAGGATCCGGCCCTTCCGATTTCAGACACCATGCCTTCCCAGAGAGTGTGCAGCCTTTATTAGATTGCGTGGTCAGGGACACTGTTCCAAAAGCCTGTGTCCTCTCTGTAAGCCCCTAACAAGTACCCTCTGCCACCTGCCTTTCTGCTCTTCCATGGGTGTGGACATATAAACTGTTTCCCAAGAGATCCCTCAACTGCCCTGATTTCCCTGCCCCCTTATACTTGTAAGGTTCCCCGGTGGCTCAGACGCTAAAGAGTCTGCCTGTAGGGTGGGAGACCTGGGTTCAATCCCTGGGTCAGAAAGATCCCCTGGAGAAGGGAACGGCAGCCCACTCTGGTATTCTTACCTGGAAAATCCCATGGACAGAGGAGCCTGGTGGGCTACAGTCCATGGGGTCACAAAGAGTTGGACACGACTGAGCGACTTCACTTTCTTTCTTCTTAACTCATAGGTCCTCTTTCTCTCCTGCTCTAGAGACCTAGACATCCCATCCCACAGCAAACACTCTGTCTGAGTCTCTTCCTACATTATCTTTTTGGAGCAGCATCATTTCTCAATTACTTTGTTATCTCAATTACTTTGTTATTATATTGTTATCCTGCAAACAAGCTGGAATCAAGATTGCCGGGAGAAATATCAATAACCTCAGATACGCAGACGGCATATGCAGACACCCTAAAGAGCAGAAAGTGAAGAGGAGCTAGAGAGTCTCTTGATGAAACTTAAAGAGAAGAGAGAAAAAGCTGGCTTAAAACTCAGCATTCAAAAAACTAAGATCATGGCATGCAGTCCCATCACTTTATGGCAAATAGATGGGGAAAAAATGGAGACAGTGACAGACTTTATTTTCCTGGGCCCCAAAATCACTTGACTGAAGCCATGAAATTAAAGGATGCATGCTCTTTGGAAGAAAACCTAGGACAAACCTAGACAGTGTATTAAAAAGCAGGGATATCGCTTTGCTGACAAAGGTCAGTATAGTCAAAGCTATGGTTTTTCCAGTAGTCGTGTATGGATGTGAGAGCTGGAACATAAGGAAGACTGAGCACTGAAGAATTGGTGTTTTCAAACTGTGGCACTGAAAACTCTCGAGAGTCCCTGGGACTGCAAGGAGATACAACCAGTCCATCCTAAAGGAATCAACCCTGAACATTCATTGGAAGGACTGATGCTGAAGCTGAAGCTCCAATACTTTGAACACCTGATGCGAAGAACCAACTCATTAGAGAAGATCCTGATGCTGGGAAGATTGAAGGCAGAAGGGAATGACAGAGGATGAGATGGTTGGATGGCATCATCAACTCAGTGGACATGAGTCTGAGCAAACTCCTGGAGATAGTGAAGGACAGAGAAGCCTGGCGTGCTGCAGTCTATGGAGTTGCAAAGAGCTGGACACGACTAAGCGACTGAACAACAACTCCTTCCCAAATGCCCACAAAGCATCTCAAAAAGTACACAGCCAGGATGTCTGGGTTTGAATCCTGGATCTATACTTTTCCTCTGTGTGACCTTGGGCAAGTGTCTTAATCTCTCTGTGCCATCTGTAACTTGAAGACAACAAGAGTCCTCATCCAATCAGATTGCGATAAAAAACATGAAATAACCCATGGACACACTTAGGATAGTGCCAGGCACATAGTAAGTGCTTTAAAGGCCATTATATTATTTTTATCTCCTCTGTTGGAGACACATTTTTGGCCCCATCACTCTGTACAGTTACCATCCCCTTTTTAAGTTTAACTTCATTTTAAATTGGAGGCTAATTACAGTATTGTCCTGGTTTCTGCCATACATCACCGTGAACCAGCCACAGGTATACACATGGCCCCTCCCTCTTGAACGCCCCTCCCAGCGCCCTCCCCACCCCAGCCCTCCAGGTTGTCACAGAGCCCCAGATCTGGGTTCCCTGCGTCAGACAGCAAATTCCCACGGGCTATTTACATATGGCAATATATATGTTTCCGTGCGCCTCTCTCAAATCATCGCGCCTTCTGTCTCCCCAGCTGTGTCCAGAGTCTGTTCTCTACGTCTGCCTCTCCACCGCTGCCCCGCAGGTAGGTTCATCAGTACCATCTTCCTAGATTCCGTATTTGTGCATTAGTATATGATATTTGTCTTTCTCTTTCTGACTGACTTCACTCTCTGTAATAGGCTCTAGGTTTGCCTACCTCCTGCCTGTGTAGAACAGTAATCACTGAAGAACACTGATTAGTTGTTACTAGCCAGTTTACCTTATTCAAAGCCTCTGTTATTTGATTGCACACTAAACTAGTGAATTAGTTGGAGAAGGCAATGGCACCAGTACTCTTGCCTGGAAAATCCCCTGGACGGAGGAGCCTGGTAGGCTGCAGTCCATGGGGTCGCTAAGAGTCGGACACGACTGAGCGACTTCACTTTCACTTCCCTTCGTCTACTTCACCAGAACTGACTCAAATTCATTCCTTGTCTTCGAGCCCAGTGACCTAAAGGTTACCCTCCAACTCAGAACCCTTCAACAAGCGAGCAGCTCATCTAACCAATAAGGCACGCTGGTGTTTGGGGCCCGGCGTCCCTCCCTCCAGCTGGGACGCTTCCTCCCGCCTTCGCTGCCTGATCGACCCTTTCCGGCCATGGTCCATGCACCTCCTGCTACGGGAAGCTTTCTGAGACCGCACTCTCAGTCCCCTCTTCCTTCCCAAGACCCCTTGTCCTGCTGCCCTCCGCCTCTTCTTGGGCGCAGCCCTCCACGGCACGCTTCCTTCCCTCACCAATCACCCACTCTGCTTCTGCTCCTCTCCCTACAGTTACTTCTACAGCTGGGGCCTGTCGCGGGTTCCCTCAGGGCTGAATGCTGAAGTCCCCTCAAAAACTGCTGAGTCATGATCCACACTTGCCAAGATGCAAACCTAGGAAGTCTGGCCCCAGAGCCCAGGCGCTTAATGAGTGTAGCCTCCTCGAAGGTCTATTTTGAATGAATGGGTTGAAATGCAGAAAAAAATAAAGAGAAAGATACATCATTTAATTTAGAGACTTCCCTGGTGCTCCAATGGGTAAGACTCCATGCTCCCAATACAGGGGGCCTCGGTTCACTCCCTGGTCAGGGAACTAGATCCCACATATCCCGACTAAGACCCAGGGCAGACAAATAAGTTGGACTGCAAGGAGATCCAACCAGTCCATCCTAAACTCCTAGGTGTTTATTGGAAGGACTGATGTTGAAGCTGAAACTCCAATACTTTGGCCACCTGATCGAAGAGCTGACTCATTGGAAAAATCCTGATGCTGGGAAAGATTGAGGGCAGGAGGAGAAGGGGACGACGGAGGATGAGATGGTTTGATGGCATCACTGACTCGATGAAAATGAGTTTGAGTAGACTCTGACAGTTGGTGATGGACCGGGAGGCCTGGTGTGCTGCAGTCCATGGGGTTGCAGAGAGTCACACACGACTGAGCGACTGAACTGAACTGAATTTTTAAAAATAGAATTGAATGACCTTGTGGCTTGTAGACATCCTCTAAACCGGAAGACAGGAACTGAGCTAGGACATCTAGCCCCATGTCCTGCTCTGAGGACAGGCAGGTCAGTGCCCAAGGGCAGGGTGCCCACGGCCACGGAGAAGCTGGTGAAGGGCCGGAAGCGGCCCCTGCCCCCTGCCACAGCTCCCTGCCCCCTCCACCCTCTACGCCAGGCCACGCCCTTGGGTGGCCCCTGGCTGGTCCTGTTTGACTTCCTCGGGGGGACGTCCAGAAGGCCCGCTGCCCGGCTGCGGCTCTGTGCCAGGAAGGCTGGCTCCTAGCGCTGTGGCGAGGCTGTGAGGTGTGCCAGCGGGTCTGCAGAGAAGTCCCCTGCAACCTCCGCGCCCTGGCCAAGCTGTGGTGTCGAGGCCGCCACTCGGCAGGGCCCACACCCCGTTTGGGTCTCATTCAGGAATGGACTAGATGTGCGAATGGAAGGGGAGGGAGGGAAGCACAGACCCCCTCACGTCCCTGTCTTCGTGAGGGTCGGGACTCGATTTGGACAGACACGGTTCTCGCAGTCTCACTGATATGCATAGCAGCCGCTTGCTTTGCTGATAATGAAGCATCTCGTTCTTTGCTTACGAGGACGCTTGCCCCTTTGCTGTAACTGCTCTGTAAGGGCCATTTACCAGCAAATGTAAGTGAGCTCCATAAGGCAAGAAGCTTGCCTTTATCCAGGCTCTACACCCCCAGGCTCACCAGCATGCCTGGCAGATATTCAGATATCTGCTGAGTAGATGATCGAGAAAGTGAAAGAGAAAGTGACCGTATGAGCAGAGCTAGTCGACAGACCTGCTTGCTGAGACCCAGTCTTCCTCTCCGAAATTCCTAATCCGTCACAGTGTGGTAGGATTCCATGACTCATACGTGGAAACAGCAGGTCATTTCTGGTTGAGGCTTCAGTTATTGGTATAAGACTCACTCCCTTTTCCTCCGTGTGCAGTTGACATGGTGCCTTTGTTTATTTTTTTTTTTTTTGTCTTAACCTGGATCCCATAGTTTGAGTAAGAAATAAACCTTTGTTATTTGAAGCCATGAAGGCTTGGAGTCATTTGTTATTTCAGCAAAGGCTAGCCTATCCTGACTACTAGATATTCAGCTCACACTAGTTTCTCAGGGACCTACGGAACTGAAGACACTCAGCTGATCTTCTACAACAGCTCAAAAAAAACCTTCTGCGATGACAGAGATGTTCTGTCTGCTCCATCCAGTACAACAGACTCTGGCCACATGAGACTGCTAACTCAAGGGCTTATCTTGAAATGTGGCCCCCATGACTGAGACTCTGAATTTTTAATTTTAAGTAATGTAAACGTAGCAGGTAGTTACGGTACTGGAGAGCACCGCTTTAGAATGTACCGTGGTGGCGATGCCGAAACACAGCCTGCTGAAGCCCCTCATTCCATCCGACCCCGTGCAGCCGAGCTGGGCAGTTCCATGCCTCTAAACCCACATCAAGGGCGTTATCCCAGCCCTCTGGTTTGCCTTCCGGAGACTGTCAAGGACACGCAGCTGTGAACAAAGCCGCAATGGCGAGGTGATGCTGCCAGAGGAGTCTCCAAGCCTTCGGGAGGGCAGAATTCAGTGAGTAAGAGCGCCAGCGTCCGTGTCCTCCCGGGGAAAATCTGAGATGTGTGTGACACGGGCTTGACATGGTTCCTTTCCTTGGAGAGATACCAAAGAGAGACGTGCAGAAATGAAGCGGCTCTTCACACCCCTTTCCCTGGGCTTTCTCACTTTGCCTCCCTCCTTCCTGAATTCTGCTCTCTGGGGTCACCTGCCCCCCAGTCCTGCCTCAGAGTGCCTGCAGCAAGAATCCAAACTAGACGAAGAAGGGTTCTCCTTCTCCAAGAACTTCACAAGGAAAGCCGCCAAGTCATTCCTTTTGAAAAATCTGTTCAACTCTAACTGTCCAACGAAGGCTTGTCTCGCTGCATTTCTGAGCTTGACTCTGGGACAGGGGAGGGTACTGGGGGCTGGCTACCAAAGGCAGCCCCGACAAGAGGACTCACAGAGTTCTGTGAGTCCCAAGAGACTGCACCACCTGCCTTTGGCTTTAAAATGCAAACGAAAGACAGAGCATCCTTATTAAAGGTCATCTGTAAGGCAGATCTTAGTTTTTGTCAGCTTTGGGGAAAAGAGACAATTCAATCTCCATGTAACATTTAGATCAACAGGTCAAAGCTTCAGATTGCATTTCTCCCAGCCTGAAATTTAAAAAACAATGTAACCTAAGGATGACGCCTGCATTCAGGCAGCTCTCTCCCAGGCCCCTGCTGGAGGGGGTTGTCCCTTGAACCCATAAACTAACTTCCCATATAACAGTGCAGTCTCTCTCCATTAGCAAGCCTCGGCTCTAAGGGAGAGCAATTTGTGGTGAGAAAGAAGGTCTGTGCAAGTGGCTGATTCTATGGAAAAGCCCCGGTCAGGAAAAGCTCCCACGAATATAATTACTACCCAGTTCATCTGTATTCTTTAAGGGCTCATGACATCCTGCCTGCAGCCACTAGTGTATACAAGCTTATGTCCTTGTTAAAAAAACTCAGTTGTTGAGGGCCCACCATGGCAAGACTCTGTATGTGGTTTATACAAGTACAGAAAGAAGCGGATTTAATCTGAGAGAAGGGGATTATAGCAACCATTTTGTCCCTGAGGACTGAGGTCCAGAAATGATATGGCAGGTGGGATTCAGATGTAACTCGACTCGATCCCAGATTTCCCTTGGTGTCTCACTTTTATACAACAGTCAGGATGCATGCTAAGTTGCTCAGGCGTGTCTGACTCTGCGAACCTTTGGGCTGCAGCCCGCCAGGCTCCTCTGTCTGGGGATTCTCCAGTCAAGAACACTGGGGGGTTGCCATGCCCTTCTCCAGGGGGTCTTCCCGACCTAGGGACTGCACCCATGTCTCTTGCAGCTCCTGCATTGCAGGCGGAGTCCTTACCGCTGACCCCCTGTGGGAGCCCCTATCACTCTTTGAACAAAATGGGAGAACCCAAGAAAGGCAGTAACTGGACGGACTTCTCAGTTATGCAGGAGGACTTAGGAAGAGGCGCGTGATGGGAGAGCAAACACTGAGTTAGGACGCAGAGCTGACCTGAACGCCTCCTTCCCTCTGGGCCTCCGTTTCTTCTGTAAAACGAAATGGTTTTGATGGAGTCATCGCTATGGTTTCCAATACAGCTCAGTATTTCCACCCATCCGGTCAGGCAGTCCTGGAGACTGCCAACATCAGTCTTGAAAACTCACCGCAAGTTAGATTTTGTTTAGTTCAGCTGCTTTTAGACTAATAAGGTTCAGACTCAGTGTTGAAGGTGATATAGTCACAACCAGCCTAAATCAGGTGAGAATTTTATGGCTTCACTGAAGAAATGATTGTTTTTTCTTAACAAACACTTACCTTTAGTTTTAGATTTAGAGGAAATTTACAACGATGGTACAGAGAGTTCCCTATGCCCCCACCAATCCCCTACTATTGGCACACTGCGTTATTGGGTTGGCCGAAAGTTCCTTCATGTCTTACACAGCATCTCATGGAAAAACCCAAGGGAACTTTCTGGCCAACCCAATATTATGGTACGTTTGTCACGACCCGTGAACCCATAAAGACTCAATACTGCTAACTAAACTCCACGCTTTATTCTTATTTTCTTCATTTCTACTTATACCCTTTCTCTGTTCTGGGATCCTGGGCAGGATACCTCATTTCATTGAGCATCTGTGTTTCCATAGCCTCCTCTGGACTCTGACAATTCATCTCGCTTTCTTGTTTTTGATGACCGTGACAGTTTTGAGGAATACCGATCAGATACTCTGCAGAATAGCCCTCGGTTTGGGTTTGGCTGGTGTCACGGTTAGACTGTGGTTATCCGCTTGGGGGAGGAAGACCGTAGACACAAAACGCGCATCTCATCACAGCGTCTCAAGGCTGCTTTCTTCAGCATCACTGATCACTGTTGATGTAAACCTGATCCCACGGTCGAGGTAGTGTTTGCCGTGCTCATCTGAAGAAAGGTTATTCCCCTCCTTCCATACTGCTCTCTTTGGAAGGAGGCCACTAGCTGCAGCCAACATGTGCTCTGCTTCCTTACTGGGGGAGCAGGTATTTTTGTAAAGTACAACCATGCTGGCAATTTCTACTAGGGAACAAATTCAGCGCTACACCTTATTGCCTCCCCAGAACAACTGAGCCGAGATGTGGCTGAAAGGCAGTCCCTGTATCCAGCCTTTCAGAGGAGCGTTCCCTAACAAGATGGGTAAACGGCTCCATCACAGCGGTACCCACAGGGCACCGTGCATAAAAGCTACAGCCCAGTAGAGGGTCTATTCCTGTTTCTGTCTATACAAGGCTTGTTTACTGCTCTTGACAGTCTGTCTCTTACCCACAAATCTAAGGTAGCAAAGCATTCCACATACACAGCTTCCCGGTGGCGCTAGTGGTAAAGAACCTGCCTCCCAGTGCAGGAGACATAAGAGACCAGGGTTCGATCCCTGGGTCAGGAAGATCCCCTGGAGAAGGAAATGGCAACCCACTCCAGTATTCTTGCCTGGAGAGTCCCAAGGACAGAGGAGCCCAGTGGAATACTGTCCATGGGGTCACAAAGAGTAGGACACGACTGAAGCGACCTAGCACTTAGTAATCAGTAAGACAAAAAGAGTACAATTTATTTTTCAAATGACCGAAGGAGATGGACAATGAATTCACACAGGGACCTCCCTGGTGGTCCAATGGCTAAGACTCCACGCTCCCAAAGCAGGGGCCAGGTTCCATCCCTGGTCAGGGCCCTAGAGCCTGCATGGCCCACAAAGGGTCCACACGCCTCCCCTAAAGATCCCGCATGCCGCAGGAAAGACCTGGTGCAGCCAAATGAATAAACAAAATACTAAAAGCATATGATGAAAATGAAGCCAAAACTGATGTCAAAAGCAAATTCACAAAAGAGACACAAAGGACAATCAATTATATATATACGTGCCAAATGACAAAGAGTCTAAGGTGGGTATGGGCATGGAGTATTCTCACTTCCTATTTTATGACTTCTGGGTATTAAGCGGAGGAGGTTTTGCAATCACTTTTGAAGAGCAATAAAATAATTTCCAAGTAGTAACATTCAAATAGCAATATGTGTGGTGTGTTTTCTAACCTGATACTGGCTATAAAACCTATAATTTGCTTTAGACTGTCTTTCACTTAACTGTGTCTTGTAGGGAAGGAGAATCCACAGGCTTTGAGAACAGATGCGTGACATTGTGAAACATGATGTGGCTATTTATTTGCATCTTTTAATTGGTAATCAGACATGCAAGGTCATTTCACCTTATATGCTTATAATAAGAAGTTACAGATCTTTTTCTCTGCTAGGTTTACAAGATTCATCAGTTAAGGCTCTGACAGAGGAAGACCATTGGACACTGGGCAGCTTTAGTTCTGCCTGCCATTAATCGGGGGAGAAAAGCAGTTGTGCCATTTCTGAGGACGCATTATTATTCTGCATACTCTTGTTTTGGTTATAGTACGTTAAGTAGGTATGCAGACATCCTTCCAGATGGGGAAGGTGTTAAACTAAGACCACTTTGATGGTCCAAAGGAATCAAATCTGTCATTTCTATTTAACTTGTATTAAGAACAAGAATAATTGTATACAAAACAAATATAAATTTATGTTCCTGAAAACATGATCCCTAAATGAATGCAATGATATTTGGAGACATCTAAATAAGAGAAAAATGATGTGATATTAAAATTCAACCTGTCACGATGGAGTACTAAGCACGTGATCTGAGCTTGCGCTTATTAAAACGTTGTAGCAGAAAGAAGTGCGCTTGAGTTCTTGGCCAGGCAAGGGCAACACTACTTCCGCATTATCCCCAGAGAAAGGGCTGAAGATTAATGCAGATGGAGCAAGAGGAATCGGTGCCCACTTATTCTAAGGTGTGATTTTTATGTGCAGAAAAGAAGCACACAGAAGAGCTATGCATTTGTTTGTCTGACAAAGGCTGGAGCCCTGGTCACAAGCCTTGACCTGGGAGGGACTGAATTAGCTTCGACAGTATTGTTCTGGGCCTCTGAATACCTTCGAGTCTGCTTTTCAATGATTAGCTGAAGAAAGTACGTTTGCGCACATAATGAACCCTCTTCTATCATCAAGTTTCTACTTAACGGTCAGGGTTGAGCAGCCAAAATAACTTGAGAAGCTATTGAGAGTGTGAGGCGGCTACGATTATTGAGGCTTAAGGGAGGCATGTGACTTAAGCCATCATGGACATAGCCAGACCTTTTGAAGCATTCCTTCAGGAAATCCTATTGGAAAATAGCTTGAGGTTTTTTGTTTTGTTTTTTGGATTTGGTGTTGACTCCATTTGGAACATTTTAAATCATTTGGATGCTATTTTTGAACAAACATTTTCTCGCATAGAAAGAATCAAGATGAAAGAAAGGAGTTCTAAAATTATTTTACTGATTCCAAACTTTCAAACGACAATGGAATATTTTATTGGAGGTCCACAGGGCAACATTGCCCAATTTGGTTACAAACTTCCCACTACAGTGGACTGCCAGGCTGAAACACCACCAGGGTAGTGATGGAAATTTTTTTCATCTGGCAGAGACTAAATACAGAATAATAGTCTGTAACTTGTCTAAATCGGATCTTCAGTATCTCTGAAGTTCTGATTCATCATCAAAACCCAGCCCAAGACAAAATCTCACTAATTGCTGGGCAGTTTATGCTGGAGAACAGCCTCCTCAGATGTACATTCCATTTAGTCAAACGTTCCAGTGATTCATTTTCCAATTTCTTGCACCAACTCCTGCCAGAAAATGTTCTTAATGTCCCACCAAGCTCACGGGGTTTCTGCGGGTATATCCAATGATGTAGAAAATACCCTCGCTGTTGGGATTAAAAACAAACAAAGACTGATATTCTTTCCAGCCAAAGATGGAGAAGCTCTATACAGTCAGCAAAAATAAGACCGGGAGCGGACTGTGGCTCAGATCATGAACTCCTTATTGCCAAATTCAGACTCAAATTGAAGAAAGTAGGGAAAACCACTGGACCATTCAGGTATAACCTAAATCAAATCCCTTATGATTAAATAGCAGAAGCGAGAAATAGATTAAAAGGCTTAGATCTGATAGACAGAGTGCCTGATGAACTATGGATGGAGGTTTGTGACACTGTACAGGAGACAGGGCTCAAGACCATCCCCAAGAAAAAGAAATGCAAAAAAGCAAAATGGCTGTCTGAGGAGGCCTTACAAATAGCTGTGAAAAGAAGAGAAGCGAAAAGCAAAGGAGAAAAGCTATAAGCATCTGAATGCAGAGTTCCAAAGAATAGCAAGGAGAGATAAGAAAGCCTTCCTCAGTGATCAGTGCAAAGAAATAGAGGAAAAGAACAGAATGGGAAAGACTAGAGATCTCTTCAAGAAAATTAGAGATACCAAGGGAACATTTCATGCAAAGATGGGCTCGATAAAGGACAGATATGGTAGGGACCTCACAGAAGCAGAAGCTATTAAGAAGAGGTGGCAAGAATACACAGAAGAACTGTACAAAAAAGATCTTCACGACCCAGATAATCACAATGGTGTGATCACTCACCTAGAGCCAGACATCCTGGAATGTGAAGTCAAGTGGGCCTTAGAAAGCATCACTACGAACAAAGCTAGTGGAGGTGATGGAATTCTAGTTCAGCTGTTTCAAATCCTGAAAGATGATGCTGTGAAAGTGCTGCACTCAATATGCCAGCAAATTTGGAAAACTCAGCAGTGGTCACAGGACTGGAAAAGTTCAGTTTTCATTCCAATTTGAAAGAAAGGCAATGCAAAAGAATGCTCAAACTACCGCCCAATTGCACTCATCTCACATGCTAGTAAAGTAATGCTCAAAATTCTCCAAGCCAGGCTTCAGCAATACGTGAACCATGAACTCCCTGATGTTCAAGCTGGTTTTAGAAAAGGCAGAGGAACCAGAGATCAAATTGCCAACATCCACTGGATCATCAAAAAGTGAGAGAGTTCCAGAAAAACATCTATTTCTGCTTGATTGACTATGCCAAAGCCTTTGACTGTGTGGACCACAACAATCTCTGGAAAATCCTGAAAGAGATGGGAACCAGACCACCTGACCTGACTCTTGAGAAACCTATATGCAGGTCAGGAAGCAACAGTTAGAACTGGACATGGAACAACAGACTGGTTCCAAATAGGAAAAGGAGTACGTCAAGGCTGTATATTGTCACCCTGCTTATTTAACTTATATGCAGAGTACATCATGAGAAACATTGGGCTGGAAGAAGCACAAGCTGGAATCAAGATTGCCAGGAAAAATATCAATAACCTCAGATAGGCAGATGACACCATCGTTATGGCAGAAAGTGAAGAAGAACTAAATAGCCTCTTGATGAAAGTGAAAGAGGAGAGTGAAAAAGTTGGCTTAAAGCTCAACATTCAGAAAATGAAGATCTGGTCCCATCACTGCATGGCGATTAGATGGGGAAACAGTGGAAACAGTGGCTGACTTCGTTTTGAGGGGGCTCCAAAATCACTGCAGATGGAGATTTCAGCCATGAAATTAAAAGACGCTTACTCTTTGGAGGGAAAGTTATGACCAACCTATATAGCATATTAAAAAGCAGAGATATTACTTTGCCAACAAAGATCGTCTAGTCAAGGCTTTGGTCTTTCCAGTGGTCATGTATGGATGTGAGAGTTGGACTGTGAAGAAAGCTGAGCACTGAAGAATTGATGCTTTTGAACTGTGGTGTTGAAGAAGACTCTTAAGAGTCCCTTGGACTGCAAGGAGATCCAACCAGTCCATCCTAAAGGAGATCAGTCCTGGGTGTTCATTGGAAGGACTGATGCTGAAGCTGAAACTCCAATACTTGGACACCTCATGTGAAGAGTTGACTCCTTGGAAAAGACTCTGATGCTGGGAGGGATTGGGGGCAGGAGGAGAAGGGGACGACGGAGGATGAGATGGCTGGATGGCATCACGGACTCGATGGACCTGAGTTTGGGTGAACTCTGGGAGTTGGTGTGGACAGGGAGGCCTGGCGTGCTGCAATTCATGGGGTTGCAAAGAGTCAGACATGACTGAGCGACTGAACTGAACTGAACTCCCTACAAAGATCAAAGTGCTACCAGCTCATCCAAGTATCTGATTTGCAATAAATCTGGAAGTCTGTGGTCCTTTGGGCCAAGGAATTTTGATGAATGGATGTGTTCAGTGGACATTTGACAAGCTGTAGCTCACATCAACTCTTTACAGGTCACCTCTGCTATCAACAACGAAACAAATGGTCTAAATAAGCATCTTCCATGTTTTGGTCAAACAAAAACACAAAGAAATGAAAACCACCAGAAGATAAAATACTTTGATTAGACAGTTCCCAAACTTCAGTTATCAGCATATCATATTAGAAACTTTCACCACATTATATTACATATTATATTACACATATTAGGTTATGTATACTCAGTCGCTCAGTCATGTCCAACTCTTTATGATACTATGGACTATAGCCTGCCAGGCTCCTCTGTCCATGGGATTCTCCAAGCAAGAATCCTGGATTGAGTTGCTGTTTCCTACTCCAGGATTCTATTTAGGTTAAACCATATAAAGCTACCAAAATCTGGACATGATCTACAAAATCAGAGATTTCATATGGTTCAATCTAATATTTTTTACCGAACGTTGTTCTAACTGTGAATCCTTAAATTCTGCCTAGCAATTATGTTCTTTGGTATTTACCCAAATGAGTTGAAAACTTCTGTCCGCACAGACACCTGCCCAGATGTTTATAGCAGCTTCATTTGTAATTGCCAACACTTGAAAGCAACAAAGAGGTCCTTCAGTAGCTGGAAGGATAAATAAACTGTGGTACATCCGGACAATGGAAGATTATTCAGCGCTGAAAAGAAATGAGGTATCAAGCCATGGAAAGACAGGGGGATAACTTAAATGCAAATTCCTAACCAAAAGAAGGCAACCTGGAAAGGTCATACACCCTGTGATCCCAACTGTGTGTCGTTCTGGAGAGAAAAAGCTACGAGAACAGTCAGATGATCAGGGAGTGTCAGGGGTTAGTGGGAGAGAGGGATGAAGAGGCAGTGCGTGGAGGATTTATGGGGCAATGAAGGTGCTCCGTACAATTCCACAATGACAGATGTGTGTCACTGTTCATTTGTCCAAACCCGTAGAACTACAGTGAGTGAGACCTAGTGCCAGTTGCTGTCTATGGGCATTCATGATGCGTCAATGTACACGCATCAGTTATAACAAATGTCCACTGGAGGGGAAGGGAGCTTTGATAATGGGGGAGGCTTCCCAGGTGGTGCTAGTGGTAAAGAAGCCACCTGCCAATGCAGGAGGCATAAAAGTCAGGGTTTGATTCCTGAGTTGGGAAGATCCCTGGAGGAGGGCGTGGCAACCCACTCCAGTGTTCTTGCCTGGAAATCCCATGGACAGAGGAGCCTGGCGAGCTAGAGTCCATGGGGTCACAAAGAGTTGGACACGACTGAAGTGACTTGGCACACTGGCATGCCTGCCTTGGCAAGCGCAGGGGGTATATGGAAAATCTCTACCTTTCCCTCAGTTTTGCTGTGAAACTAAATTGCTCCTTTACAAAGAAAAAATAAAAACCTGTCCATTGAAAAACAAAACCTTAAGTTGGTGTTATTCTGGACTTAAAGCATTCTGTGGTAGAAAGTGTAGAAATACAGCCTCGATGGCGTCCTTCCCTGCCTGCACACGCACGCTGCTCTCACAGAAAGCAGCGTCCCTTTCTCCAGCCCTGGAATCTAGACCAGCGTTGCGCCTGTCCTTGACTAAGGGAGTATGGCAGAGGCGAAATGCTTTCAGATACGAGCCTCCCTTCCAAGAGACATGACAGCTTCTACCTTGCTCACTGAAGAGAAGCCAGCAGCTATGTAAGACCCCTGTGCTGTGAAGAAGCCCAGGAGTTAGGCACGGGGGGAGGTCACGGGGGGGGGGGGAGGTCATGTGGGGGAGAACAGAAGACCCTCAGCAGATGGTTAGCACCACGCCCGCAGACCCATGACACCAGCTGAACCACCCTAGCCAGCTCTCAGCAACTTGCGTCCTTCCAGCCCAGCCCCGGACATGGGGAAGCAGAGGGGAGCACCGCTGTGCTGTGATCGATCTGAATTCAGGGCCCACGACGGCAGTGAACGGAGTGGGATGCATGTTGACTTTCTTCCTTAAGTCTGCAGACAGATGACAGATACACTCTGCGCGCGGAGGTCTGCCTGATAGCTTAGACCGGATTCTGGAGCCGGGCTGCTCCGGATCCCGGCGTGGATTCTTACTAGGGTGAAAAGTGAACATCGCTCAGTCGTGTCTGACTCCGTGCGACCTCATGGACTATACAGTCTCCAGGCCAGAATACTGGAGTGGGTAGCCTTTCCCTTCTCCAGGGGATCTTCCCAACCCAAGGACTGAACCCCAGAGGACTGTGCCTTCCAGGATTCACACGCTGCCCAGTTCCACCCACACCGACTCTGGACTTGGCCATGTGACTTGCTTGGACCAATGGGAGCCTAGCTAGCAGGACGTAAGCAGAGACTTAACAGGCACTTGCACAATGGGACTTGTCCTTTTGGAAAATCTGGAGCCGCGATCCACTGTGTAAAAAAGTCCAGCTGCCTGGCTGAGACAGGCAAAAGGAGAGAGCTTCCCGGTGAGCCCCAGCTGCTCCAGCCAGCCCAGCACAGGTGCCAGATGTGGGAGTGCAGACGGGCATGACCAGCTGGCCATGCCTGATCCAGCTCACAGACCCAGAGAAATGGCAAGTCACCATTGTATGAAGCCACAAAGTTTAGGGGTGGTGTGTAATTAATAAATAGAAATAAAGAAATAGAAACCATATCCATAAAATCATAAATATAATAAAATTATGCTTTTTCTAGCACACATTAAAGCTTTTCAAAAGTCAATCAGTGTACCACTGATAATTATCTTAGGTACTACCAAACAACCCACTTATCAGACTCTGGGACATACTAGTTTAATGGGACAGTAACGATGATAGGAAATAGAATTGCAATAATTACTACTCTTTTCTACATTCTAGGCTAAATGGTTTATACACATAATCTAATTTAACCCTCCCCGCAACCCTAGTGGGTGGGCTAGTTATCATTTCCCCTTTGTAGATTAGGAAAGTGAAGCTCCAAAAAGTTAAGGAACTTGCCACAGTTCTCCAGAGACATTTGATGACATTTACAACTTGTTTTTTTTAATAGAATAGAAACTTTCCTGACCTGGAAGCAAATGAATGAGCCCTGCACACTATATAAATGTGTTTTCTACCTTTTAATTATGAACTGCTGTTATCTTTTTGTCTATTCAGGGCCTACTTCAGACAGAGCTGCTGTCCTTGAACAGAGCCTGGGCTCCAGAGGGGTTCCTCCCCCATCTTCATCCCTGATAGGGAGCTGTCAGGACCAATATTCCCTCCCCACCAGAGCCACCCTGACTCTAAACACCAACAGTATTGAGTGGATATATAGTATGTGCTCAGCAGACAAGCTGAGGGTTGAGGTGGGAAGAGAGGGAGGGTTAAGAAGAGATTCGAGGTAAAATATGACTCTAATCCTCAAAGAAAACTAGTTCACACACCCAAAATAGTCACTAGACAAGCAAGCGAAAGTCACTCGGTCGTGTCCAACTCTTTGCAACCCCATGGACTACACAGTGCATGGAATTCTCCAGGCCAGAATACTGGAGTGGGTACCTATCCCTTCTCCAGGGGATCTTCCTGACCCAGGGATGGAACCCAGGTCTCCCACACTGGGGGCAGATTCTTTACCAGCTGAGCCACAAGGGAAGCCTGTAGTAAGGGCAGTACTCGCAGAATGAACATGAGTTGGGGTCCTCCCCATGGGCACAGAGAGAGAGTGGGCTGTGGAGTGTTTGTGGACGGGGTGCTGGGTTGGAGAAAGCAAGGCTGTCTGGCAAGGATGGACAGCCAAGGGCTCCCCAAGGAGTGATGTCGAGTCCTTGCCTGGGGTCTTCCAGGAGGACCGCTGAGGGCCGTGCAATGAGCCCAGGAGGATCAGAGGCCTGGCAGAGAGCAGCCTCTCCTCCACCGGGACCCTACCGGCCTGGACAAGCGCTTCCCTGCCTCGTCCCAGCGGTTGTCCAAAACCCAGAGTATTACTCCACCTACAAGATAGCTCAGTTGGTAAGGAGTCTGCCCACATTGTAGGAGACGCGGGTTCGATTCCTGGGTCGGGAAGATCCCCTGGAGAAGGAAATGGCAGTCCACTCCAGTATTCTTGCCTGGAGACTCCCGTGGACAGAGGAGGCTGGCAGGCTACAGTCTGTGGGGTCGCAAGAGTCAGACACGACTAAGCGACTAAACCACCACAGGAGACTTGGGAGGCTGCAGGCAGCTTCCGTCAGTGGCCTCACACGGAGCTCAGGACCTGCCCTCTCTCCTCCAAAGCTGACCTTGGGTTCACACCAACCTACGTCTTCCCTCCAGCCATAAGCGCCTCCTTCACGGTCCCCTCCGTCTTCCTCCCGAGCCTGACCAGCGGTCACTGCCAGCCTCCAGCCTGAAGGGGCCAGGAGGTCCCACGGCTGCCCCGAGGGGATTCGAAACACTCACTGCGCTTCGGAGCTCTCCAAGTCTCCCTCAGCCCACAGGGTCTCCATGTCTTCTTCAGAGTCCGCTGCCCTGGCCAGACCGCATCTCGAGCCCCTGCTGGGGCCAAGTCCACAAAATCCAAAGGAGCCTCCTGACTTCCTGACCCTCTGAGCCACCCCAGGCACCCGCTCAGTGTTCTTTCTCTCCGTGCTCTTCAGGGAACAGTGCGCTTTGGTTTGAGGTTACCTCAAAGGAAAAGCAATCTGATGTGTGATAAGCCTCCTTGCCTGCCTGCAGAACAAGAAGAGCATATCAAAGAGACCTGGCTCAGATGAAACAAAGCCGGGCTTTTCCTTGCGGGTTAAGGCTAAACCAGAGCCCTAGTTTCTGGTGAAAAGAAGCCAGCCAAAGGCTGACACCTGGGAAACCTCCGAGGAGAATTATACATGAGCAAAGGAAGCCGTTCTTCAGAATCTGCAGAACTAGAAAAGCAATTTCATAAGCATATACATTTCCAACAGCACCTCTGCAAAAACAGCTCAATCTGAAATATTCATTTGCATCAGAATAGTCATGAATATTCAAAAGTCAGCCAGTGTTTCAGAACCATTGTCTATTCCTGGTACTTTCCTCTTCCCCTTGAAAAGCAGATCATGGGTTTTCAGGAAAGGTGGGTTTGGCTGATCTTTGCACTGCCATTCTTGGCAGGAAAGGGAATGATTATTTTCTGTTTCTTAATTCTTTTTTTTTTTTAAAGCCTCAGCTGGTGTTAACATCTCTTCTCTTTGTTCTGGCCAGGCTAGGAATCCCGCCACAGACCTGGAATCTGGCCTGGGGTGCATTTTCCAAACTGATAAAGCTTTCTGTTCAGAATTCTGAACATATTTTCCAACATGCAGGTTTCTCAAAGAGAAAATGTTGCCAAGGTCCCATTCCAGAATGAGGAATGTAGATAGCCCTAAGATCTGGAAGACTCCAGCTTGGAACTCTCTGGGTTACTTTGGCCACGCCACGTACACACATATCTGCTGCACTTTAACGTACCCATCCGTCATAAAGAGACCAGTAGGCATCCACCTCCCCTCTCTTCTTTCACCTCATTTTGCAAAGCTAAATAAGATGATTCCATGTAAGTGAAAGTGCTTTGAACTCCCTGGAGGAAAATCAAGAGCTGTGGCCAAGTCAGTGGCTGTATATAAAAACTTTCCATGCCAGAAA
Source organism: Ovis aries (assembly GCF_016772045.2). Taxonomy (NCBI): domain Eukaryota; kingdom Metazoa; phylum Chordata; class Mammalia; order Artiodactyla; family Bovidae; genus Ovis; species Ovis aries. The sequence goes on along the minus strand of NC_056054.1, from coordinate 274,820,302 downwards.
GTGAGACACTCTCGTGATTCACAAGGGATGATCTAAACAGTTTTAATGTTAAGAAAACAAATGTCTTTGGGGGGAAAAAATACTCACCAGTCCATCGTTCGCTGGGATGATTGGCAGTTATTTCTCTTTCATGCTAAAATTTGATTTTCCCAACATGTCTTCCTTACGCCCCAAACTGACAGACGGTTCAGTAACAGGTTTAAGGTAGATTATGAGAGAAGGAGGTGCAGGAAGGTTGTATCGGCACAGACTTAATTTTCTGAGGATTTATCCCTCTACCCCACCACGGTCCAGTTGAAGTTCATTCTGCTGTCACCTCAGCTCTGTCTAAATGGTTCAGTTTATGTGACAAAGTCTCGATGGTATCTCTTGAAGGCTGTCAGCAGAGCCCCTGCAGTGTCGAAGCAGAAGCCAAGTCGCAGTTACAAAAGTGCCTTCAGCTGAGAATTGACACTGTGGGAAGTCTTACCTGCTCCCCGGCAATTGTTTCCGTATTCAATTTGCAAGACAAAGGATGGGTGCCTCTCCACCCACCCCCTCCACGGATCAGGCTATGCTCTTTCTATCTATTGTTCAGCTTCCTGGAGTTGGCCTCGATTCCCAGGTAGAGTCCTCGAATGTGAGCGCTGGGGAGGACTTTGGAGGTTTCCTAGCCGATCTGCACTACAGCTGAGGATCCAGGAGACAGAATTATTCAAAACAAATACTTGTATTAATCATGCATTAAAAAAAAAAAGATATGCATTGCTATTGGAAGACAAAGATGGATCTAACTCAAAGGGAAAATCTGGGGACAGAGTGAGTCAGGATAGGAGGCTCCCCTACAGCCCTGCCTGAGCACAGTTTAGTGGAGGAAAAATACCGCGCTTCCCTGCTCCCGGAGGAAGCGTCTGCTCAGACCTGGAGGCTCCCTCAGAACCTGACCCCTCACTGCCCAGAGCAGTGACCTCCTCCTTAGCACTGGCTCGCCTCCCTTTCCGACTGACTCCCCCAGCCTCTCACAGTGCTTCTGGAGATGACCTCCCAAACTACCTGTGTCAGGGGAAGCACCCTGATCGAGACCGCCCACCCTGGCCGGGCACCATAGTAACCATTCGCATGAGCTGTTTTATGACAGGAGATCCTGGTAAGGAATACGGAACTAATCAGCCACCACCAACCGGAAGAGTTTGGGAAAGGTCGAAAGGAGACACCGCGTGTCCGTCCACGTCCCAGAATCCCTCTCGCTAGCATCCATCTTGGCTGAGTGATGCGTGCGCCACCAGGAAAGACTCTGAATTAGAGTCATTGGCCAAAGACCACCTGGAAACTAATCCCATCACCATAAAACCCGAGACTGCGAGCCACGCGGCAGAGCAGTTCTCCTGGGTCCCCTCACCCTACTGCTCTCCACCCGGGCGCCCTTTCCCAATAAAATCTCTTGCACATGTGTCTCCTCGGACAGTTCATTTCTGAGTGTTAGACAAGAGCCCAGCTTCGGGCCCTGGAAGGGGTCCCCCTTCCTGCAACTCCTGCGCCCAGTTCTTTGTCTCAAGATTGCCTTCGAAAATGTGGAAGTCCACGTATCCAGAGGGGCCTTTCCCAACGGCTCAGCCGGTAAAGAACCTGCCTGCCAAAGCAGGAGACGCAAGAGATGCAGGTTTGATCCCTGGATGGGAAAGATCCGCTGGAGAAAGGAATGGCTACCCCCCACTCCAGTATCCTTGCCTGGAGAATCCCATGGACAGAGGAGCCTGGCGGGCTACAGTCCACGGGGTCACAAAGAGTTGGACACAGCTGAACATGTACACACACACACGCATACCCAGAAGCGCTCCCCTTGGAGGCTGATCTAGCCCCCACGGACACCTGGCAAAATCTGGACACATCTCTGGTTGCCCCACCTGGAGGGAGGAGCTATGGCAGGGAATGGGCAGGATCCAGGGATGCTGCTAAATATCCACAACACATGGGCAGGTTCCCACAACCAGATTATCCAGCCCCAAATATCCCCAATGTCAAGGCTGGGGGACCCAGCCTTAGAGAACCGGCTCCAGGTGTCTCATACGATCAGCTCAACTCAGTACCCTACAAATTGTGTGTACATCCACCCTTGGAAGATGAACTCACAGATCGGGAACTTCCAAGTCACTTCAGCTCCTCCTCTGCTGGTAACAGTAGAAGTTATTTTCTGAGGGTATGACGATGGTGTCCTGGAGGAAGAAATGGCAACCCACTCCAGTATTCACGCCTGGCCAATCCCATGGACAGAGGAGGCTGGCAGGCTACAGTCCATGAGGTCGCAAAGAGTTGGACACACTGGAGTGACTTAGCATGCATCCATGATGATGGTGTGGCTTCTGCGGCTACAGAAGTGAAAGGGGACAGAGCCGGCATTTCGTCAGGGCAGCGCGGCGCATAACTGGGGACTTCAGGGGTACCACTGAGGTCTCATAGGCAAGGTGTCAATGTGATGATTCTTCAAAAGTGACCTCACTTCTCTTTTAACTTATTATTGCTGCTGTTGTTTAACTGCCAAGTCGTGTCTGACTCTTTGTGACCCCGTGGACTGTAGCCTGCCAGGCTCCTCCGTCCATGGGATGTTCCAGGCAAGAATACAGGAGCAGGACAATTAACATATGCATATTGCATGCTGAAATCATTTGGGGGTTAATTGTGTTATTTTGAACTCAATTTATCCAAACTCCTAAAATAGCGTTCAGTTCAGTTCAGTTCCATTCCGTCTCTCAGTCGTGTCCAATTCTTCACTACTCCATGAACCGCAGCACGCCAGGCCTCCCTGTCCATCACCAACTACCAGAGTGCACCCAAACCCACGTCCATCGAGTCGGTGATGCCATCCAGCCATCTCATCCTCGGTCATCCCCTTCTCCTCCTGCCCCCAATCCCTCCCAGCATCAGAGTCTTTTCCAATGAGTCAACTCTTCGCATGAGGTGGCCAAAGTACTGGAGTTTCAGCTTTAGCATCATTCCTTCCAAAGAAATCCCAGGGCTGATCTCCTTCAGAATGCATAGACGTTAGATGTACCTAAATAGGTTCCAGACACTCTAGGTCAACATGGTCGAGAGCAGCCCATTGTACAGATGAAGAAGCTGAGGCTCAGGCCAAAGAGGCTGTTCATCACACAACTTGCTGGGCTGGAACCAGGACTGGAACACAGACACCTGAACTCCCAGCCCGTTGCCTCTTCACCCGGGGCCAGAAAGCAGCATATGGAAAGCCCAGTGCTTTATTGCTGGTGGATTATGTAAGCCCAGCAGATGGCTAACACGGAAGCCAGCAGTTTCTCAAAATCCCCCGATCCTAGTAAACATCAGTCTCGTCATGGTGAACTGTGCCCTTCTCATACTGTACCTTCAACCAGGCATACACACACACTCACCCTGCACACCCCCTATAAGCCTTAACCTGGAAAACAATATAGGGGATTCGGATTTTAAAAACTTCTACATTCCAGATGGCCATCAAGAAAGAAAAGTGCAATCAAACTGATGTGAAAATCCTGGGGAATTTTGTCCTTGAGGACAAAGCAGCCGACAACCAGCAAGGACTCCCGCAAGGACCTCGCAAGTTTACATCTAGGGAGGACGTTCGATATTATCTCATCCAATGGTCTCGCTTCACAAAGACATAAACCAAGCACAGAGAAGGCCAGGAGCACGTCCAGCCGCACTCAGCCTGGGCGAGAACGGCCCCACCACTGCTGTGAAACACTCCTCTGAAGGCCGGTTTCTAATATGGTTCTTATTTCAAACAACGATAGTCATCAAACACGACATAGTTCTAAGCTAGAGTGTTTCTGTGCAATCCAAGAGGCAACAAAACCAAGAGGTGGAGGGAAATTTGTTGCCTTCCAGGAAATTCTGAATTATTGTCTTCTTGGGTCATCTTTATGGTTCCATGAAGAGATAAATTCCTACCATGTTCTGGATCACAAACTTGACAGAGCAGCCAGCATTTACTGTAAATGAAACAAATGTGTGGTGTGTAACCACATAGGCTAAGAGTACATCTTAATTTTTGCAGCTCTATCAGTTTAATTAGAAAATCGATTCAAAGCAACATTTGTCTGTAGCTCATCGATTTGTTTTTAATTTAGGAAAAATGACTAGTAAATTCGGATGTTGAGCTTTTGTATAATTTTCTATTCTAACTAGACTACACAGTACTTGAGTGCTAGAAAACATCATATTTGTCTTATTGGAAACATTACTGGGCTTATTAATAGGCAAAACGCCTGGCACTTAGTGATTACTCAACAGGTTTGTGTTGAATAAATGAATGCCAGTCATTGCTTTAGAAGGCTTTCTGCCTTGACAGGAATTATTAGTCAATGCTAGTTCTGTTTATTTTTCACAAGTGTGTTTGAATTTTCCCATTCTCATACCTCTTATAACCCAAGTCAATTTCAGAACGTTCATCTTTTATACAATAATAATTCAGGGAAGAAATTGCTGAAAAAGAAGCCCGAGTAGGAACGTAGGTCATCATTTCAAAAGCTGTTCCTCCCTTCTTGCAGAAAGTAACCTTTAACCAGGAAATAAACACAGAACGTAGGAGTTATAGAGCTTGAGGGTTGCTTCCCTGTCTCTGTTTATCCCTTGTTATTTTGTCTTGGTTCCTTCTAAGTGCTGGAGGCAGACTTCCCTGGTGGTGCAGTGGGTAAGAATCTGCCTGGCAATGCGGCGGATACAGGCTTGATCCCTGGTCCGGAATGATTCCACACGGGGTGAGACAACAAACCAGTGCCCACAACTGCTGAAGCGCGTGGGCCTGGGGCGTGTGCTCTGCAGCAAGAGAGGCCGCCGCGGCGAGAAGCCTGCGCGCCGCAGCCGGAGGGTAGCCCTCGCTCGCCGCAGCTGGAGAAAGCCTGAATGCTGCGGCGAAGACCCAGCACAGCCAAAAATAATAATAATAAAGAAAAGGTGCGGGTGGCTGTGTCGTGGTGTGGTCTGGAGCCAGGACTCTAGAATCAGACAGAAACAAAGCCACACAGGGTGTCTGGTGGTGCGCTAGAAACCCACTAACTGTTAGAAAAATAAACAAGCTCTCTATCTACGTGTTACCTAGCTTTTCAACCATCAGAGCGCATCCAGGACCTTGATGTTATGTTTCCGTCATTTATGGCAGCGTGAAAGATGACACTGAAACTTAGTGGCTCACAATAACAAGAATGCGTTATTTTTTATGATTCTGGGGATTGACAGGATGGTTTCTGCTGGGCTCACTCATGGAAAGCCAGCTGGGGACCAGACCCAGTGGGAACCCTGGGCTGCTGGCCTCGGTCCCCACGTGGCCTTTCATCTGGGCTTCCCTGGGACGTAGTGGCCCCAGGGCAGGGCTCCAGATGCACAGAGGCAACGGCTGCAAGCCCCTTGAGGTGCAGGCTCTGCGGGTGGCATGCGCGCCTCCAGCGCATTCCGCTGGCCAAAGCGAGTCGCGGGCCAGCCTGGGATTCGTGTCCTTTTTTTTTTTCTAGTTGAAGTGCTGTTGATTTGGGGGGCTTCCCAGGCGGCACTAGTGGTAAAGAACCCACCCGCCAATGCAGGAGACGCAAGAGAGGCAGGCTCACTCCCTGGGTGAGGAAGATCCCCTGGAGAAGGAAATGGCAGCCCACTCCAGTATTCTTGCCTGGAGAATCCCATGGACGGAGGAGCCTGGCGGCTACAGTGCCATAGGGTTGCAAACAGTTGAGTCACTTCAGTCACAGCTGAAGCGACCTAGCACGCACGCATGCACATACGTAGTTGCTCTACAACGCTTCAGGTCTAGAATTAGAGGTTGTTACGGGACACTGAATACAGTGCCCTCACAGTGGGTCCTTCTTGCTTACATACCTTATGTATAATAGTGCATGTATGTTAATCCCAAACCCCTAATTTACCCCTCTCCCAGCCTGCCCTCCTTGGTAACTATAGGTTTGTCCTCCAAGTCTGTGAGTCCGCTTCTGTTTTGTAAATAAGTTCATTTGTATTGCATTTTAGATTCCACATATAGGCGATGTCGTACGCTGTTTGTCTTTCTTTGATTTACTGAACTTAGTGTGATAATCTCTGGGTCCATCCTTGCTGCTGCAAACAGCATCGTTTCATCCTCGTCTACAGCTGAGTAATACTCCAGTATGTTTATGTACCACGTCTTTTAACCCACTCATCTGTCTGTCGACATTTAGGTCGTTTCTACGTCTTGACTATTGTCAATGGTGCTGCTGTGAACACCGGGTGCTCATATCTTTCAACGTAGAGTTTCCCCTGAATATATGCAGATTGCTGGATCATACGGCAACTCTAGTTTTCGTTTTTTGAGGAACCTCCATACTGTTCTCCATTGTGGCTGCATCGATTTACATCCCCACCCACAGGGTAGGAGGCTTCCAGAGCCGGCTGAGTTTAAGAGGGTGTGGACTCCATCTCTGGATGGAGGAAAGTCATGTTGCAAAGAAGGTAGGAATGGGAAGACTTTCTGCTCGTAACACAGTCTGCCACACCATCCTTTCGACGAGCCTCGTGTGCCTCTTCCTGGAGCGCCCCTCCCAACCCTCCGAACGCCACACATCTCCCAGTCATTTCATGAGGCAGAATAGCCTCGTCATGTAGCCAGTGTCTGCTGGGGAATCATGCAGCAAGTCAGTGAGCAAAGAGCTTGTGCCCCAAAGTAGGGTGGAATCGACGGACACGCAGGTCTAGGAAAAAATTCAGAAAGAGCCAAGAACCCAGGTGCCGTGACTGGGGTCATCTGTTTTTCCCGAAATAATTCAGACTTGGGATTTTAGAGTTCCTTTACTTACTTATGGAGTCACACAGTGCTAGTGTTATGAACAGTCGCCAGCATACATGTAGTTATTAAAAATAATCTATACGTTTGTGGATTGAACTGGCACGGAGGTTTGTAGAAATAAAAAGAGAGAGATGAGGTGGTGACAAGTAAGGCAGAAATCGCCTTTGCAGCCTCCCTTTGAGTGAGGCCCCGGCAGGGGACCCATCGGAGGCTCCCACAGAGACGACGGCAAGGCGAGGTCAGTGCTGCAGAGAAGGCAGGCCCGCCTGGAAGTCTAGCTGGTGAACAGATCCAGCTGCCAGAGCCTGCAGGCCTGGACAGTCTAAAAGCCAGTAGTGTGGCCTGTGATATCTGTGCCCACTGTGAGGGATCCTCAGGGTCATCTGGGGACTGTCCACCCTGCATGACCCCTTATTAGACCCTCTAGTCCTTCTAGACATTCCGTGAGCTACATCCATCTCTTTGAATAAATGCCATTTCTGCTTCAGTTCAGTTCAGTTGCTCAGTCGTGTCCGACTCTTTGCAACCCCATGGACTGCAGCACTCCAGGCCTCTCTGTCCATCACCAACTTCCGGAGCTTGCTCAGACTCATGTCCATCCAGTCAGTGATGCCATCCAGCCATCTTATCCTCTGTCATCCCCTTCTCCTCCTGCCCCCAATCCCTCCCGGCATCAGGGTCTTTTCCAATGAGTCAGCTTTTCCTATGAGATGGCCCAAGTATTGGAGTTTCAGCTTCAACATCAGTCCCTCCAATGAACACCCAGGACTGATCTCCTTTAGGATGGACTGGTTGGATCTCCTTGCAGTCCAAGGGACTCTCAAGAGTCTTCTCCAACACCACAGTTCAAAAAGCATCAATTCTTCAGTGCTCAGCTTTCTTTATAGTCCAACTCTCACATCCATACATGGCCACTGGAAAAACTATAGCCTTAACTAGACGGACATTTTTTGACAAAGTAATATCTCTGTTTTTTAACATGCTATCTAGGTTGGTCATAACTTTCCTTCCAAGGAGTAAGAGAATTTAATTTCATGGCTGCAATCACCATCTGCAGTGATTTTGGAGCCCAGAAAAGGAAAGTCAGCCACTGTTTCCACTGTTTCCCCATCTATTTGCCATGAAGTGATGGGACTGGATGCCATGATCTTAGTTTTCTGAATGTTGAGCTTTAAGCCAACTTTTTCACTCTCCTCTTTCACTTTCATCAAGAGGCTCTTTAGTTCTTCTTCACTTTCTGCCATAAAGGTGGTGTCATCTGCATATCTGAGGTGATTGATATTTCTCCTGGCAATCTTGATTCCAGCTTGTGCTTCTTCCAGCCCAGCGTTTCTCATGATGTACTCTGCATATAAGTTAAATAAGCAGGATGACAATATACAGCCTTGACGTACTCCTTTTCCTATTTGGAACCAGTCTGTTGTTCCATGTCCAGTTCTAACTGTTGCTTCCTGACCTGCATATAAGTTTCTCAACAGGCAGATCAGGTGGTCTGGTATGCCCATCTCTTTCAGAATTTTCCACAGTTTATTGTGGTCCACACAGTTAAAGGCTTTGGCATAGTCAATAAAGCAGAAATAGATGTTTTTCTGGAACTCTCTTGCTTTTTCCATGATCCAGCAGATGTTGGCAATTTGATCTCTGGTTCCTCTGCCTTTTCTAAATCCAGCTGGAACATCTGGAAGTTCACAGTTCTTGTATTGCTGAAGCCTGGCTTGGAGAATTTTGAGTATTACTTTACTAGCATGTGAGATGAGTGCAACTGTGCGGTAGTTTGAGCATTCTTTTGCATTGTCTTTCTACACGATTGGAATGAAAACACCTTTTCCAGTCTTATGGCCACTGCTGAGTTTTCCAAATTTGCTGGCATACTGAGTGCAGGACTTTCATAACATCATCTTTCAGGACTTGAAACAGCTCAACTGGAATTCCATCACCTCTACTAGCTTTGTTCGTAGTGATGCTTTCTAAGGCCCACTTGACTTCACATTCCAGGATGTCTGGCTCTAGGTGGATGATCACACCATAGTGATTATCTGGGTTGTGAAGATCTTTTTGCACAGTTCTTCTGTGTATTCTTGCCACCTCTTCTTAATACCTTCTGCTTCTGTTAGGTCCCTACCATTTCTGTCCTTCATTGAGCCCATCTTTGCATGAAATGTTCCCTTGGTATCTCTAATTTTCTTGAAGAGATCTCTAGTCTTTCCCATTCTGTTGTTTTCCTCTATTTTTTTGCATTGATTGCTGAGGAAGGCTTTCTTATCTCTCCTTGCTATTCTTTGGAACTCTGCATTCAAATGGGTATATCTTTCCTTTTCTCCTTTGCTTTTCACTTCCCTTCTTTTCACAGCTATTTGTAAGGCCTCCCCAGGCAGCCATTCTGCTTTTTCGCATTTCTTTTTCTTGAGGATGGTCTTGATTCCTGGTTGGCTCTTACCCTTCCAGATAACTTTTAGACTCAGCCTGCTGACTCTATGAACAACAACAAAAAAACCTGTGAAGGTTTATTTGGATTGGAGCTGCATTGAATCTGTGGGTCAGCGTGGGGGAACTCTGACTTTTTTCCTCTGAGTTTCTTGGGAGGGCGGGGAGGGTGGTCTTGGGGTTGAGCGCCCTGCTGTCTGTTGTTGCATGCAGTTGTAGGGAACCCCAGGCCCCTTACACGAACCTCAGTTAACGTCTATGTTTAGCCTCCTTTCTCACCCCCAGGTCACCCGATTCAGAGTCTGGAGACTCCAATCAGTCCCAGGGACCACACCTCTTCCTCGCTGTACCTTAGAAGCAACTTTAACTTTCTCACTTACATCATTAGAGTTTTTCTACAATGGATGTGCATTATTACTGTGACAAAACAAACAAAATAATTCTCCCGTTCCTTTGGTGACAGCTCCCAAGCCTGGCATCCAACTTTCTCAGCTACCTCAGTGCCAGCGGGATCAGCACCCCACGGCCAGTGTCCCGGGTCAATGGCGGGCATTGATAGTCAATCACACCAAGGCCTGGCGCATCCTGACATCAGAATCCTTCCTAACACAGCCCCGCCAACAGCCATTGCTAACGCATCAACGAGGCCCAAGGAACCTGTTTCCTTGTTACTGTTTAGTAGCTCAGTTGTGTCCAGCTCTTTTGAAACCCCGTGGACTGTAGCCCACCAGGCTCCTCCGTCCGTGGGATTCTCCAGCAGGAATTCTGGAGTGGGTTGCCATTTCCTTCTCCAGGGCGTCTTTCTAGGCCAGGGATGGAACTCCAGTCTCCTGTATTGGCAGGTGGATTCTTTACCATCTGAGCCAGCAGGGAAGACTCTGCCATCCTAGGATGTGGTGAAGAATCACAAGAGTGATTCTTCTGGGTGTTCAGTCTGCATGGTTCTGAGGGAGGGGGTCCAGGGAGGTGGGCAGAGCGCCGCACAGGGACGGGCGCCCGGGTGTGCCCGTCGGCTGTGCTGCCTCTGACTGAGGGCTCTTCCCCTTGCAACGCTGTGTTTCTCATCCTCAAGCCTCCTCTTCGGGAGGTGGACCTAAGTGCTAGCCGAGGTCCCAACCCGCTGTAACACAATGGGATTCTCAGTTCCTTTTTCTTTCCCATAGGTGTGTGACGCAGGGAGAGACATCAGCAATAATCACAACAAAACCATCTCTCAAGGGCCTCCTTGGCAAACACTGTGCCAAGGAGTTCAGCTGCTTAATGATAGTAATATTATGACCGTTAGCATCTCCTGCACAACTCACAGTATCTCGTGATGGTGTTGTTCTCCATGTCACAGAGGAAGAAACTGAGGGTTGGAGAGGGAAGCTAACTTGTCTGAGGTCATCCAGCAAGTGGGTGGATTCCGGTTTGAACCCAGATCTGGCCGTAGCGTGAGCTGCTCCGCTCCGCCTCTATCCCCCAGGGCCCTCTTTCTGCCCCATCTGCTGTAAGGATCGGATCGGTCGCTCCCCTCTGGGGGCTCTCTCTTGCCCCAGGTCGCTCCCCTCTGAGGGCTCTCTCTTGCCCCAGCAGCAGAAGTTCCAGACAAATGGAGACGTCAGTAGCACTGGAAGCAGAGACAGAGCTGGAGGGTACACACCCCAGCTCTCTCCCTTCTCGGGCGGGGTACCCTGAGGCATGTGTCCCCTCCCTGCCTCACTTCTTCTCTCCTAGCTTTGTGGGATTACCCCCCACCCACGTCAGATTCTGGCGTCTGGGTCTGTTTCCTGGAACTTAAACCAAGCCAGCCTTGCTCCACGCTAGACCACTGTGAGAACTGCTGGGGAATGTTGGAGAAAAGGACATTCAAAAGTTGCTTTTCAGGTCTTCCTGAGTTTCCCTTTGAATTCAAACTATATAAGCCAGGTGTGTTCAGGTGTGCACCTCTGGAGAGAGAGAGGTGAGTTCAGGACACTGAGGGTTTGTAGAGCTGTGAAGGCCAGGTGGCTTGTGGGTTCTTGGTTTTGTCCTGAGCCACTTGTGAGTCCTCAGATAAGTGTGGAAAACCCCGGAGGCCTGCATCTCCCTCAGGGATTCTGACTGAGGTTTGGGGTCTGGGACTCGAGGTAGTCCAGCCCAGATTGGCTGATCCACAGTTAGAGCTGGAATGCATCACTTCACGCAGCTTCCAACTTTGCATAAAGGAAATAAAGGCCCTGGATGCTGGCAGGCAGGAAAAGGCATGATGGTAAACAAGGAAATAAGATGGGCAGAGATAAAGGGCTGTGCAGTCAGTCCCGGCGAAAACGTTCATTATAATGCAGCCTCTTGGATCAAGTCGGAGTGAAAATCCCACAAACTGCAATGTGCCCAGGGCTAAACGTGCAGCATCATGGTGAATTTTCCTTTCCCAGGACCGTCGGATTAAATTACAGCTCTGAGTTGTTTCTTTTCACCGACACAATACTTTTAGACATTTAATAACTTCTTGCAGACCCACTCAGCCTTCACTGGCAGTGGCGCCCTGCCTGGAAGGTGGCCGTGGCGTCGGCTGAAATAATTCCTGCTACTTCCTCAGAGGAGTTTGTGAAGGGGCCAGATCCCCAGCGGAACTTGAGAATAAGGTGACGAAAGCATCCCACGTGGCTTTTCTCCCCTGAAGTCCTCCGTGGCTCCCTGCCTGCCGTCAAGCTTGGGCTGTGATGTTAATTTTTCCATCTGCTTTGGCTGCAGGTAATTTGGAGACACCGACGTCATCAGACCATCTGTTCAGTAGAACTGCAGCAAGGCTTTCCCCCCCCCGTGTTGTTTATGCCTTGACGAGGACTTGGGGCTCTTCTCAATATCTGCTGGGCAGAGACAAAATTGTGTTGCAAACAGTCCCTTAGCATCGCAGCAAAGGGTAAGGACGGAATACTAACTCCATCTGGGATTATTTGTGTAAGAGGCAGGTGTAATCAAGTCACTAAAACCCACGACCAGGGAAAGCAGGCAGTTGGCATGTGAGTGGCCTCACAACCTGATCTGCTTTCTTCCTGATGGTTTCTGACGGACTGGGATTGGACAATCTGATCTCTCCAGCCTCATTGGTTCCTGAGAAGCTGTTCTCAAAATGCTATTGCTCAGTGCCATGCGTGTCTGTCCTCTTCCCACTGTGCCTTTGAGCCTTCTGAACAATCTGATCCCTGTGACATTTATTGAGCACCTACTATATGCCAGGCAGCGTGTTGGGCGTGAGTATACAGACAGCAGTACACAAAGGCTGTGCCCTTCAGGGGCTCACAGTCTGGAGGCAGAGACAAGTGGACACAAAATAGGTACGCTTCTCTGCGACTCATTTTTCCCATCATTAAATGGGAGTAATTATCATCCCTGCCTCTTGAGCTGTTCTGAGGGTTGAAATGTCAAGCAGAAACAGAAAATGGGATCATAGATGCTAGAAAACCGACAAATATGGAGAAACTCTGGCTGCTACAAAGGGATTCACTGAGAGCCACGTGGGCACTGGCATGGGTGGGGTTAGTGGGGGCGGCCGGGTGGCAGATGCAGGACCCGTGGTCAGAACCCTTCCCGCCCACCTGCCTGTGGTGGACACCCGCCCTGCACGTGGCGGCATCTCCTCAAGCCCCCAGCCCTTCTGCATCTATGCTTGAGCAGGAGCTTCCTGTGGCATCGTCGCGGGGGGTGCATCTCACTGAACCTGCATGGGGGCAACTGGGACGGGCCAGGACCAACTGCCCCCAGGGCCGACCCTCAGCCAAAGAGGGGTAGAGTCAGTGGATAAACCTCCAGCCTCCTCAATGAATGGTGGGCCAGCTCCAAGGGGCAAGGGACAGTCCCTCACAGGCCCTGGCAGGACAGACCCCGGTGGCCCCTTCCTAGTTCTGCATCCACGCCTCCCCAGCTCGCCATCTCTACCCCTTTACTTGTGCAAATAAATGATCTGTGCCCTGGTCCTTGCCACAGATTTTGCTTTTAAGGACACTCAAGCTTCAAAGAATCCAAGACGGGGAAGGAAGCATGGGAGCAGGAAGCTATGGAAATGGAATGACCTCTGAAGAGGCCTCGAAAGACAGGCATCCAGCAAGCGGGGAGCTGGAAAGGCCTGATCCAGAAGCACAGAGAGGCAGAGGCGTGGAGGCCTGTGGGCGCCTGGAGTCTCTGGAGCCCCAGGTTCACAGAGGGCAGCGGGCATCACCAAGACGTCATCTGGGGGCAGGCCAGGTAGAGCCCTGCCTGCAGAGTGGGTCAAGAGCGAAACACTCCTTCGTTGCACAGTAAGGTCTACTCAAGAAATGGTACACATATGACAAGGTACTCATCATCACTGATTATTAGGAAACTGCAAATCAAAACCACAGTGAGGAGGTGGCAGAGGATGAGACGGTCAGAGCACCTCTGACTCAGTAGACATAGATTTGAGCAAACTCCAGGAGGCAGTGGAGGACAGGGTAACCCGGTGTGCTGCAGGCCACGGGGTCACAAAGAGCTGGACACGACTTGGCAACTGCACAACAACAGCCACCTCACACCAGTCAGCGTGGCCATCATTAAAAAGTCTACAAGTAATAAATGCTGGAGAAGGTGTGAGGGAAAGGGACCTTCCTCCATTGTGGTGGGAATGTGAATTGGTACGGCCACTATCGAAAAGAGCGTCAGGTTCCTCAAAAAGCTAAAAATAGAGTTGCCATATGATTCAGCAATCCCACTCCTAGGCATATAACCAGACAAAACTCTAATTTGAAAAGATACACGGAAACAACATCAGCAGATGAATAAGGAAGAGCTGGTACATATGTACAATGAGATATTAGTCATAAGAAAGAATGAAGTAATGACATTTCAAGGAACATGGATGGACCTAGAGATACCATTCTAAATGAAGTAAGTCAAAAAGAGAAAGACAAATACCCTGTGATGTCACTCACATGCGATGAAGTGACGTAGCATGCAGGCATGCACCTGTGTTGGTGGCTTCCCAGGTGGTACTAGCGGTAAAGAACCCACCCGCCAGTGCAGGAGACCTAAGACACACAGGCTCGATTCCTGGGTCGGGAAGATCCCCTGCAGGAGGGCACAGCAACCCACTCCAGTACTCTTGCCTGGAGAATCCCATGGACAGAAGAGCCTGGCAGGCTATGGTCCATAAGGTTGCAAAGAGTCGGACACAACTGAAGTGCCTTAGCATGGATGCAGGCACCACTTACACGTGGAATCTAAACCATGACTCAAACGAGCGTATCTAGGAGACAGACTCACAGGCGTGGAGCACAGACTCGAGGTTAACCAAAGAGGGGCTTGAGGGGAGGGTTGGGAGCTTGGAGGTAGATTCAAACTGCTGTACATAGGATGGATAAGCAACAAGGTCCTAGTGTATCGCATAAGGAACCATATTTGATATCCTGTGATAAATCACAATGGAAAATATGAAAAAGAATTTATGTGTATATATATGCGTATGAGTCAGTTTTCTGTAGAGCAGAAATTGACACAATGTTGTCAATCAGCTATTCTTCAATAAAATTGCTTTTTAAAAAGAAACACAATGCCTTATTAAAGTGCATTCCTTGAGTTCTGCACCCCATTTGAGTAATCAAAGGCAAGGAGTCATTAAACAGAATAGGCATTGGGGCAGACCAATTCAGTCCTAGTGATCCCAGGATTCCAGAGGCATCTGCCTCTCTTAGGGGCTTGAACAACCCAGTATAGGCTAGCAGAGAGCTTTTGGCTTTTTAGTCAATAGCCACTGTCTTCTATGGATCACCAGAGGTAAAAGTGTGTTTATTTCATGTAAATTAAATGCCAGTGCTCTTTACCTTAGCTGGACTCATGGTTCTCCTCTAATTTCACAAGTGGGTCTTTGTACAATCATCACTCCCTGGACCGCTGTCCTTACTCTGGGGAGTTATTGATTCTATCCTCCACTTCTGAGGTCTTTGGAAACTCTGAAGATCCCAAAGTAGCAGCCAGTGAATGCCCAGTGATTCCGTTTCCAGACGAGTCCAGCTCTTCAGCTTTTCTACCCCTTTCAGTAGTCGCTTATAGTTCTATCATCACTTCCAATGAACAGTGGGATCTGAGGACCCCAGAACAGTGCGCCTGCAGCAGGCGCCGTCAGCGACTTGCTCACACACCCCAGCCTTGCCACTGCCTTGCACAACGGCTTAACTTCCAGCTACCTGAGGAAGCGCTGACTTGGATGGGTAGAGCCCTCTCTGCCCAAACCTAGGAGGCTCCGAGCACAGGGAACCGACGCCCGAGGCCCTGCAGCAGCCCTCCGTCCACAAGTGAATGTGGAAGGATAAACACCCCAGCTTCCTCCCCTCTAAGCTGTGATAGCTCTGGGGTGCCTGTTCCAGACTGACTTCTGGAGGTTCTATTAAGCTCTGGCTACCTGGAAGCCCTGGCTTAATTGTGTAGCTTTCTTGAGAGCCAGCCCCTTCCTCTCCTGCTTTCCATCCTCCTACCAACGTTGCCGGGATCATTTCTCAAATAGAATGCTTGGCATTTGATTTCTGGTTGTAGAGTTTCCTAAGAACCCAGATTTAGACAACTTTCACCAATCATGTCTTTCATTTTAGGGCCACTCTCACAACGCTTTGTTTTGCAAGGATTTTTTTTTTTCTGTTTCATTGGTTACATTTGAGGGTTTTTTTTCACCCCTATTTCTATATATTATTACCTTTGCAATAAAAATGTGCAGAATAGGTGGATGTCAGCAGGGCAGATAGAGTTCCCACAGGCTTGAGTGGGAAGAGATTACCCAGAATGTGTATAGAAAGACAGATGCAAGGGGAATTAGAAGCAGCTCACTGGCTAGTTAGAACACAGCAGATAAAAGGTGACAGGTAGCGATAAACAAAGATAAGATTTTCACTGAGAGAGTGGTTTGTCACTTACCCCTTCTCTAGAAGTATGGCAGAAATGTTGGCTACTCTCCTTACTGACGAAACTTCACCTTTGTTAGAAGGGTAGATTTGTTCAGCCACAAGTGATAAATCTTGATTGATATAATCAACAGTGACAACCTTGCTTCCTTATTACTCATCTTGTGCAGCTAAAAGTTGCCACGTGACTAGTTCTAGCCAGTGACATGTAAGGAAACGCCTACTGTAGGATTTGAGGCAGGCTTTGCTTTCACTATCCTATCCTCCTTTCTTGTGAGTTAAATGCAGATGTGATGCCTGGAGCTGCAGCAGGCACCTTGCAAGCAACGTGCTTAAGAATGACTGAGTGGATCGAAAAGAAAGTCAGAAAGAGCGTGTCTGCATTAAGCCTTATCCTGAGTTGCTGATATATGCAGTATCTGCTATAGAGAAAAATAGACCTCTATTTGTTCAAGCAATTTATGATTGAGTTTTCTGCTACTTGTAGCCTAAAGCATTCCGAAATCCTAAAAATATTCTCCATCAAATTTAATCTGCAAGTCCTTTAAAAAGGCATCAGTGTGTGTGGTTTTGTGAAAGTGACGACTAATTAGAAGTATCATTAGATCAATAAAATCTTGGTTAATTAGAGTTTAACTCAGTTTTGAGAAGATCCACTGATCAAATTTCAGTTAAATTGCAGGAAGTATGGAAATTAGTTGATGCATTAATTAGGAAGAGCTAAAGGTGAAAGACGGGTTTTAGAAGTGGTCATTAACCCAGTATGAAAACAGTCCATTTTCAGGGACTATTTGAAGACCATATTGCACGTATACATATTCTCCCTAGATAACAGAGGATTTTGCGCTTTGCTCTTTACCAATCAAGAATGCATCTTGGCTATGACCCCACATCAGTCAGAGGGCATTTCCTCATATTTTTCTTTTTGCAGCTGCGTGGTCCTCCAGTGTGTGGCTGTCTCAAGGTCTACTCAGACAATCTAATGGGTCGAATGGGCTTAGTATGTCCCGCTACACTTGTGTGTTGAAGCCATAACCCCCAGTACCTTAGAATGTGACTATATTTGGAGATAGGGCCTTTAAAGCAGTAATTAAGGTAAAACGAAGTAATAGGGTAGGGCCCTATCCAGAAGGACTAGAGTCCTCATAGAAAAAGAGAAACCAACCGGAGGGGAGAGCCCCGAGTCGAGGTCGCGGCTTGGCCGTGAGCCCGGGAGCTGGCCGCTGCGGAGAGTCTCCTCCACACGGCAGCATCGCAGGAGGGACCAGCTCATGCTGGTCAGAACAGCCATCGTCAGACAGCCTGCAAGTAACGATGGCTGGAGAGGGTGCGGGGGAAAGGGAGCCCTCCCACGCTCTTGGTGGGAGTGTAAGTTGCTGCAGCCGCTGTGAAAAACAGTACGGAGGTTCCTCAGAAATCTAAAAATAGAGCTTCCATGTGGTCCAGCAATCCTACTCCCGGGCACACACCCAGACGAAACTCTAATTCAAGAGATACATGCACCCCAGTGTTCGCAGCAGCAGCGTCTGCAATAACCAGGGCGTGGGAGCAAACTCAGCGTCCATCAGCAGATGAGTCGGCAGACGTGGGACGTACACACAGTGGGGGCTAATCAGCAATGAAAGGAGCAAGATGACGCCATTTGCCGCGACACGGATGCAACTGGAGATGATCACACTGAGTGAGGCGAGTCAGGAAGGGAGAGGCAAATAGCACGTAATATCACATATGCAGCCTCTAAAGCATGACAACAGTGAGCCCATCTATGAGACAGAATCGGAATCAAGGACAGAGAGAACAGACTGGCGCTTCCAAGGAGGAGGGAGATGGGAGAGCGGAATTCGGGATTCGCGAGTGCCAGCTGGGATAAGCAGGATGGATAAAGAGCACAGGGAACTGTAGTCAATGTCCTGCCATTAACCCTGCTGGAAAGGACACGGAAAAGACGGATATACGTGTGCGTGTGTGTGTGCGTAACAGCCACTCAGCTACCCTGCTGGAAAGAACACGAAAAAGACGGTATACACGTGTGCGTGTGTGTGTGCGTGTGTGCATAACAGCCACTCAGCTACCCTACTGGAAAGAACACGAAAAAGACGGTATACACGTGTGCGTGTGTGTGTGTGTGCGTGTGTGCGTAACAGCCACTCAGCTGCCCTACTGGGAAAGAACACAAAAAAGACGGTATATACGTGTGCGTGTGTGTGTGTCCGTAACCGAGCCACTCAGCTGTACTGCAGTAGTCAACACAACACTGTAAGTCAACTCTACTTGAAGTTTTTTAAAAATGGGGGAAGAAAGCACCAGCAACCGGGGCTCCTGGCTCTGGGACTCCACCCTCTGGGGGATGAGCCCTGCTCCCTCCTCGTGGCGGGGTGGCGGACGGTGCCCTCAGGTTTGGCCGGGGATGAACATGCGGCTGCTGTCCTGCACATGGGCGAGGGGAGCCCGGACGCCTCTGGCATAAAGTGGGGTGCGGGGGGGGAGCTGGCACAGCCTGCCCCAGGCCGCCTTCCGGTCAACCCCTCCCCAGCGTTTGCTGTCACACCGCCCACATGGACGGTCCCCCCACCCCACCCCCGACCCAGACTCCGGCCTGGCATTCCGGGCTCCGCGCTGAGCCGCAGCCTTCGGCCACGCAGCGGCGGCTTCCTCCTCACACCCGCCTGGCAGTGGGCTCCTGTTCTGCCAGCCAACAGTCATGCATGACTTTCAGGAGATGATACGCTGGGTCCCACCCTCCATACCGCTGGGGGCTTCTTTCCCCTACAACTTCTGCGTCCCCATTTCCATGGGGTTTGGAGGGAAACTGGGGAGACAGCTGCACGTGGTCCCCTCACCTTGACCTGGAAAGCTGCGTTACTCGAACACAGCGTGGTGTCAAGGGCCCTTGGCTGGGAGGTTAGAGGTGGAGTCCTTGTCCTCATCTGATCATCACGCATGTCACCGGGTACTTACACTCCTTTCCTTCATCAGCCCCTTACAGCTCCAACACCGACCTTCTTTAGGGAGCGCATTCCTGGACAGTGGACACCCGTCAGCTAACTCTGTGAGCTTTATATCCCTGCCATCGCTTCCTGTCACTCCACTGTATCATAAGTGAACATCTGTGTCCCTTGCCTTTTTCCCACTGTTCAAGGACCTTGAGGGAGTTCAACCAGAAAGAAAATCGGAAACAAATTACTCAGTGAGAACTGAAAGCTTAGGAGTCTCAAAATGAGGCAGAATCCTCTTGCCCCTTTCTTATTTTAGAATCCCCTGCTAGCAGCAGACTCTGCTGTTTCTTAAGCCCTATCCTCTTTAGAAATGAGGAGATGCTAAAAGGGCTTAAGCGAAAAGATTAGGCAAAGGAAGGCCCAAAGCTAATAGACACTGCCAGAGTGGCGAGGATACAGTCACTCATCCCAAGAGAAGCTATCAGAACCCAGGGACACGTCAAACACAGCACGTGCCCTCCAGGAATCTACAGTTCCATCAACCAGGTCTTCTTCACGGAGCCAAATTGGAAAGGAGCAGCTGAGTGTTTGCAGCTCTAGATAAATGTGAGGCTCAATGAGAACTCACTTGGTGGGGCCTACAGCCTGCAGGGGTGCAGCCTGTTATTGCCAGCCAAATGCCAGAGACTGAAGTGGAAGATGGAAATTCACCAAGATGAAGCCTCCGGAGCGCATGGCACAGAGACGGGCCAGCTCGGCGGGTAAGGGAGTAGCCAGCACAGCATAGGCAGGGGAGGCCGGAGGAAAGGACGCAGGGGTCGCAGCCAGCACCTCGCCCACCTAGTATTCTTGCCTAAAAAATTCCATGGACAGAGGAGCCTGGCAGGCTACAGTCTGTGGGGTCACAAAGAGTCAGACATGACTGAGAGATTGAGCATGCATGCAAGTAGGCATTTACTTTACGACGGTTTGCTCTGTGGGTCTGACTGGCTCCAGATCAGGGGAGTGGAGGCGCTGTCTTAGCAGGCAGTAGGTGGGCCTCAGCAGATGCTGTAGAGAGGGCCTGGACACCAGAGTGGCTGGACTAGGTGATGACCTTGAACACTCCTTTCAATCCTGAAATTCTATGCAGTTCTTAAAGTGAGAGAAAGTGAAGTCACTCAGTCGTGTCTGACTCTGTGTGACCCCATGGACTGTAACCTACCAGGCTCCTCCATCCATGGGATTCTCCAGGCAAGAATACTGGAGTGGGGTGCCATGCCCTCCTCCGGGGGATCTTCCCAACCCAGGGATCGAACCTGGGTCTCCCGCATTGCAGGCAGACGCTTTACCATCTGAGCCACCAGGGAAATTAGGCAGTTCTTAGAAAAGTGTAAAATGCCTCACGGATGTATTATTATTACTGCATACTCTATGGGCCCAATAAGAAGAGGCTTAATACGAATTGCTAGGTAGCTGAAAGTTGCTACAAGAAGTGAAATTATTCTCTAACAGAGCCACAGCTGGAACCCCCTCTCAGGGCAAGATAAATTCCCATTACACCATCCACCCTGCTAGAACCTTCAGTCATACATTAGATTCCGGGCCTCAAGGAATTAGATCCACGCAAAGATGAGGAAAAGTGAGGAAGAAGAAATAAATCCACGTGGAAGCGGTAAGGCCAACGTGGGAAGCCACGTCTGTGAACAAATCGTATGTTGTTGGAGAACAGGGGCAAAGGCAACCAGCAGGAGGTACCCCCTCCTGCCAAGCCTTCCAAATAGTTAATAACATCTCTACTGATCCATTTATTGCAATAGCTTCTGCTTATTGTCTCAACTGGACTGACTTGTAACTTCTAAAGGGGGATCAGATATCTTCACGTCCTCAGTGATTAGCATAATACCTGAAAGAGAACAGGAATTCAATAACTGTTTGATGAATGGGTAGATAGAGGGAATGGCCAGCTGACCGGTTCACTGGCTGGACAGATGGGATATGTGAAGGCTGCCAACCCTAAGCACCCAAGCGTGGGCTTGCTGGTCTGGTGCTGACGAACGTTGGCCCAGAGCCTTCGAAGATGATTGGCTGAGGAGGACAAAGAAACCTGGACGTTTATCAGTGGTCACCTCTGCATCCACTTCTCCCTTCAACTGTTCTATAAACCACTGTGGAGCCCTAGGATGGGTCCTTCCCCTTTTAAGCGTATCATTAATTTATTTAATAAATATTTACTGAGCACCTCGGTCCCTCTGCTAGGCACTGGAGGTAAGGATTTAAATAAGCTGGGACCTTGACCTCTCCTAACCAAATAAGCACTCCATACTATTTCACACGTGCAGTGACGGTGAGAGAACAGGGCATTGCAGGACCATGATAAGAGGGGTCACAAATCCGGATCCAGGGCAGATCAGAGAAGGCTTCCCCCAGGAGTGGCCTGGGGAGTAGAACCCAGCTACGGCGAGCAGGGTGAGTATTCCAGGCAGAAGGAAGAGCACGTTCAAAAGTCCCGAAACCAGCTAAGAGTTTCAGAGACCGAGAGACATCCTCTGGAGCCACAGGCTGAGCCATCAACAAGTGTGAAGACTCCATGGAAGACCCCTTTTTATTCGAACTAAAAAAAAAGGGCTATTCACTGAAGTCTTTTTGCTGTCCTGGAAGAACCGACTGACAAGCTCCTGGCCAGTGAGGACCGTGTTTTATTCATCGTGGTGGTCCCAGACCACTAGCTTTCTTGCACAGAGAAGGAGCTCAGCATCTTTTGCACATCTTAAACTTTCCCTGATGCACGAGCGGATTCCAATTTTCTTCTAGAAGACTCAGTACTCCAGGGTGGTCAGACTGAAGGGAACTTCCTTGTGATCCCGACTATAGCAGCAACTCTGTGTCAGCGTTTGACCCTAATTTGAAGCATGGTGTTGGAGAAGACTCTTGAGAGTCCCTTGGACTGCAAGGAGATCCAACCAGTCCATCCTAAAGGAGATCAGTCCTGGGTGTTCATTGGAAGGACTAATGCTGAAGCTGAAACTCCAGTACTTTGGCCACCTCATGTGAAGAGCTGACTCACTGGAAAAGACCCTGATGCTGGGAAAGATTGAGGGTGGGAAGAGAAGGGGATGACAGAGGATGAGATGGTTGGATGGCATCACCAATTCGATGGACATGAGTTTGAGTAAACTCCAGGAGTTGGTGATGGACAGGGAGGCCTGGCATGCTGCAGTCCATGGGGTCGCAAAGAGTGGGACACGACTGAGCGATTGAACTGAACTGAATGACTGCATATCCACATGCCTTTGTCTTCTTTTGAGTTTCTCAAGAGGCAGACCCTAAGACAAAAAACAACACTAGCAGCTCATTAGAGAGAGGATCCTAGGAAATGCCGGTAGGGAGGGCAGGAGCAAGACAGACAAGGAGTGAGAGCAAGAGAGCGCGTGGTGGGGGTGAGTTTACGACGTGGGATCCGGGCTCCATCCTGGGGAGTCTCCTGGCAAACAACCCAGAGCCGGCTCAGCCAAGGAGACAGAGCAGGGTTAGGGGTCTTGGCCCCGCCCCTCCCGTCTCGCACTGCTTGGAGGCAGCTCCTGAGAAGTGACCTGCCGGTGTCTCTGGCCTGCCCCACATGCAGACAAAGGAAGTGAGGGGTTGAGGGCAGGCAGTGATAACATCTGCTGCAGCTCCCCTCCCACGTAGGCCCTCAGCTCCACTCATGTGCTCAGGGAGACGGGAGGTCAGGCCCCTGAGCGCCGGACCACCGTCTGCTCTTGGGCTGCAGGGGATTTCCTGACGGCAGGCAGGCGAAGTCGCCCTACAGTCTGTGTGATTTCCTGGGGCACCGAAGAAGTCACGCTGCTCTTTGCTGCATCTTTTTAAGCGTCATGCTCCCTTCTTCCTCCCCGCCCTCACATTGTTCTTACACTGTAGCATTTCATCCTATGTATTGCTATAATTTTTGTTTTCAATCAAAATGCTGTTCATTCAAATCCTTTCCCTCTCACAAGGCTCCTTGTTATCTGCCTCACTCTTCCACATGGCGGCCACTGAACAGACCCGGGAGGGTCTGACGGTGATAGGAAAACTAGAAATCGCTTGGATGAGGTCAACCAGCAGCATAAAAAGAGAGCCAGGACTCAAATTCAAGTCTTTAGTCTTCTAGTTCAAAGGTTGATGAACTGTGATCCTTGGGCTGATTCGGCCTAAGATCTGGTGTTACAAATAAACTTACGATAGGACAATCATTCACATATTATGATGCACTTTCTTTCATGCTACACTAGCAGAGGTGAATAGTTGTAACAGAGACAGTCTCACAAAGCCAAAGGATTCGCTGTCTGGTCCTTTATGTTTTCTGCTCTCCCCACGCCATCCATAGTCACAATACACTCTGCTGTTTGGACTGCACCAGAACCCAGAAAAGTGGGGATTTGTTGTTTAATAGGTACAGAGTTTCAGTTTTGCAAGATGAAAAGAGTTCTGCACCCCAGTGTTCATTTCTTCCCTGTTTACAGTAGTCGTGGCATGGAAGCCACCTAGATGTTCACTGACAAAAAAAATGGATAAAGAAGTTGCGGTACCTATGTATAATCGATTACTACTCAGCCGGGAAAAGGAACAAAACTGAGTCAGTTGTAGTGATGCAGGTGAACCTAGAGCCTGTCATACAGAGGGAAGTAAGTCAGAAAGAGAAAAAGAAAAACAAATAGTGCATATTAATGCATTTATATGGAATCTAGAAAAAATGGTACCGATTAACCTATTTGCGGTGTTGGAGAAGACTCTTGAGAGTCCCTTGGACTGCAAGGAGATCCAACCAGTCCATCCTAAAGGAGATCAGTCCTGGGTGTTCACTGGAAGGACTGATGCTGAAGCTGAAACTCCAATACTTTGGCCACCTGGTGCAAAGGGCTGACTCATTTGAAAAGACCCTGATGCTGGGAAAGATTGAGGGCAGGAGGAGAAGGGGACAACAGAGGATGAGATGGCTGGATGGACATGGGTTTGGGTGGACTCCGGGAGTTGGTGATGGACAGGGAGGCCTGGTGTGCTGCGGTTCATGGGGTCTCAGAGTCGGACATGACTGAGCAACCTATATGCAGGGCAGGAATAGAACTTCAGGGGGAGAGTGGACTTGTGGGCACAGCGGGGTAAGGAGAGGGCGGGACGCGCTGGGAGAGGAGCACTGACGCTTGGATGATACCGGGTGTGCAACAGACAGCTGGGGGGCTGCTGTGCAACACACGGAGCTCAGCTGGGGGCTCCGGGATGACCTAGAGGGCTGGACGGCGGGGTGGAGGGCGGTCCAAGAGCGAGGGTTATATGCATACACACGGCTGATCAGGTTGTTGTACAGCAGAAAGCGACACAGCAATGGAAAGCCGTTATAGTCCAGTAATCAGAAAGGAGAAGAGTTCTGCGGGCAGATGGCGGTGACAGTGACAGAAAGCTCAGTGTGACTGTGCTCAACGCCAACACCGTGCGCGCAGACATGATTCAGACGGTACATGTCGTTACGTGCATTTCAGCACAATAGAAATAAAAAAGGAAGCAACAGAAAAGCGTGTCCTGTCTCCCATTTTATAGTGAGAAAATTAAGGCACAGGGAGGTGAAGTGACTTGCTCACGATCACTTAGCTGCTTAAGAGGCAGAGGCGAGTCTCAAACCCGTAACTCCTGACGGTGCGTTTCCGTGATTTTCCTGCCCAGCCTCTGCTGCCCTGGGCTCCATCATGCTGCTCCCTAGTTTAACTCATAAATATCCATCCATTCAGACAACAGCCACCCTCAATAGACGGATAGCTTTCTGTTGGGTATGAGAGATCTAGGTGTATACTGTGATGTTTTTCTTGTTGCCTTCCACCCAAACAAACATAGCTCTGGTACAAGAGAAGTTATAAGAATCCAGGAACAAGCTATACGTTTTGATAATGAAGGTGGCTTGTGTTTTTTTAATGAATCATAATTTGTTGCGGTAGAAACGTAAGCCTTTCAAGTGCAGAGGAAAGATTCGTAGCGTAGCCGGTGAGAACACCATCTCACTGGTGAAAGAAATACTCCAGAAGGTTCGGCACATCCAGTTGCGGCCATTCTAAGGCACAGAACTATTCCAGCGGGACCACATGATTCAGATAGCTGTCTGACAAATGTATCAATGATAAAAGAATTACAAAAATTGTACACATGCTTCACTGGAAGTATATGTATACGTGACTAATCGAGAATCACCACGACACTCAAAAAAATTTTGCTATCCCATCATAATTCATCTGTACCCATATTAACACTTCACTGTTTAAATAATAAATTCAGATTATCTTATGACGAAAAATGCGTTCTTGATTTTTATACACTTTGGGGTTAAAACTGGCAACCTAAACTATCACACCAAGCGTCTTAGTGTGTAAATTTGACAATGCTCAGAGTGGCCCGCACCAGTTCAACAGGACGAGCCTGTTGCCTCTTCTGTCCTCCCCTGTTCCCTTGGGCTCATTCCTAAATGCCCACCACACCTCGGGGCTTTCTCTGTGTCCTAAGTGATCTTAGGTGCACGTCTCTCACGCTGTCTTATTCCCTCCATTCTAAACAGAAAGGCCGCTCTGGTACAAGATAAACGTCAAGAGTCCAGAACCGCAGCCGGAGGCGGCAGCAGTTATCAGGGTCTTGCCCTCTTTTCTAAATGCTTTCCCCTAAATCTCCATGTTCCTCACACTGCAGGTCAGTAACCGAGAGCCCGCAGGCCAGCACCAGTCCTCAGCAAACCCTCGAGGCCCCTCGTGGTTCTTTGCCAAGGGGTGCTGGTCTTCCCTTGGACGCGCCGTGCTGCGCCCCTCCCCCATCCCCTCGGGACGGGCCCGATTCCTTCCTTATTCAGAAATCCGAGTCTTCGTCAGTTACCCTTGAAGAGGGTTTGGTTTCCCTGATATGCTCTGCCTGCCAGGAATACCGGGTCCCTCCCTCTGCCTACTCTCCCAAGAGGGCAGCCCCGCACGACCCTTCTTTTGGTGCTGAGCACGCTGCCTGCATTTGGCTGGTATCTGCCACTTAGCCGAGGCGCAGGGAGGGGCTGCTTCACATCTTTGTGACAGGAAGCATCAGTTCCTCATGGGCATCCAAGCCGAAAATAGACTTCCCCACCGGGCAGACACACAGCAGGCACCCACTACCGGTGCCCTGGAAACGCCTTCCCCCACCCCTCCGTTGCCCCCCGTTGAAGCCCCGTTTGATTGATTGCATCCCTCCCTACTTGATCATATCATCCTGAATGTTAAGCAGCCAGAACACTCACTGACTGACAGTTACCCTACCCGAATCCCCATCCATTCAACCCCCCGCGCAGAGCTCCTAAGATTAGGTCCAGAGGCATTCTCCTAACTCTGAGAGGTAGGTGCATATTTTAAATGACAACAACCCCATCTGAAGTGCTAATTGCTAAGATACACTGTGAAGCAGCATTTTTAAATGGTAACATTTTAGCCTTTACTCCTGGTTGGTGTTTAGACTTTGACAACTACAGCTCTCTAGAAGATAAATTATTTTGGGAACAGTTTGGGAAGAGAACTGGCTTCTGTTCAAATTAACGTTTGTCACCATCATACACTTTGCTTCCGCACCCTTTCATCTCCTACTTTTAGCTCCTCGGATTTGTTAATTACGCCACATTTCACAGGAGAGAGGTGTCAACCTTGAGGAAGGCGGTGAGGAGCTGGGGGAAGGAAAGGGGCCTTTGACCTCAGAGCAGAGCAGGTGAGTTATTTTAAATGCAAGGAAGAAAAATGTCCATTTTTTTAGTTACAGGGAATTAGAGGAAAAGATTAAAACAACAGACTTTTAAGAATGAAAGACATGCCGTATTAAATTAAAATCTTGGACAAACACCAAAAACAGACTGTAGTTTGAGGAACCTGTGCCAAACGGAAAGATTCTGTTTCCTCAATCTATCGAAGTCCTATATCCCAGGACAACTGAGACTCACAGCTTTCAAAACATCTCAACTTCTTAAATCATGACACTCTGTGAAGATTCTGGGTCATCCCCAGGATTCAGGGCACCCCAAAGATCAGCTTCCTTCTTCCTGGCCTCCCTCCTTCATGTTGATTCTAGCAGTTGATATTTCAAGATGAGGATGACAAGAAATAATGCCATTTTCCTCCACTGTTTTAAAATAAGAATTGTTGAACTCACACATGACTGTCACTCACAGCCCAATAGGCGACTGACACTTTTTTACAAAGTTATTTTTTCTTTCAAAACAAGGGTGACAATTCCTGCATAAAATAAATCCTCCATCAACCGGGAAGCACAATCTCTAGAATTTTTTGGCACACCACTTTTGGGAGAAAGAGGTGATTGAGATGAAGAGAGTTAAACTTTGACCACACTTGTTTAAAGCAACTTTAAAAAGCAACTTCAGGCTGCAGCCCAGAGTCAGGCAGATCCCACGCAGTTTCTTTCTCATTCTGAACGTGTGGTTTTCGGTCAGGACTGATCAATGGTTATCAATGGTGCTGACCCTTGGCCGCATTAAGACCCTGACCATCAAAGGAAGAATAAAGACTGTTTGATGCACTGTCCTTCCTAAGGCAAGAGATTAGGCCAGAACATCAGGAAGTTTTTCAACATTAGCTCAAACCTTCATTTTAACCAACTGATTAAAGAAGCTACAGTCTAGAATCCTCAATTCGTGTTTAAACTCTTACCTCATCGGTAAAATCAGAAGACTCCATTAGAACGTTTATGAATTTGTTTAAGAAAGATCTATTAAGTGCCTAATCTGTGCCAGACGCTGCTAGGTGCTGTAAATAGAGACATGAACAAAGTTCTTGCCTTCAGATGAATTACAGTTTAGCAAGAGAGATGGATATAAAACAGTTGCATAAATAATTTATAACTGCAGTTGTGGGAGAGTTACCAAGAGCTAGTGCAGAATGTTATGAGACAGTGTCATCGGGACAGAGAATCCCCATCTAGGATTCCTAGATCCCAGTTATGAGAGCATGTGCAAAGGTGCTGAGGTGGAGTGGAGCCCAGTCCTTCATAGGAGATGAAAGTGGGGAAACAGCAGTATGGATAAGCTGAGATAGGATCAATGAGCAGCCAGAGAGGAGCCCAGAGACCAAGCAGCGAGGACCAGAACCGGCCTCACCGGTCAGAGTGGCGAGTTTATACTTCATCCGAGTAGCAGGCAGAATTGTGGCCAAGGAACCTACGTGTCCCCCGGTATCTGTTCAAGCCTTCTCCATTTAGCAACAGAGCTCCAGAATTCAGCCAGACACACAGTTGCCCAAAAGAAAGACCTTATTTCTCAGACTCCCACGTGACTGAATTCTGACCAGCGAGGTATACGCAGAAGTGGTAAAAGCAGCTTCTGGGAAGTCAGTGTCTTTAAAGAAGGGGAGTGGTCTTCCCTCTTCTCTCAGGTGGGATTGCTGTCATGATGGCAGGAGGCTAAGCAGCCACCAGGGACCGTGAAGTTGGAAGTCACTCGCTGAGGGTAGCCATGCCGCACGATGAAAGGCGCCCAGAGGCCTGGCACCTGAGGGGCCACACCGGCCACAGCTGGGCGTGTCTGGCCTGCTACTTCCACAGAACTACCTGAATGGCACACCTATCCAAGCTGCTCAGTTTAGGCTTCCCGCCGGTCTCTGCCCAGCCTATTCTTAATCGATACAGAACGCATTGCTCAAAGATGAAGTTTGGGGTTGACATGTACACATGACTATATTTAAAACATAACCAACGAGGACCTCTGTAAAGCACAGGGACCCTTCTCAGTATTCCGTAATAACCCGAATGGGAAAGGAATTTGAAAAAGAATAAAATTAATAAAATTTTAAATATTTAAAAAAGAAAAGTCTTTCTTTCGTGGTGGGATTATAAGCTCTTAAATTCACAAATTTCTATGACTTTCATGAGTTATCAGAATATTTAATATAAGAAATAAAACTGTAGCAAAACTTTTGTTTGCTTATTCATTCATCGTTTTATTTACACGCTTAATCATTTGGCCCCAGCTGTGTACAAAGTACTTGTCTTAGATGCTATCGAGGACAAAATCACAAATAATTTGATGCCTACCCTAAAAGGATTTATAACTTGGAAATACAGGAAGTATTTACAGGTAACTAGTAAAATGCAGATGACCGAAGATGACAGTTAGGGAAAAGCTGATGTTAAGAGCATAGATGATTCATAGAGATAAAACTATCACACTGTGAGCACTCAGAAAGCTATCACATAGCCTAAGCTTGCTTAATGCGTCTGCTCCAATCCAGAAATCACCTACACTAATGCTCTGAGGCACGGAGTCTCAGAGCACCAGGAAACTTTAGAGGAACCAAGTGTTTGTGCAACTGAATAATTAATAGGATTCTGCTGACCTCAGAGACCACTCAGGCAAAATAAACAGGCAAAAACCATTGCTTCCTCTGAAAGCAGGGATTAACAAAGAAAACTCAGCCCAGCATTGGGCTTCAAACACCTATTGATAAAGATCTGCTTCATCATTGTCATGGCCAAAGCTCGTCCCCAGTCATACCGTAGGTTGCTGAGATCTTACTTTAGAGTTAACCCTGCAGACTTTATGGGAGAGATACCTGATCCCTTGATTAAGAGTTGAAAAGCCGAATGCTTCAGTGAGCAGTGCTTTTGGACCATTCACACTAGCTGAAGGAGGAAGCCCATGGCAGACCCACGTCCTATGGAGTCTTGGGTAAGCAGGCAATAGAGGGGAGGGAAGGACGATCCTGAGTACCTCTGTGCCAGGAATCGTGTAAAGCAAACGTTACATAGACACTTGTTTACTGTTTATACCATCTTTGCGAGATATGAGTGTTATCTCCCTTTTACAGGTAAGGAAAATGAAGCTGAAGATCTGATTTAAGCAGAAGATGCACCCAGGTCGCAATCAGACTGCAATCCAAATGTTAAGTCAGGCTCCATGAAGCTCTGTGGGGGAGAGTGTCTTTGTTGCCCATGAATTTGAAGTTCGTGCTTTGTCGTGAAAAAATTCAGAGGTGAAGTGATAGGTAAGAAGTGGATTTATTTAGAGAGAAACTCCATAGACAGACTGTGGGCTGTCTCAGAAGGTGAGAGAGAGAGACAGAGCCTCAAAATATGGCATGGTTAGTTTTTAGGGGCTGGGTAGTTTCATAGGTGGGTGTTGGAGAAGACTCTTGAGAGTCCTTTGAACTGCAAAGAGATCCAAACAGTCCATCCTAAAGGAAATCAGTCCTAAATAGTCATTGGAAGGACTGATGTTGGGATGAAACTCCAATACTTTGGCCATGTGATGTGAAGAGCTGACTCATTTGGAAAGACCCTGATGCTGGGAAAGATTGAAGGCTGGAGGAGAAGGGGTTGACAGAGGATGAGATGGTTTGATGGCATCACCTACTCAATGGACATGAGTTTGGATAAACTCCGGGAGTTGGTGATGGACAGGGAGGCCTGGCGTGCTGCAGTCCATGGGGTCGCAAAGAGTCAGACACAACTGAGCGACTGAACGGAAGTGAACTGAATAAGTGGGAGGATTATTCCAACTATTTTGAGGAAAGGGCAGGGATTTCCAGGAACTGGGCCACCGCCCACTCTTTGGCCTTCCATGGTTAGCCTCAGACCGTCGTGGCACCGGTGGGTATCTTATTTAGGTGCTAGAGTACGGCAGCGAGTGGATGATGAGGCAGCCAAGTCTTCTGCCATCTTGGATCCCGGGGGTTCTGACCAGTCTTTGTCATGTCCTATGGCTATGCCATTCTTTCAAAGGCTGTGACCTGCCCCTCCCCTCCTGTTTCACCTGCAGCTGCAAGTTGGAAGTGAGGGTTGTTAGCAGATAACCTCCAAGGGCGTTTTCCTTGTTAGTTCTCCACCTAATACTCAATGAGACTCTTTCGAAACCTTGGGAGTGCCTTCCAGTCCAAGGAATAGCAGTCTTCCCTTTGTACTAAACTGATAAATTCAGCATAATAAACCAACTCTCTCTATAGCTATTTTTCTTCTTAAGACTTGAAAACATCTTAAGATTTATGCAAACTGGCACTTCCAAACTTTCGTGAGGAAAAAAAAAAAATGAGAAAAATTTGACCACATCAACATTTAAAAATTTGGGTTCCATAATTCCATTTGACGCTGGGTTTTTTCTCTCTTGAATAAAAGTCTGGGGGTAGCCACAGAAGCTAGTGTAATAGCCTAGCACCATGAAGGCACGTTAAGGTTCTCCAAGGCCAGGACCCTGTCATTCCTATGATGTGGTCCTTGTCACTGTGGTCTGAGAGATGGTCAGAGAGCTCGAGGTGCAACATCTTATAAATCACATTGTCATTTTTAAACGATGTATTTGCTAGCGGTTGGCATTCCCATGGTGAAATGTATGCTCTTACACAGTCCTGGGGGTGTGTGTGATTATACATTGGGACAACCTTTCTGGGGGACAGTTTGATACTTTGTATTATGAATCATACATGTACATAATCTTTCACCCAGTATTTATATTTCTAGGGGAATATTTATCTCTGTCGCCCCTTGAATCTGGCTGACCTGCTCTGACGTGGAGAAAGAAGTAGAAGTGATATCCTGGGACATCCAAACTCAGGCCTTAGGAGATTTATCAGCTGCATACACTTCTCTTCCTGGGAGTAAGCCACCGTGCTGTAAAGGAGACCAGGTTTCACTATAGAATGATAAGAGGCCAACTTGGAAGAGGAGACACTTGCCTTTTCTTTTTCTTTTCTAATTGATGTATAGTTGATTGATAATGTGGTATTACCTTCAGGTATATAGCACAGAGATTCAAATAGAAAGATAGGTTTTAGTAGATATCCTTTCTTAGATTATTTTCCCCTATCAGTTCAGTTCATTTCAGTCACTCAGTCGTGTCCAACTGTTTACAACCCCATGAACTGCAGCATGGTAGGCCTCCCTGTTCAGCACCAACTCCTGGAGTTCACCCAAACTCACGTCCATCGAGTCCGTGATGTCATCCAGCCATCTCATCCTCTGTCGTCCCCTTCTCCTTCTGCCCCTAATCCCTCCCAGTGTCAGGGTCTTTTCCAATGAGTCAACTCTTCGCATGAGGTGGCCAAAGTATTGGAGTTTCAGCTTCAGCATCAGTCCTTCAAATGAACACCCAGGACTAATCTCCTTTAGGATGGGTTAGTTGGATCTCCTTGTAGTCCAAGGGACTCTCAAGAGTCTTCTCCCACACCACAGTTCAAAAGCATCAATTCTTCGGTGCTCAGCTTTCTTCACAGTCCAACTCTCACATCCATAACGACCACTGGAAAAACCATAGCCTTGATTAGATGGACCTTTGTTGGTAAAGTAATATCTCTGCTTTTTAATATGCTATCTAGGTTGGTCATAACTTTCCTTCCAAAGAGTAAGCATCTTTTAATTTCATGGCTGCAATCACCATCTACAGTGATTTTGGAGCCCAAAAAATCAAGTCTGACACTATTTCCACTGTTTCCCCATCTATCTCCCATGAAGTGATGGGATCAGATGCCATTATTTTAGTTTTCTGAATGTTGAGCTTTAAGCCAACTTTTTCACTCTTCTCTTTCACTTTCATCAAGAGGCTTTTTAGTTCCTCCTCACTTTCTGCCATAAGAGTGGTGTCATCTGCATATCTGAGGTTATTGAGATTTCTCCTGACAATCTTGATTCCAGCTTGTGCTTCTTCCAACCCAGTGTTTCTCATGATGTACTCTGCATAGAAGTTATAAGCAGGGTGACAATATGCAGCCTTGACGCACTCCTTTTCCTATTTGAAACCAGTCTGTTGTTCCATGTCCAGTTCTAACTGTTGCTTCCTGACCTGCATACAGATTTCTCAAGAGGCAGGTCAGGCGGTCTGGAATTCCCATCTCTTTGAGAATTTCCCACACAGTTTATTGTGATCCACACAGTCAAAGGCTTTGGCATAGTCGATAAAGCAGAAATGGATGTTTTTCTGGAACTCTCGTGCTTTTTTGATGATATTTAGTACAGTCCCCTGCTACAGTTGGCCATCTGTTCTACACATGGTAGTGTGGACATGTTAATCCCCAAATTCCTAATTCATGGAGAGACTGCCTCTGATGAGACTGCCTCAGTCAGGCTCTCAGCTGAATATGCAGCCACAAATGCGGCTATAACGTGCAGCTGAAGCTGCTGCACGTGGAACGGAACGTCCCAGCTGCGCCCAGCCGATCCATGGAATAGTACAAGATTGATCACTGTTGCTTCTCCAAGCCGTTGAGCTTTGAGGTGGTTTGTCATGCGGCAACAGAAATGAAACCGTATCTTAGGAAATACTGAGATATCAACAAATATTTGTGTACAAGGACGTTCATGAAGAAGCATTAGAACTCGTTTAAGTGCCTGAGGTGGTCTTCTGGTTTCCACTTTGGCTACTCGGAAGCCATTCCCAGTTTCATCTCATAAAAGAATGCAGAGTTTCCTTTATGAAACCCTCCTCCTCATTTGCAGTCAGTGCGGCTCCAGCGCAGCTCGCCCATGCCAGGACGGGATGTTCTCAGGCCCAGCAGCGGATCCCCCAGGGGCTGGTCATGGGATGGGCATGACGCACACACCGTGGGCACCATCAGTGGATCCCAGGCTTGCGCAGGAGCAACAGGAAAGTGTGCTTTCTTCCTTTTGGGACTGTTGGCAGTCAGGGATGATCGGAGGTAAGAGTTCCTAAGAGGTTGGGAATTAAATGAACACTCCACAAGGCAGGCCTGAAAGAGAGAGAGAACCAGTTCTAGACGACATTTTTGAATCCCAGGATCAGACTACATAGTAGGCTTTCTGCGTATAGGAACCAATAGAAGCCCTTTATTGGCTTAACCCAGTTGAGTGTTTTATCTCTTGCAAACCAAGATTCCTAACCAATACAAGGCCTGTCTGGGGGAAAGTTTGTTTGCAAAAGAACAGACATCCATTCAAATTTATTCCAGAAAAGAAGGAAGTAAAGGAAGAAGGAAGTAGAGGCAGGGAGTGAGGGAAGGAGAGCCCCTTGAGTCCTCTTGGACAGCAAGGAGATCCAACCAGCCCATCCTAGAGGAGATCAGTCCTGAATATTCATTGGAAGGACTGATGCTGAAGCTGAAGCTCCAATACTTTGGCCACCTGATGGGAATAACTGACTCATTGGAAAAGACCCTGATGCTGGGAGAGATTGAAGGCAGGAGGAGAAGGGGATGGCAGTGGATGAGATGGTTGGATGGCATCACCTACTCAATGGACATGAGTTTGAGCAAGCTCCGGGAGTTGATGATGGACAGGGAGGCCTGGCGTGCTGCGGTCCATGGGGCCACAAAGAGTCAGACATGACTAAGTGACTGAACTGAACTGAAATGAAGGGGAGAATCTTATGGGCTTCATAAAACTAGTTACCCAACCACAAATCTCTCCAGTTCTCTCAAAGTCTCAGTTTTAAATGTGCCTATACAATTCCTCACTGTTTTTATAGCCCACTTCTGTCCCCTTCATACACACTTCATCATTATAACCTCCATCCCTATCATTTACATTACCTTTAAACTCATTTCCACAAATTTGACTGGCATAGTTTTAGTATCTCCAATGTTACATTTCTAAAAGAAAGGTCTGATAGGATCAGCTTTGACTGTCTGCCTGTGGTCCAATCAGTCATGTCCAAAGGCAATGATTATGAGATCTCGAGGGGTTGCTTTTTCTGTGGCTATGAGCTGATACCACTCTAATGGCAGGAAGCAAAGAGGAATTCAAGAGCCTTTTGATGAGGGTGAAAGAGAAGAGTGAAAAATCTGGCTTAAACTCAGCATTCAAGTAATTAAGATCGTGGCATTTGGTCCCATCACTTCATGACAAATAGGTGGGGAAAAAGTGGAAGCAGTGACAGATTTTCTCTTCTTGGTTCCAAAATCACCGCAGATGGCGACTGCAATTAAGACACTTGCTCCTTGGAAGGAAAGGTATGACAAACCTAGACCTCATATAAAAAAGCAAAGACATCACTTTGCCAACAAAGGTCTGTAGAGTCAAAGCTATGGTTTTTCCAGTAGTCATGTGTGGATGTGAGAGTTGGACCATAAAGAAGGCTGAGCACAGAAGTACTGATGCCTTTAAACTCTGGTTTTGGAGAAGACTCTTGACTCTTGGACTGCAAGGAGATCAAACCAGTCAGTCCTAAAGGAAATCAACTCTGAATATTCATTCATCGAAAGGATTGATGCTGAAGCTCCAATACTTTGGCCACCTGATGCGAAGAGCCAACTCACTGGAAAAAGACCCCGACGCTGGGAAAACCGAGGGCAGGAGGAGAAGTGGATAACAGAGGATGAGATGGTTATATAACATCACTGACTCAGTGGACATTACATCTGAGCAAACTCCAAGAAATAGTGAAGAACAGGGAAGCCTGGTATGCTGCAGTCCATGGGGTCACGAAGAGTTCACCATGACTTGGCAACTGAACCAACAGTCACAATAAAATGAGCTGGATAGATTTTCTAAAGAAAGATGTGGGCAAGGAGCAAATTATAGGTATATCTAGAACATCACAAGGCAAAGAAGAAATGAGTGACCAAACAGTAATATATTATGGAATATTAAGCAACCACCAGAACCATGTTTTCAAAAAAATACTTAATATCCTTCAACAAATGGGACAGCTGGATTTCCACATGCAAAAAAAAGAAGCTGGATCCTTACCTCATATTATATATAAAATTTAACTCAAAGTAGATAAAAGAGCCAAATATAAGCACTCAAAATTATAAAACCCTTAGAAGAAATATAAGAATACATCACTATGATCTTAGTTTCGACATTGGTTTTTTAGATATGATGCCAAGAGCATAAGAAAAAGAAGGAAAAATAGATAAACTGGATTTCACAAAAATTAAAATCTTCTAATGTGTGTCAAAGGGTACTATCAGGAGTGTGCTTAAAAGACAACCCATAGAATGAGAGGAAATATTTGCAAATTACATATCTGATAATGACTTAATATCCAAAATACATGAATAACTTTTATAACTCACCAACAAATAGAGAAACAACCCAACTTTAAAATGGCAAAGAACTTGAATAGACATTTCTTTGAAGAAGATATACAAATGGCTAATAAAAACATGAATAAATGCTCAACATTATTAGTCATTAAGGAAATGCAAATCAAAACCATGAGATATCATTTCATCTCATTAAAACTCTTAGAATAATACATAGATGCCAACATTCATGGCCTTGCTTTAAGCAGTGGTTTCTTAGATATGACATCAAAAATACAAGTGAAAAAAGGAAAAACAAAGGATACCATCAAGAAAATGAAAAGAAAACCCACAGAAAAGAGCCAGTACTGCATCTGCATACAGAATATACCGAGAACTCTTGCGGCTCAACAGTAAAGAGATGAATAAACCATTTTTTAATGGGCAAAGGATTTTGAGGAACATTCCTCCAAAGAAGATATTAAAATTGGCAAACATTTCACAAAAAGATGTTCAACATCATTAATCATTAGAGAAATACAAATCAGAGCCACAACTAAATATCACTGGAGTCCCCTGAAGATGACTAAAATTTTAAAAGATGGAAAATAAGAGTTGACAAGGCTGAGGAGAAATTATTAGAAATTACATTGCTGGTGGGAAAGCAAAACGGCATAGCTGCTTTTGAGAAACTCTTTTGCGGTTCCTCAAAAAGTGAAACACTGAATTACCATATGACCCAGTCACTCCACTCCAGGGAACATACCCAAGAGCACTGAAAACATGTCTACACAAACACCTGTGCACAAACGTTCATAGCAGCGTTACGCTTGGCAGCCAAAAACAGAACGAATCCAAATAACCACCAGCTGATGAGTGGGGAAAAAGTAGTGTGGTTCGTTCACATAATTGAATGGTAATCAGCAATAAAGAAAGAAATACTGATCCATGCCACCACGTGGGCGAACCTCGGAAACAGTATTCTAATGAAAGAAGTCAGACAGAAAAGGCCATGCATTATTGATCCCATTTGTGGGAAATAACCCAGAATAGGCAACATATAGGGACAGGAAGTGAGTTGCTATCCCCCACATGCTGTGGGGGAAGGGAGAATGGGTACTGACTGCTGTCAGCTCGAGAGTTTCTTTCTGAGGTGATAAAATTGTGCTGAAATTAGATAGTGGTGATATTTGTACAACTCTGAATACACTAAAAACACACTGAATTGTATACTTCAAAAGGATACATTTATGATATGTGGGTTATATCTCAACAAAGCTATTCATTTTTAAGTGTCCATATTTATTTTTTATTTCATCTTGCTTTAATATACAAATAATACATGTTCATGTAAATGTCATACTTTCAGAGTTGATAACAAAAAAGAATTCAGTAGCAACTGCCCTTAAGAATTCAGTAGCAACTGGTAGCAATTCGGGGCAGATGCCAATAGGGTTATTTCCCTAAATATTCATTTTTTATAAAAATGCTACATTTTACATGCTGTTACAATGATAAAATTTACAGTCACAACTGCTTTACAACCTGCTTTTCCTCTTAACGTAGCTCAAAGCCACATTCTTAAGGCGGTGAATGTAACTGTACCTCCTTTTTCTGGTTACTTGGTGTGTGTGTGTGTGTGTGGATGCATGCGCGTGCTAAGTCACTTCAGTCCTGTTCAGCTCTTTGCGACCCCACGGACTGTACCCCACCAGGCTCCTCTGTCCGTGGGATTTCCCAGGCAAGAATGCTGGAGCGGGTTGCGATGACCTCCCCCTAGGGATCTTCCCCACGCGGGGACGGGACCCATGTCTCTTACCTCTGCTGCGCTGGAAGGTGGGTCCCTTACCACTAGCACCACCTGGGAAGCCCATTTAGTATTATGCTGTATGAATATCATAGTTCACCACTTCTCAGTCTCTGTACCTTTTTTTTTTTTCAATCTTGTAGTATTGTGTTTATAGGGCTTCCCTTGTGGCTCAGCTGGGAAAGAATCCGCCTGCAAGGCGGGAGACCTGGGTTTGATCCCTGGGTTGGGAAGATTCCCTGGAGAAGGGAAAGGCTACCCACTCCAGTGTTCTGGCCTGGAGAATTCCATGGACTGTACAGTCCATGAGGTCGTAAAGAGTTGTACACAACTGAGTGACTTCCACTTTTACTATTGTGTTCATTTCTACGTAACAAATCACACCAAAATTTAGTAGCTTCAAACAAGTTATCACCTCCTAGTTTTAGGAGTTTGGAAGTGGCTTAAGGATTCTGGTTCAGGATTTCTCACAGGAGTGCTATCAGGACGTCAGCCAGAGTCCAGTCGCCTGAAGGTCTGAGCGGGGCTGAGGTTTTATTTCTAAGGCTGCTGATTTATGCACGTGGTAAGATGTTGTTGGTAGGAGGCCTGTGGCTCGCCACGAGGACCTCTGCATGGCTGCTTGAGTGTCTCTTTTTGTATTGGGAGTATAGTTGCTTTACGACGCTGTGTTAGCGTCTACTGTGCAATGAAGTGAATCAGCTGTATGTGTACATACACCCCCTCCCTCTGGGACCTCCCTCCCAAAGTTCCCAACCAGATAAAAGTCACAGCAAACTTGTGGATGTCTTTTCAAGTAATGTGGTGGGTATCAGCTTGATCTGCCGCCTTCCGTTTCCGCAGCTTCTTGTCACATTCCCATATTTCTCTGGGGGAACTGCCTGTCTCTGTTCTGTATGGCGCAGGTGGGGCTGCAAAGCAGAACACTCTGCTCCTCTGTCCATAGGCATCAGTCAAGTGGGAGAACCTCTGATTGAAGCAGAGCTAACCGGATTCCTTGCGTGGGATTTCACACATGGATCATGGAAAAGAGAAGATCTCTCTCTGCTGAAGGTAGCTCCCTGAAACAGAGGAACCTGGACTTCCCCGAAACCAGACTGCCCCTTCCCTACCACCAGCAGAGAGCCCCCTTAGGGACAGAAAAACCGAATGAGAATGAGCCCACTGCACAGAGAGGTAGAGAGAGTGGGCTAACGACATCACTCCAGTGACCGGGTCCAGCCCTGCCTGAAGCAGGGTCCAGCCCTGGACCTCCCAGTTATGTAATGAATTCCCGTTATTGGAACTGGATTTCTGTCTCTAGTCACGGGAAGCCTTACATTGTCCAGCATGTTTTCATACCTGATTTCTGATGGGAGCGCCGGATGCCCCAGTTTTCCGTGTGCATGCGTGCTAAGTCGCTCAGTCGTGTCCGACTCTTTGTGACCCCACAGACTGTAGCCCACCAGGCTCCTCTGGCCTTGGAGATTCTCCAGGCAAGATACTGGAGTGGGTCGCCATGCCCTCCTCCAGGGGATCTTCCCGACCCAGGGATCAAATCCATGTCTCTTACATCTCCTGCCCTGGCAGGAGGGCTCTTCACCACTAGGGCCACCTGGGAAGCACGCCCCTCTTCTAGTTTGTGCTAAAAGAGAAGTGCCCCCTCCCGGCCCCATGCTCACATGCACACAGTCAGCACGATTGACACAGCCCCTAAACGCCCAGCGGCTGTTGAACTAAACTGGTTCCCTGGTTTCCTAGCAACCAAGCTCCCTCTCCCCTTCCTCACACGCTTGTGCCCTTTGTGACGTCTCTTTTTCAAAGCGGCCCTTAATGTGTGTGTTTGGGAAAAGGAGAAGGCAAGAAATACACACATATATTTCACCCTGAAACCCGAGACCCGAGACCGCAGGGGAGAGGCGCCCTGGCAGACAGAGTTAGCACGTCCACCGGCAGGCTGAAAATAGCAGGAGATTCTGCTTCGCGGCTAATTTCTTGCTCACTGATACCGAATTACTTTTGTAAAATTAATAGTACCTGTTTTAATCAGCACGGAAAGATGTAGGTGACATAGACTGGGTGACTTACACAACAGAAATGTGTTTCTCACAGTTCTGCAGGCTGGAAGGCCAGCAGAGGTTGGGGGGGGCAGCAGCGTCGGGCCCTGGTGAGATGCTTCCTGGCTGGCAAGCCGCCCACGGAGTCCTCACACAGCCTTTCCAGCGTGCACGTGTGAAGGG
This sequence comes from Ovis aries, assembly GCF_016772045.2. Classification (NCBI taxonomy): domain Eukaryota; kingdom Metazoa; phylum Chordata; class Mammalia; order Artiodactyla; family Bovidae; genus Ovis; species Ovis aries. Next base: position 274,780,344 of record NC_056054.1, on the reverse strand, counting down.
AGACAGACAGAGACACAGCGTCAGCGTCCTCTGCTTCTGAGGCCGCCAATCTCATCATGGGGCCCCATCCTCATGACTTCATCTAACCCTAATTAGTTCTCAAAGGCCTCCTCTGCAAATAGCATCACACTGGGGGTTAAGGCTTCAACATACAAATTTTCATAGGACGCAAACCTTCTGTCCGTAACAGAATCTGAATATTATCCAAATATTGTTCATATTTGTAATTCACACAACATTCATGACAGCCACGTATAAGACAAGCTATATTTACATCACAACTTACATAGTAAAGGAATCATTAAGGGACTTGCCCAGAGTCACAGTCAGAAGGCCAGAACACAGTAACGCTCTTGTCTGCAGACTAATTCCATTGTCCTTTGAGTTTTGAGGCTTTTCGTATCATTTCCTTAGCAGCAGGAGAGATGTGCTGTGCTATCCAGGCCCCATGATGGTTGGGCTGAACAGCGTCTATGTCACTTTCATTTGGCAGTGCTCAGGGGCCTTTCCCTGTGCCTCAGCTCCCATACGAGATCATACTGAAATCAGTTTAAAAAGAGGTAAATATTCTAACAAGCGTGGCTACAGAAGGAGCGCAGCTTTACATGACCAGCAGACCGGAATGTCAAAGCCATCGTTATTCCCACTCCGAGACATCGACTGTACTGGCACCAAGTCAGCTTTGACCCCAGACCATAGCCCTCATTCACTGCATCAACCCATCACCAGGAGTCCACCTCCACAACAGGATGGGTATCCACCCCATCACTATAACATACTCAATGCTCAGTTAAATGTGGGCCAACAGATAAGCACTGATTTCAGATAAACAACAATTTTTTTTTTTTTTTAAGTAGAAGTAAATCTGCTGGAGAAGGGACAGGCTACCCACTCCAGTATACTTGGGTTTCCGTACTGGCTCAGACAGTAAAGAATCCGCCTGCAATGTGGGAGACCTGGGTTCCATCCCTGGGTTGGGAAGATCCCCTGGAGAAGGGAAAGGCTACCCACTCCAGTTTCCTGGCCTGGAGAACTCCATGGACAGTATGGTCCATGGGGTCACAAAGGGTCGGACACGTCACTCACTCACTCATGTCCCATATGATATTTGGTACATACTTATTCGTTGCTAATTTGAATTTCAGACTCAACTGGGCCTCCTGTATTTCTATGTACTGGTTCTGTCCGCCCTGTCTCTCAGCTGCCTCCGCTTCTCATGGCTGGCGGAATAAGCTTTGAAAATGCTGAACTGATCTGTCAAGCTCCTGCCTAAACTGTCCAATATGTGTGTTTACTCTTAAGAGAAAACCCAGCTCCTTAACATTAAGCCCTGCAGGATCTGTTCTCTGAAGGTAAATATTTTGGGTTCTGGATCCAAACTGCTTGAGGGCTTGTTTTCAGTGTCCCACTCACACGAGCCTTCCTAGTACCCAGATTCTAACTGAGTAATCCTCCTGTACTCATTGATTCCCTTACTTTTCCTGTGGTAGCCCTTGTCTGCATGTGAGGCAGAGGGGAATCAATTATTCCACCTGGCTCAGGTTTCCAAGTAAGGGGACCTCTATTAAGGGCACACTCTCAACCTCCGACCCCGTCTCTGCCCAGGGAGCAGCAACTCCTCTGATTGGTGGGTTCGGGAGAAGGAAGACCTGGTTGGCTAGTCCCTCCACCTGCAGAGGTGGCTGGTCTAGACCTCTACCCCAGCAAGGTAGGCCTGACGGGACAGGCTTAGCCCTCGTGGCCTGAGACTTTGGGAAGAGGGGTGATAAGTGCGATTCAGGGCGTAAACAAGCCCAGCTGGCCATCCATACTTCTGTTGTAGCTTCTCAGCAATGAAGAAGATATTTTTATCTACCCTTCCTTCTGTGCCTGCTAAAGTTTCTAAACCAGGGGGAGAAGGAGGGTAGCGATGAAGGGCAGTGCGCTAATTGTCAGCCTCCCAAACCTTCAGCAGCGTTCACTAGGAATGTGGATTTGTATGTTGGGATTTATTTTTTTACTGTGTAGGGGCCATGACTAGGAATGTGGATTTGTATGTTGGGATTTATTTTTTTACCGTGTAGGGGCCATGACTAGGAATGTGGATTTGTATGTTGGGATTTATTTTTTTACCGTGTAGGGGCCATGACTAGGAATGTGGATTTGTATGTTGGGATTTATTTTTTCACTGTGTAGGGGCCATGACTAGGAGTGTGGATTTGTATGTTGGGATTTATTTTTTCACCGTGTAGGGGCCATGACTAGGAATGTGGATTTGTATGTTGGGATTTATTTTTTCACCGTGTAGGGGCCATGACTGTTTCATTCGCATTGTATCCCCAGTGCCTCGCCACAGTGCTAGGCACAGACTTCTGCCTTTTCAGTCTTTTCAAATGTCAGAGTGATGGATAAGCAGGACCTTGTCGCCGGCACAGTGCTGCCGCCCCTATCGCTCCGAGCAGAGCAAAGCCCAGGCCTGGGGTGAGAACCGAGTGCTGCCCCTGATTACCTGGTGGCAGCTGTTGGGCAGTGCCCTTCACAGTGTTGTGAAGAGCCCTGAGGCTGTGCCCAAGCTCATGGTGAAGTCGCGCTGTGATTGATTAGTGATGTCTGCCATACTTGCCGGAGGGGTCTGTGTAGGGCAGCTGGCACAGCTGCTTGGCTTGTCCACCTTGGCTTGGAAGCACGTGGGGCTGTGACGTCCCCACCAGATGCACCCACTCTCAGCAAAGCGAGTCTTGGCAGGGCTGACCTACCCTTGTTCTGTGGCTGCAAGTTTGGGTGGTCGGTTACCTCCTGCTTGGCTCGTCGCATAGCTGCGCCATCCCTCAAGAGCATCCCTAGCCCCCTCGCCCCTGGCTTCCCCTTCCTTCCCCTCTGGGTCCAGTGGAAGCCAGCAGGCAGCACCTCCAAAAATCATGGGAGGGTTTCCTGGCCCACACATCTCACTGCAGTGGGAGGAAACTCGGGGCTCACTGGCTTCAACGGACAGAAACTGCAAACAGGACCTCTCATGAAACAGTCACTTCGTCTGCAGTCCAAAGACTGCTTTTTTTAAGACTTGGAGTTCTACCTAGGGGCAGTCTCCTGAGTGTGACCTTGATCTTGAAGTTGGTGATATTCTGGCTAACGTGGTCTGTGCTCTCATCAATTCAAGCCAAGCTACTTGCTTTGGTTTCTGAGATTTTTATCTGTGTTTGTGCATGGTCTTTAGGGGTGTGTGAGCGCCCCTGGTGGCAGTCCTAGGGACACATATGTACGTAGCTCCCACCCACGACGGTCACACGATCCTCCATCACCTTTCAGGCATCTCTGCTCTCACACGACTTTCCCCCAGGCTCTCCAGGGTCTTAATCATCATCCTCACCGCATCTCTTTCTTTAGTTCTTCTTTTCCCGTCTGAACTCTATGGGCCTCTGCATTTCTAACCATGGCTATCACCTATCCCAGCTGGGGAAACTTCTAGCCCAGCGGTGCTCAACCACGGCTGCACACTAGAATCACTTGGGGAGTTTTAGCAGATGAACGTAATGCCCAAGTGGCATCCAGATCAACTAGATTAGAATCCCCAGGATGTAGCCTGAGGCGCAGGACTTTTTAAATCTCCCCAGGTGATTCCAACTACAGGCCAAGGTGAGAACCCAGCCTGTTGTGGACATTTACTGAAGGAGGAAACAGACAGAGCTGGACTCCGTCTTAGGTCAGGCTGCGAACGTTGGGCTACACACGTGGTCACCCTCCTGACGGACTCTGAACTTTGTGCCCAGTGTCTGTAGAAGTGGCATACCGATGGAAAAACCAGACCCCCGATAAAAAACCTCAGGACTCAGACTTGGACTCTCTGTCACCTAAAAGTGGTAATTATCTCTGTAACAGAACAAAGTGGTAAATTCCGTTATGTTTATCGGGATATGACCACAGGCCTATTGATAAATGTCCACTGTTTTACTGTCTAGGCTTATGACACATGAATCATGGGTTAACTTTGATCGTATCTCTCTTTTACCTCATCCAGACTAGTTTCAAGGGATTTGGGGAGGTGGGTTTGGGCATGCACATTTAGGGTATATAAGGTTTTCACAAAAACTGGTTGGGGTCCTTGGCTAAGAGGAGACTCTGCCCTGGGCCCACTGGTGTAATAAACGGCACTCCACCATCTGCATCGTCCTTCTGAGTGAGTGTGTTTCCCTGAACGCGTGGTACAACATTACCAATCACAAGTCAGAGATTCAGTTATATAGTTTAATATATATATATATAATTACATAGTTAAAAGCAACCTCCGACTTTCATGAGATATGGGTGGGAAGAACCTCAGAGGCATCCAGCGTTTATAGAGCAATATGCCCCCCAATATGCAGATGCCCCCCAACAAGGGAAAAAAAGAGACTCTGTCCTCAAGCAACTTTGGAAAATATGTCTTTCTACATATTCCTGCAGAATTACAACACAAATGAGCTCCAAAATTTCTGAGAAATGCTGGAAAATACTACATATTCTACATATTCCTTGCGAATTGCAACACAAATGAGCTTCAAAGGTTCTGAGAAATGCCACAAGGAGAAAAAAGACAGCAGGAATCTATTTAACTTGACCTTAGATTTCCCAAGTTTATTTAAGGACAGGAATTAACATCTCAAGGACCCACTGCAAAACACTTAGTCCAGCTCTCATTTGGTGAAGGCATGAAGGGGTTGAATGATTCAGATCCCTGAATCCTCACTCAGACCACCCTGGGATGAATATTTGCGTGACCAAGGATTGGATTCAGTTTTCTTTTCAATACCTCCCATCACAGGAAGGGCTTCCCTGGTGAGTCAGACAGTGAAGAATCAGCCTGTCATTCAGGAGACCTGGGTTTGATCTCTGGGTTGGGAAGATCCTCTGGAGAAGGGAATGGCAACCCACTCCAATATTTTTGCCTAGAGAATTCCATGGACAGAGAAGCCTGTTGGGCTACAGTCCATGGGGTTGCAAAGAGTCGGACGGGACTGAGCAACTAACACTTCTGCTTTCGTCGCAGGAAGCTCTTCCTCCCACTGGGGTGTTTCTCTGAATTTCTCCACCTAAGACAAGGTGATTAAGGTTCAAAAGTACCAAATGTCCTAAGGTGACAGTGTTAGGGATGACTGCTGTTTGAATATTTCATCTGACGTATAAATACTCTCTAAATATTAGAATTTATCTATCAATTCAACAAATACACATTGAACGTCTTTTGCCTGGAAGTAGCTCCTACATGCATTTAACAGGAGTTACTACAGCTACGGAGTAACAACAATCATAAGAGCTAACTCTTCTACCGCACTTTTCTTGGGCTGACCACTCACAGGCTTTACCTGTATTAATTCACTGAAGTCTCACCACCACCTCTTCAAGGTTGTTGCCACTATTATCCCCATTTCATAGCTGGGGAACTGAGCCAGATAGAGAGTAAATAATTTGCCCAAGGTCACAGTAGCAACCAGTCAATGATGGAGCAGGCCTTCCAACCCCGGCAGTCTGGCTGCAGAGGTCAGGCTCCTGACTACTTCTCTACACCGTAGCCTTTATAGAGTGTGGGTGACTGTTTAAACAGTGAGGATGTTTCTACCCATCAGTTTATTTAATGAGCTTGGGATGAGGGGTTCCCTGTGCCTCTCACAGTAAAAGTACCTTGCTGTACTAAATGTGATCTATTATTCAAAGATCCAACTCTTCAAATCCCCAGTCCAAACAAGTTAGCTCATCTGCTGTAACAGTGATCTTTTCCAATGTTGGGGTAAAAATGACAGTGTGGGCTTCTAAAGAGATGGCATGTTGGCCTCCAACACAGCAGACTCGCAAAGACATGCTCCAGGATGGTTTTCAGTTCAGCCGCTCAGTCGTGTCTTGACTCTTTGCGATCCCATGAACTGCAGCACACCAGGCCTCCCTGTCCATCGCCATCTCCCAGAGTCCACCCAAACCCATGTCCATTGAGTCGGTAATGCCATCCAGCCATCTCATCCTCTGTTATTCCATTCTCCTCCTGCCTCCAATCCCTCCCAGCACCAGGGTCTTTTGAAATGAGTCAGCCCTTCGCATCAGGTAGCCAAAGTATTGGAGTTTCAGCTTCAACATCAGTCCTTCCAGTCACCCAGGACTGATCTCCTGTAGGCTGGACTGGTTGGATCTCCTTGCAGTTCAAGGGACTCTAAAGAGTCTTCTCCAACACCACAGTTCAAAAGCATCAATTCTTCGGCACTCATCTTTCCTCACAGTCCAACTCTCACATCCATACACGTCCACTGGAAAAACCATAACCTTGACTAGACAGGCCTTTGTTGGCAAAGTAATGTCTCTGCTTTTGAATATGCTGTCTAGGTTGGTCATAACTTCTCTTCCAAAGAGTAAGTGTCTTTTAATTTCATGGCTGCAATCACCATCTGCAGTGATTTTGGAGCTCCAAAAAATGAAGTCAACCTCTGTTTCCACTGTCTCCCCATCTATCTGCCATGAAGTGATGGGACTGGATACCATGATCTTCGTTTTCTGAATGTTGAGCTTTAAGCCAACTTTTTCGCTCTCCTCTTTCACTTTCATCAAGAGGCTCTTCAGTTGCTCTTCACTTTCTGCCATAAGGGTGGTATCATCTGACTATCTGAGGTTATTGATATTTCTCCCGGGTGGTTTTAACTATATGCAACTTCCACCTTAAATCCCGTTTTAGAACTGAATTCACTTTCAAGGTGTGCGTAGTGCTGAGTACTGGACATAGACGCCCAGTTGGTATCCTGGTTCACTCACACTTTTAGTGACCCCTTTCTTCCCTGCTGACATCACGCTAGCTTTTGTTCAGGGCAGCAAGGTAACCAGTCACTCCTGATGAACCCCTGTTGGTCTCTGAGGAGACAGTTCTCTCCCTGTCTCCTGCCCCAGCCTCCCTCTGCAGCAAGGCGGCGTGAGGTAGGTCTAGCCAATCAGCTATGAGGGAACGTTGGCTGGAGGACTTCCAGAAAAGCTGTGACTTTCCCGATAACGGGAGACAGGACTGATACCGCTTGAGCCATACCTTTCCTTTCTTTCTGCCTTGAATGCAAGTATGATGACTGCAACAGTGGTACCCATGAGGGAAGATAACAGCGACACCATCCCTGACGTCACTGAGCCAACGTCAGCAACTGCCCACTACTGAACCTCGTATGTGAAAGACACAAATCTCAGATTCTTCACATTCTTCCCATTTCTGTGCTATTTCCTTTTGCTGTGCTGTGCCCAATCACTCAGTCTTTGCAACCCCATGGACAGTAGCTCACCAGGCTCCTCTGTCCATGGGGATTCTCCAGCCAAGAATACTGGAGTGGGTTGCCATGCCCTCCTCCAGGGGATCTTCGCAACCCAAGGATCAAATCTAGGTCTGCCACATGGTAGGCGGGTTCTTTACTTTTGAGTCACCAGGGAAGCCCAAAAATATTGGAGTGGGTAGCCTATCCCTTCTCCAGGGGGATTTTCCTGACCCAGGAATTGAACTAGGGTCTCCTGCATTGCAGGCAGATTCTTTACCAGCTGAGCTACCGTGGAAGCTCCTATTTCCTTTGACTCATAGTTGAAAACATTCCTTTGCCCATGTGCTTGCTCTGACGGAGCTTACCATTTGGTTGAGCAGATAGTCATTAATTATGTAGCACATAGATATATAGAAAGGGCTCTAGCTATGTATCTGTTATAATCATATTCAGTTTGCAAGCTGAAAAGAAAGAAAGAAAGTGAAGTCGCTCAGTCGTATCCGAGTCTTTGCAACTACCAGGCTCCTGTGTCCATGGGATTTTCCAGGCAAGAGTAACGGAGTGGGTTGCCATTTCCTTCTCCAGGGGGTCTTCCTGACCCAGCGATCGAACCCAGGTCTCCCGCATTGCAGGCAGACCATCTGAGCTATACTTACAAACTGAAGTGTGCAAGATACGTCTCTTCATAGCCTTCATATTTCACTTTAGTTTTGTATTGAGACCTCCTCTGGCCAGGCCTCTTAATTTCCTTCAGGTAGGTCTCTCTGTGGTTATTTCTAAGACGCATGGAGGGAAGGGAGGTCATACTGGGGTTAAAGATGCTGGTGAATATGGGCATCTCATCGCAGCCATCATCTTTCCACACTAGTTTCTATGGAGAAACATTTATCCCATCTGGGCCTCACGTTCCTGACCACGGGCTTCTCTGGGCTCAGCTGTCATTGTCCTCCAGGAACTTCTTGGGCACAGAGGGACCACCCACATTTCCCATATGGGGGATATGGGGCCCCAGGGGACGGTGGAGCTGCCTAAATCTCCTTCTCCTCTGTCCCATCTGGGGCCGCTCTACCCAGTGCAGTGGCCAGTGACCACACGTTTCGATTCAAATGAGTTGATCCTTTTAATGTGTTGTTTGACTCAGATTGCCAGGATCCTGAGGGTTTTTGTGTCTGTGTTCATCAGGGATATTGTCCTGATACTGGTTTTGTTATCAGGGTGATGGTGTCCTCATAGAATGGGTTTGAGAGTGTTCCTTCCTCTGCAAGTTAATGAACAGCTTCAGAAGGAGGGGTGTTAACTGTTCTCTAAATGTTTCCTAGGATTTGCCTGTGAAGTCAGTTGATCCTGGACTTTTGTTGGGGTTTTTTTAATCCCAGTTTCAACTTCGGTACTTGTGATTGGCCTGCTCGTATTTCCCATTTCTTCCTGCTTCCTGCTCACGTGGGTAAGAATGGCCACCACCAGAACAATCTACAAATAGTAAATGCTGGAGAGGGGGTGGAGAGAAGGAAGCCCTCCAACACTGGGTGGGAATGTAAATGGTACAACCGCTATGGAGGTTCCTTAAAAAAAAAAGCTAAAAATAGAATTACCAGACGATCCTATAATCTCACTCCTGGGCATGTATCTGCAGAAAAACGTGACTCCAAAGGTCACATGGACCCCGACATTCACTGCAGTACTGTTTCAATAGCCGCTACAAGGAAGCAACCTACACGTCACTGACAGGTGAATGAAAAAGACGTGGTCCATATACACAATGGAACACTACTCAGGCATCAAAAATGATGAAATCATGTCATTTGCAGCAACATGCATGGACCTAGGGATTGTCATACTGAGTGAAGTCAGACAGAGAGAGCAAATATTGTATGATATCACTGATAGGTGGAATTTTCTTTTAAAAAGATACAATTTAATTAAAAAACAGAAACAGGTTTATAGACTTAGAGAAAGAATTTATGGTTACGGGTCGGGGGAAAGCATGGGGGAAAGGATAGTCAGGGAGTCTGGAACTGACGTATACACACTGCTATATATAAAATGGATAACCAACAAGGACCAACTGGATGGCACAGGGAACTCTGCTCAACATCATGTGACAACCTAAGCAGGAAAAGAGTTTGAGAAAGAATAGATACATGTAGGTGCATAACCGAATCACTTTGCTCCCCACCGGAAATTAACACAACGTTGTTAATCAACTGTACTAAAACGTAAAATGAAAAGGTTAAGAGATTGACAAATTCAATTAAAATCTTTTAAAAATCAGGAATTCATTTCCTCAGTCACACTGGCCACATTTCAAGGGCTCAAGAGCCACACGTGGCTAGTGGCTTCCGTGTTAGACAGATACAGAACACCCCCATCGCATTGTAGACAGAGAGGGTCCCAGGCTGCTCCCAGGCCCAGCCAGGCCGTGGTGAGGCCAAAGGGCCGTGGTGAGGCCAACGGGCCGTGGTGAGGCCAAGGGGCCTCGTGATCTTGCCCCAGGGCAGGTTTCCTAATGCAGAGTCTGCCCCCTCCCTTGCCACAGGTCTTGGCTCAGCAGGAAATGGGCACCAGCCTGGTCTACGAGGCCCACCTAGCCCATCAAGCCTCCCCCTTCTCTCCTCACCCACAAGCTTGCCACCCTGGGCAGTCCCAGCTTATCTGGAAGGCAGGAGGCCTTGCTATTCTTCCAAACCTATTGCCTTTGCTAGGCCCTTCCAGGAAAGGCTTAAGCTTTACATCTCAAAATCCAAAAAAGGAAAAAGGAACTTACTTATGAAACAGAAATTGACCAACACATAGAAAACAAATTTCCGGTTACCAAAGGGGAAAGGGTGGGAGAGAGAGAAATTAGGAATTTGGAATTAACATATATAGAGTGCTATATATGAAACAGACACACAAGGACTGGGTAGCTATTGTGTAGCATAGGGAACTCCACTCAATATTCCGTCAAACCTATAAGGAAAGACAGTCTGAAAAAGAATCGATTAATATACATGCGGCCGCTGCTCAGTCGCTTCAGTCACATCCGACTGTGACCCTACGAAGTGCAGCCCGCCAGGCTCCTCTGTCCATGGGATCCTCCAGGCAAGAATACTGGAGTGGGCTGCCGTGCCCTCCTCCATCGAGGCAGATTCTTTACCACTGAACCACCAGGGAAGCCCCTGTGTGTGTGTGTGTGTGTGTGTGTGTGTGTGTGTGTGTGTGTGTGTGTTGTACCACGCGTTCCCGGGAAACAAACTCCCTCGGAAGGAAGATGCAGATAGTGGAGCGCAGTTTATCACAGTAGCGCGCCCGAGGCAGAGTCTCCTCTTAGCCAAGGACCCCGACCCGTTTTTGTGAAAACCTTATATGCCCTAAGTATTGGTGCCCAAACCCACGTCCCCACATTCCCTGAAACTAGTCCAGACAAAGGAAAAGAAAGATACAATCAGAGTTAACCCGGGATTCATGATTCATGTGCCTTACGCCTAGGCAGTTAACAGTGGACAATTATCAATAGGCCTGTGGTCATGCCCCGATAAGCATAATAGAATGCATGATTCTATTGGGTTACACACATAATTAGGGTATTCTTTCAGGCCACAGAGAGTCTAGGTACGAGCCCTGGGGCTCTTCCATCCGGGGGGTCTAGTTTTCCAGCTGGTGTGTCATTTCCATAGATGCTGGGCATAGAGCTCAAAGTCCACAGCCCGGCCCAGGATGGAGTCCTGCTTTCAAGATGGAGCCTGTTGTGTTTCCGCCTTCATACAGACACATGTGTGGTACAGTTGGATCACTGTGCTATACTCCTGAAACTAACATAACATTGTCTATCAAGTATACTTTAATTTTTTTAAAAAAAAGGATGAAAATGAATAAACAAGTAACTCTCAAAGTCCAAGAGAAGCCTGCTTTTTCTTCAGAGGTGTACTCTCCCTCCCTGAGGCAGAAAGCCTACGTGGAGAGTTCCAAATGTTCTCTACATAATCACACAGAGAATACGGAAATACTAGCGGAATGAACGCCCGCTCGATGACTCGATGAGAAAATATGACAGGGGATCCGACCCGGCTTGAGGGAGGGGTTCAGAGAAGGCAGTCTGCTCTCCGTTTGAAATGCATGCAGAATGTGACTTCACTGCACCCCCAGAACCTCAGCCCCCCGACCTGTGCTCAAGCCATCGGCCGAGCCCAGAGTCTCCCCACCGGCTCCCAGCTTCCACACAGAAGCCTGGGGATCCTTCAGAAGCTAAAGCCAAATGGTGTGGCTCACCTCTGCACGGCCTGTGGTGGCTCTCTACCTCCCGGGGGCACAGAGTCCCTGCCCCGGCCTGCCAGGCCCCCCATGACCTGTGGCCTTTTCCCCACCCGCTCGCTCCCCTACCCTGCCCCAGCCCCCAGGGCCTCCTAGCTCACCCTTAGACGAGTTGAGGGCACTCCCACTTCTGGGGCCTCTGCCCGTCCTGCTCATGCCCTCGATTCCTCTGGTCTCTGCTCAGAGATCCTCTAGCAGAGAACCCTCGCCTGCCACCGGTCCACAATGAGAACCCCATCCCTGGCTCGGCTTCTCCCCACTTACTGGGCTTAGGTTTCTTCTTGGCACTACTGGGCTTCCCTAGTGGCTCAGATGGTAAAGAATCTACCTGCAATGCAGGAGACTTGGGTTCAGTCCCTGAGTTGGGAAGATACCCTGGAGAAGGAAATGGCAACCCATTCCAGTACTCTTGACTAGAAAATTCCATGGACGGAGGAGCCTGGTAGGCTGCAGTCCATGGGGTCACTAAGAGTTGGACACCACTGAGCGACTTCACTTGCACTTTTCACTTTCATGCATTGAAGGAAATGGCAACCCACTCCAGTGTTCTTGCCTAGAGAATCCCAGGGACAAGGGAGCCTGGTGGGCTGCCGTCTATGGGGTTGCACAGAGTCGGACACGACTGAAGTGACTTAGCAGCAGAGCAGCTTTATATTGTTTAAGCACAACTTTCTAAAAGACACATTTCAGAGGTGTCCCTGCATTACGAAACAGACGATAAGTGTCTACATCGTATCAGATGTCACAGTCATTCTGAGAGCGGTGCGCTTACATTTTATGAGTAAAACAGTGTCTAAGGGACTCAAATAACTTAAGACAAAATATGTTTCACATGAATATATGTATTCAAAAAAACTGCCACATCTCGGGCAACCCCTGACTGGAGATGGGTTTTCTTGATATCTGTGCCTTTTACCTTCCCAGTTAAAAGTGTCTACTCATGCTGACTTCTCAAACTCTGAGGATAACACATTCATTATCCACAAACACACACCCTACATTGTTATATGGTTGGGCATCCCTGGGACAGGTTATCTCTGGTAATTCTTGTTACATTGGCCAATGAGATGTCCATTAAAGTGCTTCCTTTTTCAGATAAAAGATGACTAGCTTGAAAAGGGCATCTGTCTTTCTAAGGGTAAATATTCTATCTTTGGGTTATGGAGAGACATTTGAAAACTGATATTTTTTCAATATCTCTGTTTTCAAGGTTATGAAATACTAAGACTACTTCATGCATTTTTTTTTTTAATAAGAAGAGCTATATAGTTGACCCTTGAACAACACAGGTTTGAACTGCACACGTCTGCTTATACGTGGATTTTTTTCAGTGGTAAATGCTATCATACTACGTCGTCCACAGTTGGCTAAATCTGAGGATGCAGACCTGTGGATACAGAGGACCCGCTCATGGAGTGGGTTGACCGTAAGTTATACATGGATTTTCCACTGCACGGGGGTCAGCACCCCTCAAGCACCCCCACCCGCTGTGTGCAGTGCTCAGCTGTGGTTCCATATGAAGAACACCTGGCCCCCTCCTTCTTCGGCTGGGCCCCTGCATTCCCTACCCGGCAGCACGGGGTACAACTAGTTAATCACTTGTGTTACATAATTTCCTGTGTCCGTCTTTTCACCACACTGAGCCCAGAGCTGAGGCAAGCCCGGTGCCTAGCACACAGTAGGGCAGCAACAGGAACCTGCAGCCTGACTGGCTGCCCCACCGGCTCCTTTCTGTCTCATTTCGCGGGCAGCATTCTAGTGGGCTCCCCGTCTGTCCGCGTTCCCCTGCTCACAGACTGCCGCCGCTCAGCCTCTGCCCCTGCACACCATTCTGCCCGTGGCGGCCCACAGGGCCAAAAGCCCAGGTCCACTGAACTGCTCGCTGGAGATTTAGTGCAGGGGTTAAGGGTGACAGGCAGGGCAAACTTCTGATGACAAGGGGGAAGGCGGGGAGGGGGAAACTGGGGAGCTGGGAGCGGCACACACGCGCTGGGCTGTGCTCAGGTCTCAGATGCGTCCGGCTCTTTGTGACCCTGTGGACGGTAGCTCGCCAGGCTCCTCTGTCCGTGGGGATTCTCCAGGCAAGCATACTGCGGAGGGTTGCCATGCCCTCCTCCAGTATACACCCTACTATCTATAAAGTAGGTAACTAGTAAGAACCCACTGTGTAGCTTGTCTAAGGGGACTCAACACTCTGCATGTGGGAAAAGAATCCGAAAAAGAGTGGACGTGTGTGTGTATAACTGAGGCACTTTGCTGGACACCTGGAGCTAACACAGCACTGTACATCAACTATATTCCAACAAAACCCACTGTTTTTAAGCGAGAGGTCTGGAATCAGACTACATGCATTCAAAGCCTGGCTTGCACAGTTGTGTGACCCTGGGCACGTTACCTGGCCTTTCTTTGTCTTATTTCTCTCATCATCAGCAAAAAGGTAACATTACAGCTTGTGCTACGGAGGGGCTTCCCAGGCAGCACAGCGGTACAGAACCCAACAATGCAGGAGACACAAGGGACCTGGGTTCAGTCCCTGGGTCGGGAAGATCCCCTGGAGAAGGGAATGGCAACCCACTCCTGTACTCCTGCCTGAAAAATCCCACGGACAGAGGAGCCTGGTTGGCTACAGTCCATGGGGTCGCAAAGAGTCAGACACGACCAAGCCACTGAAAATACACACACGTGCTACAGAGTTGCTGTGAAAATTAAGTGAAATGAAACATAAGGCATCTTTGAAAAGGTTTTGACACACACTGCTGATGCTGCTGCTGCTAAGTCACTTCAGTCGTGTCCGACTCTGTGCGACCCCATAGATGGCAGCCCACCAGGCTCCCCTGTTCCTGGGATTCTCCAGGCAAGAACACTGGAGTGGGTTGCCATTTCCTTCTCCAATGCATGAAAGTGAAAAGTGCAAATGAAGTCGCTCAGTCATGTCCAACTCTTAGCGACCCCACGGACTGCAGCCTACCAGGCTCTTCCATCCATGGGGTTTTCCAGGCAAGAGTACTGGAGTGGGTTGCCATTTCCTTCTCCAGGGGACCTTCCCGACCCAGGGATTGAACCCAGGTCTCCTGCATCGTAGGCAGACGCTTTAACCTCTGAGCCAACAGGGAAGCCCAAGTATCTGTAAATGTCAGAAATTATTAACATTATCAGTATGAGAATCAAGTCTAAATTCCTGAACTTTACCCGACACATCTGATCTTACTGGATATTTTTAATTTTCTCTTTTCAGTTCTAACACTTCCCCAACCTTGTGAACCGTCTGCTGAAGTTGTCAGGTTCTGTCCCTGTAACTCCAGCTATCCTCCTTCTAGGATTTTGGTCGTATCTTTCTGTCCCCCTGGAAGCCCTCTTTCTTCTGTTTATATCGTTTCCATCCTTCAGAGGACATGAAGATTTTGCTTCTACAAAGCCTTCCCTGATCTGATCAGGTCCCACGGGTCTTCCCTGCAGCCCTGAGGAATATGGCCCCATACCCCCAGGTAAGTAAATACTGCCCAGGGACAATTCTGGTGTTTGTTTGTTTGTTTTTTTTTTCCTCTCTCATACAACTGAACTGAACAAAATCCTCAGTTTATAACACACTGTCACCACTGGTCCAAGGAAGAGCCCTTATTCTATCTTATTGAATTTTATTATTTGTTTGTTTTTCTTAAAAAGTTTCTCCTCTATCCTCCATTCCCAGTCCCAAGATTCCCACATTATTATGTTGTGTCTCACCCTGTGTCTTGCTTTTCCACCCTAACAGTTTCTCTTTAAGATCGATCCACTTGATATACAGATCTTTCTATTATATCTTTTATTCCTTGGAGCATCTGAATATATATATATATATATATATATATATTTTTTTTTTTTTTTTTGCTTAGACTGCATTTTACTGGTCTGTTCTCTCACTGAAGGGATGTGAGGTTGTTTCAAGTTTTTTGTTCTTATGAAAAAGTCTGGGATGAAAATCTTCTAGTTCTCAGTTTGTTTGCCTGTTTATTCCTTTATTCAACCTGTATTCATCCTGTATTCATCAGGCGTCTACTCTATGCTCCATACTAGTAGGTTCTGGGCATCTGGTATGAATGAAAATAGACAGAATCCTTCCCTTTCTTTTTGTAGAAGGTAATAATAGACAATTTCAAATCCTGAAAGATGATGCTGTGAAAGTGCTGCACTCAATATGCCAGCAAATTTGGAAAACTCAGCAGTGGCCACAGGACTGGAAAAGGTCAGTTTTCATTCCAATCCCAAAGAAAGGCAATGCCAAAGAATGCTCAAACTACCGCACAATTGCACTCATCTCACATGCTAGTAAAGTCATGCTCAAAATTCTCCAAGCCAGGCTTCAGCAATATGTGAACTGTGAACGTCCAGATGTTCAAGCTGGTTTTGGAAAAGGCAGAGGAACCAGAGATCAAATTGCCAACATCTGCTGGATCATGGAAAAAGCAAGAGAGCTCCAGAAAAACATCTATTTCTGCTTTATTGACTATGCCAAAGCCTTTGACTGTGTGGATCACAATCAACTGTGGAAAATTCTTCAAGAGATGGGAATACCAGACCACCTGACCTGCCTCTTGAGAAACCTGTATCCAGGTCAGGAAGCAACAGTTAGAACTGGACATGGAACAACAGATTGGTTCCAAATCAGGAAAGGAGTACGTCAAGGCTGTATATTGTCACCCTGCTTATTTAACTTCTATGCAGAGTACATCATGAGAAACGCTGGGCTGGAAGAAGCTCAAGCTGGAATCAGCATTGCCGGGAGAAATGTCAATAACCTCAGGTATGCAGATGACACCACCCTTCTGGCAGGAAGTGAAGAGGGACTAAAAAGCCTCTTGATGAAAATGAAAGAGGAGAGTGAAAAAGTTGGCTTAAAGCTCAACATTCAGAAAACGAAGATCATGGCATCTAGTCCCGTCACTTCATGGGAAATAGATGGGGAAACAATGGAAACAGTGTCAGACTTTATTTTTGGGGGCTCCAAAATCACTGCAGATGGTGATTGAAGCCATGAAATTAAAAGATGCTTGCTCCTTGGAAGAAAAGCTATGACCAACCTAGACAGCATATTAAAAAGCAGAGATACCACTTTGCCGACAAAGGTCCATCTAGTTAAAGCTATGGTTTTTCCAGGAGTCATGTATGGATGTGAGAGTTGGACTGTGAAGAAAGCTGAGCACCGAAGAATTGATGCGTTTGAACTGTGGTGTTGGAGAAGACTCTTGAGAGTCCCTTGGACTGCAAGGAGTTCCAACGAGTCCATCCTAAAGGAGATCAGTCCTGGGGGTTCTTTGGAAGGATTGATGCTGAAGGTGAAACTCCAATACTTTGGCCACCTCATGCAAAGAGTTGACTCACTGGAAAAGACCCTGATGCTGGGAGGGATTGAGGGCAGGTGGAGAAGGGGACGACAGAGGATGAGATGGCTGGATGGCATCACTGACTTGATGGATATGAGTTTGGGTGAACTCCGGGAGTCGGTGATGGACAGGGAGGCCTGGCGTGCTGCAGTTCATGGGGTCGCAGAGTCGGACATGACTGAGTGACTGAACTGAACTGAGTAATAGACAAATAAACAATGCTAGGTTATGATAAGCGCAAAGAAGAGACTAGTTCAGGAAAAAGAGCAATTTGGCAGAGACTTGAATGGAGTGAGGGAGTAGGCAGTGCTGACGTGCGGAGAAGAGGCATTCCGACAGGGGGAGCAGCAGGTGCAAAGGCCCTGAGGCGGCCGAGTGCAGAGCTGCTCCAGGGAGAGCAGTGGGTGCAGCCAGCGCAGATGAGCGAGGGGAGGCTGATCGGCCATGAGGTCACACGGGGAGGCCAGAGTCAAATCGGGTGGGGTCCTAGGTCCATGGAAAGGACTCCAGCTTCCAGTCTGAGTGAGTGGGGTGGGCTTAGAGGAAAAGAGTAGCAAGGTCTCACTGACCTTAGGAAGACACCCCAGCAGCTGGGTGGAGAACTGACTGGGGTGGAGTGAGGGCAAGGGGGGGTCCAGTTAGAAAGCCATCACAGGGGTCCTGGGAGGGGACCATGGTGCCCGGGTCGGGTGGGGGGAAGGGGAAGGGGTGGGGATGCCACGGCACATTTAGAAGGTGGAGCAAATACGATTTGCAAGTGACTTGGATCTGGGGCATGAGAAGGAGGAAAAGCATCAGGGATGAGCCTGAGAGTTCTGACTTGAGCAGCTGGAAGGGCGGGTCACCGTTTACCGAGAGGAAGAAGACAGAGGGGAACAGGTTTCAGGGTAGAGCAATGATCTGGCTTTGAGCACTTTACATCTGAATGCTTATCAGACATCCAAGCGGAGCTGTCAGGTAGGTAGACGGCTCCTGGAGTTTGGGATCAAGGTCTGTGCTGGACAGAGACTTGGGAAGGCATCTTGGTGTGTGCGATCTGTAAAGCCAGGATTCCCTAGGGAGTGAGCGTAGCCTGAAAAGATAACAGAACCACAAACGCATGGAGTCTGGAAAGGCCATCAGGAACCGTCGAGGGGAAGCGAGAAGGACGGCCGTGAATAGGAAGAACCAGCACAAGGAATCTGCCCCCAGGGCAGTGTAGACAGAGCTCAAGAAGCAGGAAACCATCACTGGGTCAGAAGGCTGAAGAGCCCAGTCAAGCGGAAGGTTGAGAATTAGAGACAGTGCTTTGGAGAAAATTTGCTCTAGAGGAGAGGACAAAAGTGGAGAAAAGTACAGAGGGGAATGCATGAAAGAGGGAAGTTTTCTTTATTTTCTTTCCTCCTTTCTCCTCTCTCTCTCCTCCTCCTCCTCGGTCTACCTCTCCTTCTTGTAGGAAGTCCTCCTATAGGACCTGCATGCAGGCTTCGACAGCTTGCTCACGTGAATGACCCAACAGGGAGGGGAAAAGCCGGTGATGCAGAAGAGAAAGGGGACAATCCAGGTTCTGGAGGAGGCGAAAGAGATGGGCAGAGTCAGGATCAGAAGGAAGGAAAACATAGGATTAGGCAATAGATTCGACGAAAGGAGTGCACGGAAATATTTCCTGTTTGCTTCAGTTTTCTCAGTTCAGTAAGAAGTGAGGTCATCAGTGGAATGTGAGGAAGGAAAAAAGGGTATTGGAGGAGAGAAATTAAAAAGAAGAGAAATGGAGTTAGGGAATGTGGCGGGATCAGCAGGAGCCCTGCAGACTGATCCGTAGAGCAAGCAGGATGGTGTGTGAGAGCCTCCGTGGGGCCCGTGCAGAGGACAGCGCCTATGAGGCTCAGGGTGCACAGGTGCATTAGCCTCCGGGACACTGAGAATCACTCTCCAGGATGCCTGCATCCCTGCTCATTCATGCTTCACAGTCTCAGAGGCACTTTATGAAATCCAGAGTTGGTCAGTTCAATCAGCTGTGCCCAACTCTTTGCGACTCCATGGACCTCAGCATGCCAGGCCTCCCTGTCCATCGCCAACTCCCGGAGCTTGCTCAAACTCATGTCCCTTGAGTCGGTGATGCCATCCAACTATCTCATCCTCTGTCGTCCCCTTCTCCTCCTGCCCTCAATCTTTCCCAGCATCAGGGTCTTTTCAAATGAGTCAGTTATTCACATCAGGTGGCCAAAGTATTGGAGTTTCAGCTTCAGCATCAGTCCTTCCAATCAATATTTAGGGTTGATTTCCTTTAGGATCAACTGGTTTGATCTTGCTGATAGGGACTCTCAAGAGTATTCTCCAACACCACAGCTCAAAAGCATCAATTCTTTGGCACTCAACCTTCTTTATGATCCAACTCTCACATCCATACATGACCACTGGAAAAACCATAGCTTTGACCATACAGACCTTTGTTGGCAAAGTGATGTCTCTGCTTTTTAATATGCTGTCTAGGTTTGTCCTTGCTTTTCACCCAAAGAGCAAGTGTCTTAATTTCATGGCTGCAGTCACTGTCTGCAGTGATTTTGGAGCCTGCAAAAATAAAGCCTGTCACTGCTTCCATCGTTTCCCCATCTATTTGCAAAGAAGTGATGGGACCAGATGCCATGATCTTCATTTTCTGAATGTTGAGTTTTAAGCCAGGTTTTTTACTCTCCTCTTTCACTTTCATCAAGAGGCTCTTTAGGTCCTCTTCACTTTCTGCCATAAGCGTGGTGTCATCTGCATATCTGAGGTTATTGATATTTCTCCCGGCAATCTTGACTCCAGCCAGGGGTCATTAAATCTTGTTTCCAGTCTAACATTTGCCAAAGGTTTGAGAATAGGCTGGTAGTGCCCTGTACAGTCTTCCTTTCTCTGATTCCTGCAGCTGAGCATCTCATCCCATGCTTTCCTGTTTCCCCTTCTATGAAATGCTTGTTACGTTTGTCCTAATTTGGGTTCCCCTGAAAGAAGATCCTCAAAGACTTGAGTGCAAGTCTTTTATTCAAGCGAGGGAGTAAAGATGGTGAGCCAAGGAAAAAGAAAATAAAAAAACAAACAGTGGGTATGAGGTTGCTGCTGTGGGCACCCGAGGCTCCGTCCTACTGGGGACCCTCTGAGGAACCACGCTGGATACTCGCCAACACTGTCCAACAAGCAAATGCAGAAACTGGGCTATTTGTGTGCTCCCCCTCATCCTCGTTGGCTGAGGGCCACCTGTAGGCAGAGTCAGTCGTCAGCCCTTCCAGTTTGCACTACACCTAGGTTGAACATCTCCCACGGTGCCTGAAAGAACATTCAGACCCAGAGAGAGAGGTCCCTGCATGGAAGTGGGAACCAACTGTCTGTCACAGCTGCTGGTAAAGCCAGAGGAGGCCACAGGGAGGTGGGCAGGATATAGCTACAACATCCTTTTCTCTATCTGATTTGCAGGAGTTCAGTGTATTTTCTAAATATTTCTGGGTCAGCTATTACCACTTTGTCATCTCCAATCCATCGCCTGTCTGTTCACTCTGTTTATTGTATCAGAAATCTTTAATTCAATTGCCATTAACTCCATCAGCTGTTTACTTTATGGTTTTCACGTTTTGGCATCTTAAGAAATCTTTCTCCATTCTGATGTCACAAGAAATATTCCACCCTTTCTTCTAATAGATATATAGTTTTCCTTTTCATATTTGACTTTTCACGGCCAAAAAGTTTTTGTTGTTGTTGTTGTTTATAGAACAAGGTATAGATCTCATCTTAGTTTTCCCCATGTAGTGAGCCAGTTTTCCAGAGACAGTTGAGGAAGAATCTATCTTCCCCTCCAGGCTATGATGTCCACACATAGAGTGATCTCTCTTGCACAGAGTGGTTAGCTAGAGTCTATCCATTTGGCATTATTCAGTTCTTCAGGGATTCCCTGGTGGCTCAGAGGGGAAAGAATCTGTGTGCAATGCAGGGACCTGGGTTCAGTCCCTGGGACAGGAAGATCCCCTGAATGGCTACCCACTCCAGTATTCTTGCCTGGAGAATTCCACGGACAGAGGAGCCTTGAGGGTTATAGTCCATGGGGTCCCAAAGAGTCAGACGTGACTGAGCAACTAACACTTTCACTTTTTAATTTCTTCAACCCAGTCTTTATTTTGGCAATTATATTTTGTATATCCAGTATCTTTGGTTGACTCTCCTTCGAAACCACCAATTCTTGTTTTATACTTTCAGTGTCTTACTTAGGAAGAGCTGACTCATTTGAAAAGACCCTGGTGCTGGGAAAGATTGAAGGCGGGAGGAGAAGGGGACGACAGAGGATGAGATGGTTGGATGGTATCACCAACTCTATGGACATGAGTTTGGGTAAACTCCAGGAGTTGGTGATGGACAGGGAGGCCTGGCGTGCTGCAGTCCATGGGGTCGCAAAGAGTCAGACACTACTGAGCGACTGAACGGAACTGAACTGAACTGAATTTAGGATTAAGATTCCCATTCACGTCAGTCAGCAGGTCTCCTCACGCTGCTCCAGATTGTTCTGTTTGTGGTTATTCTCTCTCAGTCCTTGTTTTTTTAAATTGCCCCATGAGTTTTGCTGGGCTTATATTCAATCCTTTGAAACCATTGACCACCTCCACTTCTGAGCTCTAACTGGGAGAAGTAGCAAAAGCCAAGGCCTGGTGGGTGTGGGAAATGGGTGAGATACATCTTTCTGTGGATGGCCAGCTTAATGACACCCAGTGTTCCTTTGAGTGCCTCCCCACGGACCGCCTCTTCCCTCGTTCCAGGACCCTCCTGGGACAGCTCCCGGTTTGGCCTGTGGTGGCCAACCGCATCCCAGCTGAGCTGTCCTTTAACCTGCCAGCTCTGTCTGCCACGCCCCATCCCCACCCAAGACTTTTTTCCAAACAAAACATCCCAAGATCTTTCAATAATTCCTCATGGCATGGCTTTCAAACTCCTGATTAACGCCAATGGGTATATTTTAATTCATCGCTGTCCTTCTCAAGATGTGGCATCCAGACCAGAATGCGATGCCCCAGGGGTTCGTAAGATTTGATACTTGGCCAGGTAAATATCAAAGTAAGGTTGTAAAAATTCTTTCTGTGTCCTTTCTTTAAACCAGCAAGTTTTCAGTGTATACTTTAAGTCTTAAGTCTCTGAGAGGAAATTGTAAGATGTGAGAGAATTATCCTAACAAACAAGAATGAGATTGTTCTAATCAGAGATTGAAGAGCAAGGAAAGAATAAACGGAGACGGGATGGGTAAGACCAGAATACTAGCAGGCCTCGCAGGCGTGTGTATCATCACTAATGCCAGCCACCCTGGGGCACAGAAACCATGAGGATGCCAAGGAGGAGACTCGGTGAGATGCAAAGAAAGAACAAAGGGTGTGGGGTCACGAATGGGGAAAGGGAAGACTCTGGGGTTTGGAACATTCCAGAAAGAATTAAATTCAGAAATGTGAAACCTTGAAAACAAAGTGGAAATATTCATGAAATTTTCCCATTCATTCCTGAGGGCAGTTTTGCTTTTTCTTATTTTGTTTGTTAAGTTTTCGGTTAGTCCCATCTTTCTTTCTTTCCTTATTAGGTCATGTGGCGCAGCTTGTGGGAGCTTGGTTCCCAGACCAGGGACTGAACCCACATCCCCGGCAGTGAGAGTGCAGAGTCCTGCCCACAAGACCGCTGGGGAATTCCCTGAGGGCAGTTTTAACAATGAAAAGAGAATGGATTATCTTTTTAGGTGAATGAAATTCATCATGTAAATTATTCACCTATTGCCTTCCCAGCTTCTGTTCTCTAAAAATGTCTTTAAAAAACTATATAATAAGGACATTTCCATGTAAAACTGTTAAAGGAAAAAGCCTGTGATTAAATCAGGGACTGTGCTTTTGGCAGATAAAACAGACCTGTTTTGAAATTTACGAATGTTTCCATTTTCACTTGGAGGAGGAGACAAGATGGAAAATTTTATTTAAAAAGGGAAAGGATGTTATTGTTGGCTAATTCACGCCACCCTCTTGTAGATCCAGGTTTCAGAGGTGTGGGGGCTTACGTGTTTTTGGAATGAAAGAGGAAAGAACGAGTAAATACGTGAAAAATGAGATGAAAGAAGAAAGGAAGAGGAAGAGGAAGGAAGAAAGGAAGCGCGTGAGCAGCATGGCCAGGATTCAGGATGTCGGTGCTCAGGAGACGCCACCAGGCCGCCCTGCTGTGCCGTGGCCGGAGGGGCATCCAACAAGCAGGGCGGACACTTCCCTGATCCTTCTGTGCCTCCACCTGCCGCAGCGCGGGAAAGGAGACGGTCAACGTTTGCTTCCCCGGTGGCTCAGGGGTGAAAGCGTCTGCCTGGAATGCGGGAGACCTGGGTTCGACCCCTGGGTTGGGAAGATCCCCTGGAGAAGGAAATGGCAACCCACTCCAGTACTCTTGCCTGGAGAATCCCATGGACGGAGGAGCCTGGTAGGCTACAGTTCACGGGATCGCAAAGAGTCAGACACGACTGGGCGACTTCACTTTCACTTTCACTTTCAACGTTTGCAAAGTTATCAAAATGATGGTGAGATGTTTTTCTCTGCTCTTTTACCAGGATTCCTTCTTAAAAACGGTATTTGATGTGCTCTCCTCTCCTCTGTGAGCTTCCCTGGTGGCTCAGGCAGTAAAGAATCCGCCTGCAGTGCCGGAGACCCGGGTTCAGTCCCGGGGTCAGGAAGATCCCCTGGAGGAGGAAATGGCAACCCACTCCAGTGTTCTTGCCCAGGAAATCCCATGGACGGAGGAGCCTGGCGGGCTACAGTCCGTGGGGTCCCGAGAGTCGGACACGACTGAGCGACGTCACTTTCGCTTTTCCTCTCCTCTGTGCCCACTTCTGCAGCCACTCCAGGTCCTCTCTCCTGAAGCCACACCAGCCAGACACCCCCTTCTTCTTAAGGGGAGTGTCCTTAAAAGGGGGTAGAGCGCATCCCCACTACCATGCCACCCGATAGGCTACCCAGTGATCTCCACTTCGCTAAGCCCAACCTGTGGTCAAGTCTCACCCTGATCTCTCTGCCCCACTGGCAGCAGTGACGTCCAGCTGACCATCTGGAATTCCACGCTTGCTGGCTGTTCCTCCCGCGGCTTCTTCACCGCCTCCTACTCATCTCCTGACCTCCAACCCTGCCCCAAGGCTCAGTCCTTTGTCTTTTCTTTTTGTATCAACATTTGCCTCTATCTACATATTGACTTCCTAATTTTCACTTGACTGTAAGTCTTTAGAGAGTGCTAAAAATGATAAAAGTTATGCGTGCCTGTGGTAGAATACAGCTCCCCTCTCTGAAAATGTCCCGGTCACAATGCTCAAAACCCATAAATATGTCACTGCTATGAACTGAATTGTATCCACCCCAGGGGCTTCCCTGGTGGCTCAGAGGGTAAAGAATCTGCCTGCAATGCAGGAGACCCAGGTTCAATCCCGGGGTTGGGAAGATCCCCTGGAGGAGGACATGGCAACCCACTCCAGTATTCTTGAGTGGAGAATCCCACGGACAGAGGAGCCTTGAGGGCTACAGCCCATGGGATCACAGAGAGCTGGACATGACTGAGCAACGAACACTTTCTACATTATAGCAGCCCAAGCAGATAAACAGCCACCTTACATAACAAAAGGAACTTTGCAGGTGTGATTAAACTAAGGATCTAGACATCAGTAGATTCTCCTGGAATAGTCAAATGGACCCAGTGCAGTCAAACAAGGGAATGGTGATTCCTTCATAAGAGGAGAGGGTTTCCCAGGTGGCGCTAGTGGTAAAGAACCCGCCTGCCAATGCAGGACACATGAGACCCAGGTTCGATCCCTGGGTCAGGAAGATCCCTTGGAGGAGGGTATGGCAACCCACTCCAGTATTCTTGCCTGGAGAATCCTGTGGACAGAGGAGCCTGGCGGGCTACAGCCCCTGGGGTCACAAAGAATCAAACAGGACTGAAGCGACTTAGCACACATAAGTGAAAGGCGGGAGGGCAGGAGTTAGAGAAGATGAGAGGACAGGAACAGAGAGATCTGAAGATGTGATGGTGCTGGCTTTGAAGACGGAGACGCATCTACAGTGAAAGACACGTGTCCTGGGCAGATGGAGGGGCGGAGAGACACTGAGATGAGTGATGAACCCAGGACCCCAAAATGTTAGTGGTAGGATTTAGGGGGTGGGTAAATGCGTGCTAACTTAAAATTCTTTCAACTTTTATCTGTGTTTGAATTTTTAAAAAATAGCATGTTTTGGAAAAGCAAACAATTAGGTAGTTATTATGATTTTTCCAAAATTTCTGTTATTTAACTTTCAGAAACAACACGTCTTCTCCTTGCCTCTTCCCTCACAAAGGCTTTGAATTTCTGTGTAAGTTTTTTGTTTGTGCCTATCTCCAACGCATGGTCCCGCTGGTGCTCGTATTTTAGAAAGGGCCTGAACGCTGAAAGGTAATCGGAGCCTGCAGAGGCTGAAGTCTTAACCTTCACATCAACAGCAACAAGCAGTAATCTGCTGGATCAGCTAGCTTGAGGATAAAGGTATGTAACCCATGGAACGCTAAATGTGGGTTTGCCATGAAACAGCTTGTAACCTCTTAAGCTGGAAAACTGATCACTAGCCTGACTTCGATGGAAAAAAAGCAGGGGGTGGAGGGAGACAGAAACTGATGTGACCTTTGAGAAGAATTAGATTCCACCCCTACCTTTATGAGAAAATTCCCATTTTCGTGGGAAATACTATTGGGCAATGAAGAAAACAAGCCATGCCTGGGGGCCTTTTCATCCAGTAGGGAGAGAGATCGGGAGAAAATGTGCTGCTGTGACTTCTTGAGTTAGAAGTCTGCCCTTTTGTGCCTCTCGATAGCTAAAGAAGCCGTCGTGGGGAGGATATGGGAAGGACCGGCTTCTCTGGAAAGTTCTCTGATACCGGCATGGGAGTGGGGTGGTCATACGTTCACATATTAGCTGCTGTTTCCCATACCCCGTAATGACGTCCCTCGGTGGAAAAACGTAGCCGGCAGTATCAAACGTAGGATGTTACAGCTGCCCCAGTGGGGAGCCCTGAGGAGACTTAAGATGCAAACAGGATGCCTGCCATCTAGCAGTCAGCTGCTGCAGCCACCCCCCAAAGACGCACCTGAGGGGACAGAGAAAAACCCAGGCTCCGGCCCCAGAGAGCTGAGAAGCATGTCAGAGGGATGACTGCAGCGAGCCCAGACTCTTGCATCTTCCCATATACACGCTGTTGCTGTTTAGTCCCTAAGTCGTGTCTGACTCTTTGCAGCCCCATGGACTGTAGCCCACTGGGCTCCTCTGTCCATGGGATTCTCCAGGCAAGAATACTGGAGTGGGTTGCCATGCCCTTCTCCAGGGAATCTTCCCAACCCAGGGACTGACCCCGCATCTCCTGCTTGGTGGGGGGATTCTGTACCACTGAGTCAGCAGGGAAGCCTTCCCATATTCATAGAAAAGTGATAAATTCATTAACCTGTGATTCTGCTTGTCTTTAATTAGCGGCAACCTTCTGATATTCTGACTACCTGGTCTTTGTTGCAAAAACGCCTATGAACCCACCCTGCTCCTCCCTCACCTCTTTAGGGCCGTCCCTGTCTGAGAGGCTGTGTCCCGGGCTTAAGCTCTCGTTTTGTGTTCACCGAACAAAATGTAAGTCTCGACTTTTAGGTTGTGTAATTTTTTTCCTGTAGACACTTTCTTACTCTGCATTTTCACTATTGCTGCCTGGTGAGGGCAGGCTGAGGCCTGTGGGTTTCCTCCTGAGGGCAGAGGCTGTAGAGAATTTCCAGTCCAATTCTGGGCTGTTTGGATTTCTAAGCAGGCCTTTGAGATGGTTGGATGGCGTCACCGACTCAATGGACACGAGCTTCAGCAAGCTCCAGGAGCTAGTGATGGACAGGGAGGCCTGGCATGCTGCAGTCCATGGGGTCCCAAGGAGTTGGACAAGACTGAGCGACTGAACTGAACGGAACTGAAGCAGACCTTTGAAATTCATGACAGAAAAGCAAAGGTTTTTATTTACAAAAGCTGTGCTTTTTGAGAGAGAAAAAGAGTTTCGAGGTACAAAATGTTGCTCGGGGTATCAAAAACAAAGATCTGAAGCAATCAGGGCAGGCAGTGTTTTCAAACCACCTCCATTTTGGCAGGAGCCGAGACTGTGCCCACCCTCTTCAGATAAGGCTGAGCCTTCACTACACACTTGCCCTCCCGGCCCCTCGGCTTCCTCAGCAGGAAACGGAATGTAAACCACTGACCTGGCTGCCTGGCTGCCGGGATTAGGGGTGCTTCTGGCACAGCCCCTGGCTCCCATCATTCCCTTCCCTGCATGCCCAGGGCCCTTCTGAAAGGAAGAAAGGCACACTCCATCTTGGCCATCTCCTAGTCTGTATGTAATGAAATGAGGAAATTGCATTCTCCCAGGCACTGGTAACTAGTGTTCATCTTGAACAGAATTTTATCTGTTTGTTTGAAAAAATTAGTCCGACTGGTCCTTGGGGTGTGTGCTGTTCACTGATGTAGCTGGTTCTCCTTCTGGCAGATGGTGGGATATGCCACCTGCCCTTGAACTTGGGTGTGGATACGTAAGTAGAAGTGACAAGTGGGGGCCTGATGAGCCAGGAAATCACTCTCCACGTTCTCTTTTCCCCGCCACGTTGACAGCAACTCGTGAGAAGTGGAGTGTCCATCCGCTCATGGCCTCGAAAGATGATGACGCAGAGCAAAGCTCCCTGCTGACCTGTAGTGAACGATGTCACGGACAGGAAATGACCTTTGTTGTTTTAAAGCACTAATTTTTGAGGCGGGGGGCTGTTTGTTACCACCGCATAACTTAGCCCATCCTAACTGCCCCGTCCTTAAAGTGTCAGAGGAGACCCCGGGGACTGGGTGTAGATGAGATAGCCCTGCGTAGGACAAGCGGGAAGACTGTTCTCCCGGCTGATGGAGGCGGAGCAAGAATATAGAAGTGACGCCAGCAAATGTGGAAAGGCTGGCGTATTCTTCCTATTTCTGCAACATTCTCCACTGAAATAAGACTTCAGCTGGTCCCTCACAGCAAACTGTCCTGCCTTTCTTGGGCAACACCAGATTAGACTGAGAGGATGACATTACCCAGGAAAACCCAGGGCACTGAAGAGACTTTCAAGTCTGAGAAGGATTCCGTTCTGATATTTAGCCCCGTTGATGAACATCACCCTTTGGTAATTACGAGGGCTTGCATTTTTGTCACGTTGCCACCATCATGTAATTAGAAAGTCACGAGAGGTGACCCTGGGGTTGCCCCTCGTAGGTTGATCAGACCTAAAGTGCAGGTAAAAAGAAGCAGAAGGGCTTCTGGGGGCAGTGCTCTCCAGCCCTGTCGCACCAGGGAACCGCCTTCCTCGTGAGCCTGCCAACTGCAGACCCGCAGGCTGTGATTTGCATGCATCACCAGAGGCAAAAAGCCTGGGTGCTTAGACTCCTTGCCACCATCTAACTGGGTGGTTTAGCCAGTGACTTAACCTCTCCGAGTTTCACATTCCTGTCTGTAACATATGGAAACCACTGTCCACCTCATAGGGTTGGTATACAGAATAAATGAAATATTGCATGTAAATCGCCTCCACTTGGTGTTACCTGGCTTATACTAAGCTTTCAATAAATGACAGCAGTTACCTCTTTGAAGAATTACTTTTTATGACATTTCTTTCTCCTTGTTGATTTTATCATGATATCTTTATTACGGAGTTTTATTCATAGAAAATCAACTAATTGAAGTGTTGGGTCCATTTTTAAATTGGTACAGGCAACATGAAGGGAGATCTGGAGAGAAAGAAGGAACGGATTTCCTGCAGGTAACAGACCCTCTGCCCTAGTTAGAAGCATTGCAGGTCATCCAGCAGCCACTTTCCCCAAGCGTACGTTGAAGCGTCTATGTCCTTTGTGATCCAGCACCTTCCTACCTGCCACCACCTTACTGCACACATGCCTCCTCGTGAGCTGTGCTCAGCACACACTGGACAGGCTTCACGCAAAACTTGCTGCTTCCCAGGCCTCTACTTTGTATCTGAAATGTTCCTCCATATTCTCTGTCCTTTGCTAAACCTGCACATCCTCCAGAATGCAGCTTAGCTCCCACCCAGGGCGTGTGGGTACCCAGAGGCTGACAGATCCAGAGATGAGCGGAGTTGGGCGAGTGAAGCCTTTCAATCACCCAGACTGGTGACCCCACAGGCCAGTTCCTTACCCTCACTAAACCTCATTTCCTCACCTACAAGGTGTGAACGTGTTAGTCGCTCATCATGTCCGACTCTTTGGGACCCCATGATGTAGCCCACCAGGCTTCTCTGTCCATGGGATTCTCCAGGCAAGGATACTGAAGTGGGTTGCCATGCCCTTCTCCAGGGGAGCTTCCCAACTTGGGGACTGAACCCAGGTCTCCTGCACTGCAGGCGGATTCTTTAGCATCTGAGCCATGAGGGAAGCCTACAAGGCGTGAGGACTGTGCCTCAACCTGGAGTCGCCACGAAGAGTAAGTGAGATCCTGAGAGGGGCGAGCCCCGCAGTGCCGATCACATTGCAAGCCCCTCCCAGTTCTGTCCCCACGGATTCTCCCGCAGGGCTGACACCCGCCCTGCTGAGTGCAGGACAGAGGCAGCACTTCCAAGCAGAAGGGCTCCCAGCCTGATGCGAGGTCTGTGCTCCCGAGGGAAGCCCATTTTCCCAGCTGTTCCTCATTAAAAGGAACCAGAGGAGAGCATCCTCACGCTCCCTGACCCCTCTCTGGCGTCCTGGCCTCTCAGGTGAGCCCCGGTTCACTACTCACAGTAATTGTCACAGCAGTCATGAGAAGGGAGCACAGCTAGGCTTTCTGGTGGCCTCAGAGGCACTTCGTTATTCTCTTGACAACTATCTGTTTTGGGCTGTGCCGCTCAGCTGGTGGGAATCTTAGTTTCCTGACCAGGGACCAAACCCAGGCCCCAGGCCGTGAGAGCTTAGAGTCTGAACCACTGGTTGTGGTTCAGTCGCTCAGTCATGCCTGACTCTGTGAGACCCCATGGACTGCAACCCACCGGGCCCCCCACTGTCCACAGGATTCTCCATGCAAGAACGCTGGACTGGGTTGCCTTTTCCTCCTCCCGAACCACTGGACCACCAGGGAATTCCCTTGATGGCGCTTTTAAAGAACTTCATGAGGGGCTCTCAGGAGAGTAGCACCAGAGTGTGGTTCTTAAACTTAAGTGAGCATCAGAATCAACTGGGGAGGGGGCTTAGTAAACCACAGACTGCTGGGCCCAGCCCCGACTCAGAAGGTCTGCATTTCCCAGGGGTGCCGAGGCAGCTGGTGTAGGGCTGCACCCAGAGCGTCTGCACTGGAGACTCAAGCCCACTTCTTCCTGCCTGTTCCGCTCCCCTGAGGGGCCTAGGCAGGGCCCAGCCTGCCCTCCCGTGGCTCCTGCTCCTAGGACCTGCCTGGAGCTTTGTACCATCTGCGTTCTCTGGTTCCCCGACGGGAGCACCCCTCACCCTCCTCCTGCTCTCTTTCCTCTTTGCTTTCTCAACACTCTCCCCCCGGGAACCACGTCTGTCTTGCTCACCATGGGAACCCCTGCACTTAACCGAACGCCTGGAGAGCGTTGGGTTACACCCTGTCCTAAGCTACCCACTCATATTCATTCGTCCACTAAAAGGTAAAAATGCCCCCCACGTGCCAGGAGCTGCACTGGGCTCTGGAGACACAGCACCGGGACGGAGCCCCAGCGCTGGCCTCGCGGAGCTTACAGGCGGGACGGTGACGACTTGACTGTACAAGGGACGATGTAATTATGCTTGTTACACAAGCTGTGACGGAGAGAACGGAGGGCGGGGGCCAAGTTCCAGGGGAGGCCCGCGCTGCCTCCTGCCCAGAACTGCTGCAGAAGCCTCCTCCATGGTCCTCCTCGCCTTCTCCCTCGGTCTGCGCAGCGCAGCAAAAGACTAGGAAGGGTAGAAGCGATCCTCCTCTGCAAAGGACTTCCGTGGAATCCCTCACTCAAGCGTTTTCAGTGAGTCTCCACTGCCTCTCAACAAAGGGACCTACAAGGTCCTCCAGCTTCAGCCTAATCTGTCTCTCTGCACTGGTTCCCACTTCGCTCCCCTCACCAATGGTCAAGCAAACCACACTGCTGACGGCTCTCTTCACACTCCCTCCACACTGTCCAGCTCCTCGTCCTGTTCTCTGAAACGGCTCCCAATTCCTTGGGTCAAGATCCCACCCATTCTTCATACGTCACATCATCACCCATGAAGTTTTCCCTTGTAAACCCATCTGAAATGACTTCCCTCTCCAGTTAGCGCCAACAATGCTTGGCCTGACTTTCCCTAAGTTTCTTTTCTGAGTTGGGTCCTGTGCCTGCCCTGTCCTTCCAGGAGCCTGTAACTTTACTGAGAAGGAGATCTAGCTGTGTCGAGCTCCTGTTTCGCCCCGGACTCATCAGTTGCAGCTGCAAGACTGAGGAATCCATCAGGGCCCGCAGGCTCTGGTCTCAGGAATCCAGGGGTTTGCTGCCCTCTGCCCCCATTCTCCTTTTCTCCTAGCAGGAGCGCCTCCGGATGACTCAAGAGACCCCCTCGTTTCTCAGAGGGAGATCTGCGAGCTATCTTCTACTGCACCTACTCTCTGGAACTTTCTTCAACCTCTCGGTAAACTTTTCTGCCAAGCAAGATCCCTGCTCCTGTCTCCTTCCTTGCCTAGCCCCCTAGATTTTTTTCCTTTTGCTGGATTTGAATGGACATATTTCCACTTCTCTGCATGGGTTAGGGGGCTATGACCTGGTGGGTGAGTGGGGCTCATCGTGGACTTGGAGATTGCCCGGCTGTGGTTTAAATCCTGGCTCTCCAGCCTAGTGCCTGAAGCTCAGTCAGTCAGTTCAGTCGCTCAGTCAAGTCTGACTCTTTGCAACCCCATGGACTGCAGCATGCCAGGCCTCCCTGTCCGTCACCAACTCCCGGAGATTACTCAAACTCATGTCCGTTGAGTCAGTGCTTCCTTAAGCTCAGGGAGATGCTTTTCTTTCACCTGAGTACTGGGGATAATCACGCTCTTACCTCAGATGGAGTGGGAAAATACACGGGAAGAGCTTTGTGCACTGATTCCTCCCGCAGACACCTCAATCAACGGGCATCACTATTCCAGTCTGCCTCGCTCCCCTTGCTTTGCTCCCTTCCCACCACCTACTCTTAACCTCTCTAACCTCAGAACCGCCAGCCTGAGCCCACTACAGCCCCACCTCCCCCTCCTCCTCTCCTGCCCGCCCTGTCCCTGCCCCCTTCACCCCCACCGTGCCCTCCGAGGAAGGGAGGAAGCAGGTGCCCGAGCGAAGTGAAACAGACACACGCCAGGGCTGCCTCGCTTCAGACTCAGCCGCTTCAGTTTGCAGCACCTCTTGTCTGGAGAGCGGAGAGCTTTAAGCTTAGGGTTTACACGTGCGCTCTTCGGCTCCTCTGGACCACACCCGGTCCAGCCATCACTCTCGCCCTGCTGCCTGCCGCCACGGAATGGCCTCGGATCCTCCCAGCCCATCCGTGGCCTCCTGTTCCAGCCCAGCTTGCTCCCCACAGGGGCCCACAGGAAGGAAGAGCCCCCCTCTCCCTTGCCCACAGCGGTCCAGCCAAAGCTGAAGACTGGAGCCTGGCAGTGTTCCAGTGTGCCATATTGCAAACTTCCTGCTAAAATATTGCACAGTGACAAGGAGGGTCCCTGGAAAGTTGCAGCAAAGGTTTTAATGGGCAAACTGTAACGGGCTCTACTTGTTCTCGGCCTGACTTTGGAGGGATAGGCTGTGGGACCTCAAATAGCTAGAGCTCCAGGGGCCTGGGTTGGAGCTGCAAGAAATGTTCTTGGGTTCCCCGCAACACAAACACTCTGGGAGCCTCGAAAAGGCGTAGATTTTATGAAACCTTTAGACACAAGGTTTCCTGGGTGATTTGAGGACAGGTCAGGACTATGACCCAAAACGGAAGATGCTCTTGAGTCTAAGCAGCTGAAAGCACCAGTTATAATCAGTCAAGGATTTCTAGGAGCCAGAATATTAGGAATAATGGATAACACATGCCAGTCACTGAGCTAAGGTTTATATGCATGAGCCCTTTAATCCCTGTAATAGTCCTAGAAAGCACTTTTACAGAATATGTATTCATCACAGAGAGGGCTTATTCTGAATGGACGCCTGGACAGCTCTCCCTCATACCTGGCTCCATAGGGGGATTGACTTTTTAATCCAACCAGCAGCAGCCCGCTACATTTTGTACTATATAAAAATGTTAGGAATCATTGACTTTATTCATACTTCCTATTTTTAGTAGGGGAAGGGGATCATGTGTGGTGTGTGTGTGTGTGTGTGTGTGTGTGAATTAAGAAGCACACTGTTCCTGTTCTTGGTTATCCACATCTAAGCAATGATCCATTGATTGGTCTTCATGCCTATTAGCCAAGCTACAGGCATATAGACATAGACTGTCGAGTGCCCTATGCCAAAATAAGTGAGTGTGACATTCTGATGTCTGTTAACTACAGACATGCTTATTTTACAGTTTGTTCCTTAAAATTGTACCTGATTTTTAGAATTGTAATAATAGCTATTCAACAGTACGTGAACTGTGAACTTCCAGATATTCAAGCTGGATTTAAAAAAGACAGAGGAACCAGAGATCAAATTGCCAATATTCACTGGATCATTGAAAAAGCAAGAGAGTTCCAGAAAAACATCTACTTATGCGTATTGACTATGCCAAAGCCTTTGACTGTGTGGACCACAACAAACTCTGGAAAATTCTTAAAGAGATGGGAATACCAGACCACCTGATCTGCCTCTTGAGAAATCTGTATGCAGGTCAGGAAGCAACAGTTAGAACTGAACATGGAACAACAGACTGATTCCAAATAGGAAAAGGAGTGCGTCAAGGCTGTATGTTGTCACCCTGCTTATTTAACTTATATGCAGAGTACATCATGAGAAACACTGGGCTAGAAGAAGCACAAGCTGGAATCAAGATTGCCGGGAGAAATATCAATACCCTCAGATAGGAAGATGACACCACCCTTATGGCAGAAAGAGAACTAAAGAGCCTCTTGATGAAAGTGAAAGAGGAGAGCGAAAAAGTTGGCTTAAAGCTCAACATTCAGAAAACGAAGATCATGGCATCTGGTCCCATCACTGCATGGCGATTAGATGGGGAAACAGTGGAAACAGTGGCTGACTTCGTTTTGGGGGGGCTCCAAAATCACTGCAGATGGTGACTGAAGCCATGAAATTAAAAGACACTTGCTCCTTGGAAGAAAAGTTATGACCAACCTAGATAATTGCATATTAAAAAGCAGAGACATTACTTTGCCAACAAAGCTCCATCTAGTCAAGGCTATGGTTTTTCCAGTAGTCACGTATGGATGTGAGAGTTGGACTATATTGAGCACCGAAGAATTGATGCTTTTGAACTGTGATGTTGGAGAAGACTCTTGAGAGTCCCTTGGACTGCAAGGAGATCCAACCAGTCAATCCAAAGGAAATCAGTCCTGAATATTCATTGGAAGGACTGATGCTGAAGCTGAAATTCCAATACTTTGGCCACCTGATGCAAAGATCTAGCTCATTGGAAAAGACTCTGATGCTGGGAAAGACTGAAGGCGGGAGAAGAAGGGGACAACAGGATGAGACGGTTGGATGGCATCACCGACTCAATGGACATGAGTTTGAGCAAGCTCCGGTAGTTGGCGATGGACAGGGAGGCCTGGCGTGCTGCGATTCATGGGGTCACAAAGAGTTGGACATGACTGAGCGACTGAACTGAACTGAATGATAGCTAATACTTCTGAGCACTGCCCATGTTCCAGACTCTCACCCCACCACACAAGTGCTACCTCCTCCCTTCCCACAGCCCCACAGGGTCTTCAGAGGCCATCAGCAGAGCTCTCACTTAGAGGAGGAAGGAGGCTGGGGAGTTGGGCTGCTCGCTGAGGTCACACAGGCAGGAAGCAGCAGGCCTGCCCTAGACCCTGGCTTGGTCTGCCTTGGGAACCCATCGGCTTAACTGCACCGCTACTGCTGCTGCTGCTGCTAAGTTGCTTCACTGGGACCGCACAGCACCCTGAGGTAAAAGTAACTGTTGATTTAATAATACAGAGCATTAGGGGCAGAGAGAGCAAAAAGAAAGAAATTCATGAACTAATGGGGAGCTGGTCTTTCCAGCAGAAATCTGCTCTGATTCATATGAAAGGCTCAAGCCACAGGGAAGCGGAGGCCTGCAAGGGCCTGGGGGCCTTATTCGCAGGCTTCATGGGGTGGGGAGGGAGCTTTGGGCCTCACCTCCACGCTTTCCAATTCCCTTGTCTGTCTTGAACCCACACCATTCTGTTCCAACAATGCCCATTCTCCGTCTCAAAATCCCGCTGTCATCTGTAGTAGGGGAGGATTTTTATTGACACCCTCTGCTCTTTGAGACTCCTGACTAATAGGAATGCATATTAGGAATTCATAAACTTGCTTTCAAAGAAGTCCCACAGGAAGCAATACAATTTTTTCACAGGTTGCTTTGTCCCCCTTCTAAGAAAGAAAATAAGCCTACAATGGAATATAGGGAGTTAAAGAAAGGGTCTTAAATGGGAGCAATTGATTTTCTGTAAAGTCTTTTCTTAGAAGGCCTTTGAGAGAGCAGCAGGGGTCACCCCCCCACACTCCCCGGGGGTTCTCTTCCTTCTCATCTTACAATTCTGAGCTGGCAGGGAGGTGTCAAGCCACACCGCAGAGCTGAGGGCCTGGCCAGCCTTCAGTGTCTATTCAGGGAGGACAACACAGGGCTGAGTCGCCTGAAACCAGCTCTTAAGTCACAACCAGCAGGAGTCAGACAATGTGGATGTAATCACTGCTTTTCATCTGCTAGTTGCAGAGGGTGGGGGGGGGGCGGCGGGGGGGCGGGGGGGCGGTGAGGGTGGGGGAGAATAGCAATTTAAGACCTTGTAATACAGGTTTTGTATTAGGACTGGTTTCAGAGCCTCCTGGAGGATACAGCCCGTGTCACTAATGATTTCTGCGTCCTCTTCTTCACAACGGAAAAAGCGTCACCAACTGCAGGCATATCCAGGTATGCCTGTTCTTTCTTCCTAAGAAAAGCCATTTGTTTTAAAAAGTTTAAACCCTAAGAGATGTACTTTAGACTAGTGATGTCCAAGAGATATAATGGGGACCATATCAAATTTTCTAGTAGTCATTTTTTAAAAAGTAAAAAGAAATAAGTAACAGGTGCATGATTTTAATAATGCATTTTATTTAACACAATATACCCCAAACATCCTAACACGTAAATCAATATTTTGAAGGTTATTAATGAGTTATTCTGCATTCTTTTTTTCATAGTAATCTCTGACCTCACATGTGTATCTACCCATCTCAACCCGGACCAGTCACATTTCAAGTGCTCTTTGAGGGGCATGTGGCTCAAGGGCGTCTGGCTGAATGAGGCAGACACAGATGCTGTCGGATCTATAGGTGTTGGTGCATGTGTACACTGCTTTAAACAGGTTTAACAAAGTTCAAGATTCACATACGAACAGGGAGTGCAGCTCTGTCCTAATCTTCCCACTTGCTCTCAAACAAACTGCGCAAGTTGGAGGAAAGGATGCAACTCTTAGCCATCTTGTATTTCTTTGTTAATGAGTAATGTGCATAATTTATAATGATTAGCTTTATCTGATTGTATGGTTTCTAATCCAATTCCTAGCCTGTCAAATTTTATCTTATTTTATTTCCAAACACTTGATTTCTTTTAAGGAATTTTCACATTCATATCAACCATCTATATCCAAAGTGAAAGTGAAAGTCGCTCAGTCGTGTCCGACTCTTAGGGACCTCATGGGCTATACAGTCCCTGGAATTCTCTAGGCCAGAATACTGGAGTGGGTAGCCTTTCCCTTCTTCAGGGGATTTTCCCAACCCAGGGATTGAACCCCAGTCTCCCATATTGCAGGTGGATTCTTCACCAGCTGAGCTACAAGGGAAGCCCAAGAATACTGGAGTGGGAAGCCTATCCCTTCCCCAGAGGATCTTTCTGACCCAGGAATTGAACTGGGGTCTCCTGCACTGCAGGCTGATTCTTTACCAACTGAGCTCTCAAGGAAGCACTTTGGGTCTGTATCCAAAGTGTCCATTTAAAGATATCAAACTCAACTTGTCTAAAACTGAATTTTTTTTTAAAAGAATTTTGAAATGTAGTTGATTTACAATGTTGTATTAGCCTCAGGTGTTTGGCAAAGTGATTCATTATATATCTGTTCTTTTTTCATATAATGGAAAAGAATATGAAAAAAGAACAGATGTATACGGTAGGTTCTTGCTGTTCATCTATTTTATATATAGTACTATGTATATTTTAAACCCAAACTCCTAATTGATCCCTCCCCACCTTGTGATTGCCTCTGGTTTGTCTTCTGTGTCTATGAGTCCATTTCTTTTGTACATGAGTTCATTCGTATCTTCTAAGATCGCATGTATAAGTGATGTCATAAGATATGTCTTTCTGACTTCAGTTCAGTTCAGTTCAGTTTAGTCACCCAGTTGTGTCTGACTCTTTGCAACCCCATGAATCACAGCATGCCAGGCCTCCCTGTCCATCTCCAACTCCCAGAGTCCACCCAAATCCACGTCCATTGAGTCGGTGATGCCATCCAACTATCTCATCCTCTGTCGTCCCCTTCTCCTCCTGCCCTCAATCTTTCCCAGCATTAGGGTCTTTTCCAATGAGTCAGCTCTCTGCATCAGGTGGCCAAAGTGTTGGAGTTTCAGCTTCAACATCAATCCTTCCAAAGAATACCCAGGAATGATCTCCTTTAGGATGGACTGGTTGGATCCCCTTGCGACGCTCAAGAGTCTTCTCCAGCACCACAGTTCAAAAGCATCAATTCTTCAGCATTCAGCTTTCTTCATAGTCCAACTCTCACATCCATACATGACCACAGGAAAAACCATAGCCTTGACTAGACGGACCTTTGTTGGCAAAGTAATGTCTCTGCTTTTGAATATGCTGTCTAGGTTGGTCATAACTTTCCTTCCAAGGAGTAAGCGTCTTTTAATTTTATGGCTGCAGTCACCATCCGCAGTGATTTTGGAGCACAGAAAAAGAAAGTCAGCCACTGTTTCCACATCTATTTCCCATGAAGTGATGGGACCGGATGCCATGATCTTCATTTTCTGAATGTTGAGCTTTAAGCCAACTTTTTCACTCTCCTCTTTCACTTTCATCAAGAGGCTCTTTAGTTCTTCTTCACTTTCTGCCATAAGGGTGGTGTCATCTGCATACCTGAGGTTATTGATATTTCTCCCAGCAATCTTGATTCCAGCTTGTGCTTCTTACAGCCCAGCGTTTCTCATGTTGTACTCTGCATAGAAGTTAAATAAGCAGGGTGACAATATGCAGTCTTGACAGACTCCTTTTCCTATTTGGAATCAGTCTGTTGTTCCATGTCCAGTTCTAACTGTTGCTTCCTGACCTGCATATAGATTTCTCAAGAGGCAGGTTAGGGGGTCTGGTATTTCCATCTCTTTCAGAATTGTCCACAGTTTATTGTGATCCACACAGTCAAAGGCTTTGGCATAGTCAATAAAGCAGAAATAGATGTTTTTCTGGAACTCTCCTGTTTTTTCAGTGATCCAGCGGATGTTGGCAATTTGATCTCTGGTTCCTCTGCCTTTTCTAAAACCAGCTTGAACATCTGGAAGTTCATGGTTCACATATTGCTGAAGCCTGGCTTGGAAAATTTTGAGCATTACTTTGCTAGCATGTGAGATGAGTGCATTGTGTGGTAGTCTGAGCATTCTCTGGCATTGCCTTTCTTTGGGATTAGAATGAAAACTGACCTTTTCCAGTCCTGCGGCCACTGCTGAGTTTTCCAAATTTGCTGACATATTGAGTGCAGCACTTTCAAGCATCATCTTTTAGAATCTGAAATAGTTCATCTGGAATTCCATCACCTCCACTAGCTTTGTTCGTAGTGATGCTTCCTAAAGCCCAACTGATCTCACATTCCAGGATGTCAGGCTCTAGGTGAGTGTGAGTGATCACACCTTCGTGATTATCTGGGTCGTGAAGATCTTTTTTGTATAATTATTCTGTGTATTCTTGCCACCTCTTCTTAATATCTTCTTCTTCTGTTAGGTCCGTACCGTTTCTGCCATTTACTGAGCCCATCTTTGCATGAAATGTTCCCTTAGTGTCTCTAATTTTCTGACTCCACTTAGTATGATAATTTCCACGTCCGTTTATGTTGCTGCATATAGCATTATTTGCATATAGCATTATTTCATTCTTTTTTATTGCTAACGTTCCATTGTATGTAAGTACCACATCTTTCTCCATTCATCGGTCAAAGGACATTTAGGTCGCTTTCATCCAAGCCTGGATTTTTGATCCTCCCTTCCCCACCAAAACAGAAAACCCTTGCTCCGCCTATAGCCTTCAACATCAGTTGACAGCAACTCCACCTTTGAAGTTACTCAGGTCGAAAACTTTAGAGTCATCTTGATTCCTCTATTTCTCTCACACCACACATCCAGGTATTCAACCCATCATGCTGGCTCCACCTCAGAGTTTATCCAGAAAGCACCACATCTCACCATTAAGCCACCAGCCTCTCAACACAGTCCAGAAGACTCTTTTAAACCTAAGTCAGATCCAGCTGTCTTGCTTTGAAAACTCTCTGCTGACTCCCTATTTCACCCCACTAGAGCCCAGGACTAAGAGTGCCCTGTAAACTAAACGTGGTCCTTCCATCCCCATTACCTCGCAGCCCTGTCCTTGTCCCTCCAACCCCTTCCCTGTCTCCGCTTCCTGGGTGCGCCAGCGCAGCCTGGCCTCAAGACTTGTGCTCTAGCGGACCCTCCTCCCCGTCCGCTTCAAGGCTTCTGAGAGCGCCTTCTCCAGTCAATCAGTTTAGTCCTACCCTCTCTCTCCAGCCTATTCCCTGCCTCCGTGTTCCCAGCCCCCATCCCGGCCGACCTATTACACAGCCCCAGACACTCTCCTGCAGGCACCCAAACGGCTTGCCCCTCCCTCCCTTGGCACAGGCTAGGCACTCAACAAATATGTGATGAGCAACGGTATCTCTGCTGTGCAAAATTACGTACACCGGTAAAATTGGCAAAAGCTTAAAAATATCCTTTATGCTTTCCTTCTCACCCTCCACAGACCATTTCTGGGCAGTTTTGTTCATATTTATAGTGGTTTTATTACAGCAGAATGCTGGACCAGTTCTTCACAAATTTATGAACTCAATAAAATTTCTCTTTATCTTCCCACCCTGTCCTTCAATATGGTGCCCCCGTCTCTTTGACTTTCTGTCTTGGATTTATTTAACACCGATTTAAGCCAGTTATCAAGGATACAACAGGACTGCGATGGATGTTCTGTATTCTCTCCCCTGCCCGGTATAGTAGTCAGTGGCCACATGTGGTTATTGAGCCCTTCAAATGTGGCTAGCTCAAGTGAGGAAATGAATTTTTAATTAAAAGAACAATTGTAATTGATTTAAATCTAAATAGCCACTCGCGGCTAGTGGCTACTTTATTGGAAAGTGAAGCTCCATCTTTAAGGAATATTTATAAGCTCTTTGAGGAAAATGTATCTTCTCTCATTATATAATTATAAAGAAAATCAATATCTCTTTTTTTATTATTTTGAAGTATAGTTGATTTACAATGTTCTATTAATTTCTGCCGTGGGTGAGTGTACTCTGTCACGTCCGACTCTTTGCAACTCTGCGGATTGTAGCCCAACAGGCTCCTCTGTCCATGGGACTTTCCAGGCGAGAATACTGGAGTGGGTTGCCATTTCCTTCTCCAAATTTCTACTGTACAGCAAAGTGATTCATTTATCCGTACGCGCACATTCTTTTCTTCATATTCTTTTTCATTGTGGTTTATCCCAGGATACTGAATACAGTTCCCGATGCTGTATGGTAAGACCTTGCTGTTCATCCACTCTGTATGTGCTCGTTTGTACCTGCTCATCCAGAACTCCCAGTCCATCCCTTCCCCACGTCCCCTTTGACAAACACAGGTCTGCTCTCTATGTCTGTGAGTCCGTTTCTGTTTTGTAGATAAATTCCTCTGTGTTGTAGATAAATTCCTCTGTGTCATATTTTAGATTCCACGCTTGTGAAATGAAATGTGAAACTGCTCAGTCGTGTCCGACTCTTTGCGACCCCATGGACAGTAGCCTGCACCAGGCTCCCCCGTCCATGGGATTTTCTAGGCACATGATATCAAATGGTATTTGTCTTTCTCTTTCTTTCTTCCCTTTATGAGAATCTGCAGGCCCAGCCATCCCGTTGCTGCAAATGGCATCATTCACTCGTTTTCTGGCCGAGCAGTATCCCACTGTGTACACGCCGCATCTTCATGCATTCACCTGCCGACAGACGTTCAGGTGGTTCCCAGGTCTTGGCTATTGTGACCAGTGTTGTTATGGACATAGGGGCGCATGTTATACTGCTTTTTAAGTTATACTGTTTGAATATACTGTTTTTGTCCAGACAATTTAGTCCAGGTATATGGCAAGGAGTGGGGTTGGTGGGTCACCTGGGGATTCTAGAGCTTCTTGAGGACCCTCCATTCGTACTGTTTTCCACTGTGGCTGTACCAACTTACGTTCCCACCAACAGTGTAGGAAAGTTTTACCTTTTCTCCACAGCCTCTCCAGCATTTGTTATTTGTAGACTTTAAAATATTTTTTAATTTATTTATATTTATTTTTGGCTATACCATATAGCATGCGGGATCTTAGTTCCCTCACCAGGGATCAAAACCGCACCTTCTGCATTGGAAGCTTAGAGTCAACCACTGGACCTTCAGAGAAGCTCATTTGTAGACTTTTGAATGATGGCCTTTGTGACTGGTGTGGGGCAGCACCTCCTTGTAGTTTTGATTCACATTTCCCAAATAATCAGTGACTGCTGCTGCATCACTTCAGTCGTGTCCGACTCTGTGCGACCCCATAGACAGCAGCCTACCAGGTTCCGCCGTCCCTGGGATTCTCCAGGCAAGAACACTGGAGTGGGCTGCCATTTCCTTCTCCAGGGACTGCTGAGCCTCTTTCCATGTGCCTGTTAGCCGTCTGTATGTTTTCTTTGGAGAAATGTCTATTTAGGTACTCTGCCCATTTTTTGATTGGGTTGGAGTTCTTTTTGTAGTTGAGATGTATGAGCTGTTTGTATATTTTGGAGATTAAGCCCTTGTTGGCCACATTGTTTGCAAACACTTTCTTCCATTGTGTAGGTTGTCTTTTCATTTTGTTAATGGTTTCCTTTGCTATGCAAAGTTTGATTAGGTTCCATTTGTTTATTTTTTCTTCTATTTCTATTGCCTAAGAAAACATTGATATTATTTGTGTCCGAGAACGTTTTACCTACATTCTCCTCTAGAAATTTTATGATGACTTGTCTCATGTTTAAGGCTTTGTTTTGGGTTTATTTTTGTGCATAGTGTGAGGGTGTGTTCTAACTTTATTAATTCATGTGCCGCCATCCAGCTTTCATAAAACCACTTGCTGAACAGACCATCTTTTCCCCATTGTATGTCTGGGCCTCCTTTGTTGAAGAGTAATTTCCCATCGGTGTGTTTACTGTGTTT
This sequence comes from Ovis aries, assembly GCF_016772045.2. NCBI lineage: Eukaryota > Metazoa > Chordata > Mammalia > Artiodactyla > Bovidae > Ovis > Ovis aries. The sequence continues at coordinate 274,737,845 of NC_056054.1, read as the reverse complement.
ACCACCGGTGGGTTTACTTCTGGGTTCTCCATTCTGTTCCGTTGATCTATGTATCTGCTTTTGTGCCAGTGGCGTGCCATTTTGATCACTGTAGCTTTGTTGAATTGTTTGAAGTCTGGGAGGGTTATGCTTCCTGCTTTGTCCTTTTTCCTCAGCACTGCTTTGGCAATTCTGGGTCTTTTATGGTTCCATTTTGCATTTTAGGATTATTTGTTCTAGCTCTATGAAAAATGTTATTTGGGTAATTTGATAGGAATCACATTAAATCTGTAGATTGCTTTTGGTAGCATGGCTCTTTCAACAATACTAATTTTTCCAGTCCAATAATTACAGGATCTCTCCATTTCTTTGAATCAGGTTGAATTTCCTTTTTTCATATTTTATAGTTAATAGCTCATAAGTCTTTCACCTCCTTGGTCAGGCTTATTAGCAAATTTTTGGGGGTGTGATTTTTTAAAAGTCTTTTTTACATTCCCCTTCTAATATTTCATTGCCAGTGTAAAGAAATGGAAGTGATTTCTGTATGTTAAACTATCTCCTGTACCCTAACTAGTTAGTACCTTGACTATTACCTCTTTATTAACAATTTGGGAAAGTATTATAGAAAGAAGTGACTTGAGAGTCAAATTTCAGGTCCATGAAAAGTTGTGAGTTAAACTCAAGAATGCCAGGGTTGGGGGAAAGGGAGTATGGAAATGACTTTTTAAAATCAGTTCGCTCATCAAGTTCTCACAATAAGCCTGTGAGGTGGTTCAACTCTTCTCACCTTCGTCACACAGATGGAGAAGTGGGGCCTCTCAGAGATCAACTGTGGACCGAGATGCCGTCTGCCCAACCCCAGAGCCTGAGCGGAACTCTGTGTGGCCCCTCTCTCCTCTCCTAATATCTTCGTTTAAGGTAGACCACCACCAAACAGTAACATAGGACACTAGAGGGAAGGAGCTGGGCATTCAGATAGTGCACTTGAGAGTTTGTAGGGCTTATATGGAAGCGACAAAGTCAAGGGCATAGCCCCTGGTATGGTAGTCAGAGGTAAGGCAGTCAAGCCAACAGCTGGAAGAACACACCCCACAGAATTAATTGGTTAAAACCAACATTTTGTCATGGGTTCTCTGTGTAGGTTAAAACAATTTGGCAAATTGTGAATGTATTCAAGGTTTTTGTCTTTTTCACTAGCAGGCAGACCCAGCGGAAGATGCAGCCCTCCCCTTTCCTGCAGCTGATCTTTATTAGTGTTCACTGCTCACTGGTATAAACTGTGCTGCTCGGAATTGGATTAGGGAGCGATCTGGTCTAAATTAAAGCTGTAATAAATGAGCACTGTTTACATTTCCTCACACCCGCCCTTCTCCACACACACATCAAATTACTCTGGAAATGAAATGCAAAATAAAAACGAGGAAGGATTGTTTTTCATTAACGTGTAATTATAAAATGCTGGGGAGGCCTGCTGGGTGGAGAAGGCAGGCCCATAGTAGGGGCGGTGATGCTGGAGGGTGCGACATTTCTCAGTGCTGTTAACTACAGATGGAGTATTATTTCCATATCTTTGCAAAGAGATGAATAACAGTGAGGACTTTGATGGAGCTCCCCATGCTCAAATCAAGACAGGGACGGAGCTGTGTTCCTTACTGTGGACTCTGGGTGGGGGCCACTTCCTGGTCTTTTCCAGCTTCTAGAAGTCACCTGCAGTCTTTGGCTCATGTTCACCTTCCGCCATCTTCAAAGCCAGCGAGCAAGCTGGGTCCTTCTTAAGTCATGTCTCCCTGACCTTCTCCACTCGCATCTGCCCTAGCTCATCTACTACCTGTTTCCATTTTTAAGGACGCCGTGCTTACACTGGCCCCATTCAGACCATCTTCCTATTTTAAGATAATCTAATTAGCAGCCTTAATTCTATCTGCAACCTTAATCCCCTTGGGCCAGGTTCCAGGGATCAGGATGTGGGCATCTCGGGGTGGGAGAGATGGGGGCCACATACCCCAACTCCAGGGATCCTCCTACACTCTGGGACCTAAAATGCATTGTTCCCACAACTTAGAACTTTCTGTCACCTTGCTTCACAGCATCATTTCAGACTTTTCTCAGCCAGAGTTCTACAATCAATTATTAAAATTGTGTCTTTCATACACGTTCCATGCCCTTGTCCCCATCCCTTGCTTCACTGTTCTTACCTGGCAAAACCTCAGAGAGTAGGAGTTAATCCAGCTCTCTGCCTGCTCTGCACCTGCATCCATGTGGCTACAGATCTGGCCAAAGGACACTACCAGTGGGACCGTCACGCTGCTGCCGATTGTGGGACAACTCCCAGGCCCCTTCGTTCTCCTTATGACAGTTTCACACTCCTTGTCCTTCAACTCTCGGCCTGGCCTCCCCCATCGACACTTTCAGCTAATGACCTTTGTCACTGAGAAAACAGAGGCGATCAGAAGAGACCTTCAGCAAACCCTGTCATCACATCTAAGCCTGGGACCACATGTCCTCCGCCTTCCCTCCCGGTGCCCTGTGGCCTCGATCCAAGGCCAGCACCTCCTCTTGCGTCTGTACCCCAGCCCCCTACCCCATCCTTCCCGGTAGCACAGACACAGGCCTGATTTCTCTTACCCTAAAATTGAACAGCAAGCGAACCCTCTCTTGACCCCGCTGACCCTTCCAGCTACCATCCCATTCCGCTCTTGCCCTTTAGGGCAAAATTCCTCGGAAGAGTTACCTGACTTGCTGTGTTCAGTGCTTTCTTCAATTCTGCCCTAACCGTCTGCAGTCGCACTTTTGAGCTCAGCCCCTAATCTCAGCTGTCCTTGCTGAGGTCGCCGAATGACCACCGTGCTGGCAAACCCAAGGGTCCCTTTCTAGTCTCGTCTTACTTTGCACATTAACTGTTGCATTGCCCTTAAAGCGCTTTCCTCACCCGACCTCCAAGGCTCTTCCTGTTCTCCAGCTACTTTACTGGCACTTTCCAGTCTCCTTTGCTAGTTCCACCTGTATTTAAGTACCAGATCAGTCCTTGGTCCTCACGTCTTTTCTATCCACACGCCCTTCTGAATGAGCTCAGCCACTCTCGCAGCTTTAAATACATCTATACAGTGTTGATGCTCAAATGTGCCTTTCCAAACCCAACATTCCCTTGGACTCCACACTCAGAGCCAGCACATCCTGGACAAGGGCCCCTATGGGTCTGACAGACATCCCCAAACCCGCCGTGTTCAAAACCAGGCAACTATCTCAGAACCTGATCCCCCACAGTGTTCCGTATTTCAGTTCACAGCTGATCCATCTCCCTGCTGCTTAGTCAATGCACAGTCGCAGTCCTTCTCAACTCCCCTCTTTCTTATCCATATCCCGACTACCTCAGATCCTTGACTTGACTTTCAAAGTATCTCCAGGCTCTGTGGAATTCTCTCCAGCTCCACTGCTGGTGTCCTGGGCCAGGCCACCATCACCTGGCCTCAGTCATTGTAAGAACCTCCTAACTGTTCTTCCTGCGCCCACCCTGGCCCACCCTGGCCGGGCAGCAGTCAGAGTAATCCCCGCAAAACCCGAGTCGAGTGTTCCTCCTGTCTGCTGCACGGTTGCTCACTTTATCCAGGATAAAAGCCAAGGTCCTTCAAGGGCATGTGCTGTGCTGTGCTCAGTCGTGTCCGGCTCTGTGTGACCCCCTGGACTGCAGCCCGCCAGGCTCCTCTGTCCATGGGATTCTCCAGGCAAGAATACTGGAGTGGCTTACCATGCCCTCCTCTATGGGATCTTCCCGGCCCAGGGATCAAACCCAGGTCTCTCGCATTGCAGGTGGATTCTTTACCTTCTGAGCCACCAGGGAAGCCCCCTTAAGGGGCATTCGTGGTGCTAGGCGCTCCAGCTCTCACTCGCCCCTGCGCCCTCCGACTGCTCTCTCCCCTGCACCCACACGGGCCTCCTCGCTGGGCTTCGGGTCTGCTGTCCCCTCTGCCTGGACCCCTGCTTCTGCCTCGCCCCCGCCTCACATGCTTGTATGACGTGTTTCCCCGTTAAAGCCCTTCCCCAAGGAAACCTCCCTAGTCATTCATCTTAAAACCACAGGCCCTCATCCCTCCCTATTCTACTTCCCCACCTGATTTTTCCCCCATGGGATTTATAGCCTTCAAAAAAGACTATAGAATGTGTTTACTTTGTATATTGTCTGCATCGCTAGCACCTAAGTACCAGGAGAGTCAGATAGGGTCTATTTTTTCACTGTTCTATGCCCAGTGCTTGGTACGGAATAGCTGCCAGAAAATATTAGCTGGGTGTGAATGAATGTGTGGCTTGTTTTAAAAAGATCATTCTCAGTGAGAAGTTGGACTGTTAAAAAAATTCAGGGAATTTCAACTGATTATATACCTAAGCACACTTGTTTTGTTTTAATTTAAAGGAATTGTAGTAAATATTACTCATTACCTGCAAAAGCCATTCTCCTCTCTCCATCTTTTTCATGCTAATACAATCCTGGTTTTGTTTGGGATGTGTGTCCCTACCTCCAAGAGTGGAATTATGAAGGGTCTGAGCCAGTTCTGGCAATTCTAGAAACTCACTTTTTTTGTCATTTTGCACCTACAGGTGGCCAAGTGATGAAGTTACTGGATGTGACGAAGTTAGTTGGGGCACAGTTGGGGAAGATTCTGCTCTCTGATCAAATGAAAGCTCTCGTCCACCTTTTCTTGCCTGCTTGGGATATCAGGGTTGAAACTATGGCAGCAATTTGTGACTGTGAGCTGACAAACATAAGAAAGGAAGCCCTCACCACGAGGATGGCGGAGCAGAAAGACACAAAGAGCCTGGGGCTTTGAGGATGCTCTTGAGCCTCTGGACCAAATCCTGGAGCTACCACCTACTTTCAGTTCAGTTCAGTTCATTTCAGTCGCTCAGTCGTGTCTGACTCTTTGCAACCCCATTAACCGCAGCACGCCAGGCCTCCCTGTCCATCACCAACTCCCGGAGTCCACTCAAACCCATGTCCATTGAGTTGGTGATGCCACCCAACCCTCTCATCCTCTGTCGTCCCCTTCTCCTCCTGCCCTCAGTCTTTCTCAGCATCAGGGTCTTTTCCGATGAGTCAGTTCTCTGCATCAGGTGGCCAAAGTGTTGGAGTTTCAGCTTCAGCATCAGTCCTTCCAATGAACACCCAGGACTGATCTCCTTTAGGATGGACTGGTTGGATCTCCTTGCAGTCCAAGGGACTCTCAAGAGTCTTCTTCAACACCGCAGTTCAAAAGCATCAATTCGTCTGTGCTCAGCTTTCTTTACAGCCCAACTCTCACATCCATACACGACCACTGAAAAACCAAAGCCTTGAGTAGATGGACCTTTGTTAGCAAAGTAGTGTCTCTGCTTTCAGACCTACTTTCAGACTTCCTGTTTTGTGGAATATGTATATCTTTTTGCTTAAGCCTCTACTTGTCAGGTGCTCTGCTGTTTTTAACCAAAAGCATGCCTAATTGATACAGACCTAGGTGAATCTTGGGGCGAACTGTGACATCAAGGAACACCATACCCAACTGAATGTATGCAGATTCACGGAGCTTCTCAAACCTCAGGGGGCATCGGAATCATCTGGCCAGCTTGTTAGGGTTCCAGTTCCAGGGCCCTTCAGAGATTCCAATACAGGAGCCCCAGGGTGGGCAGGGGACACCGGCTGTGGAGCCACAGAGAAGAGCCCCTCCGACTCCTACCAAGAAAAAACCTGCCTTTCAGCTGCGAGTAGCCAGTCAGCTGAAGACCTCTACAAGTTGGCACCTGCAGGATCCACCCTCGTTTCTGAGCCACAACCAGTGTAGCTTGGTGGGGGTCTAGGACGTGGTCACGCCTGCCCAGAGCGGGGCTCTCCCGGGCGGTCTTTGCTCTGCAGCTCCCCACTGGCTCGGCTGAGACTTGGCGGACCTGCGTCAGGCTCTCAGCACTCCCTGCCCAATTCCGCTTCCTTCTCTCTCTCTTTCCCAGGTGCCAGGCAGGCACTGGGGTGTGAAGGCTCCGTGCCCAGTGCCACAGCTCCTTCCTTCTGCCCCTCACAGGCTCTGCTGCTCAATAAACCCCTGGGCTCCTAATTCCTCCTGAGCGTCTGCTTCCTGGAGGACCCAACTAACATAACAAACATTTGTAAGAAGCCCCTAGGGATGATTCTAATGCAGGTGATCTCCGGCTCAAGTTTGGGAAATGCTAGCGTAGGACTTGGAGTAAGGAACAAACCTTACCCCAACTCAGGGGACGGTAAGAGATGTTGTCCCAGCCCCTTTACTCCTTGGGGATATTTCATTTTTCCCACCGGTATCTCTAGCATGAACACTGGGCAAATGGGCCCAACCGTAGCACCGGAGAGCAAGCTTTGTGGAACAAACCGTTCGCTGCTGAGTCACTTTACAAAACTTGTACAAAATGGCGGCGTGTGCAAGGTCACCTTGCTCTGGGGTTGTGGCACCTGAACAACTTGGTCGTGCCTTTACTTTTCATTTCCTGCAGCTAGAAGGCCCGTCCACGGTTCCAGTTTTCTTCTGGACACTCTTACTTCCCTCTTTGGGATAAGAGGCACTGGATAAGGGAACCACACACCCTGGGGGCAGCATATCACAGAGGCCCTCCGGAAAGAGGCGCCCCAGTGTGGCAAATGCTACTTTACCATAGTCCCTGGAACCAGATTCACCCGAAGCTCACTTTTCAGGTGTCCACCTCTCAAAACTGACTTTTTACTAAAGTCCATTTTGGATTAGTGCTGAGGAACTGCAACTGACACATAAGCCTAAATTGAATTTTTCAAATGTTCACTGAACAGAACCAACCCCTCAAAAGTCAGCAAAGAAAAAGAACAAATGGTTCCCCTGTTATTCTTGATATTCTATCCACATCGCAAAGTACCACTTTGTAGAGTGAGTGGTTCAATACTGAGTTTGGATGAAGTGAAGTGAAAGTCGCTCAGCCGTGTCTGACTCTTTGCAACCCCATGGACTATAGAGTCCCTGGAATTCCCCAGGCCAGAATACTGGTGTGGGTAGCCTTTCCCTTCTCCAAGGGATCTTCCCAATCCAGGGATCAAACCCAGGACTCCCACACTGCAGGCGGATTCTTTCCCAGCTGAGCCACAGGGAAGCCCAAGGGCCAGGAGAGACTTACCCAAATTCGTCCACACTCCCCAAGGAGGCGGATGGGCTCAAGGGGCTGCTGCTGGTACCACAGCTCTGGCTCCTCGTGGAGCCCAGTTGAAGGAAGGAAGTCCACTCTGGGTCGCTTCGTCAGTCGCCATAACTGTCGACTAAAAAGTACAACTTGAGAGCTGTGAGTTCGGCTTCATCTGGGGCAACATGAGGCCCTCGGCCCGGCAGGCAGCATGAGTGCTCATCTCCCAGCTCTCCTGGCGTCGACGGCCCGTGAAGGCGGCGAGGACGCGAAGCGCACGCACCCCTCCCTGGCCCTCCACCCGCTGGGCAGCTAAAGCCAGGAGTCTTCCTCTCGCGAATCTCTTACCTTGCAGAAGGAGCTCAGGTATGTCCCCCTACTCCCTGATGAGGGCTTCTTGCCGAAGCCTCAGCCCCCCTCCTATGGACTCCCCTGGACCATCACAAGGGCCCCCTGGCTTGCTGCCTTCTCATTCCTTCTCCGCAGGGCTCTCAGAGAGAGCTTTTAAGATCCTAAGTCATATCGGGCCATTTCCTAACTTCCAGCCTTTCAGTGACTCTGCCTGAAAGCTCTGCGGTGGGCCTGCAAGTCCTGGAGCAACCCAACCCCTGCGCCCCTCTGCAGCCTCATCTCCCCGCTCCCTCTGCCCGGTTCAACATGTTCCAGCCACTCTGGGCTTCTTGCAATTTTTTTTTTTTTTTTTTGAGTGAGCTAAGTTCTTTCTCATCCCTGCTTATAACTCCCTTCCATCTACTTCTCATCAGAGTCACCACTGCCTAAGTAAAAGTTCCCCTCACCAGCCCTGCCATCTACATTTGGCATCTTCTAGAACTTAGTACTGATGCTTTACAGACGTGACCGTGTCTATTGCGCAGTGTATGTTTCTTCTGCCCTATTTTAAGCGCCAACATCAGACACAGGGCAGGCTCACAACATCTTAAAAAATGAAGAGGCTTCACTTTATCATAGCTCAGTCTTACTCTCACCAGTTTTTCAAGGAGAATTTTTTTTATCCCTCTACCACGAAATAAAGGCTTTAATCCTAGCTCCTGATAATCTCTATTTTGCTGTATAAAACATTTTGGCTTTCTGGAACTAGAGACGAGGTGAACAGTAAGTGATTTTCATTGGTTCAAATAGATAATATCTTTTAAAAAAAAAAAAGCTTCCCTGCTTTTGAGACACCTTTATTTAATTTTTAAAAATGGATGCCTTTTGGCCGTGCTGTGTCCTCGCTGCTGCGTGGGCTTTCTCTAGTTGCGGACACGGGGCTTGCTTATTCTTCACTGCAGTGAGTGGGCCTCTCCTTTCGGGGGCTCCTCTCATTGCAGATACAGGCTCTGGGGCCCAGGCTCCGGCAGCTGCAGCGGGAAGGCTCAGCAGCTGCGGCTCCCGGGCCCTGGAGCACAGGCTCAGTAGCCGTAGGGCACAGGCTTAGTGGCACCGTGGGATGCAGAATCATCCCAGAACAGGAATTGAACCAACATCCCCTACACTGGCAGGTGGATTCTTTCCCATTGGACCACCGGAGAAGTCTCTCAAATACACATTTCTGTACAAAAAAATTTTTGAAAAAATACAAAATCAGAAGGTGCTTGAAGGCTTTAAAAACAAAGCCCATGACTATTCCCTCTAGACTCAGATTCTCAACAAAGCAGTGAACTCTGAGGTGGCTCTCCAGCCCACCGAGACTCTGCACAGCCTGCCTCAGCTCAGCCAGCTCCTCAGAGTTAGCACCCACTAACTCAATAAACCTCCGTGCTCCTAATTCCTCCTGAGGGTCTGCTTCCTGGAGGACCCAACTGACACAGGTCAGCACAGAGGCCAGGGACAGCACAGAGGGCAGAGCTGACATGTTCCCACAGCAGGGCTGCACCTAGATTCTGTGCGGCAGGCCTGTTCTGAAGCTGACTCTCCGTCTTTCAAGGCCACGTTTCCTCACTGGGGTGGGGAAGGGAGGAGTTGGCGTGGGCGGTTGTCGGTGTAAGCGGATGAGGAAAAGGAGGGAAGGCGTCCAAGGGATTCAAGAAGATTCAGCCGCTAATCACGTACTGAGGATTTGTCAGGAAAGCTGAACACCAGGAGAGAGAGAACTAATGAGGACTTTATTTAGGGGTCTGACCTTTTGCAGTAAGTTCGTGGATCTGGTTACGCAGTCTCTGTGAGGCTCCATGTCTGTGTTAGAACCTGAAGCCTACAGCCAGTTGCTGCGAAGGGAAGAGGGGGATAATAAAGCGGTTCTTTATCAGGGCCTACCCCTTCCCACCCCCATGCCTTTGGTCACAGAGCTCATCGTGCTCTTGGTTCACGTGTCAGGAAAGTCAAAGAGTTCCAGGGGCAGGTGGAAACTCTGCAGGCCCAGCTGGGGCGCCAAACCAATCAGGGGTCCCTCTCAAAGCAAAAAAGCACGTGCTCTACATCATGCGGTGCCTCTACACTCGCCCCCACCCCCCGCAAGACCCCCGAGTCCCACCCCCTCCACATAAAAGCAACACGGCCACTGCTTCTAAATCTTGGAAAAAATGTGTTTGTGGCCTGCCCCACCCCCACCACCCCCCGCTGCCCTTAAACATCTTGGGAAGAAAATTCTGGAAAATGTAGTCCAGCATTGTCAAGTTGACATTTTATAAAGTCCCACAGGATATACATGGAAGAGTAATATTAGGGTTCTCCAGAGAAACAGACCTAGTTGGATATGTGGGTGGATGGATAGAGAGTTAGATAGATAGATAGCAAATAAGGAATTGGTTCATGTGATCATGAAGTCTGGCAAGCCCCAGGATTTGTCCTCAGCAAGCTGGAGACGCAGGAGAGCCAGTTATGTAGTTCCAGTCTGAAAGCTGGCAAGTTGGAGATCTAAGAAAAGCTATATTTCAGTCCAGGTATGAACACAGGAGTAGACCAGTGTCCCAGCTTCAAGACAGTCAAGTAGAAGACATTTTCTCTTACTCAGCCTTTTTATTCTATCCGAACCTTCAACTGATTGGATGAAGACCACCCGCGTTAGGGAGTTCAGTTCAGTTCAGTTCACTCAGTCGGTTCCAACTCTCTGTGGCCTCACGAACTACAGCACGACAGACTTCCCTGTCTAACATCAACGCCCAGAGTTTACTCAAACTCATATTCATTGAATCAGTGATGCCATCCAACCATCTCATCCTCTGTCGTCCCCTTCTCCTCCTGCCCCCAATCCCTCCCAGCATCAGGGTCTTTTCCAATGAGTCAGCTCTTCCCATCAGGTGGCCAAAGTATTAGAGTTTCACCTTCAGCATCAGTCCTTCCAATGAATATTCAGAGTTGATTTCCTTTAGGACTGCTTTGATTTCCTTGCTGTTCAAGGGACTCTCAAGAGTCTTCTCCAGCACCACAGTTCAAAACCATCAATTCTTCAATGCTCAGCTTTCTTTATACCCCAACTCTCACATCTGTACATGACCACTGGAAAAACCATAGCCTTGACTAGATGGACCTTTGTCAGCAAAGTAATGTCTCTGCTTTTTAGTATGCTGTCTAGGTTGGTCATAGCTTTTCTTCCAAGGAGCAAGCGTCTTTTAATTTCATGGCCACAGTCACCATCTGCAGTGATTTTAGAGTCCGAGAAAATAAAGTCTCTCACTGTTTTCACATCTATTTGCCCTGAAGTGATGGGACCAGATGCCATGATCTTAGTTATCTGAATGTTGAGCTTTAAGCCAACTTTTTCACTCTCCTCTTTCACTTTCATCAAGAGGCTCTTTAGTTCCTCTTCACTTTCTGCCATAAGGGTGGTATCATCTGCATACCTGAGGTTATTGATGTTTCTCCCGGCAATCTTAATTTCAGCTTGGGCTTCTTTCAGTCCAGCATTTCTCATGATGTACTCTGCATATAAGTTAAATAAGCAGGGTGACAATATACAGCCTTGACGTCCTCCTTTCCCGATTTGGAACCAGTCTGTTGTTCCATGTCCAGTTCTAACTGTTGCTTCTTGACCTGAACACAGATTTCTCAGGAGGTAGGTCAGGTGGTCTGGTATTTACATCTGTTTCAGAATTTTCCAGTTTGTTGTGATCCACACAATCAAAGGCTTTGGCATAGTCAATAAGGCAGAAGTAGATGTTTTTCTGGAACTCTCTTGCTTTTTCTATGATCCAGCAGATGTTGGCAATTTGATCTCTGGTTCCTCTGCCTTTTCTAAATCCAGCTTGAACATCTGGAAGTTCTCAGTTCACATACTGTTGAAGCCTCGCTTGGAAAATTTTGAGCATTACTTTGCTAGCGTGTGAGATGAGTGCAATTGTGTGGTAGTTTGAACATTCTTTGGCATTGCCTTTCTTTGGGATTGGAAAGAAAACTGACCTTTTCCAGTCCTGTGGCCACTGCTGAGTTTTTGAAATTTGCTGGCACACTGAGTGTAGCATTTGGAAACTCTGCAGGCCCAGCTGGGGCGCCAAACCCATCATCTTTTAGAATTTGAAACAGCTCATCTGGAATTCCATCACCTCCTCTAGCTTTGTTCGTAGTGATGCTTCCTAAGGCCCACTTGACTTCACATTCCAGGATGTCTGGCTCTAGGTGAGTGATTACACCATTGTGGTTATCTGGGTCATGAAGATCTTTTTTTGTATAGTTCTTCTGTGTATTCTTGCCACCTCTTCTTAATATCTTCTGCTTCTATTAGGTCCATACCATTTCTGTCCTTTATAGAGCCCATCTTTGCATGAAATGTTCCCTTGGTATCTCTAATTTTCTTGAAGAGATCTCTAGTCATTCCCATTCTAATGGTTTACATTGATCGCTGAGGAAGGCTTTCTTATCTCTCCTTGCTATTCTTTGGAACTCTGCATTCAAATGGGTATATCTACTACCAGGGAAGAAATGTTCTCAAATTCAATTTCCACAAGAGCCAGGCTAAGTGAACAGGGAAATACCATAATCTTCATTTAAAGGGAATCAATCATAAGAAATATCTTATGATATAATAGGTAAAAGTCCTGATGGAGTTAGTTTCAAAACTATGTGAAATGCCTCTGGTTTTATGGAAAGAATTCAAGATTTGGAGTTGGAAAACTTGGATTTAATTTCTGGCATTGCCACTTGTGAGCTCCATGACTTTGAAATGGAGAAGTGTTATGGACCGTCAGATTCCTATGTGGAAGCCCTCACCCCAGTGTGATGATATTCAGAGACGGGGCTTATGTTAGATGGGGTTTAGATGAGGTCATGAAGGTGGGACCCTTATAACTCCCTATAAAGGATTAGTGCCCTTATAGGACACACCAAAGAGTTGCTCTAGCTTTCTCTCTCTTTTCCTTCCCCCTCCTTCTGTCTCTGCCACATGAGGACACACACAGAAAGACATCTGTTGTCTGCAAGCCGGAGAGAACCTCGCCAGAACTTAACCACGCAGACACCTTTATCTCAGGCTTACAGCCTTCAGAAGTGTGAGAAAATAAATTTGTTGTCTAAGCCACCTAGTCTATGACATTTTGTTATGACAGCCCAAGCCGACTGGTACAGGCAGGCATTAAATCTCTCTGAGCTTTAGTTCCTGATTTGTAAAGTGGAGATAATTATACCTAAGCTATAGGGTTATTGAGAGAGTCAATAAAATGTTATATAATAATAATTTTTAATAAACTGCAAAAATAGTACAAATGTATGGTCTTGTTCCATGATGACTTATATAAAAGTAGTTAACATCTGTAGAGTACTTTGGAGATTATAATATACATTTAGACACTTTAATTTGGTGGTTAAAACAACTGTAGTAGGTACACAAAACAGATAGTACACTCATCTTGTTGTTGAGGAACTGGAAGCCACAACTAGAAAACCAGGTCTTCTGACAGCAAACCCAGCAGTATTCCCACTCTGCTCTTGAAAGTTTTACTCAACTTTAACAAGACACGAAAAAAGGGTGACGAAGCCTGTACACAAACCTAAGATCTATTCTCCCTGGCAACTGCCCACTATATCTCCTTCCATTCAGAACTCATATGATGGGTGGTATTGATTTGTTTCTGCACAAGTAAGAAGTGTAGGTACTCAGATTAAGAAAGAAGGTGAGAGATTCCCAGACTTCAGACAAAGCTCCCATAATCAAAACAGCACAGTGCTGGCACAAAATCAGACATATAGATCAACTGAACAGAATAGAAAGCCCAGTAATAAACCCATGCACTTACGGTAAGTTGATCTATAGCCAAGAAGGTAACCCTATAAATGGAGAAAAGACAGGCTCTTCAATAAGTGCTGCTGAGAAAGCTGGATAGCTACATGTAAAAGAATAAAATTAGAACTTTCTTTAAAACCATACACAAAAATAAACTCAACATGGATTAAAGACCTAAATGTAAGTTGTCCTTGTTCAATCGCTAAGTCATGTCTGACTCTTTGAGATCCTACATACTGTACCGTTGACTACACCAAAGCCTTTGACCGTGTGCATCACCACAAACTTTGGAAAATTCTTCAAGAGATGGGAATACCAGACCACCTTACCTACCTCCTGAGAAATGTGTATGCAGGTCAGGAAGCAACAGGTAGAACTAGACATGGAACAAACTGATCCCAAATTGGGAAAGGAGGACGTCAAGGCTGTATATGGTCACCCTGCTTATTTAACCTATGTGCAGAGTACCTCATGCAAAATGCCAAGCTGGATGAAGCACAAGCTGGAATCAAGATTGCCAGGAGAAATATCAATAACCTTAGGTATGCAGATGACACCACCCTTATGGCAGAAAGCAAAGAGGAACTGAAAAGCCTCTTGATGAAAGTGAAAGAGGAGAGTGAAAAATCTGGCTTAAAACTCAACATTCAGAAAACTAAGATCATGGTATCTGGTCCCATCACTTCATGGCAATTAGATGGGAAAACAGTGAAAACAGTGACAGATTTATTTTCTTGGGCTCCAAGAAATAACTGCAGATGGTGACTGTGGCCTTGAAATTAAAAGACGCTTGCTCCTTAGATTTTCAGTGGTCATGTATGGATGTGAGAGTTGGACTATAAAGAAGCTGAGCACTGAAGAATTGATGCTTTCAAACTGTGGTGTTGGAGAAGACTCTTGAGAGTCCCTTAGACTATAAGGAGATCCAACCAGTCCATCCTAAAGGAGATCAGTCTTGGGTATTCATTGGAAGGACTGATGTTGAAGCCGAAACTCCAATACTTTGGCTACCTGGAGCGAAGAGCTGACTCATTTGAAAAGACCCTGATGCTGGGAAAGATTGAGGGCAGGAAGAGAAGGGGATGACAGAGGATGAGATGGTTGGATGGCATCACCGACTCGATGGACATGAGTTTGGGTAAATTCCAGGAGCTGGTGATGGACAGGGAGGCCTGGAGTGCTGCAGTCCATGGGGCTGCGAAGAGTTGGACATGACTGAGCAACTGAACTGAACTGAACTGCTCCTTGGAAGAAAACCTATGACCAACCTAGACACCATACTAAAAAGTAGAGACATTACTTGGCTGACAAAAGTCCATCTAGTCAAAGGCTATGGTTTTCCCAAGAGTCATGTATGGATGCGAGAGTTGGACCATAAAGGAAGCTGAGCACTGAAGAATTGATGTTTTTGAACTGTGGTGTTTGAGAAGACTCTTGAGAGTCCCTTGGACTGCAAGGAGATCAAAGCAGTCAGTCCTAAAGGACATCAGTCCTGGATGTTCATTGGAAGGACTGATGCTGAAGCTGAAACTCTAATACTTTGGCCACCTGATGGGAAGAACTGACTCACTGGAAAAGACCCTGATGCTGGGAAAGATTGAAGGCGGGAGGAGAAGGGGATGACAGAGGATAAGATGGTTGGATGGCATCACCAACTCAGTGAACATGAGTTTGAGAAAGCTCCAGCCGGAAGTTGGTGATGGACAGGGAAGCCTGGTGTGCTGTAGTCCATGGAGTCTCAAAGAGTCAGGCATGACTGAGCAACTGAACTGAACTGAGCTGTACTGTAGCATGCCAGACTGCCCTTTCCTTCACTTATTTTTATTGTTGTTATTTTCCTTTTTAGTTCACTGATTGCTAAAATGTTGATGTTCACTCTTGCCACCTCCTGTTTTACCACATTCAATTTACCCTGATTCACAGACCTATCATTCCAGGTTCCTATGAAATATTGTTCTTTGTATCATTGGTGTCTACCTTCCCCATCAGCCACATCCAAAACTGGGCATCATTTCCACTTTGCTCAGCCTTTTAATTCTTTCTCGAGCTGTTTCTCTGCTCTTTTCCAGCATACTGGACACCTACTGACATGGGGGGCTCATCTTCCAATGTCCTACCTTTTTGCCTTTTTATTCTGTTCATGGGGTTCTCAAGGAAAGAATACAGAAGTGGTTTGCCATTCCCTTCGCCAGTGAAAGGTAAGACTGGATACTATAAAACTCCTGGAGTAAAGAGGGCAGAACATGCTTTGACATAAATTGCAGTAATTTTTTGGGGGGTGGGTAGGGGACCTGTCTCCTAAAGTAAAGGAAATAAAAGCAAAAAATATACAAATGAGACCTAATTAAACTTAAAAGCTCTTGGACAGCAAAAGAAATCTTCAATAAAACAAAAAGACAATCTATTGAATAGGAGGAAACACTTGCAAATGACCAATAGGAGATTAATATCCAAAATATACAAATAGCTTATATAACTCAAAAAAAGAAACCCAAACAACCTGATTAAAAAATGGGCAGAAAAACTGAATATTTATGTTTCCAAAGAAGACATGTAAACAGTCAACAGACACATAAAAAGATGCTCAACATCACTAGTTATCAGGGAAATGCAGAACCACCATGAGCTATCACCTCATACCTGTCAGAATGGCTATTATTAAAAATACAAGACATAACAAAACCTGTCTGGGATGTGGAGAGAAGGAAACACGTGTAAACTGTTGGTGAGAAAGTAACCTGCTGCAGTCATTACAGAAAGCAGTATGGAGGCTTCTTAAAGCACAAAAATAGAACTGTCATATATGACTCAGCAATTCCACTTCTGGGTATATATCTGAAAGAAAGCAAAAAGACCAGTTCTAAAAGATATATGCATCCCAACGTTCACAGCAACATTATTTACAATTGCCAAGATATGGAAGTTACCTAAATGTCCATCAACAGATGAACAGATAATAAGATACAGTATGTACACAAACACACACACACACATACTCTCTCTCTCTCTCTCTCTCACACACACACACACACACACACACACACACACACACAGAGGAATACTACTCAGCCATAAAAAATGAATTTTTGCCATTTGTAGCAACATGAATGGATTTGAAGGCCAATATGCTAAGTGATTGGAGAAGGAAATGGCAACCCACTCCAGTATTCTTGCCTAGAGAACTCCATGGACAGAGGAGCCCAGCAGGCTGCAGTCCATGGGGTTACAGAGAGCTGGACATGGGAATACCAGACCACCTGACCTGCCTCTTGAGAAATCTGTATGCAGGTCAGGAAGCAACAGTTAGAAGTGGACATGGAACAACAGACTGGTTCCAAATAGGAAAAGAAGTACGTCAAGGCTGTATATTGTCACCCTGCTTATTTAACTTATATGCAGAGGACATCATGAGAAATGCTGGGCTGGATGAAGCACAAGCCAGAATCAAGATTGCTAGAAGAAATATCAATAACCTCAGATATGCAGATGACACCACCCTTCTGGCAGAAAGTGAAGAGGAGCTGAAAAGCCTCTTGATGAAAGTGAAAGAGGAGAGTGAAAAAGTTGGCTTAAAGCTCAACATTCAGAAAACGAAGATCATGGCATCTGGTCCCATCACTTCATGGGAAATAGATGGGGAAACAGCGGAAATAGTGTCAGACTTAATTTTTTTGGGCTCCAAAATCACTGCAGATGGTGACTGTGGCCATGAAATTAAAAGATGCTTACTCCTTGGAAGGAAAGTTATGACCAACCTAGATAGTATATTCAAAAGCAGAGACATTACTTTGCCAACTAAGGTCTGTCTAGTCAAGGCTATGGTTTTTCTAGTGGTCATGTATGGATGTTGGACTGCAAGGAGATCCAACCAGTCCATTCTGAAGGAGATCAACCCGGGGATTTCTTTGGAAGGAATGGTGCTAAAGCTGAAACTCCAGTACTTAGGCCACCTCATTCGAGAAGTTGACTCATTGGAAAAGACTCTGATGCTGGGAGGGATTGGAGGCAGGAGGAGAAGGGGACGACAGAGGATGAGATGGCTGGATGGCATCACGGACTCGATGGACGTGAGTCTGAGTGAGCTCCAGGAGATGGTGATGGACAGGGAGGCCTGGCATGCTGCAATTCATGGAGTCGCAAAGAGCTGGACATGACTGAGCGACTGAACTGAACTGAACTGATGTATGAATGTGAGAGTTGGGCTGTGAAGAAAGCTGAGCACCGAAGAATTGATGCTTTTGAACTGTGGTGTTGGAGAAGACTCTTGAGAGTCCCTTGGACTGCAAGGAGATCCAACCAGTCCATTCTAAAGGAGATCAGTCCTGGGTGTTCATTGGAAGGACTGATGCTAAAGCTGAAACTCCAGTACTTTGGCCACCTCATGCGAAGAGTTGACTCATTGGAAAAGACTCTGATGCTGGGAGGGATTGGGGGCAGGAGGAGAAGGGGATGACAGAGGATGAGATGGCTGGATGGCATCACTGACTCAATGGAGGTGAGTTTGAGTGAACTTTCAGAGTTGGTGATGGACAGGGAGGTCTGGCATGCTGTGATTCATGGGGTTGCAAAGAGTCAGACACGACTGAGTGAGTGACCTGACCTGAGCGACTTTCACTTCACTGTGCTAAGTGAAATAAACCAAACAGAGAAATACAAATATTGTATCATATCCCTTACGTGTAGAATCTAAAAAAAATAACAAGCTAGTGAATATAACAAAACAAGAATATAACAGAACAGAAGCAGACTCAAAGATACAGCAAACAAATGGGAAAGGGAATGGGGCAATATATGGGTAGGGCATTAAGAAGTTCAAACTACTAGACATAAATTAAGCTTCAAGGATATAGTGTCAACATGGGGAATATAGCCAATATTTTATAGTAACTATAAGTGGGATACAACCTTTAAAAATTATTAATCACTATATTGAACACTTGTAACTTATATAATATTGTATAACAACTACAATAGAAAGATAGATAGTAAAGTAAAAAAAGAAAGGGTGAGAGACGATCCTTTAGTGACTATAACAGTTACTGAAGTCTGGACATTTGGCAGGCAAATTTAACCTAAATTGAGCCTCAGTTTCTTCATCTGTAAAATGGGGATAATAACAATACTATGAAAGTGAGTCACTCAACCATGCCTGACTCTTTGTGACCCCTATGGATTGTAGCCCGCCAGGCTCCTCTGTCCATAGGGGAATTCTCCAGGCAAGAATACTGGACTGGGTAGCCATTCTCTTCTCGAGGGGATCTTCCCGGCCCAGGGATCAATCCCATGTCTCCTGCATTGTGGGCAGGCTCTTTACCCACTGACCCACTAGGGAGTGACTTAACAATACCATAGGGCTGCTGTTAAGAATCAGAGGAATGGACCCATATAAAGTGCTTCTGCCACAAAATAAGTGTCAGTTTATGTAGCCTCATAAAGAAGGTGACAGTGGCAAGAAAAAGGTGGATGCCAAGATGAGAAACGAGGACTCGCAGCCTCTCCTGCCTTCCAGGGACAGAAGAGCCTACGTCCCTCCACAGGCCACTAGTATTAGATTTGCTGGCTGGGGTTGTGGGTAAAGGCATCGCAGAATTTACAGCTTTTGCATGTAAAAGGCAATGCTAAAAGAATTCATATTAGGTAATTTTTTGAAATATTTCAAAGTGATCATTTGATTTCACTATATTAATAGATTTATACAAGAGTTTTTACTCAAAAACTATTTTCAAAAATAACATTACTTCCCCCCAATAAATGCATCATATATTTTGTATATTACAGCAAATTTAAAATGTCTTTATAGTGATTATTTGAGTTTTAAAATATAACCAGGACAGAAAATATAATAGAACAGTTACTCTTGATATATATTCATTTACTTTCATAAATTTCTTAGCTAAGTCTAATACTACCATTGATATTTTCAAGGTAGCCTTACTGTTTTCATAAGATAACCTGCAATCTTCCTTAAAGGTGCATCCTGTGGTTAATAATTTTGAAACTTGACACCTTCAATGATCCTTTTCTGTAATCCATAATATTTTTAATTGAGAAAATACTCTCTCTATAGATACTGAAGTACCTGGTAAACTAACAGTATATTCTGCTACATAGAAGGTAGTCTTGATTCTAATTTTTAAAATTTGAATATTTAAATATTTCATCCCAAATATTTTTACATGTATTTCTCCATTCAGAATACCTTTCTTCAACAAGGAATATTATAAAACTTCACAAATAAATGATCTGTTATTGGTCACCATAGATACTGCCAAATGCTGCCTTCTCAATCTCATTGCTTTCCAATAATGTAAATTACCCAATTAAAAATTGGAGTGCAAAAGGAAATGGGGAGCTCCGTCCTAAGAGTTAACCCTTCTTCTGGAAAATTCTTACTGCCCCTTCAGGTCTCAGCGCAACCATCTTCCCCAGACCACAGTTCCCCTCCTCCCAGGCTAGTACAACCCCTTGTCACTTCCACTCCATCTGGCAATATTCTGCTTAAAGTTTCCTCCCACCAGGGCTCGCAAGGCAGGGGTTGTGTCTGTTGGCTCACGGTGGATCCAGCATGGAACCGGACACCCAGTGAGCACACAACTGAATGAGCGAAGGGAACACAGAATCAGACTGGACACGTGAGAACCCAATAAGATCCCATGAACTCTGACACACTTTCTTTCCCTAATAGTATCTCTGCAGGGGAGAAGCCTGGCAGAGCTACCTTGGCCACGTGATCAAAATTAACCTTGCCAGTAATGAGACATCAACATCATGTACCCCCTGATACGGTGCACTGAGGAAAGCGCATCATTGCTTCTGTGGTATTCTTACCAAAAAGTCATGACCTCCGTGCAAGCGTGAGGAAACGTCAGACAGGCGCAACTCGAGGGCCATTCCGCCAAATGAGTGACGACTGACCTGGACTGCTCCAAAGTGTCACAGTTATGAAAGACCAAGACTGAGCAACTGTCACAGCTCAGAGAGACCCCGGGGACTCGGCCGCCATACGCCACGGGGGGCCCTGCGCTGGGTCCTGAGACAGTCCAAAGGACATTCGTAGGGAAGCTGGAAACATTTGAATGACGCCTGTCGATTACATAATAACATTTTACTCATGCGAATTTGCTATGGATAACAGTGCTGTGTCTATGTAACATGTTAATATTAGGAGTAATTAGGTAAAAGCTAACGTTTCCCCAGGTATTTGTTTGGAGACTGAAAACCTTAAGCACCACGTTTAGCGTGCCCCCTCTTGCCTGAGCACCTGCACTGGCCCATTAGTGCAGACGTAGGAAGCCCATCCCCTCTGTCCACTGTCAAGGCCCCTTCCAGCCCGACTGCCCGTGGGAGCAGAATGAAGTGGGTTCCGGGGTCCCCAGCGCTCGTCTTACCTGTGTACTTACTCACCCAGTCTCTTCTGCTTCTGCCAAAGGCATGGTCCCTCTCCAGCTTTATGTGGCTCAGAGGTCATGAAGGCCTTTCAGAATTTGCCCTTCCCAGGGCTGATGACTCCTTCTCCCACGGCCTGGCCCTTGGGTGAATATGTGTCCCAAGGCACAGCTTCATCAGGCATTGTTAAGTCTGACCTTGCTCATCCCCTGTGATCCCAAACATCCCCTGTCCAGCCTGCTTTCAGTTGATTTTTCCAACCTTATTTCTCTTCCCTGTTCACGTTAGCCAAACTCGAGCCAAACAGGATGCTCATCACATACTCACCGTGGTCTTATCCAGCACCCAGCGAGGGATCTCACACACTGAAGGAAAGAACCCCAGTTTCCCTCCCAAGTCTTGGGCAGTGATGCTCTCCCAGCTGGAAATCAGTGAAGACTTCTCCTTTGTCTCCGTACACGTTTCCACCTCCTTTATTAAGGCCTAGTTCAAGTACAGTCTGTCTCTTTGGGCTCTGCTGTAGGAGACGCTGGGGTATGCTGCACAGATGCCCTCTGCCAGGCCCATGCACCCATGCCCCAGCTTCCCTGAGGGTTGACTGCAAATAGCTCACAGATGCCTCCCTTGTCCTGAGAACAGACCTCAGCTGGCAGGATCCCCTTGTCCCTGGAAGTGACTCCCCCAATCCAACCAGGGCAGCCGACAGCTAACAACTGAATAATGTGACGTGCAAAGAGCCAACCCCCTTGTCTCAATGGGGAGAGACTGGAGCTGTGGATGCCGCCAAGCTGCCGTGAGTCAGGCCAGGGCTGCTGAGTCCGTGTCCTTGCGTGGCTTCTTCCCATCTTATCTGCCTGCACACACTCCCTTATAGGTTTCTTCTGAAGTACATTTCCTCAATAAAGCACTTGCATGAGAATTCCTATTTCAGGCTCACTTCTTGGAACCTGACCTAGAGCGTACACGAAACCACCAACATCCAGCTAAAGGCAGGCAGAAACAGTTATAACGTGTCTGCAGCGTGTCACGGACGGCAGCTATTTTACAGGCATTATCTTGTTTAATCTTCTCAACAGTCCTATGCCTTGGAATTGTTAATCGCTCTTCTGCAGAAAGGGTAACTGCAGAAAGGCTTCAAGTTAAAATCAGTCATGATTTCAACTGGTGTCTGTCCTCTCCACCACACTCAGCTGCTCACTCACATAACCTCAACTCTCTGAGGAACTCAGTACCTGTTCCTGAGCAAATAAATGAGCCGCAGTTAGACTCTCTCAACTCCATCTATACAGTTTAGAGTTGCCTGTTGCTTTGTCCAACTTAAAGAAATTGGAGCCAGTACTGTGCTAAGCTTAGGGACCTAAGAGTTGCAAACTGGGGGAAACTTTGTAAGACCTGTTCTTTCGGATTCCTCTCAAGAGTTCCTCTGTTTTGGAGATAAAGGTCTTCCTTTCTCCCAGGTATAGGGAGGACGCCTCTCACAGGAGGGTCTTATGACCTTCTTCAGGGTAAGGTCAAAGAGTTCTCAGCCGAAAATATTCCACACACCAAGGTGCCATGTTTGGGGGTGGCAGATCCTGAGCACCCCCAGGGCCCCTTCCCTCACCAAAACCCTGTAAGAAGAGCTGTGCTGGGGACAGAAGGGCAACGGGTCTGCTTTGAAAGAACAGGGGAAGTGGTAGCTGCCTCGGACAAGGGCGGCGGGGGTGGGGGCAGGGCATCTTAGAGGAGCCTCGGGGGGTCTCGAGGAACAAGGGAAGAGCCATCTAGCAAGCAGGCGAAAAGGGAGCGGAGGATGATCTCCGTCCGAGAGGACGTCGAGGGGCGGCGTGGGTGTGAGAAAGCGCTCGGCGTGCCCGGGACGGCCGCAGGTGTGAGAGGTGGTGTGCAGGCGAGACCAGCGGGGAGACACGCAGCTGCGGGTCAGGAGCCCGCGACGGCCCGAGAGGGAGCTCGAATCCAGAGGGCCCGGCCCGCAGCAGCCCGGAAGCCCCCTCCACGACGCCAGCCCTCTTCTGCCGAAGGCGGGCTGGACGCGGCCCCCGGTGAGACCGGTGAGACCGGCTGAGATTGCGGAGCGAGAAGGAGGACGGGTCGCCTCGCGGCGAAGGCTCAGCCCAGCGCCCGCCCGCTCAACGGGACTGCTGGCAGAGAGCGCCAGAAATAAATACCCAGCTGTAACAGAACCAAGGCACAGGCGTTTTTCAAGTAAACAGCCTCACTTCACCTCACCTGAACCCACATGAATTCTCATTTTGTCCTGCTGGCTGGAAACTGCCCCAGGAATGCAGGAATTTACTGATAAGATGTCTCAGTTGGAAGAAAAACTGAGCGGCACCCTCTTTGGTCCTTTATCATATGTTTTAAAACACGAGGGCTAGTTCTTAAGGGAAAACTCATCCTGGGTATGAATTTAAGCCCAAAGGGGTAAGAAAACTGTTGAAGGTTAGTTTCTGCATAAGCCGGCCGGAATCAATGTCCTAGCCCACATTCTGGAGTCTAAATATTCTTTAAGCAGGAAGTTCTCCGGTTCCTGATTGCTTACCTCCTTGAACAACAGGGGGCGCAACAGTTTAGAGATTCTCATAAAAACGATGTATACTTTTACATAGGCTTGAAGACTCTAGAAAATACTGTCTGCCTTCAATCTCATATGATGAAGAACCATTATTAACATTTCTAAATAAACCATTTTGCCTGGCATGCAACTAATGAGTTGTATTCACTAGTCACGTGGTTCTGAATCCTTTATTCCCAAAGGTATGTGAGACAGTAAATGAACTCTGCTCATTAATCCTGGTGACCTGTCTGAGAAGAGATGGAGAGTAATAAGAGGAACTGGAATGTTCCTTGTGAGTGAACTGAGAGCCCACGGCAGGAAGACACCGCCTGGTGCGGCAGCTGGGACCCCAGCAAAGCCCGTGCCTGGGCCTTCCCAGCCTTCTCTCCCTGCACTGAGTTCCGTCCACAGCCAACCCAAGGCTGGCACAGCCCAGGGGCCCTGGGGAGTGCAGGCCCCTCCGTCCTCAGCCTAGTTCACTGCCTGCCAGCAAAGCAGGAAGGTTGCACTCCCCTCCCCTCTACTGTTCAAATAATTACCTGGGCCTCCAAAACCCCTGTGGATCATTAATCGGTTATGGACCTGGACTTTCTCCCGGCCAGCCATGAGCTGGAATGCCCAGTGGGACTCCAGGGGGCAGAGCCAGACGAGGGAATTCGTTACAGAAACCTGCTGTCAGCAAGGTCTTGATTTCAGATCCCTACACCTAAGGCAAGGCTCAGAAGCCACACAGCCCAGGGGGCTGCAGGATTAGCTTTTCCTGGGAGCTGCTCAGTAATGATAAAGTTTAGATGGATAACCGCTGGAGGTAGAACATAGCCATTTCCTCTTTCGGAAAAGGAGCCCCAAACGAGTTACTCTACAAGCTAGTATACAAAAGGCCAATTCTCTTTTCTTTTCTGCTTCTTTTATTTATTTTTAATTAAAAATTTTTTTTCTTTTTCTTTTTTTTTTTTTTTGGCTGCGCTGTGCAGCTCGCAGGGTCTTAGCTCCCCGACCAGAGATCGAACCCTTGCCCTCCTTGGCAAGTGAAAGTACGGAATCCTGGCAGCCCCTGGACTGCCAGGGGGAATTCCCCAAGGCCACTTTTTCTTTAAAAAAAAAAAAAAAAGGAAAGAAAGAAAGAAAGAAAGTGCAGTCCTTGTCATGATAGTCTGTGTTATCCTAACTAGAATCTTAGACTTTGAGGTTTGAAAAAGTGCTTTCGAGGGCTTCCCTGGCAGTCTGCTGCCATGTCACTTCAGTCGTGTCCGACTCTGTGCGACCCCATAGACGGCAGCCCACCAGGCTCCCCCGTCCCTGGGATTCTCCAGGCAAGAACACCGGAATGGGTTGAATTTCCTTCTCCAATGCATGAAAGAGAAAAGTGAAAGTGAAGTCGCTCAGTCATATCCGACTCTTCGAGAATCCATGGACTGCAGCCCGCCAGGCTCCTCGGTCCATCGGTTCTCCAGACAAGAGTACTGGGGTGGGGTGCCATCGCCTTCTCCCTCCCTGGCAGTCTAGTGCCAAGAATTTACCTGCCAATGCAGTGGACACGGGTCCTGTCCCTGGATGTCACATGCTGTGGAGCAACTATGCCCACGCGCCACAACGCACGAGCCCAGGCATGGCAACTCCCAGAGCCCGCGTGCCTGGAGCCCGCGTGCCTGGAGCCCGCGTGCCTGCAGCCTGTGTGCTGCCACAGGGGAAGCCACGACAGCGAGAGGCCTGCACGCGGCAACGAAGAGTAGCCGCAGTCACCGCAACTGCAGAAAGCCCGCATGCAGCAAGGAAGACCCAGCACGGCCAAAAATGAATCAGCACATACATGAATCTTGTTTTAAAAAATGCTTTTGCGATGATTTCACTTCAACAGGCCGTCTTACAGATGAGGAAACTGAGCTCAGCGAGTCCGCACGACTTACTCGAGACCCTCCAGCGAGTCAGTATTCCCTAAAAGTGGATGGGGAATCTCCAGGTCCTGGTCTAGTCCCTCTGGGGTTGAAGGTAATCTGCTGGCAAGAAGCGGAGAGCAGGGGAGTTACCATGGCCCATCCTCCCCGAGCAATTTTCTGGCAATAATAATTCATTAACACATTATTTTATATGAAAATATACATGCTATTTTTTAAATTAAATTCTAAAGATTTAAAACAAGTCTCTTCAAGGAAATTCCATGCTTGTGGTGGTGTTTAAAACTATGTTCCTGAGCCATAACACCGGTGATGCACCGTCAATATGGAAGCCACATGTGGCTATGGAGCATCTGAAGTAGGGCTGATAAGAGTTGAGCTAGGCTGTAAGTGAAGACAGACTTCAAAGACATAGGTCCAAGAAATAATAAAGTTTCTCAAAAACTTACTGTGGTTACCTGTTGAAACAATAATATTTTAGGGACATTGGTTTAAATAAAGGGCATTTTTAGGGCTTCCCATGTGGCTCAGTGGTAAAGAATCTGCCTGCCGATGCAGGAGACACAGAAGACACAGGTTCGATCCCTGGGTCGGGAAGATCCCCTGCAGTTGGAAACGGCAACCCATTCCAGTATTCGTGCCTGGAGAATTCCATGGATAAAGGGCATCATCAAAAGTAATTTCACCTGCCTTTTTCTCTTTTTAAATTTATGTCGTTTTCTATTTATCTTTGGCTGTGCTGGGTCTGCATTGCTGCGTGTGGACCTTTTCTAGCTGCAGCTGAAGTGGGGGCTACTCTCCGGCTGCATGTGAGCTTCTCACATGGTGACTTCTCTTATTGCGGATCTCGGGCTCTTGAGCACGGGCATCAGAGTCGTGGCACACGGTGACCGTTGCCCTGCAGCATGGAATCTCTCTGAACCAGGGATTGAACGCATGTCCCCTGCATTGGCAGGTGTATCCTTAACCGTTGGACCACCAGGGAAGTCCCTTTCTTTTCATGTGGCTTAATAAACTGGAAGGTGCATCTGGGCTTGTGTTATCCGTCTGTTGGACAGCGGCCGGACTAGAGGGTGGCCATTAGGGCTGCTCAATAGCCGGCTTCTCTCCCTCTCAACACACGCAAAGGCTGCAGCTCCCCAACCCCATTGAAATTAGGTGTGGTCGTGTAGTTGGCTTTGGTCAATGACATGTGAGTAGAAAAGACACACGTCCTCCTGGGCAGTGCATGTAACTCCTCACGCGGGACACGAGAACGCCTTCCAAGGAGCTTGTGGACGTGAATGTGGAGACTAACCGCCGCCAAGCTGCGGTGAGTGGAGGCTCCCGCTGACTCGCCTAAGATCTGGAGTGTGAGCTCAAAATCAACTTTTTAGAAATACGCAGTGAGATCTGGGGACCATTCACTCCTGTAACATCACCTAGTGCTAGGAAGTGAGCGTCGCTCAGTGGCGTCTGACTCTGCAGCCCTATGGACTGTAACTCACCAGGCTCCTTTGTCCATGGAATTCTCGAGGCAGGAATACTGGAGCGGGTTGCCACTCCCTCCTCCAAGCATCACCTAACACATTCCTAAATATAACTTTCTGGTGTAAAGGTGTGCGGAGAATTACGCCCTGGCAGCATCTCCCAAACCTGCTTCACCACAGAACACTCTGAAGGTGTGATTTATTGACAGGAGACTAATTAGGGCTCATGCATACCCAGATTAGTGAAGACAGCAAAACTTAGAACACACAGATCACGTAATTGAGCCAAAGATCAAAATCTGACTTGTATGTTTTAGTCAATAAAACCAAAAGTTAATCACTTTTATGTTAAGAATGAACAAACCAAAATCATTTATTTTACTTTTAAAAACATATTTCATCAAAAATTTTTATAAGAATAATATTTTGTGACTTTTTAAAGCTTGGGTGCCTGCTCAGTCTCAGAAATAATGTTGCTGATCAAGGATAACACCTAGTATGTTCTTAAATTTTGTCTTTACAACATTATGATCTGAAAAAAGGTCACCTTTTCCAGAAAAGGAAGAACAATATGATCACTGTGCTCTGCTGTATTTGGGGGTTACTGAAACAGGCTTCTCCAAAATTCAATTATTTCATCCTGAATAGCTCATTTCCTTCTTTTTTTTTCAGAAAACAAAGTCTGTAATTTTACATTTTCACTTTGAGGGATTTACTTTTTGCTTGTTTTAGACTGACACAATTTGCTAACCACTGAGCCTGTTTTTGGTTTAAAACTTTTTTCAATCTCAGATCCTCAGAGAGCAAGGTTATATAAAAATATAATTTATTTTTACATGCAATGAGAACTATCATTACAAATTATTTTTTATTGAACTATAATTACTGCAATCTCTTAAAGTGGTTTTTAGTATATTCACAAGTCATGCCACCATCGTGACCAATTTCAGAATATTTTTATCACCTCACAAAATACCCCATCCCCATGAGCAGCCACTCAGCACGTCCCTCTCCCCCCAGCTCCTGGCCACCACTGGTTAATTTTTGTCTCTATGTATTTGCTCTTCCTGGATATTTCTTACAAGTGAAATTATACACGATGTGGTCCTCTGTCTGGCTCCCTCGCTTAGCCTAATGTTTTCAAGGCTCATCCATGTTGTAGCACAAACCAGTACTTCATTCCTTTCCATGGATGAATAATATTCCAATGTGTGGAGAATCAGAACTATCACGTTTTGTTTATCCATTCATTAGCTGATGGACATTTGGGTAGTTTCCACTTTGGGCTCTTATGAATAATGCTGTTAGGAGCATTCCTATACAAGCCTTTATATGAAAGTATGTCTTTTATTATCTTGGGTCAAATTACAATTTTAAGATGAAAAATAATTTTTATGACAAAATGCATTACATAGACTTGGGTGTTCTTTCAGCAAAATGGGGCTTCCATGGTGGCTCAGATAGAAAAGAATCTGCCTGCAATGTGGGAGACCTGGGTTCAATCTGTGGGTCAGGAAGATCCCCTGGAGAAGGGAATTGCAACTCACTCCAGTATTCTTATCTGGAGAATCCCATGGACGGAGGAGCCTAGCCGAGTACAGTCCATGTGGTCTCAAAGGGTCAGACATGACTGAGAGACTAACACTCACTTCTTTTCACCGAAAATGCAGACCAAACGTCCTGCATCCATGCATCAGGCTGGGTGACCTCCTGGAGAGCAAGGGCATGCAGGAAGACTTCCACCGCATCTGTTTTGGGCCCAGTTAGTTCAGGCAGGAGCCTTTTCTTCAAGCCCCCATGACCACCACCACCCTCGACTAGGATCCACCCCCGCTCTGCACGCCAGTGGGCTCCAGAACATTCTGCGGTCATCCTGCTGCGATGAGATGGATGAGGGGGCCCTGAACAAGATCTCGGATCACAGAGGGCCGTCGCTTGTGCCAGAGGCTTGAAGAGCATGGCGCCCTCCTCTCTGGACCGCAATAGGAGGCGCGGACGGGCCTGTACGTGGCTTTGAGAGGGCCTCCTGGGGTGGAAAACGCCCTGTACTCATTCTGGTGGGAACTCATGGTCCCTCCCAGGTACCCTGCACCCCTTTCAAGTGCTTCCTCAAACATCCGCTCCCAGTGTATTTCTTCCATCCCCAGGGTTCTTTTAAACTATCCTGCTTTTCACCATCTTAGCAATTGTCTACCTTTTACCAGCACATGTTGAATTCAAGAACTAAAGTATGTATTTTCTTGTCTTGGGGGGGCCTCTGTCCACCCAGAGGAGAGGGTGGCTCACGTCTGGCTGCCTGGGTAGGGGGAAGGAGGAGATAAAAAGCCCAAAAAGAACCTGATTTCCATAACAATGTTATCCCACACAGCAGGGGACTCAGAAATGCCATACCATTTCTTTTTTTTTTTTAATTTTAAAATCTTTAATTCTCACATGCGTTCCCAAACATGACCACCCCCTCCCACCCCCCTCCCCACAACATCTCTCTGGGTCATCCCTATGCACCAGCCCCAAGCATGCTGCACCTTACGTCAGACATGGACTGGCGATTCAATTCTTACATGATAGTATACATGTTAGAATTCCCATTCTCCCAAATCATCCCACCCTCTCCCTCTCCCTCTGAGTCCAAAAGTTCATTATACACATCTGTGTCTTTTTTCCTGTCTTGCATACAGGGTCGTCATTGCCATCTTCCTAAATTCCATATATATGTGTTAGTATACTGTATTGGTGTTTTTCTTTCTGGCTTACTTCACTCTGTATAATTGGCTCCAGTTTCATCCATCTCATCAGAACTGATTCAAATGAATTCTTTTTAACGGCTGAGTAATACTCCATTGTGTATATGTACCACAGCTTTCTTATCCATTCATCTGCTGATGGACATCTAGGTTGTTTCCATGTCCTGGCTATTATAAACAGTGCTGCGATGAACATTGGGGTACATGTGTCTCTTTCCATTCTGGTTTCCTCGGTGTGTATGCCCAGGAGTGGGATTGCTGGGTCATAAGGTAGTTCTATTTGCAATTTTTTAAGGAATCTCCACACTGTTCTCCATAGTGGCTGTACTAGTTTGCATTCCCACCAACAGTGTAGGAGGGTTCCCTTTTCTCCACACCCTCTCCAGCATTTATTGCTTGCAGATTTTTGGATCGCAGCCATTCTGACTGGTGTGAAGTGGTACCTCATTGTGGTTTTGATTTGCATTTCTCTAATAATGAGTGATGTTGAGCATCTTTTCATGTGTTTGTTAGCCATCCGTATGTCTTCTTTGGAGAAATGTCTATTTAGTTCTTTGGCCCATTCCATACCATTTCTTAATGATAAATTATCCCATGAAACTAAGAACCACCACAGATTTAATGCTTTTCTTACACAATTAAGACAAAAGACATTGACCAGTATCCTGTGAATTTTCCCCCACCTGGCACAAACTTAGACCTCTAGGGCACCCTGTTTTGGACATGAGGCCGCCCAGAGCATGCAGCCACACTGAGGATCTATCTTGAGCTTTAGATGTCTTCAGCTGTCCCAGCTGAGGAGTCAGGCTGGCTAGGTATGTTGCGGAAACAAAAGACTGCAAACTTGAATTGGCTTGCAGTAACGAAGGTTTATTTCTCTTGCCGGTATACGCCCAGGTGCCTGCTGCAGCTCTGTTCTGTCTCACCCTCACTCCAGGATTCCCAGGACAGCAGTTCCTCTCTGGGACATTGTACAGAAGGAAAGACACAGCAGGCTGAGCCAGACACTGGCTCTTTGCCTCGCCCAGAAGTAACACACACCACTTCCTCCTATATGTCACTGGCCAAAGCAAGTCAAGTCTCAGAGCCAAGGCCAAATTCTTGAGGTGGGGACGCACCTCTCATGTGGAGGGGCACTACAGTGAGGACCCCTGAATTTTGGCAAGCAATAAGTCAACTACAGGACCGGAGCCAGAAAGCCCCACAAGAAATGGAACCATGTGTAGGTCCTAAGTCACCAAATTGTACCTTCTCTCCCCTTCAGTTTTTGAGATTATTCAGATCCTTCTGTACCGGGATCACATCGCCTGGTCAAAGCCACCCCATCCCACCGCATCATTTTCCTCTAACTCTGAATCTCACACAGTAGCAGTCGGGGTCTCAGACTCTTCCCTCTGAGAACGCCATCGGCTCCTTCCTTGCAGTGAGCACAGCGCTCCACCGACTGCCCGTTCTACTCCCTACCCAGAGGCAACGTCAAGGGCAGGGGAGCCGTCTCAGGAAGGGGCCACGTGGTGAGCTCCAACCCCAGGCCAAGTCGTGGAGAGCCTCAGAAGGCTGAGCCACCAGCTCTCTCTGTTCATGATTTCCTCCATACCCTGATGTTAACTCATTATATTACATAGAGGAAGTACCACAGCCTGGATATAAAACTATACAATCAATCAACCAAAGTCAGCAGGGGATGTATTAATAATAAGTTGAAAGGACTCAACAAGTTCTCTCAAACATGCATGCTTTTGTTTATTATCTTAAATCTGAAGCCCTCCCTTTCTCTGACTGCTATATTAGTTAACATTGCACGCATGGTAAGACACTTCTGTTGTGTCCGACTCTTTGAGCCCCTGTGGACCACAGCCCACGAGGCTCCTCTGTGCATGGGGATTCTCCAGGCAAGAATTAAGATGGCATTCGTTGCAAATAACAGTGTGCCTGTGTGTTTAGTCACTCAGCCGTATCTGACTCTCTGCAACCCGACGGACTTCAGCTCTCCAGGCTCCTCTGTCCGTGGCATTTCCCAGGCAGATACTGGAGTGCGTTCCATCCCCTCTTCCAAGGGATCTTCCTGACCCAAGGATCAAACTCACGTCTCCTGCATTGGCAAGCAGATTAGGCAGGCAGGAAGTAGGCAAATAACAGAACCCACCCCCACCCCACGCCCTCAGTTGGTGACTTAAATGACTAGGTGTTCAAGGGAGGTTTTTTTTTTTTTTTTTTTTTTAAATTTAACGCTCCCTTCTACGTTAAGCAGAGCTAGTAGTGACGTTCCATGATGCTATCAGAGACCCAGGCGTTTTCTCTTTTCCTACTTCTCCATCTTTAATAACCTGGAGAAGGAAATGGGAACCCACTCCAGTGTTCTTGCCTAGAGAATCCAACGGACTGAGGAACCTGGCAGGCTACAGTCCATGGGGTCGCAGGAGTTGGACACGACTTACCGACTAAACCACCACCATCTTTAATAGTGATTTTTACATCGCGCTCATCAGTTCACAGTCTTCAGATGGCTGCTGCCCCTCCAAGCCTTATGACTGTGTGGAAGGGAAAGAGAAAGAATGACGGGCAAGGGGGTTCTCTTCAGGAGGCTGTGCCTTTTCTTCAGGAGGTGACACAGTCGGGGCTGCCCCCTCAAGAGCTTCTGCCTGTATCTAACCGACCCGAAGTCTGTCGTGTGTTCCACTTGCCATAACAGAGGGTAGAAAAGAATCATCTCAGCTTTCACCACCTTTGCAGTTGAGACAGGTGAGGGAGATGGGGGTTAGAGGTTGAGTTTAAGTAAGCCAGCCTACAGGGTCTGCCGTGATCCTTCTTTTGTGGGGCTTTAGCTAGTTATACTACTCTTGGTCTGGTCTGTACAATCCCCACAATGCCGCCTACTCCTGTGGTCAATGAGGCATCTGATTAGATCACACATATCTCCTGTGAAGCCTCACGATTATACTCTTGGGAGTGGTAGCTATCCCAGCTTCCTTGCTTGACACCTCTGCAGTCCTCCCTTGGTAAACACCCTAATGCCAGCTGCTTTTCATCCAGGTGTGTAGCTGTATTAATCTTAGGTGATCGAAATTACACAAAGAAATAGACGCTTGCTTCCTATTACACATTAGAGACAGTAGCTAATATTAATCTGATCTGATTTTTCACTAGCCTTGTACTTTTAATTCTATTCTTGGTCCAAGCTCATTTTTCCTCAGGAAAAAAATTCCTTTTTTCTTTAGATGAGGCTACTAATGTCTAAAATACTAATTGTACCTGATCACACTTAAATATTTTATTCTCAGCTTAACTCCTCGTGATTTGACTTCCTAATGTGTACCAATATAGCCCATGTTAAAGGCCTGATATTAACAGGGCAGAAAAGAGTTTCTTTGTACTCTTTCCCTAGAGAAGTAGGAATCTCTAGTTAGATAAGCAAGGAAGACCATTTTAAGGGGTTCTTCCCTAAATAAAAAATTTGATTTAAAATAATTTGCTGTGTCTTACCTAGTAGAGTTACAAGTTGCATAACAGTTTATTTGTAAAAGTAGTACCACACTTTCAAAAAGGGGTTGGACAAATAAGAACCTACAAATTCAAACAATCTGTGTGTGAAAGCCAATAGTAAACAAAGGCTAAGAAGGAAAGGCGAAGTCAAACACAATCATGTCAAATATGTATGACAGTGTTATTCTCTCGATTTAGTGAGATGCAGGAAAATACAGAGAAAGAAGAAATGGACTCATATTTCAGTCTCAAATACAAATCTACACGCGCGTTTAAATGTGAGTGCTCCGTGGGTTCCACGTAACAGCGTCATCTGCAGTGTGCCTGTCCTCACCTAACTCCCGCAGCAGCATCATGCCCCTTTGAACTTCCAGGTGGCCTACAACAAATACGCTGATGGTCGTGCTGCACACACAGGGCTTCGGCACATCCTACAGGGGCCTCTGAAGCTTCCTTCCGAGCCGGCTGGCAGTCACCTGTTGCTCCTTGTCTTCTCGCCCCTCTCTTCTCTGGCCAGAGTGCGGACATGATGGATGGAACTGGAGCCTCTATCTTGGACCACAAGGTGCCCTTGATACTAGATGTCACACATGGTGGACCTACCAGACCCAAGCAACCCTGAGTCAAGGGGACTTCCTGGAGCCACACCTGCCCTGGGCTCCCGGCCTTTACATGATGAAAAAGGCAGCTTCCGTCTTATTTATGCCATTGTTGTTTCGTGCATACAGTCCATCCAGCCTGACTGAGATACACTCAAGGAACAGTTAGAATATGTAAATGCTTCCTCTGTGTTTTCATGTCCCCTTCATGGGTGATCTGGCTCTCCTCCATTCCCATCGCCTCTACGGGAAAGGGTGACAGAGCCTCTGGAACCTGGCAAGACGGAGAAAAGGTGCCCCCGGCTGCTCAGGAGCCCCGTGGGGAGAAGAGAGGGAGCATGGGCCGTGAGACCCGTGTATCCTGACACCCCACTCCAGGTCAAAGCCCCAGAGGGTCAGGACATACCGGAAGAAGAGAGAGGAAGCCCCAGGCTGAGAGGTGAGCTGGTGGGCACGCAGGCTGATGGGGCTGGGCTGGGCTGGGCCAGCCCCAAGGGCCCCCAAGGCCCCATCTCCTTGCTGTGCTTTGCAGTGTGGACCGTGGTGGGGCTCACAGCGTGGTTTCGGGATGGGTGCTGCTCAGACCCGCCCCTACAGGAGTATCAGGCCATACAGCAAGGGAGTTACCCATGTCCAGGGACCCAGGCAGTCCCCCCAGGGGTCATCGGCACAGAGAGCCCTTCCCCACACCGCCCCCCAGACCCCCACTCTATAGCTCCAACCAATGAGGAGCCAGCCTGGGTCAGAGGCCCTTCCTCCCCCTCCAACAGAGGCCTCAGAAAACTCCATCTACCAGCTGCCATTTTTAAGAGAAACAGGAGGTAAGAAAGCTTCCCTAGAAAGAAAATCTGATCCCAAGACCCAAATCAAATGAGTTTACCCTAAAGGGCACTGCTAAGAGAAACGGAAATGTTACCCACAGGAGCTCGCTCAGCCTCATTCACACCCTCCTCTGTCCCTGTTACCCCAGGGGACCTTGTTGAAGAAAGTTAAATTTACAGAAGCTGCCTTTTCTCTTCACTTCTGAAGGTAGCCTGGGTGAACACTGGCCCCTGATGACCCTAGAAACATCAACAGCGGCGGATTGTTAAAGATGAGAGGTCTGCATATCTGCTGCCAAGGCTGTGCTAGGAAGGTGTGGGCCTTATATAACATCAGGTCTTGAAGCGCTTTGCTAAAACAATGGCATTTACTGAGAATAAGAGTACGGGTTTTCGTGGCCCTAACGTGAATTTGTAAGTGGAGATTGTTTCTACTTGGAATCAAAAACAACAACAAAAAAGTACTCCCCTCATTGTTATTGTGGATACGTCTGTGGTCCAACCGTGACATCTGGAACCTGTTGGATCCAGCTCTCTTTACAAACAAAAAGAATTCTAATATTAATTCTGTTTTTTGAAGACATGGATATTTACTTTACACTGGGGCTGTTTGATATGAAACGTTCACAGTGTTAGGAGAAAAACAGATTTGTCTAATTTGTAGCTTGAAACAAAAGCTTTTGTGATACTGGATTCTAGAGAAATTTTGTTTTTACTTGTCAGGCTTTTGCAGAAATGCCCATTAAACATTTGGACAATCTGTTAACAAAGTAGCGTTCCTTTTAAACAATAGTGAGATGTCAATAAAACTCAAATGATTTTTGGCTTAAAACATAGCCAAGAAATCTTTTGTTCATTTTTTAAATTGTTTTCAATTAAATAGAATTTTTTTTAAAGTTCCTTAAGGGAAAACTTGTGATTTGGTATCGTGTGTGCTTAAAATTGGGTTAAACTTTCCTGTGAGATTAATATTGAATGCACGCATGCTCAGTCCCTTCAGTTGTGCCCAACTCTTTGCAAATCTATGGACTGTAGCCTGCCCGGCTCCTCTGTCCATGGAATTCTCCAGGCAAGAATATTGGAGTGTGTTGCCAAGTCAGCCTCTAGGGGGTCTTTCCAACCCAGGGATCAAACCCTCATCTCCTGTGTCTCCTGCATTGCAGGCAGATTCTTTACCCACTGAGCCACCTGGGAAGCCGAGATTAATGTTATTCTGGAGTTAAAAGTCGAAATTCAAACTGAACACTGTTCAATGAAGGCCAAAGTGTCTCTAATGTTAATTTGTAGCATACCCTTAGAAAAAAGAAGGAAATTAAGAAACTTGTCCTAAGCGGCCAAATACATTTTCCCCTGATTGCCTCTTATGAGCTTCTTTCTTTTCAAATCCTGAAGGTAGTTTCATGGCCTGTGTAGAAAATTTGAAAGGTCAGTATGATGATAGTAGATGCATAATACTATCTGTTAGACCATAATACAACAGCTGTTTTTATATTGGTTTATGTCGTTTTGTTCTTCTGTCAATTTGCTATATTTTAAATTAATCAAACCAGCAATCTGGAACTGCACTTTGCTAATCTGATGGATAATATATCACCGTGTCTTTGTTTTTATCTATTTCTGGAAGTGTTAAAAAATATTAACTAGAACAGAGTAGCAACCAACCAATCAAACGGTTATTCAAAAAGTATTAAGGGAACTCTGTGGCCAATACTGTGGGAAATAAGTTCACAGCTGATTTCTGCCTTGAGGGATGTGCACCATGAGACAAACACGCATGAAACCATTAAGAAACAAGACAGGGCATTTAATACAGTAATAGTTATTATCTTAGTGATTATTAATTGAGACTGTTCAAATGAGTCTAAGGCTCAATCAGCCTCTCTGATTTCAAGCAACAGAAACCCCCTGAAGGAGACTTGCTGGAAAGATGCTGAGCCCTATCACAGAATGGCAGGCACTGGAATCAGGAACTACCGACTCCTGAGCTCTTAATTCATATTCTAATGGGACAGAACCTGACTGATCCAGGTTAGGTCAATGTTTGTTCCGATACAACCAGTCATGGCTAGAAGCACCCAGGTGGCATCTCGAGTTGCCCAGAGGGCAGTCATGGTTGACACCTACATTATAGCCATCCCCTAGAACTCCCTTCTAGTACCCAGCGGGAATGTGCCTGAGCCCAGAGGAAGAATCATGGCTAGTTCAGGCTGATTACTGTAAATGCATTTCCCTTTGGCCAGGTGCACGCTCACCCAGACTCCCTTTGAGCTGGAAGCGCATGCATCACGTAGTTCTGGCCAATAAGGTATAAAAGGAAGGCTACCAGGAAAGATTTTCTTCCCAAAAAGAGAGATGTAAAAAGAGATTTCTTTTCTTCCTTCCATGAGGATAAGTCAGGCTTTCCAGGA
Organism: Ovis aries; assembly: GCF_016772045.2. NCBI lineage: Eukaryota > Metazoa > Chordata > Mammalia > Artiodactyla > Bovidae > Ovis > Ovis aries. The sequence continues at coordinate 274,701,210 of NC_056054.1, read as the reverse complement.
CTAACCGAAGTGACTCAGAGGTACTGGTTCAGAGCCCTGACATCGTAAGCCTCAATACCGGCACTGGCATTGCTTACCCCCAGACTTTATATTTATCAGGTGTTTTTTCTTAATTAGTACTACTTAAAATGGCAACCCACTCTGGTATTCTTGCCTGGAGAATCCCATGGACAGAGGAGCCTGGTGGGCTACAGTCCACGGGTCGCAAAGAGTCGGACACGACTGAGCGACTTCACCTTCACCTTCAATCACTTTTTACCAGGCACTTTTTTTTAACCTGTATCCAAAAAGCATCCAGAACAGTGGGCATCGCTCTGGAGCTGTGATAAGAAGAGTTTCTCTCAGAAGGGTATGAGAATAGGAAGCCACATATTCTTTGCGGGCCGGGCGTGGTGTTAAGTACCAGATGCCTACACTTTCACCTACCCTCTTCTTCCACTGACCCTCTCAGGTAAAACAGCATTTCCCCCGTTCACAGACAAGAAAACAGCTTCAGAGAGGGGAACAGCTTGCCATCCCTCCTCACCATGAAGCGCGGGAGGCAATGCAAAGCCAGTGTAAATCCGAAGACTTGCCATGCCCTTTCCCCACGTTCAGGGGTTCTGCCACCCAACGCTGCACATTAGGCAACTTGGATTCCGAAACGTCTATGAGAGAGGAAGATAAAGGTGGGGCAGACAGGAAGCATCACAGAAGAGGGGAGACTCGAGTGACCTCCAAGAACCAGCAGAATTCAGGGAGGAAATGCCCAGCCGGAAGGGTGCTCTAAAAGGCAGGAACACCAGAGGCAGAATGAGAAGGGAATGTCGGCGAGACCGTCTGATTAGGGCAATGCTGGCGAGGTGACACAGGGAAGGCAACCAAGAGCCAGGCTGAAAGGCAGAATTTACGATGATGAAGCTGCAACCAGGAAATGCTGGAAGGCTTGTGAGCAGAGCGAGAGAGCAACACTCGGACAGCAGGGTCTGATGCAGATTTAGGTGACGTGGATCCCAGTCACAGAGCTGTCGGAATCACCCAGGCACCAGAAGACCTGGCTTTCATTTTAACCCGCGGTACGTCCTATGGTCTAAAAGAAAGTGATAGCAACAGCAAGGAAGCTCTGTTAGAAAGTCGACATAAAGGATAGACAGACAGAACTTGTTGACTGACCAGATACGGAAAATGACAAAAGAATGCTTCCCTCAACTATCTTTCTTTCTTCTTTTCTGAGGTTTGTGTGTTCTCTTCTTTACTATGTCTTTTCTTTCTTTATTTTCTGATTTTCCTTCAACTTGCGCTCTGTCCTTCTGCCCTTTCGGGTCCTTTTTCTTGTCCAGGCTGAAATGCTAGCGGCAGCTACAAAATACAAAATGTTTACCAAATAGAGAAAAGAGGTGAGACTTCAGATGAATAAATACAGCATTCACAGGATCAGCATTTAGAGCCTAGCAGGATGGGCTCCGAAAACAACTTGATTAACACAAACAAAAGACAGATTTGTTTCAGTCAGTTCCACAGAGGACGCAGGAAAAATCCTTAGTAGGGAAAAGGAAACAGCTTGTCCTTTTTAGGGTGATCAGAGATTCGTTTATGTTTGTGTTAATCAAGTTGTTTTCTGAGCCCATCCTGCTAGGCTCTAGCAGGGATCAGTACTGATCCTGTGAATATTGTATTTATTCATCTGAAGTCTCACCTCTTTTCTCTACAGGTATTCTCTCTCTAAACAGAGGGGATTAGCGGCAAGAACAGAACTTCAAAAGTTGTTGGATCTTAGCATTGTTGCCCTGAGCAGATCTCTCAGCGTTTTTAGGCAATTTCTTTAACAGGGAGGGGCTATTTGATTTAAAAAAGAGTTCTTGTTGGTTTTTTAGGAGGATGTCTAGGAATGGGTTGATGTTCAAAGGTTCCACAGTCGATCTTTACACCAGAGATTTCCTTTCCTCTCATTTGTGGCTTACATCTCTTCAATTTAGGGAAAGAAATCCTTGGTAATGAAGGTAAGTAATTCATCACCTTGGATTAGAACTTTAGAGAGGTACCAGTACCACTGCACCCTTTGCCAAAGGGGCTGAGGAAGTCAGACTCCCATGAGACAATATACAAAAGACAAGCAACGCAAAAGAAAAGTGGCCACAGGCTAAGAACAGGCTGGAAGAAGAAACTGAACAGTCGGCAGACAGCAAAAAGAGGCTCGATTCCATCAGCAACCAGGGAAATGAAAAGTGAAATGAAAACGAGATGCTGTTTCTTGCCTATTGGGCTGGCAAATTCGAGTGTAATGATATCAATATTAGGTAAGTGAGTACACAAACTCATAGCTGTAAACTATATAATGGTACTGCACTTATGGGCAGTTTCCTGCTCTCTACTAAAGTTTGAAACTGCATATCCCATGACCCAGTAGTTACACTTTTTGGTGTCCACTGAAGAAACACACTCATGTGGCTCTGATTAGACAGGCTCACTGTCTATATTTGTAGCAATGAAACAGTGAAACCAACCTAAAGGTCCGTTTAGCACAAAAGAGCTAAGAACTATGACGTATCCATATTACGCGAAATTATGCCACAGTTAAAAGGCATTAAGTACTGATATTCAGTTCAGTTTAGTTCAGTCGCTCAGTTGTGTCCGACTCTTTGCGACCCCATGAACCACAGCACGCCAGGCCTCCCTGTCCATCACCAGCTCCCGGAGTTCACTCAGATTCGCATCCATCGAGTCTGTGATGCCATCCAGCCATCTCACCCTCTGTCGTCCCCTTCTCCTCCTGTCCCCAATCCCTCCCAGCATCAGAGTCTTTTCCAATGAGTCAACTTCTCGCATGAGGTGGCCTAAGTACTGGAGTTTCAGCTTTAGCATCATTCCTTCCAAAGAAATCCCAGGGCTGATCTCCTTCAGAATGGACTTGTTGGATCTCCTTGCAGTCCAAGGGACTCTCAAGAGTCTTCTCCAACACCACAGTTCAAAAGCATCAATTCTTCAGCGCTCTGCCTTCTTCACAGTCTAACTCTCACATCCATACATGACTACTGGAAAACCATAGCCTTGACTAGATGGACCTTAGTCGGCAAAGTAATGTCTCTGCTTTTGAATATGCTATCTAGATTGGTCATAACTTTCCTTCCAAGCAGTAGGCATCTTTTAATTTCATGGCTGTAGTCACCATCTGCAGTGATTTTGGAGCCCCCCAAAATAAAGTCTGACACTGTTTCCACTGTTTCCCCGTCTATTTCCTATGAAGTGATGGGACTGGATGCCATGATCTTCGTTTTCTGAATGTTGAGCTTTAAGCCAACTTTTTCACTCTCCTCTTTCACTTTCATCAAGAGGCTTTTTAGTTCCTCTTCACTTTCTGCCGTAAGGGTGGTGTCATCTGCATATCTGAGGTTACTGATACTTCTCCCGACACTCTTGATTCCAGCTTGTGTTTATAAGTCTCTTAATCATATTGTTAAAGGAAGAAAACCAAGTTTCAAGATGTATACAGTATGATATCTTTTATGTTAAAAACATACAACAAAGTATTACATATAAATATATATAATCTACAGTGTGTTAAAAAGCAGAGACATCAGTTTGCTGACAAAGGTCTGTATAGTCAAAGCTATGGTTTTTTTCACTGGTCATGTATGGATGTGAGATCTGGACCATAAGGAAGGCTGATCACGGAAGAATTGATGCTTTTGAACTGTGGTTCTGGAGAAGACTCTTGAGAGTCCCTTGGATAGCAAGGATATAGTCAATCCTAAAAGAAATCAACCCTGAACATTCATTGGAAGGACTGATGCTGAAGCTCCAATACTTTGGCCACCTGATGTGAAGAGCTGACTCACTGCAAAAGACCCTGATGATGGGAAAAACTGAAGGCAAAAGGAGAAGGGGGTGGCAGAGAATGAGATGGTTAGATAGCATCATCAACTCGATGGACATGAATCTGAGCAAGCTCCAGGAGATAGTGAAGGACAGGAAAGCCTGGCATGCTGCAGTCCCTGGGGTCGCAGAGTTGGACATAAGTCAGCAGCTGAACGCCAGCATGTGCTATATTAACTACATACAGTATATCCAGCATAAGTATCCATAGTACATATTTTAACAAGCATACTAAAAGGAGTACATATTTTCCCTTAGCACAAGTACTTTCTATAAATACAAATCACAAACACTGCATATAAGTACCTAAAAGAGAAAGCCTAGAAAAAGGTCTGCAAGGATTCATACCAAACCGCCAACAGTGGTTACCTCTGCGGAGGGATCTGGGATGCAGAGATGATGGTCAGAGGGGACTTAAACTTTGCCCTTAATATTTTTAATTTCTTTAGAAAGGGGAATGCATTCTTGAGGTATCAAAAATTGATAATGAAAATAAAACATTTCAATGTGGAAAGAACAAAACTACGGACATGAAGGTGAGGTGACTAGGGCTGAGGAAAGGGAGCTGGGAGAGTTCCACGAGCCTTTTCTCCTCACTCCTCCACAGTGTGAAACAGCTTCTGCTTCTCTGATTTGCAAACTTCAGCTCAGTGACAGCTCTTGACTCAGAAAAACACAGTTTCAAAGCGATTTGGAGGAGTACAGGTGTGAGCAGGGAGCCAGCAGTGGGGGCCCAGCCTGAAGATGAGGCTGTTGAACAGTTTAGATGTGACCCCAACACTTGGGGAAAGGACTGGAAGACTTTCCAACAGGCAAAATTCAGAGGGAAACCTCCGTTCTTCAGGTAGCCTCCTCAGGAGCCAGTTGTGTTGGAGCAATTCACTGGTTAGGTTGGTTTGAGGGTATATTCGGGGGGTTTCCTTCATTTTGATCAAACGTCTGAAGTCTTGGTCCTGGCCCTATTTATTAATGTGACTATATCAGATATACTGATCAGACTAAAAACGCTTTTTTTGTTTTTAATAAGAAAAGCCTCCCAGCCTTCCTTCCTTGGGTGCTCTCGTGGAAACTAGGGATTTAATTTGTTCCACTATATTAGTTCTTTCTGCCTTCATAGAGTTTGCTAAAACAGCCTAATGGTTAAGAACTCAGACTCAGAAGCCAGGCTGGATTAAAACTGCTCCTCTGATATTTGCCAGCTGTGCAAACTTGGGCAAGCTATTTGATCTCTCTGTGCCTCTGTCTCCTTCTCTATAAATTTGGGATGATGATAAAAGTACCTATTGTTATTATAAAGACTGGATGAACTAACAGAAGTAAAATGGTTAGAATAGTGCCCAGTATGTAGTAAGTGCCATATGAGCAGCAGGGATTTTTGTTATTTTTATTTTGAGTAAGGAATCCGTTTCATGATTATCTGTTTGGGCAGGTCTTATGAAGCCACTGTGAAGATTAGTCCAGCTTGGTTCAGATCAACTCCCGAATATAGGCAGACTGCTTACAAGGTTAAGAGTTGAATGAATAACGTGGGATGCAGGTACTAGGGTAAAAGGTGAAAATGCAGGCCTTAAGCAACGCTGCTCAGCGCATCGACATCTCTGCAAGTATGCAGAGTGCCCTCAGGAGGTATGTGCTCTGCTGGGCCTTGGGAATACAGGCCCCAAAGAAGCCAAACTGTCATACATTGGCTCAAACTCGAGTGTGCCACTGGAATAGCACAGATGTCTCTTCCTGTCTCTCTGGGAATTCTGAGTGTATGACTTACGGTTTCCAGGTCACTTCCGACTCCAAGCTTTAGTTCCTACTGAATTGTTTCATCTGTGGTTTGTCTCGTTGCAGACCGTGCCACCCCTATCTACTCTGTAGCTCCAGAGCAGGAAAAAAAGACCCTCTTTTGACGACCCTCACAAAACGCCACTGGCACAAAGCCTTCATGTATGTAGCAGAACCTTACTAAAGGTTTGAAGTAGTAGAGGGGCATCATGTTATGGAGTCTGAGCAAAGAGCCATAAATCTTTTAGCTGTTAACCCTCTTCCTAAAAGTACTTTGGGTGACCTCAGTTCAGTTCAGTTCAGTCACTCAGTCGTGTCCGACTCTTTAAGACCCCATGAATCGCAGCACTCTAGGCCTCCCTGTCCATCACCAACTCCTGGAGCCTACCCAAACTCATGTCCATTGAGTCGGTGATGCCATCCAACCATCTCCTATATCATCCCCTTCTCCTCCTGCCCTCAATCTTTCCCAGCATCAGGGTCTTTTCCAATGAGTCAGCTCTCCACATCAGGTGGCCAAATATATTGGAGTTTCAGCTTCAGCATCAATCCTTCCAATGAACACCCAGGACTGATCTCCTTTAGAATGGACTGGTTGGATCTCCTTGCAGTCCAAGGGACTCTCAAGAGTCTTCTCCAACACCACAGTTCAAAAGCATCAATTCTTCGGCACTCAGCTTTCTTTATAGTACAACTCTATCATCCATACATGACCACTGGAGAAACAGCCTTGATTAGATGGACCTTTGTTAACAAAGTAATGTCTCTGCTTTTAAATATGCTGTCTAGGTTGGTCATAACTTTCCTTCCAAGGAGTAACTGTCTTTTAATTTCATGGCTGCAATCACCATCTGCAGTGATTTTAGAGCCCCCCAAAATTAAGTCAGCCACTGTTTTCACTGTTTCCCGATCTATTTGCCATGAAGTGATGGGACCATATGCCATGATCTTAGTTTTCTGAATGTTGAGCTTTAAGCCAACTTTTTCACTCTCCTCTTCCACTTTCACCAAGAGGCTCTTTAGTTCTTCTTCACTTTCTGCCATAAGGGTGGTATCATCTGCATATCTGAGGTGATTGATATTTCTCCCGGCAACCTTGATTCCAGCTTGTGGTTTCTTCAGCCCAGCGTTTCTCATGATGTACTCTGCATAGAAGTTAAATAAGCAGGGTGGCAATATGCAGCCTTGACATACTCCTGTTCCTATTTGGAACCAGTCTGTTGTTCCATGTCCAGTTCTAACTGTTGCTTCCTGACCTGCATATAGGTTTCTCAAGAGGCAGGTCAGGTGGTTTCGTATTCCCATCTCTTTAAGAATTTTCCAGAGTTTGTTGTGGTCCACACAGTCAAAGGCTTTGGCATAGTCAATAAAGCATAAGTAGATATTTTTCTGGAACTCTCTTGCTTTTTCAGTGATCCAGGAGATGTTGGCAATTTGATCTCTGGTTCCTCTGCCTTTTCTAAAACCAGCTTGAACATCTGGAAGTTTACGGTTCAAGTATTGCTGAAGCCTGGCTTGGAGAATTTTGGATGACCTCACTCACCACCTATTTCAGTCAAGGTTTCTTGTTGCAGGCAATAACCACAGTACTTTCGGGTGATTTAAACAGGAAAGGAATCTCAAAAAGGACTGGAGTCAGGTTGGAAATCTGTGTCTCCAGGAGCAACATGTAGGACCATGCTGGAGAACTGGTTCAGACGCTACCTCTGGGCACTGAACAGCATCACAGCTTGCACAACTGACCGCAGTGGACACTGATGCTCTAACTGATGAAGGGCTTACTGCTGCTGTTGCCACCCTTCCAGAAAGTATTCTCTGCAGTCTCTGCTTTGTGGCATCTTTGGTCCCCTAGTGTGGATGAATCTCACTGGTGTTCTTCAGGTCACAGGCCCAGGTGCAGGTACAAGAGAGGCTGGAAAAGAAGTCTCTCCCTATAAACTGAGGGCTTCTCAGATCTAAGAATGTAAGCTGTTTATGGCAAACATTCTCTATGTCTGTACTTCCTGAACGTTTTGTTTGTGAGCCATCTGGAGATCTTGTCAAGGTGCAGATTCTGATTCGGTAATTTTAGGTGGCACCTGAGATTCCACAGCAATGCTGCTGGTCTGAGGACCATACTTGGAGTAGCAAAGCTTTATACCAAAGATATTCAAATTTAGTTGCATTTTAGAGTCACTTGAGAAACTTTTTTTTTTTTTTAATACTAACTTCTGGTGTCATCCTCAGCTGATGTAACTGGTCTGAAGGAAGGCCTGGTAATGCAAACTTTTAAAGCTCCAGATGTTTGCAGTGACCCTCAGATAGCATCTTTCACTGCAGGTTCCAACTGTTTGTCACTTTGCAAGGTTATTTCTTTTTTCCAAAAGCCCAGGTTGCCACTTTTCCAATCTTGCTTGGTTCCGCCTTCAAATAACTCTTATTTATTATGCAGAACAGTTTGACACTCCACCCCCTACTTCCTGAGACCTAACTCTGTAAATCCAAAGAACGGATAGAGATCTCCTAATTCAAGATTTTCCTGTTGTGCTGGGAGAGTGTAATCTAAAGTGATCCATGGACAATATTGTTATGAATGTTAACAGTTCTATATTTTAACACGCATTGCCAAAAAAGGTAACTAATGCAATAAATATCATTTCATAAATATTTTTCTTTAGGACAAGTCAGTACATTTTTAAAAAATAGGTACATAATGAGATAGAGATTCTGATCAGATACAACTTAAATTATGAAAATGGTTTGCAAATGAATGAGAGTGTTTATACTGCTAATTTTAAGCTTTCTATCCAAAGTCATGGCCTTTGGGAGCACAAAAGAACTGGCAGAAAACTTTTATTGGTCTTTTTCCTTCTCTCTCCCCTATCCGTCTCTGGAGGACAGGAAGCAATACAAAAATTTATTTCTGAATTTATGTGAATTACACTATCAATCTTAGCACGCTGAAATAGTTACAGTCAATCTTGATCTTAAATCACAATTGTTTTCCTCTATATTACATGGAGATTTTATAAGGTTTTAAGAAAATACAATCAACCTTTGAAAAGTCATGAGCTAAACAAAAGTAACCACAAGAATTGCTTATGGAATACGAAAAATAGGTGAAATTCCTTAACCAGTTAATCTTTGACAAGAAAATGGGTGAAAACTTTTAGAATTCTTGAAAGTTAATCTGCAATTCCAGAGCGTCCAAAAACTCCTGAGGAGAAATTTTTAAAACTCTTCACCTTGCCACATCATTGCGAAATTTCAGAACACCTAAGAAAAACAGCGATTAGATTGACAACAGATTTCTCTAGCAACAGAAACCAGAAAATAACAGAATAATATGTTCAGTATTCTGAGGAAAAGAGACAGCGGCTAACCTAGTATTATATATCCAGTAGAATTATCTTCAATGAACAAGGGCAAAATAAATGAGTTTCAGGTGAAAAACTTGTTTGCCACACATAACACTTATTAAAGGAAATTCTATAGAATTTACTTCAGGCAAAAGGAAAACCACCCAGAAGGAAGATCTGAGGTATGCAGAGAAATGGTAATCAAAATATTTTTACACATGCAGATGGGTCTAAAAAAAGAATGATGTCTAATTTACAGAAGGAAAACAGGATAGATCTAAAGCAGGGATTAATAAGTGAAGTGAGTGACGTCGCTCAATTGTGTCCGACTCTTTGCGACCCCATGGACTGTAGCCTACCAAGCTCCTCTGTCCAAGGGATTTTCCAGGCAATAGTGCTGGAGTGGATTGCTATTTCCTTCTCCAGGGGATTCTTCCCGACGCAGGGATCGAGCCCAAGTCTCCCGCATTGTAGACAGACGCTTTACCGTCTAAGCCACCAGGGAAATCAAGCTGCTAAATTAGTAGAGGTGTGCCCAGTTAAAACATCCTGAGACCTTTGAATTATTCAAGAAGTGAGTAAAGATATTTAGTGGCTTGAGACTTTGTTTAAAACTTTGTTAAAAGCTATAAAACAGTATAAAAATCACCTTACAATATACAAGACGGATGACTCCAAATAGAGAAAAAGACACATGCCCCCAAATGCACGCAGCTCACATAGGTGCGCACACACTCGCGCACGCGCACACACACCCTCCAAAAGAAATTTCTTTTGCAAGTTTCTGACGTTTTAATCTTCATTGTCTGCCATTCCTATTCATGGTAGATAGTATAATTTTTCATTCTGAGCTCAACTTTAAAGGGTTCTTTTATCCTGAGAAGCCCTTTCGCCCTTTTGTGGAAGCATCCTTACAGGTTGGTTTTGTTTTTGCCAGGCATTCCAGTTGCACCTCGACTGGGAACTTTTTGCAGGGAGGAGGCAAAAGTTGAAAGGAATTAATTTGTAGGTTTTGAAATCCCAACACCAGCCCAAGTGCTATAAACTCCAAACTCATGAAATGCAGGCTTAGGATTTTTAAATTTCATCAGTTAAATAATTTTCATTTTCATCCAGAAAGAGGACAGCTGCTTGTCTCCTGGGTGTTTTCCATTTGCCCTAGTCTGCCCTTTTCCTGAGTTGATGTCTCTCGTGGCCAACCCCCTTTTGACTGTACTCAGTACCAGCGCAGACCCTGGGCCACTCCACACCCCTACCTCTGCCCCTGCAATTTCAGGCCTCAAGTCACAAAGACCAACGTTTGGCCCACACCTAAGATGACATAACTGTTCTCCACCGCCTCTGACCTGGTTTCCAAGAATGTAGCGGTTTCTCAGTTCCAAAACCAGTAAGGTTCAGGGCAAACCAGCAGATTAATCACTGTACACCCCAGCCCTCACACCCACGGTCAGAGAAGAATCAGTTCAACAACTCACTGCTCTGATTTTCAGTTTATTTTGATTTCTGGCATCTTGGTATTTGCCTTCATTTTTATAAGTTTAGCAGCACATTCAAAATCAGGTTAATTGTTATACTATCCAGTGATGTTAGGTGTTTGTGGTCTGTTTTCTGGTTACTGAAAAGAACATTTTCTTATTTCTCATCGATACAGAAGTGAAATCTGAGGAGAAAAGTCAGGGGTACTCCTTGTGGACACAGCGTGCTAGTTTCCAAAGTTCTGTGCTTTGCTGCCCCAGCTGCCCTGCAGCTCACCCTTGCTCTAGGCCTTGTTACTCTGACCTTGAGGTGGTTTTAGAACTCTCTAGGCAGGCCTGGCTTCTTTCTGTGAGGCCTAGAAGAAAAATTCTCCCCTTCACAATGTGAACTCCCCAAACAAAGGAATGTTTGACTGTTTTGTTCCCTCCTACACCTTGCGTTTCTGGCAACCACAGGCTTTGATGACTGTTTCTTCAAAGAAGGAACATCTTGAACGCCAAGCTGGCCTGCCCTAGCTGGTGTTTCTTCCAATCCAACCCCATCTTCCTCAGAGTTGAAGGGAATTCGCCCAAGTTTTTGTACTTTTGACGCCTCCGTGCCTGTTCTCCATATCCATATTTCTATTTGCTATTTCTGTTGGCGTTTCCATTGATTTTGGTGGCGAGGGTAGGGGTGACCACGATCGGGCTAATCCTGTGCCTTCAGGACGCCATTTTGAAACTAGCGCCTGGACACAGTCAAGTTTGTTTTTAACTTTAGTGTGTATGTGAGTAGGCCTCCTTATTTCAGGCGGGCCTCCACAGCACTTTTGGGGTAACACGCCTTTCGGTGGGTCTGCCAGCCCCCTCATCTGGGGGCGGCGCTTGGGGGGGGGTGGGAGGACGGCCCTCACGCGCCCCCTGCGTACCCCCAGCCTGCGCAGCGTGCTCCACGAGCCTCCCACCCCCCCCCCCCCCCCCCCCCGCCGCCGGGGGGCGCCAGCGCGGCCGCCCATTGGCTGAGGCGCCTCCACGACGGGGCCCCCGCACCTTGCGCAGGAGCCACCTCCCGGCGCCCCGCTGGCCACGCCTCAGTCCGCCGGCGCCCCTCGGCCTCGCCACCCGCCTCTGACTCTCTGCCCGGTGTGCCGCCGCTCCCTGTGCCCAGTCCGGCCGGGCAGCGGGCACGAGCAGACCCAACAGCAGCTCCGAGCGCGGTGCCCGAAGCCAGCCTCTGTTTCGTCCTCGAGCCCCTCTGAGGGAACACTGGCTGTCGCCATCATGGTGAGTGGAGGAGGCCGAGGGGGCTCCTTGGGGTGGCCGGGACGCTGAAGGGGGCCTGGGCCGGGCCCGGCGCGGGGCTGCCGCGCTTGCCTGTCCTGGGGGCCCCGCCTGAGGGCGGGCGAGGCGGCCTGGCGCGGCCTGCGCGGCGCCTCGGGCGGGCGGAGGGGATGAGGCCGGGCTGTCGGAGCGCCGGGGGCCGCTGCCCAGCACGTGCAAGGCCTGTGGCCTTCGGGCCGCAGCCGCCGGGGTGTGGAGGGGCGCCTGGCACCCGGCCGGCCGGACTCCGGGCGGGGCCCGCGCCCCACGCCGCCCCGGAAGGCGCGGTTCCCGCGCTTGCCGAGGCAGGCGGGCGGCCCGGCCTCCGCGAGATGGCGTCGGGCCTGGCGCGGCCCTCGAGGCGCACGCGGGCGGGGCGCCGCGGGCGGGAGGCCCCGAGGCGGGGGCCCCGCGGGCCGGGGCGAGGCCGGGGCGGGGCCCGGGGGCCTGGGCGGGTGTGTCCGTGCGGAGGGTGCGGGCGCCGGGCTGACCTCGTGCTTGTGCGGTGGCGGCCGCCGCGGCGACCTCGGGTGGGGACGCCATCATCTCCTCACGAGGTCGGCGCTGCCCTCGCCTTGGAGCGGCCGCGGAGCGGGGAGCTCGAGGAATTTTTAGCTTGGGAAATACTGTTCCGTTAAAGAAACCAGAAACCCTCCAACAGAGCGTCCCTCGAGTATTAATGCGGTCTGTTGGGTGACATTGACGAGCGTTTTGTCAAATGCATTAGAGTCGATGCCGCCTCGAGGGGCATCTCTTGAGAACCGTTTTGACCAACCATCAAGCCTCCGATGATGTACATAGCATTAAATACTGTAGTGTAGTGTCGCCTGTGGTGTAATAACTAGTATACACTATTTTTAGAAGTAAAGGGAGAAAATTTATATACAATTTATTAGGGCACACAGTTTAAAGTAAAGGTTTACAAGTGTATGCAACTGCTGTTTGTAATAATTGTGTCTTGTACTTATCCACATCAGTAATTACTTAATAAGCTGAGTTACTGTGAATGTTGGGTTTTATCTTTTTTTAAGAAGGCGAGGCGAGAAATGCATACGTATATTGATTTTTTTCTTATATAAAACTAGCATATTAACTCATTAGAAAGTAATCAATGTAAGGAAGCAGAGGTCCACCTTAAACTAGGTATGTAACCACTCTGAAGTTTTGATATATGTCCTTCCAGATTGCTTTCATGTATGTATTGCAAATAGGTGTATTTTATAAAAATTTTACCGTACCATGTAATACTATACTACAACCTGTGTCCTTCACTTAATATAGTGGGCCTTATTCCAAAGAGAAATTTAAAATAATTTTGAATACATAATTTCTTACTTTACCAAAAATTGTATACTTATATATTACCATCACTTATTTTACCAAATTCTCTTATAATGAGTAATTTGTGTGCATTAAAACAATACAATAATGGGTGTCTTTGTGAAAATGTTTTGGCCTGTTTATTAATAGCTTGAAATAAATTGCCAGGAGTAGAATCACTGGTTAAAAGGGTTATGCCCATATTATAACAATTTTGAACTATGATAATTTTTTCCTAGTAACTCTTGGTAAAGGGTATACTAGTATATATTCCCACTGGTGGTGTGTAATATGACCCCCTTTCCACGCACTTCCCAGTGAAAGGTAGTATATGTTTTAAAGTTGCCAGTCTAATTGGAAAATATTCCGCTTGTGTTGATGTACTTTTTTTTATCATTAGTGAAGTTAGGGTTTGTCATTAACGTTTTCCATTTCTCTTTTTGCCATTCTTGATCCACCTTTCTATTTGTATTTGTCTTTTCATGGTGATTTATAAGAACTCTATTAATATTTAACATTTATCATATATAATGGAAAAAATTTATAGCGGTGATAAGGAGAGACCCTTATTTCTAGTTTTAGCATAAATTACTGTCATGTTTTACTTTGAACTTACTGATAATCTAGAATTAGATTGAGAGAAAATAAAGTTTTTTATTTTGAGTTTTTTTTTAATTAAATACTATATTTTATCAAATGATTTTTCTGTGGTGAATTACAGTAACAGATTTCCTAATAACCATACTTGAATTTACAATAAACTGTTCTTAACTGTATATTTTTTTTATGCTGCTAGACTTTCCCATCTCTGTGTTGGGTGCAGGAGTGGACCATCTTAACCAGGTTTGGGGACAGTAGTCATAGCCCATTTTTTTCAAGACTAATGTGTGTTTTTTTATTCTTGCCTTTTTCTTGCTTAGCTTTCCCAGGATTGTATGTTTATTGTTTGGATTCCACCTCCCTCCCCTGAGAGTCTACTCTTGGATTTACATTAAAGGCTTTATTCTGATTTTCATGTACAGTTTCCTTAATAGAATTTCCTTTTCTCTTTAATAACTACTTCCTTCTCTGGATGTAACACTGATGACTGCAAATTATAGACTTTTAGTCTGACCTAGTCAGTATACATAGATTTCAGTTTGCTTGCATGTAGATGTTAATAGTTGAATGAAATGTTGTCAAAGAGCTGACATCCCAGATGCTTTAGGGATGATAAGTTTTATTCCCAGTTTTAGTTATCTTTGTCACTTGGTCATTCATGTAAAAGAGAATCGTTACTGAAAATAGTAGTGATGAGAATTGTGTATATGATGGCCTCTAAGTTCACCCTTACTTAATATTCCAGAATTACTCATTTTAGAACCCGTCAACTCACTTGAAGGTGTAATTAAGAAAAATAATTACTTCTGTTATCTAATTTACATGTAATTTATTTTCTGCATGCTATTGATTAGTTATGATTAATTTTTTAACACCAATCTTTTAGCTTTAACCTAAAATAGCATCACTGGCTCAGTGGACATGAGTCTGAGCAAAATTCAGGAGATAGTGAAAGACACAGAAGCCTGGTGTGCTGCAGTCCATGGAGTAGCAAAGAATCAGACACAGCTTAGCAGCTGAACAACCATAATTCATTTGTAGAGTATTTTTGGCAATAGTTTAAAAGTACCTAAAGATTGTCTGAATTGTAGACGCCAGGCCTCCCTGTCCATCACCAACTCCCGGAATTCACTCAGACTCATGTCCGGAGTCGGTGATGCCATCCAGCCATCTCACCCTCTGTCGTCCCCTTCTCCTCCTGCCCTCAATCCCTCCCAGCATCAGAGTCTTTTCCAATGAGTCAACTCTTTGCATGAGGTGGCCAAAGTATTGGCGTTTCAGCTTTAGCATCATTCCTTCCAAAGAAATCCTAGGGCTGATCTCCTTCAGAATGGATTGGTTGGATCTCCTTGCTGTCCAAGGGACTCTCAAGAGTCTTCTCCAACACCACAGTTTAAACGCATCAGTTCTTACGGAGCTTAGCCTTCTTCACAGTCCAACTCTCACATCCATACATGACCACAGGAAAAACCATAGCCTTGACTAGACGGACCTTAGTCGGCAAAGTAATGTCTCTGCTTTTGAATATGCTATCTAGGTTGGTCATAACGTTATGTGCTGCTAATGGTAAGTTGCTTCAGTTGTGTCCAACTCTGCGACCCAATGGACTGTAGCCTGCCAGGCTCCTCTGTCCATGGGGTTTTCCAGGCAAGAATACTGGAGTAGGTTGCCATGCCCTACTTCAGGGGATCTTCCCCACCCAGGAATCAAACCCACGTCTCCTGAAGGCGGATTCTTTACCCACTGAGCCACCTAGGAAGCTCATCTATAAGTTAGTAATTGTATAGAAACACACACACAGGCAGTTTTTAAATCCCTGTTGTTTAGGCCTCTTAAGAGGTGTATGTTCCTTAGTTTAGCTTTGAGCGCCATCTGCTGGCTAAGAAATAGGATGGACAGAATGGTGCCTTCCTTAACACCTGACCCTAGTGAAATGATTAGATGAATTTTATAGTTAATATCCCAATTTGTGCAACCCAAAGGAAACAGTCTATAGCATCTAATGGATTTTTCTTTTTCTCAGGTTACTGTTTTGTTGTCTCAGATATCCATTTTACTTAAACAGAACATGAGATTTAGCACTTTACTCTTTTTATTCTGGCAACAATATCACAGAGTTTTTCAACTGACCCCATGCAGATTCGGGGCCAGGTAATTCTTTGTTATAGGGGGCTGTTGTTTGCATTGTAGGATGCTTATTGTATCTCTGGCTTCTACCAACCAGATAACCAGGTTTGTCTGACTTTGAGATGCCATGGACTGCAGCTCACTGGGTTTCCCTGTCCTTCACCATTGCCCCAAGTTTGTTCAGCTCATCCATTGGGTCAAGGATGTGAGTCAACCATCTCATACTCTGTCGCCCCTTCTCCTGGAGCCTTCGATCTATCTCAGCATCAGAGTCTTTCTCAATGAGTTGGCTCTTCTCATTAGGTGGCCATAGTATTGGAGCTTCAGCATCAGTCCTTCCAATGAGTATTCAGAACTGATTTCCTTTAGGAACGACTGGTTTGATCTTGCTGTCCAAGGGACTCTCAAGAGTCTTCTCCAGCACCACAGTTCGAAAGCATGAATTCTTCCGCACTCAGCCTTCTTTATGGTCCAACTCTCACATCTGTACATGATTACTGGAAAAACCATAGTGTTGACTATACAGACCTGTGTTGGCAAAGTGATGTCTCTGCTTTTTAATATATTGTCTAGGTTTGTCATGGGCTTCCCTGGTGGCTCAGAGGTTAAAGCGTCTGCCTGGAATGCAGGAGACCCGGGTTTGATCCCTGGGTCGGGAAGATCCCCTGGAGAAGGAAATGGCAACCCACTCCAGTACTCTTGCCTGGAGAATCCCATGGAGGGAGGAGCCTGGTGGGCTGCAGTTCATGGGGTCGCAAAGAGTCATAGCTTTTCTTTGAAGGAACAAGCAACCTTCAACTTCATGGCTGCATTCACCACAGTGATTCTGGAGCCCAGGAAAATAAAGTCTGTCACTGTTTCCATTTTCCCCCATCTGTTTGCCATGAAGTGATGGGATCAGATGCCATGATCTTAATTTTTTGAATGTTTAGTTTTAAGGCAACTTTTCCACTCTCCTCTTTCACCTTCATCAAGAAGCTCTTTAGTGCCTCTTCATTTGCTGCCATTAGGGTGGTGTCATCTGCATACCTGAGGGTGCTGTTTCTCCCAATAGTCTTAATTGCAGTTTGTGATTCATCCAGCCCGGGATTTGGGATGATGTACTCTGTATAGAAGTTAAATAATTGGGGTTACAATATACAGCCTTGCCACACTCCTTTCCCAATTTTGAACCAGTCCAGTGTTCCATGTCCAGTTCTAACTGTTGCATCTTGACCTGCATATAGGTTTCTCAGGAGGCAGGTAAGGTGGTCTGGTATTCCTGTCTTTTGAAGGATTTTCCAGTTTATTGTGATCCATATAGTCAAAGTCTTTAGCATTATTAATGAATTAATTCCTTAATGAAGCAGAAGTAGTTGTTTTTCTGGAATTCTCTTGCTTTCTCTATGATCCAAAAGATGTTAGCAGTTTGATCTCTGGTTCCTCTGCCTTTTCTAAATCCAGCTTGAACATCTGGAAGTTCTTGTTTCATGTTATGTTGAAATCTAGCCTGAAGGATTTTTAGCATAATCTTCCTTACGTGAAACGAGCACAATTGTATGTTAGTTTGAACATTCTTTGGCATTGTTCATCTTTGGGATTGGAATGAAAACTGTCCTTTTCTAGTGCTGTGGCCACTTCTGAGTTTTCCAGATTTGCTGACATACTGAGTACAGCACTTTCACAGCATCATCTAGGATTTGCAGTAGCTCAGCTGGAGTTCCATCACCTCCACTAGCTTTGTTTGTAGTAATGCCTCCTAAAGCCCACTTGACTTTACACTCCAGGATGTCTGGCTCTAGGTTAGTGACCACACCATCATGGTTATCCAGGTCATTAAGACTTTTTTTTGTACAGTTCTGTGTATTCTTGCCACCTTTTCTGAATCACATCTGCTTCTGTTAGGTCCTTACTGTTTCTGCCCTTTATCGAGCCCATCTTTGCATGAAGTGTTCTTGTGGTGTTTCTGATTTTCTTGAGGAGAGCTCTAGTCTCTCCCTTTCTGTTATTTTCCTCTACCAGGTACACCCCCCAACTGAGAAAACCAAAAAGTGCCCCTGGGCCGCAAAATCTTCCCCAGGTTGAATCAATATATTATCATAACCCTTTTTACTCCGGCAATTTTCTGTGTGAATATTATACCTCTCAACTGAAATACATCTATCCATTGTGGTTCACATACAGTTAATACTATAAATAGTTTATCAAATACAAAGGTATTGAAAATTCATTCACAAATGAAGAGGAAATTGAAGAGAAAGTCTGTAAGAATTTCAGAACTGCCTTGGGTGTTTGTGAATTAATTGAAAGAGTGATAAATTTTCTATCTTGGAAAGAAATCTAGTCAAATTTCTCTATAGTTCAAGGTGTGTGACTTATGTAATATAGTCCCATTTAGAAAAAAAGTTATAAAACATTTAAAAATGCAAAAGCTTTAAATTAGTTTTTATTCTCACTGACTTCATTGTCATGAAATATCACTGTAACATAGTTAAAGGAAAGAGTTAGGAGATATTCAGATAGAAATACAAAGTATGTTAGAACATTAGTATGAGCATGAATTAATAGAGAAAAGCCCAAACACTCCAATTTGGAAACACAGCAATTTTTATTTCATTTGTATAGCAGTTTGTAGAAATCTTAAATTTATCATAATTTCTGGCATCTAACAAAATAGGAACTCTTAATTTCCATGATTGTAACTAATATCTATAACATTCTGCTAATATTTTCAAAAATATTTATCAGTTTCTTTTGTCCTTGCTTCTGTTTTCCTTCATAAGCTAAGGTATAATATCTTCATCTTCATCTTGCAGCCTTTTGTACTTGACTATTATTGTTATGGTTGTTCAGTCACTCAGTCCTGTCTGACTCTGTGACCACATGGACTGCAGCATGCCAGGCTTCCCTGTCCTTCACTGTCTCCCTGAGTTTGCGCAAACTCATGTCCATTGAATTGGTGATGCCATCCAACTCTCTCATCCTCTGCCAGCTTCTTCTCCTTTTGCCTTCAGTCTTTCCCAGGGTCAGGGTCTTTTCCAGTGAGTTGACTCTTCACGTCAGGTGGCCAGAGGTTTGTAGCTTCAGCCTCAGTCTTTCCAGTGAGTATTCAGGATTGGTTTCCTGTAAGATTGACAGGTTTAATCTCCTTGCAGTCCAAGGAACTCTCAAGAGTCTTCTCCAGCACCACCATTCAGAAGCATCAGTTCTTCAGCGCTCAGTGTTCTTTGTAGTCCAACTCTAACATCCATTCATGACTACTGGAAAAACCACAGCAGTGGACCCTTGTCGGCAAAGTGATGTCTCTGCTTTTTAATAGCTGTCTAGGTTTGGCATAGCTTTTCTTCCAAGGAGCGAGTGTCTTTTAACTTGATGGCCGCAATTAGTGTCCACAGTAATTTTGGAGCCCAAGAAAATAAAGTCTGTTGCTGTTTCCATTTTTCCTTGTTGGTTTGCCATTAAGTGATGGGACCAGATGCCAGGATCTTAGTTTTTTGAATGTTGAGTTTCAAGCTAGCTTTTTCACTCTCTTTCACCTTCATCAAGAGGCTCTTTAGTTCCTCTTCACTTTCTTCCATTAGGGTGGTGACATCTGCATATCTGAGGCTGGTGATATTTCTCCCAACAATCTTTGATTCCAGCTTGTGATTCATCCATCCCAGCATTTTGCATGATGTACTCTGTGTAGAAGTTAAATGGGCAGGGTGACAATATGCATCCTTAAAAACAAATTATATTTCACAGCATCTATGATTTTAGCCTGCAAATCCAGTGATGACATCTGCTTTCCAAATTACAGTCTGCAGCAAATCCTGAGACTCCAAACTCAGCCGTCTCCAGAGAGGCCAGCACCCAGTCTTCTTCAGCTGCCACCAGCCAAGGCTATGTTCTGCCAGAAGGCAAAATCATGCCGAACACTGTTTTCGTTGGTGGAATTGATGTTAGGGTAATGTATTCATGTTTTCATTTATTGAAAGTATTTTGTGAATAGTGGGATTTGGGTAATGTTGTAAACATAAGACTTTTTTTTTTTTAAGTACTTCATGCAGGTTTGGAATTGTTTTTATGTATAACTTTTAGGGGCTAAAAATATCTTTGATACAGATATGTAGTTTGGGGATGCTTGGAGGAGATATTTCCACATCACCAAATCTTCTTTATAGTATCACTGAAATTTTTCAATGTTGAATTTTTACTTTTAAAAATCAAATTCTTCTGCATAGATGGATGAAACAGAAATTAGAAGTTTCTTTGCTAGATATGGTTCAGTAAAAGAAGTGAAGATAATCACGGATCGAACTGGTGTGTCCAAAGGGTGAGTAAAACATATGTTCAATATAAATTATAATAAATACCTGAACTATACCATATATAGAATTTCAGAAAAGAAAAATTGAAAACTGGTATTCTAACATTTGTATAAGTGAAACTTGTTGCTTTGTAACTTCTTTCATGTAGAGGATAAGTTTTGCTGCCAGCTCTTTTATTTAATCATTTGCCTAGTGTTTGTATTTAAATATTTTTTGTCTTCATTTCACTTAAGAAGATTAGTCTGTTTTTATCAAAGAATTGTTTTCTTCATGCATTTCACAGTATCTTAAATTTTAATGATTTTGCCATAGATAATAAGTTAAACTCAGATTCATAGGTATGAATTTTTTTTTGTTAATTAAGTTCCTACACTGCCTTAATCTTTGTGAATTCTGACACAAATCTGTAGATCAGGGTAGGAAAGTAAAACAGTAGTATTTATAGAGAATCTATCATGTACATCTTATAGTTATTTATCTCAGTATATTTTTTATCCTTTAGCATTATTTAGTCAGTAATAGAACACTAGTTTTAAACCATGTACTGATATGGTGGTGATTTTATACTTCATCTGTCTGACTTTCTAGCTATGGATTTGTTTCATTTTATAATGACGTGGATGTGCAGAAGATAGTAGAAGTAAGTAATCTTTTGGAAAAAATCTATTATGTTATGGATGTGGTGTTTAGTATTATTTGCATCCTGAATATATACTCATTCTTTTATAAGATATAGAAATAAATGTACTTCCTGTTTGAAATTCAGGCTTGGAATAATTTATATAACTTATCAGAACCTCTGTATTTTTGATTGAGCATCTAGCTTCATGAACTAGAGACAGGAAAGATTCGAGACAGTAAAGGTTTTTTTTTTTTTAATCAAATTCCATAACTTCTCAAAATTTTATTAGAGTTAAGGTAAGTAAGGTGGTTTCATGCTGATAAGTTTTGATTTGGTATATTCTTACCCCTGATCTTATCTTATAATAGTAATTTTAGAGAACTTGGGTATTTTATCAAAGTCTTGGAAGTAAAGACTTGGACATTAATTCTAGTTTTGATATGGTTTTATTTTCAGTCACAGATAAATTTCCATGGTAAAAAGCTGAAACTGGGCCCTGCAATCAGGAAACAAAATTTGTGTGAGTAAAGAAAGGAATTGTTCTTGTTGACACACTTGTGGCTTTTCAGAGAACTGAAAATAGACTTTGTTTTCTTTTTACTCTTTAAAAAGGTGCTTATCATGTGCAGCCACGTCCTTTGGTTTTTAATCCTCCTCCTCCACCACAATTTCAGAGTGTCTGGAGTAATCCAAACACTGAAACTTACATGCAGCCTCCAACCATGATGAACCCTATAACTCAGTATGTTCAGGTAAGAAGTGCCTACGCTCCTTTTTTTTTGGTGTGTGTATTATACTAGAGATCTTATTATTGATGTGAGCACCTTAAAAATGGAGCCAGTCTTGGTTCTTACCCTCTGTGGAGTCATGTCAACAATTCCCGTAATAGGGGACAGTACTAGCGCTGTTGGAATACTTGTGACTGATGGGACGTTTTGTCAAAAGTGTCATTCTTAGTGTTGCTTCTTCTTGTTATTGTTCAGTTGCTAAGTCCTGTCCAGCTCTTTGCAGCGCCATGGACTGTAGGATGCCAGGCTTCCCTGTCCTTCATTATCTCCTGGAGTTTGCTCAAACGCACATCCATTACTTCAGTGATACCAGGCAACCATTTCGTTCTCTGTTGTCCCCTTCTCCTCCCACCCTCAATCTTTCCCAACATCAGGGTCTTTTCCAGTGAGTTGGCTCTTTGTATCAGGTGGTCATATATTGGAGCTTCAGCTTCAGTATCACTCCTTCAATGAATAATCAGGGTTTGTTTCCTTTATAATTGACTGGTTTGATCTCCTTGCTGTCCAGGAGACTCAAGAGTCTTCTTCAGGACCACAGTTCAAAACCATCAGTTCTTAAGTGTTCACACTTTATGGTCCAACTCTCACATCTGTATGTGACTACTGGAAAAGCCATAGCTTTGATTATACAGACCTTTGTCAGCAAAGTGATATCTCTGCTTTTTAACATGCTATCTAGGTTTGTCATAGATTTTTTTCCAAGGAGCAAGCGTCTTTTAATGTTATGGCTGCATTCACCTTTTGCAGTGATTTTGGAGCCCAAGAAAATAAAGTCTACCACTGTTTCCATTTTCTCCCATCTATTTGCCATTAAGTGATGGGACCAGATGTCAGAATCTTAGTTTTTTGAATGTTGAGTTTTAAGCCAGCTTTTCCACTTGCCTTCATCAGGGAGCTCTTTAGTTCTTCGCTTTCTGCCATTAAGATGGTGTCATCTCCATATCTGAGGTTGGTGATAATTCTTCTGGCAATCTTGATTCCAGCTTGTGATTCATCCAGCCCAGCATTTAGGATGATGTACTCTGTGTAGAAGTTTATTTATCAGGATTACCACGTACAGCCTTGCAATATGCCTTTCTCAATTTTGAACTAGTCCATTGTTCTATGTCTGGTTCTAACTGTTGCTTCTTGACCTGCATACAGGCTTCTCAGGAGGCAGATAAGGTGGTCTAGTATTCCCATGTCTTGAAGAATTTTCCTTAGTTTTTTTATGATCTACACTTTCAAAGGCTTTAGTATAGTCAATGAAGCAGAAGTAGTTGGTTTTCTGGAATTCTCTTGCTTTCTCTATGACCCAAAAGATGTTAGCAATTTGACCTACGGTTCCTCTGCCTTTTCTAAATCCAGCTTGTACATCTGGAAGTTCTTGGTTCACATGCTGTTAAACCCTAACTTGAAGGCTTTTGAGCATTACCTTGCCAGCATGTGAAACAAGCTCAATTATACGGTAGTTCAAACATTATTTGGCATTGCCCTTCTTTGGGATTGAAATGGAAACTAACCATTTTCAGTCCTGTGGCCACTGCTGAGCTTTCCAAATTTTCTGGTATACTGAGTGCAATACTTTAACAGCACCATCTTCTAGGATTTGAAATAGCCCAGCTGGAAATCCATCACCTCCACTAGCTTTGTTTGTAGTGATGCTTCCTAAGGCCCACTTGACTTCACACTCCAGGATGTCTGGCTCTAGGTGAGTGACCACATCATTGTGGTTATCTGGTTCATTAAGACCTTTGTTGCACAGTTCTTCTGTGTATTCTTGCCGCCTCTTTTGAATCTCTTCTGCTTATGGTAAGTCCTTGGCGTTTCTGTCCTTTATTTTGCCCATCTTTGCATGACATGTTCCCTTGGTGTTACATTACTTCTTACACTAAGCTTATATCTGCTTCTGTATAGTTTGTAAGTCTTTATCTGAGAACTGATCACTGTAGCCATATAGAATCTATCTCCTCTTTATTTTTTCCCCAAATAACTCCTAAAATGCTTGAAGACAGTTTTCTTCATGTGTTTACCTGGTTTATTCTTTCCTGGGTCAACTAGTCTTTATTTGCAATGATTTCCAGGTGTCTCTTCATACAGATTGTTGATTTCTAGATGTCTTGCGGTTCTAACGTGGATAAATTTCTGACGATTTAATTATATTTGTAAGTTCTATGAGTTTCTGGTATATAATTTATCTTGTCTTGATTTCTTTAATATTCAAAGTAAAATTTGGAATACTTGTTTCCTATTGATAATAAATAACATTTATTTTCTTCTTACTTCAGTTTACCTTCAGTTCAAAAGACATTTTATTCTTAGGAAAAGAAATAAAATACTAGTGAAAAGGCTCTGCAGTGTCTCTCGTTTGTTTGCATTTTTCATCTACCTGAAGTATAGAATATATCTTTTATTACATTAAAAAAAAAAACAGCTACAAGAAAAGCCCTGCTTATTCATAAAATTTACCATGCGGTATTATTACCTATTCTGGTATATTTTTGTATGCTACTACCTAGATGTTTTCAGTCAGTAAATATTTATTGAAATATATAATACATTATACTCTCTCTTTTCCAGTTTGGGGTTGTACATTGCCCTTAACTTTTAGAAGTAAAACACAAAAAGAGCCAAAATGTCTGTAGGGAGTATTCCATGTTACCCCAAAATACTGTCAAAGGAATACAAAACTGCCTGCAAATATCCTTACCAAAAAATAGCACACATGTATTAATTTAATGCTAACATGGAAATCTATTCTAATAGAGCTTCATCGTGACTAAGAAAAACTTCTGGGTGGGAATAAATATACAAAAAAGATAAACTTGGGCTTGCAAAATCAGTCACTTCCTTTATTTATCTCTTCCTTCTCCTGGCCCAAAAAGCTAACATTTGACAGAGAATACTTATTTCTTCATGAAAGCACTCACTCAGAATTTTGGATTGGATATAAAAAACTGGAAATATACAAGATCTCCTTATTTTCATGTTTTTATTGCATGGGGAATGATATTCCGTTCTGATTTTTAAAGATGTACGTTGTTCATTCATTCTTTCTGTAAACTTTGTTTTCAGGCTTATCCTCCTTATCCAAGTTCACCAGTTCAGGTTATCACTGGATATCAGCTGCCTGTTTATAATTATCAGGTAATTTAGTAGGGATCAAAATTACTTTGGACTATTATTTAGGCCTTTACATAAATTTCCCTAATAGTTTGTCATTTAAAGTAGTTGAGTGTGCCTAAAATTTAAGGAAAAACAGAATTAGTCTAGAATTAGGGCTTCTCTATTATTTAGAATAAGAGAATAATATTTGGACAGAAATAAGCTTGGCAAGCTTTCTCTTGTACTGTCTTACAAGTTTTGGTGTCCTCTTCTATATTTCAACATGTAGTCTTCACCTTTGCTGTCTAATAGCTAAAACATACAGGCTGAATCTTAGGAGTCTTTATAGCGGCATAGGTTGAGATGAAATGATTACTCAGTTCTTAGAGCATTGAATTGCAATTATGTTTGATAACGTTTATTTTAGCTGACTACTAGAATTTCTGTCCATAGATAGGACCTGTGACACTGACTATAGTAATAAATTCAAAGAGCTACTGTCTCTTGAGTTTTCCTGAAAACCAACTCCAGGAAATTGAGAAAAAGATGGAGTTAATATATGAAAGTAACAATGAAATCATACATATCATAAAGTACTTTTCTCTTCCATTTTCTTTTGTTATAACAAGCTCAAGGAAACCAGCACCAGTACCTCAACATTGTCTATTTCAGATCCTTGTGACAGTGTAAAGCAATATTTAAGTTAGCATGTAAGCACTCTTTTCTTTTTTTCTTTTTTTTTTTTAAGATGCCACCGCAGTGGCCTGCTGGGGAACAAAGGAGTTATGTTATTCCTCCGGTAAGGTGAAGTAGCCAAGCATGTACTTCCTGTTCTGTGTTTTAAAAGTATTTCGCTGTTATGTATTTCTTGACCTTTGCCATATTAAGTATGCCTGGAAATATTTTAAATGCCCTTTTACTTTATGTGTTACATTTCTTTGCAACTCAAGTGTGTATATATATATACACACATACACACTCTCCCATGGGAGATACTGTGCTTTTTGTTTCTCAGATTATTTTGTCTGTACTTAAGTAATGGCCGCCCTGCATACTCCGGTGCTCAGAATATGTAACCAAGAAAGATAGTACTAATACCTGTGCTATTTCTAACTCCAAGGAGTTATAATTAATATTGAATCTGCCTCAAGTTTTCTAGCCAAAAAAAAAAAAAAAAAATCTGTTGAGAGAAGCAAAAATGTTTTGCTCTCAACACTGTTATATAAGAAAATGAATAAAACAAAAGAGGAAGCTACCTCTAAAATATCTGCGCCTTTGTTACCGTCTGTCTTTTATCAGGATTGGATATTTGAAGGACGTAATATGAGCAAAAATTCTCAGGCACTGGGAAATTCCCTTCCCATACTATATGTTGAAGTTTCTTACAGAAATTCTCCTTTTAATTCTGATTATGTTAACATTTCAAAATGTAAGATTCCCATAGTGCATTTCAACTATTTAGTTTAAAATAGTTTTTGAAATAATGTAATTGAACTTCAGAACAATACACATTTAAACTTTGAGTATGAGCTCACTATTTTGAAGAATATCTGATGTACATCTCTTTAATTACACTTTTATCCTTTTAAATGTAGGCGTATACAACCATTAACTACCACTGTAATGAAGTTGATACAGGAGCTGAAGTTTTGCCCAGTGAATGTTCAGTTCATGAAGCCACTCCATCCTCTGGAAATGGCCCACAAAAGGCAAACATCGAATTTTGTTCATTAATGTTTATGTTTCTATATGTGCTTTTTCAAGTTTTAATAATGGCGGTTTGAGAAACATATCTTTGTTCAAATTTAAATATATATAAAGAGTTTGAGTTACTGACTAAAAGCTTCACAATTTACATAAAAGTTAATGAAATTCTAGGTACCCACAAACCAGTTACTGATTCAGTTGTCCTTCCCTTTCTTCCATTTTCATTGGATTTTTTTGGTTTGTTTGGCTTCCCTGGTGGCTCAGAGGTTATAAAGTGTCTGCCTCAAATGCAGGAGACCCGGGTTCGATCCCTGGGTCGGGAAGATCCCCTGGAGAAGGAAATGGTAACCCACTCCAGTATTCTTGCCTGGAGAATTCCATGGACGGAGAAGCCTGGTAGGCTGCAGTCCACAGGGTCGCAAGAGTCAGACACGACTGAGCAACTACACCTTCCTACCTACCTACCTTAATAAATATTAACATGGTTTGACAGAGTCCAGTGGGTAGTTTTCCTCAAGAATCCTGCTCTTCAAAAGAGGGATCAGTATGGCTTCGTCTGCCTGTCTTTCACCAGTTTAGACCTTTGCTTAGATGGACCGCATTGTGCAGTTGTTCAGGGCATTCTCACCGCAGCCCACTCCAGTGTTCTTGCCTGGACAATCCCAGGGATGGGGGAGCCTGGTGGGCTGCCGTCCATGGGGTCGCACAGAGTTGGACACGACTGAAGCGACTTAGCAGTAGCAGCAGCAGTGAAAATAATCCCAGATTTGTTATACAATGTAAAATTTGAAAAAAAAAAAAAAAAACACACCAAAATAACTTAGAGTTATATTATCAGAGTTTAACCTGAGTAAATGTTTCTTGAAATGTTGAGGGCTCACTGTTTTCAGTCTAACAGGAAAAGTTAAAGAGACTTAAAAATAGCTATCTGAAGGCTTGACTAATTGAGCTTTCTAAACCAGTACTCTAAGTTTCTGAAACAATTCTTAAATTTGGTATAAAAGTTACATACTATGTGACATGGTAAAAATGAAAAAACTGCATGAGAATTCTTTAGAAATAAGTGTATGTATGTATTAAGCTTTTTCAAAAAGCTTGTTACCAGTGAATAAAAGAATGAATAGTCTTTACTGAAAACTTCTGTGTTTCAGAAATCGGTGGACAGAAGCATACA
Organism: Ovis aries; assembly: GCF_016772045.2. Classification (NCBI taxonomy): domain Eukaryota; kingdom Metazoa; phylum Chordata; class Mammalia; order Artiodactyla; family Bovidae; genus Ovis; species Ovis aries. Next base: position 274,673,762 of record NC_056054.1, on the reverse strand, counting down.
GACGGTGGTATCTTGTCTATTTAATCCAGAGAATAGACTGAGAAACTCCGTTGTCACTCAAGACGACTACTTCAAGGTATGAAAATAATAATATGTAGGATAAAAAGAATACTCGTCACCCATAAAGCATCTTTTTTTTCCCTGTGGTATACGTATATTTATGTATATATATATTGAGCTTACATAGAGCATATAATTGAACCCTTAGCTTTTCACTGTAGTCTGAGAGTGAGTGTTAAGTAGCAGTGTATCTGCTTAAATCTTGGTATAGTGTAGGTTACCCTTAGGGAAGAAATCTTTAGCAGGAGCGTATGATTTAGGGACTAAAGAGCAACAATAATACTGTAATTCAAAGAGTTCTGGAAAGTTGACCAAATAGGAAAAGAAAATTTTAGATACCGGAAACGAAACTTAGAGTACGTGGATGTTGGACTAAGGAGAAGAGCGAATCGGCTACTCAGATGAGGCACCTGAACCTTTTGTGGAAGATGTAAGTGAAGTAGTAAAAAGAGCTGAGTAGAAAGAAGATTGAGAGCTGGGAAAGTGGAGAAGAATGTGGGTGCTAGAATTTAGGGAAGTGCCTGTCGCTTCTGATCCTAGTGCTGTCACCTTGGACAAATCACTTAAATCTTACTCAGGCTCTAGTTCTTACAAGTCTGAAATGAGTCTCTGAGATCCCTTTAGTTCTCAGCCTCTGAATATGGAAGGGAACTTGTTGCTTCACCAAAGGAAGAATAATGTCCTTAGTAAAGGGAAATTTTTTGTTGTATTTTTACAGCAGGCTTATTGAGATACAATTTTCATACCCTGCAATTCACCCATTTAAAGTGTGCAATTTAATACTTCATGGAATATGCACAGAGTTGTACAGTCATAACTACAATAAATTTTAGAGTATTTTGATCACCTCCAAAATAACGCTCCTTACCCATTAGTCACTCTCTATTCTCCCCAACTCAGCCCTTCAGTTCAGTTCAGTCGCTCAGTCGTGTCCGACTCTTTGCGACCCCATGAATTGCAGCACGCCAGGCCTCCCTGTCCATCACCAACTCCCAGAGTTCACTCAGACTCAGGTCCATCGAGTCTGCGATGCCATCCAGCCATCTGATCCTCTGTCGTCCCCTTCTCCTCCTGCCCCCAGTCCCTCCCTCTTTAAGAATTTGCCTGTTGTGTTTCACATCAATAGAATAATACATGTTGCCTTTTCTGACTGACTGCCACCAACTGAAATGTTTTTGAGGCTCATCAGTGTTACAGCATGTGTTCGTGCTTCATTTTCTTTTTATTTGTGGATCTACCAGTTTGTGGTTTATCAGTTCATCACTTGATAGACATTTGGGTGGTTTTCCACGTTGAGGCCCTGATGAGTAACGGTATGAACATTTGTGTACTAGATTTTGTGTGGACATAGGTTTTTATTTGTCTTGGGTATATACCTAAGAATGAAATTGCTGAGTCAAATAGTAACTATGTTTAACTTTCCAAGGAGCTGCCAGAATTTTTCCAAAATGCAGCATTTTACATTAAAAGGGAAATTTTAAACCATTTCTTTGTATCTTAAAACAGGGAAAGGTGAATAGCTTTTTTTCCATCAATGAATGGAAATAGGATAAAACTAAAGCATTTTTAGAAGAAGTACTTAGGGCTTCGTTTAATACAAAAGACTAGAGCTGTAGAAGAATTAAGTTCTTAGCCATCTTCTCAATAGGGAGTAGACTTAGTCATTTAAAGTTGACTTTTGTTCTCTTGTTTTTCATTGTGCATAGATAGTAAATTTAAAAGGAAAGAATTGGGGGCTGTGTAACAGCTTACTTTGCCCAGGGTTCTGAAGGTTAAACAGGCAGTGCTAACGGATTTGTTTGTAAAGCAGGAACTCTTTAACCAGCCAGTCTTTAAACTTGACTTTTACCTGGTATTAAGCAAAAGTCCGGAGACAGAAATGGCAACCCACTCCAGTGCTCTTGCCTGGAAAATCCCATGGACGGAGGAGCCTAACTGGCTGCAGTCCACAGGGTTGCTAAGAGTCAGACACAACTGAGCGACTTCACTTTCACTTTTCACTTTCATGCATTGGAGAAGGAAATGGCAACCCACTCCAGTGTTCTTGCCTGGAGAATCCCAGGGACGGGGGAGCCTGGTGGGCTGCCATCTATGGGGTTGCACAGAGTCAGACACGACTCATGCGACTTAGCAGCAGCAGCAGCAGCAAGCAAAAGTCTACCTTTGAAGCTTCCAAAGTTTTCTGCTCCTCTGAGCGAAGAGTTAGAAGTTGTCTAGCATCTAGGCCTGTTTATTTTGATTAGCTACATGTTATTATTGTTGTTTTAATTGAATTTAAATGTACTAAGGCAGGATATGGAGAAGGAAATGGCAACCCACTCCAGTTATTCTTGCCTGGCAAATCCAAAGGACAGAGGAGTCAGGTGGGCTACAGTCCATGATGTTGCAAAGAGTTGGACACAACTGAGCACTCACACAACACAGGATATACCCTCTTTCCATGATAAATTCCACTCTTAATGCCAGCCCCTTCATAATCTTTCATACCCTGTCTGATTTTTTAAAATACTTGAGTTTGTGACCACTTTTATGGACTTTAACCTAAAAAGGTTATTACCCTGTTAACATGTTACATAATTTCCAGAAGCTACCCTTTATATGATAGCAGAATTTAATTCCTAGGAAAATGACACAATTAAGCTAAAAGTATAGAGAATAAAATACTTTTATTATGTTATTACTGGTTCTCAAACTTCCCTGGTGGTTCAGACGGTAAAGCGTCTGCCTACACTGCGGGAGACCCAGGTTCAATCCTTGGGTCGGGAAGATCTCCTGGAGAAGGGAATGGATTTAGAGATACCAAGGGAAAATTTCATGCAAAGATGGGCTTGATAGAGGACAGAAATGGTATGGACCTAACAGAAGCAGAAGATATTAAGAGGTGGCAAGAATACACAGAAGAACTGTACAAAAAAGAGCCTCACGACCAAGATAATCATGATGGTGTGATCACTAACCTAGAGCCAGACATCCTGGAATGTAAAGTCAAGTGGGCCTTAGAAAGCATCACTACGAACAAAGCTAGTGGAGGTGATGGAATTCCAGTTGAGCTGTTTCAAATCCTGAAAGATGATGCTGTGAAAGTGCTGCACTCAGTATGTCAGCAAATTTGGAAAACTCAGCGATGGCCACAGGACTGGAAAAGGTCAGTTTTCATTCCAGTCCCAAAGGTAATGCCAAAGAATGCTCAAACTACCACACAGTTGTACTCATCTCACATGCTAGTAAAGTAATACTTAAAATTCTCCAAGCCACGCTTCAACAGTACGTGAACTGTGAACTTCCAGATGTTCCAGCTGGATTTAGAAAAGGCAGAGGAACCAGAGATCAAATTGCCAATATCTGCTGGATAATTGAAAAAGCAAGAGAGTTCCAGAAAAACATCTATTTTTGCTTTATTGACCATGCCAAAACCTTTGCCTGTGTGGGTTGCAGTAAACTGAAAAATTCTGAAAGAGATGGGAATACCAGACCACCTGACCTGCCTCTTGAGAAACCTATATGCAAGTCAGGAAGTAACAGTTAGAACTGGACATGGAACAACAGACTGGTTCCAAATAGGAAAAGGAGTACGTCAAGGCTGTATATTGTCACCCTGCTTATTTAACTTATATGCAGAGTACATTATAGGAAACGCTGGGCTGGAAGACGCACAAGCTGGAATCAAGATTGCCGGGAGAAATACCAATAACCTCAGGTATGCAGATGACACCAGCCTTATGGCATAAAGTGAAGAGGAACTAAAAAGCCTCTTGATGGATGTGAAAGAGGAGAGTGAAAAAGTTGGTTTAAAGCTCAACATTCAGAAAAGGAAGATCATGGCATCCAGTCCCATCACTTCATGGCAAATAGATGGGGAAACAATGGAAACAGTGGCTGACTTTATTTTGGGGGGCTCTAAAATCACTGCAGATGGTGATTGCAGCCATGAAATTAAAAGACAGCTACTCCTTGGAAGGAAAGTTCTGACCAACCTAGATAGCATATTCAAAAGCAGAGACATTACTTTGCCAACAAAAGTCCATCTAGTTAAGGCTATTGTTTTTCCAGTGGTCATGTATGGATGTGAAAGTTGGACTGTGAAAGAAGCTGAGCGCCAAAGAATTGATGCTTTTGAATTGTGGTGTTGGAGAAGACTCTTGAGAGTTCCTTGGACTGCAAGGAGATCCAACCAGTCCATTCTAAAGGAGATCAGTCCTGGGTGTTCATTGGAAGGAATGATGCTGAAGCTGAAACTCCAGTACTTTGGCCACCTCATGTGAAGAGTTGACTCATTGGAAAAGACTCTGGTGCTGGGAGGGATCAGGAGCAGGAGGAGAAGGGGATGACAGAGGGTGAGATGGCTGGATGGCATCACTGACTCAGTTGACATGGGTTTGGGTGAACTCTGGGAGTTGGTGATGGACAGGGAGGCCTGGTGTGCTGCAGTTCATGGGGTGGCAAAGAGTTGGAGATGACTGAGCGACTAAACTGAAACTGAACTGAACTGGTTCTCAGCTCCATCCCTCTTTGTAAGGCCTCATTTCCTCTGTCTGCACATCTGCTGGCAACAAAGTGAAAGGAAATTTTTGCATATACTTTAATTTTTCTATTCATTTCCTTAAAATTACATATCTTCATTATAGCTTAAGGATATGCCTTTAAAGATGCCAAAACTTGTATCTTTTAACCTAAAAGCATAGATTGAAATGGAGTGCTGTTCTCAAGCCATCATAAAGCCATGATTTCTGTTAGATATATTTTAGTAAAAATAAGACTTTTAAAAATTTCATGTTTTTCACCAGCTGTCTTTGGGACATCAGTGCAGAATCATGAATTAATAAGAATCTACATATTAGAAAACTGTAGATTTCTGAGTCCTCTTTTTCTGAGTCACCGAGATTTGTTTTTTAACTGAATTGTTGAATAAAACTGACCATTGGTATATTTGTTATCCAAAAGTTCAAGAATGCTTTCACGAAAGGATCACTTTTCTCTCATTATTTATAGTTTTAAATCTTAAAAAAAAATGCTTTCTTTTAAGTAATTTTCAAGTCTCTTAGGTGATAATGGTAATAGGAATTTTCAATGAAATTAAAATGGACCATTTCTGTCTTTTCTAGGATAAAAGAGTTCATCACTTTAGAAGAAGTCGGGCAGTGCTTAAGTCTGTTTGATCCTCTCTGCTAACTTTCTAGTCTCATAGGAAGTCACAGGTGTTGAATAGTAAGAGACTGAAAGTTTTCCACTATTATAGAAATTTAATTCTGAATTTTGATAAATCACACTCAGACTTTCTATATAAGTTATATTAGATTGCTTAGTTTTATTTTACATTGAAAGTTTTTCATTAGACATTTACTTAGAAACTGGTTCTGTGTTGAATATATAGTTAAAAGTAAAAAAATAATTGAGACTGAAAAGAATAACTTTTAAGATATATCTGTAAGGATTTTTACTTGACATTTTAAGAGTTTAAAAACAAATGTTGATTTTTTGAAAAAAAAAATTGTTTTAGAAAACCTATTTTGAAAGGTCAGAATTTTGATAGTTTAAATACAAGCACTTCACTTCTCCAACAAGTACCTGTGAACAGTACAATATCTGCAATATTGTGCTTTTATGATTTGTCTAGAAATTTACCACAAAAGCAGAGTTTTTAAAACTGCATTTTTAATCAGTGAAACTCAATATATAGTTAGCTTTATTGAAGTTTTCCTTATCTAAACCCAGTAAAACAGATTGTAAACAAACAGTCCAATCAGTGGGTCTGATGTTTATTACTTCAAAATACTTTATCTTTTATCTAGAATCCACACATAGAGATATCCAATTGGGATGGTAATTAGGATAACTAAAATTCTGGGTCAAAAATTTTTTTTAAAGAATCTAAAACAAATTAACTTTTCTAGGTACATAAACTTCTTAGTTGAGTTACCATTCTCCTTTTTTCTTTTACTTTTTTTTTTCCTTGAAATGCTAAACTCAATGGCTGTATTTTAAATTGTGCAAAATATTGGTATTAAAGAAGGCTGAAACTTTTCGTCACTTAAAAGTTAATCAGAGTATCTGAAAAGGAATTGTTTTTATAAGAAACATTAAAATATTAGTTATTTGTTAAAGAACAGATAGATTTTTACTTTTATTTTTTTAGCCTGTTATCTTTCTTTCTTTCTTTCTTTCTTAAGTAAAATACGTCCAGGAGAGTCAGAGTAGTTTTGATGTTTCTAAACCACAAAAGTTGTCTAGTAATAAGCATATCCCCAAAATACACTTGAGTTAGTTAACAATCCATTTTTAGATTAGGTGGCTCCTCCTCAGACATTGTAAATCGTGACAAGCAACTAGAGATCCAGAGCCCCTTTGCTAGACCCACAGTCTTGCTTTCCCAGTCTCCACCGTTGTTGCAGGTTTGCTCCTGGAGCAGCGACGGAAGGGAAAGAAGTAGTAGTATAAGCATTTTGAAGGTTGAGCCTTGGAAAGAAAGAGTAGCAGTAGGATAACCCCTTTCTAAGGGAATCACTTGTAGCAGCATCGTGTGACCTGCCATGGATTTAGAGGAGCTTCCTGGCTTTTCTTTCTTGGGCCAGCCCCTTCATTAAAACGTGGAAACTCCATATAGCCCTGTCCTAATGAAGCTTCCATGGGCCATTCCATCAGTGCCCATTGTCTTATCATTCGTAGTAATTTTCATTCTGAGTCTGAAGGGAAGAATCTTTTAACTTAATGATACCCAAGAGGGCTTTCTTACGCCTCAGAATTTGAAAGTGCCCTGAAATTTGTTCTTTTTAAAATTCTCTGTACTTTTTTGTGTGTGCTATAACATTCTTACATGTATTATTCTGTGATTAAATCTCCAGGTTACTATAAATGATACCTAAATTCTAAAGAACCAATTCTCATTATTCCAGTATGACCTTATTCCCTTAAGAAAAAGGGAATAAACGTTTTGTCTGCTATTTTGTTGGACTGAAGTATTTAAAAGAGTAAGGTAGAAAGAGACAAAATCCTGAACCTTTCAAAATGGAAAATTAATTTTAAACTTAAAAATGTGTTCCTATTACCTATGCTGATACTGTCTTTGCATAAACAAATAAATAGAAATAAAGAAACGTTTTTTTCAGAAGTGTTTTGACCTGCTTACTCATCTCATATTATCTTTAAAAAATGGTGAGAATTTGGGTGGGTAGTATGTGACAAGATTGAGTGAGATCCTTGAAATTCAGAAGTGTAAATATTGTTCAGTTTCTTAAATCTGTCCAAGTCAGTTTATAAGAGCACATTTTGGTACATTGTAGTTTTGTTGCTTTATCTTATGAAGCTGAGATATTTTCATGAGGAAATAATTTCTTTTTTTGATTCTTTATTTGGTTAGTTCTGACCAAGCTAAAATAAAGTGTTTAACATTTTGGGACCCTAAAACTAGACTATGTATGTATCTTAAAACTATTGCTTTAAATATGCTTGATAATTTAAGCACATTGGCAGTTAAGGATTACCACAAAATTCACAACAAAGAGCCAAGCCATTAGGATGGAAAAAAATTTTATACCACGCTTTTTTTTTTTTTTTGGTAAAAAGTTGCAAATTATGGCAAAAATAAACTCGATAAAGTTTGGTAACCCCTGTAAGAAACTTATTCTGCCTGCTTTCTTTTTATCTAATAAGAACATGTTATCCTTGTAATTGTTCAAAATAACTATTCAGTATTGATTAGCACCCTTGAATTGCAAGGAAGTCATTGGGTTTAGTTTATAAAACCTTGTGCCCACCTCTCTGAATTTCTCTCGGTTGTCTTCAAAGGTGAGCTCATAAAACTGGGCTGCCACATTGCTTAATTGTTCTCCCTCCTTTCAGTGGCTGTTTGGAGGTAATAATGAGCAGCGGTGATAAGACAGCATGCCACTCTCCTTTCACGAAGAAATACCAGAGGGGGTGGGAGGCCAGGAGGCAGGGACAGCTTCCCGTTGGTCAAGCCTTACAGATGGGCCCAGCTGCCGAGCATGGCCATTGGGTCCTCGGAGCACGCCTAGGTGAAGCTTGCTCCCGCACATACTGTGATAACTGTGCAGTCTAGCTTTTCCCAGCGTTACGTGTAGTATGTTTCTCTGTGTGTAACTGAATATTTTTGAGCAATTCCTCACCACCCATCATCAAAGACTCTGAGTTTTCCATCTGTACATTTGGTAGTGGAACAGAATAAACATAAGTTGAAACTATAAACGTGCATTTTTGCATGCTCATACGGAATATTCAGTCTGCATAGCAAAGAAACGATAGGTGATTCTGCATTACATTCAGAGTTAAAAACATCTGTCCAATATGGCTGTAGCTGTGGGCCAATACCAGAAAAATGGAAAACAATCGTCTCTTGATAGAGAAACTGAAGCTACCACTGTACAATTAGCTGTCTCTGTGGTGGCTATATTTTATGGTTTTAACTGGTCTGAAAAGTTTTCCAGTTGATTTTCCCAAGACACATGGGGGCTTTGTGTCTTACATTCACCTCTGTTAAGGCTGTGTGCCAGGAACATGCCTTTTCTCACGTAATGAAATCCTAGACACCGGTTCGCTAGGTCCTTAACAGCAGAGCAAGTGCTTGCGTTGCTGGGATGTTGGGAATCATGAAGTCACTGTGAATCTGAAGCAGTAGTGACATTTCAAGCCGTTCAGAAAGTTGAAGGTAGCAACCCTTAATCAGTTCTTTTTTCTTTTAACAAAAAAACTAGCAAAAACACATTAAGGCTGTAGTTATATATATTGTCTTTCCCCAGAACAAAATGAATAGAGATACGCTATATTCTGGTTCACCATTGGGTAAAACTATTTACTGTAGAAAAAAGTCAGGGCAGACACGAAACTAAAAAGTCAGGGCAGACACGAAACTATCAGTGCTGGGAAAGCCAGATCAGCTGTTTGCAGTGGGCTCGTCCCCTCTGCCATGCACACATGTTCAGCATAGCTCATAGTACCAACCTAGACCCGTCCCTTAGAATAAATCTGACTGGACCAGTGAGAATAGGAGGAGTGACTTAAAATACTGAGGCCATTTTCTCTTCATTTTTAGCTAAGCTAGACCTCCTTCAAGAGTGTCAGTAAAGTTTGAACAGTATTAAAATAGAGTAACTGCTATTGAGGGCAGGAGGAGAAGGAGGAAACAGGATGAGATGGTTGAATGGTATCGTTGGCACAATGGACATGAATCTGAGAGAGTGGAAATAGTGAGACAGTGAAGGACAGGCAAGCCTGGCCTGCTGCAGTCCATGCGGTCGCCAAGAGTTGGGCTGAACAACAACATACCTGCTATAAATGAGTAAAGCTCAACTGCAATTTTTTCCTGAATGTGGCGTGGCTGCAGCTCGTTATTTTGGTTCGTGATATGTCTGTCTGTGACGAAAAACCCATATACCGCTGTGCAGGGTTTTATCCGTGATTAGATCAGCCTCGTAGGATGTCAGAGGACACTGAAACCACCACCCGGGGTGCTCTGCAGAGATTCAGACCCCTGGGCCCCAGGCTCAGACACACTCTGCAGACAGGGGTGGGCTCAGTAACATGCAAGTTTCTGAAAGTTGCTTGGGGTTGAGCTCTGTGACATTCACTTTGGGAATTAACTGCCCCAGGTGGTAGTATCGTTACCATCTCAGGCTACCTCTACTCTGAGGATAGCTGAATTGGAGAACAGCTCTCTCAGGCCCATTTTAATTTCTTCATAAGAAATTTTATTGGCTTAATCTTCCCCTGCCAAGCCTGTGCCCGGGAGTGCCAGTTGTCCAGGGGTGACTCATGAATAGGCAGAAAAGTGAACTGAATAAAGTCTGAAAGTCAAGACTTGTGACCAAAAGTGAATGGTAAGAGTGACTGCAGGAGAAAAGCTGAAGGTGAGGCCAGGCGCGTGTCAAGGGTGAGGGGCTAGCCTCAGCTGGGAGGGAAGAGTGGTTTTTGGAGGCCGAGAGACCGTATTTGCTTCCTGGAGCAAAGACCAATGTCTTTGGCCCACTGGGCCAATTTTAATAACATACAACTGAAGCTTAGAAAAGTATGGCTTTAACTCGAGAGTCCCTTGGACTGCAAAGAGATCAAACCAGTCTGTCCTAAAGGACATCAGTCCTGGATGTTCATTGGAAGGACTGATGCTGAAGCTGAAACTCCAATACTTTGGCCACCTGATGTGAAGAGCTGACTCATTTGAAAAGACCCTGATGCTGGGAAAGATTGAGGGCAGGAGGAGAAGGGGATAACAGAGGATGAGATGGTTGGATGGCATCACCAACTCTATGGACATGAGCTTGGGTAAACTCCAGGAGTTGGTGATGGACAGGGAGGCCTAGTGTGCTGCAGTCTATGGGGTCACAGAGTCGGACACGACTGAGTGACTGAACTGAGCTGAAATAATGGCCTGTTGTTTCTCCTATTCCTGCCTTGGAATGAACTAATACGTCTCATCCTTAATAAGATTATTAGTAACACATCAGTATTGGAAATAATATGTTAAAAAATCAAGTTCCAGAAACAGTTTTGAGCATAATGAAATCTGAATTGTGTTTATGTGTGTGTGTTTTAAAAAATTCACCCACAATTCATGTTAAAGAGTGTAGGAATAAGATACCTTTAAAGAATAAATACCCCAGTTAGCTTAAAAATATCTACCAATAAACAGCAATTCCCTCAAAAAATATAATATTCCCTTAATTAAAAAATTCCCTAAATGTCTTCCCTGACCATAGCCTTTTTCTCCTTAACAAGAGTTAGCCACTAAATTGAATTTTGGTTTAATTATCCACTAACTGATTTGTTTCTTTTCACATGTGTTTTTAGGTGCTTTTAAATTTTTATTTCACTTTTTTGGGGATTTTGTTTATTTAAAGACTTGTTTTAGAGCAGTTTTTGGTTCATAGCAAAACTGAGGGGAAAGTACACAGATTTCTCATGTACCTGCTGACCTCACACATGCACAGCCGCCTTCATTCTCAACATCCCCCAACAGAAGGTGACGGTTCTTAGAACCGATGAACCTGTACTGACGCATCATAATCACCCCAAATCCATAGCCTTGTTCAGGGTTCACTCTTGGTATTGTGCATTCTATAGGCTTGGACAAATGTATGACATGACTCCACCATGCAGAGTATTTTCACTGGCCTGTAAATGTTCTCCACCTGTTGATGCAACCTTACCCCGACTCCCAACCCTGGCAGCCACTGTTCTTTCTCTGCAGAGTTTTGCCTTTTCTGGAATTTCGTATAGTTGGAACAGACTGGCTTCTTTCACTTGGTGACACACATTTCTTTCCTTCATGTCTTTTTATGTCCTGATGGTGTGTTTCTCTTTAGCGCTGATGCATAACGTCTTGGTGTCTAGATGTACCGTAGTTTATCCTTTCACTACTAAAAGCATCTTGGTCACTTCACAAGTTTTGGCAATAAAGCTGCTATAAGCATCTGTGTGCAGCTTTCTGTGCACATGGGAGTTTTCAAATTGTTGGGGTAAATACCCAGAGTGCAGTTGCTGAGTCATACTGTGAGCATAGATTGAGTTTTCTAAGAGACCTCCAAACTGCCTTCCGGAGCGGCTGCACCGTTCTGCATTCCCACCAGCAGCGAACGAGAGTGCCTGGTGCTGCACACCCTTGCCAGCACCGGGTGGTGTCAGTGCTGCGGAGCCGGGTCATTCTCCTAAGTGTGTAGTGGAATCTTACTGATTTAGTTTCCGTTTCCTAGATGGCGTTATGACGCGGAGCCCTTTTCCTGTGCTTATCTGCCATCTGTATTTTCTTTGGAGAAGTGTCTGTCAAGGTCTTTGGCACATTTTTGAATTGTTTGTTTTCTTATTATTGAGCTCTAAGAGTTCTTCATATTTTTGGGAAACGGTGGTTTATCAGATGTACCTTTTATTTTTACTTTCTCCTCCAGGATGTTTCGGATGTACCTTTAGAAAGTATGCTCTACAAGTCTGTCACGTGTCTTCTCGTTTCCTTGAAAGTATCTTTTGCAGAGCAGATGTTTTTAATTTTAACAAAGTCTAACTCATCGATTATTTCTTTCATGGGTCATGATGTTGCATATAATCAGTCGTCCCCATACCCAGGGCCATCTAGGTTTTCTCCTGTGTCATCTTGTAGGGATTTTCTAGTTTTGCATTCTGCGTTTAGATATGTGATCCATTTTGAGTTAAAGGTTTTGAAGGGTGTGTAGCTTCTTTTTTGTTGTTAACACGTGGATGTCCAGCTGCTCCTTTGCATTGCTGTTGCCACCTTTGTTAAAAATCAGTCGGCCACACTTTTCAGATCTTTTTCTGTGCTCACTGTTTTGTTCCATTGATTTTGTTTTTCCTTTTCTTTTTTCCATTCTTCCCTTCTTCCTTCCTTTTTCTAACATTTTAAGAGCTGTATTAAAGTTGTATAACTAGTCTGCATTAAGCTACATATATTTAAGTTGAACAATTCGTTGAGTTTTGACATACACACAAACATACACCCCCCCCACCCCCATCACAGCAATCAAGACAAGTAGCATTACCATCACGTCTTTGTAACTCATTCCCCACTTGCCCCCAGCTACTGGCCTGCTTTTTACCACTATAGATTTGTTTTACACTTTCCAGAATCCTCTATAACGGGACTGTACAGAGTGTTCTTTTACATCTGGCTTCTTTCAGCACGATTGTCTTTAGACTCACCCATGCTGTTGCGCGTATCCGTAGTTTCTCCCTTTCTGTTGCTGTGCTGTATTCCATAATATAAGGCTTCCCAGGTGGCTCAGTGGTGAAGAATCCACCTGCCAGTGTAGAAGATGCAGGTTTGATCACTGGGTCGGGAAGATCCCCTGGAGGAGGGGATATACCCACAAGAATACCCACTGAGGGGCCTGGAGGGCTACAGTCCATGGGGTCGTGAAACAGTCAAGACATAACTTGGTGACTAAACAATTCCATGATATAAATTTACCACAATTTGTTTATCCATTCTTCTGTTGATGGATACTTGGATTGTTTCCAATTTGAGGCTATTACAATAAAGCTGCTGTGAACATCTGTATACAAGTCTTTGTATGGACATACGCTTTTATTTCTTCTCTGAACACCTGGGATTAGCTGGGGCCCATGATAGGTTCGTTTTACATTTGTAAGGAAACTTCGAGACTGTTTTCCAGAAACATACAGGTAAGGCAGCATCACGACGTCTCCTGTCATGCTTGCGCTACTATATTGTTTGAAGTTTCTTATAGACTTAAATATGAGTGTCTGTTTCACCTGTGCTTCTGATTGCCTGGAGACAATCTCTTCCCTTTTTCTGCTTACCGTTTCAATTTTTTTTTTTTTTTTTTACTTAGCATTGGCTGTGCTGGGTCTCCCACGCTGAACAGGCTTCTCTAGTCGTGGCAAGCTAGGCCGTCCTCTTGGTGCTGTGCGCAGGCTTCTTGTCTTGGCTTCTTCTGTGGAGCTCGGGCTTGGAGGCGTGTGGGCTTCAGTGGTTCAGTAGTGTGATGCACGGGCTCAGTAGCTCAATAGCGTGATGCACAAGCTCAGTGGTTCGGTCGTGTGAGGCCCAGACTTCAGTAGTTCAGTAGTGAGATGCACGGGCTCAGTAGTTCAGTAGTGTGACGCATGGGCTCAGGATACAGTAGTGTGACCCACGGGTTCAGTAGTTCAATAGTGTGACGCTCGGGCCTCAATGGTTCAGTCACGTGACGCTCGGGCCTCAGTGGTTCAGTTGTGTGACGCACGGGCTCAGTGGCTCAGTAGTGTGCTCCACGGCATGTGGGAACCTCTCTGATCAGAGGTGGAACCTGCGGCTCCTGTACTGGCAGGCGGGTTCTTTACCCCTGAGCCACCAGAGAAGCCCAGAGGTTTTCTTTTAAATCAACTTTTTTGAAGTGTGATTTGCATACAATACGATCTACCTCTTCTAGGTGAGCAGATCCGGCTCTGGCAAACGTAGGTCCCCCAGAAAGCACTAATCAAGTGCAGAGCATTTCTGTCATCCCCAAATCCCCTGTCCCTCCCCCAGGTGACCGCTGGCCTGACAGGTCTCTGTGCTTGTGACTGTAAGCACTAGCAGTTGGTGTGAGTAAAATCGAGCGGTCTGCGTTCGTGGACAGCGTCGTGTTTATGAGCGTCGTCACTGCGTGTTTCCGTGGCTCGTTCTTTTTTCCCTGCTAATTAGCATTTCATTGTGTGGAGGCACCACGCTTTGTCTGCTCACCTATTGTTGATGGATAGCTGGGCTGTTTCCAGTTTATGGATGGTTATGAATAACGCTTCTGTCAACATTGATGTAAAGGTTTTGTCTGGATATGTATTTTCATTCTCTTGGGGAAACGGAAAGAAACAATTTCTGTTCATGTGCTAAGTATCTGTGTAACATTTTATAAGAAACTTGCAAGCTGTTCCTCAAGATAGTTGTATTGTTTGCATCCCCACTAGCAGCATCTGTGAGTGCTCACTTGGTCTCTTTTGTTCACAACGCTAGGTATTGTCAGTGTTCTTAATTTAACCAGTGTCATGCATAGCAGTTTTTAAAAGCTCCTCAAGATACATATACTTTTCTGTATCTAATAAATCAATAAAAAAATTAAGAAAAAAGGACTTTCCTGATGGTCCAGGGGTTGAGACTCTGCCCTCTGGTGCAGGGGGCCTGGCTTTGATCCCTAAGATGTTCAGTGCAGCAAAAACAATGAAAAAGTTAAAAAAACAACTCCCTAAATGATTATAATGTGCAGCCAAGGTTGAAAACTGCCAAGCCAGACTAGAGAGGTTCCAAATGTTTAAATGAGGGCAGGGATTTTCACTTACGCATTCCTGGTTTTCTTTTCCCCATTCATCCCCTCATTCACCCCAAAAGAGCTCTGTCAGCTCTTTACTGAGCATCGGAAATAGAGAGACAGCACAGCCCTCCTGCCTGCCTTCAAGATGTGTGGTATCAAGGTTTTCTTTTTTCCTCTCCTAAGGAAGCCAGTTTCACATGTCATGACCACAGTCATTTCAGAGTTTGGTTTTTTGCTGATGCTGGAATTTTGCAGCTCTGGCCTGCGTTCAGTCCTGATGGTGGTGAGGGGAGGTGATGGGGTGCTTTGCGTGTTGAGATACTGCTTCACTGGTTTTGTACTTTTCCTTCCCTGCCTCCTTACACACTGGTACTTTCTTATGTACAGATTTAACTTTGGGGACCATGTTTTGTGGGGTATTTTTTTTCTCCACACTGCTCAGCACGGAGGATCCTAGTTCTCTGACCAGGGATCAAACCCATGCCCCCCGCAGTGGAAGCATGCGGTCCCAACCACTGGAGCAATGTCTTTAAATGATGATGTGGCAGAGGGTTGAACAATAAATATAAAATGGACATATTTTATCCCTCTAATCGCACCAGTGCCTGCACACAGCATCATGGCTGGTTTCTGATCTTTGTTTTTTATTTTTCTCCTTGTTTTTTTACTGTAGAAAAAAATGCACAGAATATTCTTACAAAAATAAGACAAATTGGCGTAATATTATAAAATTGTCACCAAAAACCTCGTAAAGAAATATAGTAAGTAGGTGAAGGTAAGATGGCATATTAACTGAGCAAAGCCCACATGTTAAAGTTGTGTCATTAAATAGTAAAATGTTCTCTTATTTGATATTAAACTTACACTATGAAAAGATTTTGAAGTGATGCCACAAGGTCTGCCTCCCTGGAACTGTTAGAATGAGTTATAAAACTAAAGCAGAGTCTGTGCAGAATTGTTTTATCTTCTAGAGTCGAGGTCAGTGTAAGGATTTTAAAATTGCCCATAACTTGCGAAACAGATTCTGCACAGAGCAACTAATAGAAAATACATTCCATTTTCCTTTTCCTTGTGGCCTAAGTGGTTCCAGGGACCCCAGAAGCCTTGTGGCAAAATACCTAGTGGAAAAATTCTGACAAAGAATAGAAATTTATTAGTGCAGCTTTGGATCTAAAGAAATCTCATCTCTAACATGGATAAGTTTTCATCAAGCAGATATTTTCCAGAGCAATCTCAAGCCAGTTTCATCCCTTGATTGATATTCTATACAATGGAATGAAACCATTTTCAATACTTGCTGTGTTTCTTTCATTGAAATTTCTTTTCACTGCAGTTGTTCTTTTTTTTCCAGCATGGAAAATTCCATTATTTTAAAAATATTTTTACTGAAGTACAGTTGATTCACAGTGTTGTTAGATTCAGTATACAGCAAAGTGGTTCAGTTATGCATATCTATCTATCTATCTATTCAAGATTCTTTCCCATTATAGGTTATTACAAAGTGTTGAGTATAGTTCCCTGTGTTATACGGTAGATCCTTATTGGATCCTTTTCCTATGTGTGTTGGTTTTTACACAAATTGAACAATTATCAGTTTTTTCCAGCTTTATTAACTGACAAATTTTGTATATATTTAGGTTGTGCAACATGATTTTTTAAAGTATACATAATACTGTGAAGTGATTACCATAATCAAGTTCATTAGCACATCCATCATAGTTACTGTGTGTGTGTGTGTGTGTGGTAAGATCTATTCTCTTAGCAGATTTCAGACATACAGTACAGTATCATTAACTCTAGTCATCATGCTGTACATTAATCTCCAGAACTTAATCTTCTTAAAACTGAAAATCTCCTCCATTTTCTCTGATCCCCAACCCCTGGCAACTACCAGTCTCCTCTCTGGTACTATGAGTTTGACTTTACTAGGTTCCATATCTGAGATTATACAGTATTTGTCTTCCTATGCCTGGCTTCTTTCACTTAGCATAATGTCCTCTAGGTGTGTTCATATTGTTGCAAATGGTAGACTTTTCTTCTTTTTTATCCTCGAATAATCCTCAGTGAGTGTGTATATGTGCCTGTGCCCCGCGTGGCTTACTCATTCGTCCATCAGGGCCCGCCTCGGTTGTCTCCATATCTCGTATTATAAGTGAGGCTGCACTGACCACGGGGCTGCAGGTGTGTTTAAGATCCCTGTTTCACTTCAAAAAGTGAAATTGTAGGATCGTATGGAAGATCCACTTTTAGTTTTTTGAGGAACCTCTGTGCTGTTTTCCATTCGTGGTTGCACCAACTTGCATTCCCACCAACAGTGCACCAGACCATTCGTGGTTGCACCAACTTGCATTCCCACCAACAGTGCACCAGAGTCCCCTTTGCTCCACAGTTTCGCCAACTTGTGTCATCTCTTGTGTCTTTGAGGATAGATTAGTTTCTTGAACCACATCAATTTTTCCTCATTTAGTTTCAACCATTGTGATGTTTGCTTTGCTTTTCCGAAACCAAATTTCCCCGAGATAAAATTTTGTGTATCTAAGTTTCGTCAAGAAAATGTAACCCTCCTGTCCAGTTTTCGTGTATGGCGTATTTTTGCCATGTACACTTTCGTTCGTTTTCGGTTTTATTTTGTGTTGATTATTTCTACCAGTGATAACAATTAGAAATCAAACGAAAGTTGGTTGTATTTATTTCCTACATAATCAGTGAGAAGATTTGGGGCCATTTAGTAAGAGAGATATGGGTGCTCAGAAAGAGAGGAAGGGCTATGTTTGTGCACGCGTGACTAAACTCTCAGTTACTGGATCAAAAACGCAGAGTGGAATGGGATTTCTGGGTCGTATGGTAGTTCTAAACTTAGTTTTTTCCAGAGAAAGCCTTCGTTCAGAAAGGTAATGCACCCCAATATTCACTGCGGCACTATTTACAATAGCCAAGACATGGAAGCAACCTAAATGTTCATCGAGAGATGAATGGAGAAAGAATATGAGGTACACATATACAGTGGATTATTGCCCAGCCACAGAAAGAGTGAAGTGATGCCATTTGCAGCAACATGGACAGACCTAGAGATGAGCACGCTGAGTGAGGTAAATCTGACAGAGAAAGACAAATAGATGATATCGCTTCCATGTGGGATCTTAGAAAGGTACAAGTGAACTTATTCACAAAACAGAAACAGAGCCACAGATGTAGAAAGCAAACTTACGATTACCAGGGGGAAAGATGAGGGAGAGAGGAATCGGGAGATTGGAACTGACGTATACGCACTAGTGTATATAAAATCGATCACTACTAAGAACCTATTGTATAGCTCAGAGAACTCCGCTCAATACTCTGTAATGACCTATGTGGGAATGCAATGACCTTTTCCCATATAGGAAAGAATCTAAAAAAGCAGATATATAACTGATTCGCTTTACTGTATATTTGAAACTAACACAGCCTCATAAATCATCTATACTTCAATAAAAAAACGTTTTTAAATACGGAGTGGAAACATCACGGTCAACAAAGGCAGCTCCAAGGCCAGAGCGCAAGCACCCTGCTTCAGCTGTGGGCCGCCCTCTCTGAGGCCAGCCTCCATTCTCCACTCCCCAACAGGTCTCTGGTCTCTTCTTTTTGGGGCTGCCTGGCCATGAGCTCTCCTGGCTCATAAGCCGCTGGCCTAAATCAGACAGAAACTCCTAATCCCTTGAGTTCATACACACTGAACTTCTTCAAAAGGAACCAATTTCTCTTGAGTCAACGGAACACGACCAAGCTACATGAAGACAGTAGAACAGCACAGAGGTGGACGAGGTAAGGGGGCCCATTTCAGGACTGGTGTGAACAGCAGAGCCATCCCCCCCCCCTTCTAATTATGTGCATCCTTTCAGGTGTGCGTGGCCCCTTACACAGCCCATCTGCTGCTGGGAGTTATCCTGAGCTGAAACTCTGCACCCTCTCCCAAGACATAGATAGAAGCTTGTTCATCAACGAAAACTGGCCGCAGACTAAATGTGTACCAACAGGGCAATGATTCCGGAGAAGGCGATGGCACCCCGCTCCAGTACTCTTGCCTGGAAAATCCCATGGGAGGAGCCTGGTGGGCTGCAGTCCACAGGGTTGCTAAGAGTCAGACACGACTGAGCGACTTCCCTTTCACTTTTCACTTTCATGCATTGGAGAAGGAAATGGCAACCCACTCCAGTGTTCTTGCCTGGAGAATCCCAGGGCCAGGGGAGCTGCCATCTGTGGGGTCGCACAGAGTTGGACACGACTGAAGTGACTTAGCAGAGCAGGGGAGTGATTCATTCGGTGTTTTCATGCTATTTAATACTCAGCCACAAAGCAAAGATTAACACGTTCCTCTGTTAAAAAACAGATAGTGAAGGGACTTCCCTGGTGATCCAGTGGTTAAGGATCAGTGCTTCCACTCCAAGTGGCCTGGGTTCAGTCCCTGGGGAACTAAGATCTGCATGCCGCATGGTGCAGCCAAAAAAAAAAAAAAAAAGGATAGTAAATATTGCAGACTTTGTGGGCTGAGTGGTTTCTGTCACAAATAATCGACTCTGCCGTCATAGCCTGAACGCAGCCATAGACAGTGTGTAAATGGATGGACACGGCTGTGTTCCAGTTAAACTCTATAATTTACAAAGGCAGATTTGGTTTATAGTCTTCATTTATAGACTCCTGGTTTAAAGAGAAAATATGGGTTTGCGTTTATTCATGCGGAGAGTTCATCGTAATATACTAGTGGGTTAAAAACAGATTTTGGTATTGTGATGCCACTCGTGTAAGACAAAGGGTTGTATGAGCAAATGGGCACAGGTTTCCAGGCGGTGCAGTCGCAAAGACTCCATTTGTCAGTGCAGGAGACACAAGAGACGCGGGTTCAATCCCTGAGTTGGGAAGGTTCCTGGAGAGGGAAGTGGCAACCTGCTCCAGTGTTCTTGACTGGAAAATTCCATGGACAGAGGACAGTGGGCCTCAGTTCATGGGGTTGCCAAGAGTCAGACATGACTGAGCAAGCCATACTGGCATAGAGAAGGGCCTAGAAGGTTGATCAACAAATGATAATATCTCGTGGTTGAAGGTTTGGGGATGATTTTTTTTGTTCTTTATGTTTTTATATATGTCTTTATTATCAGGAAAATATTTTTATTTAGCAATATATACTCTGGCAATGTAATAACATGGTGGTTGTTGGGGTCGCTGCAAACAGCTGTGGAGCCTCTGCACTGCAGGTTTTGAAGATGTCACTCACATAGACTACAGCGTAAAGGGTGCCCCCTGGAGTTGTGTTACGGAGAGGCGCTGTCCTCTCCCACTCTCTGTTCAGCCCTGTCCAGTTATTTCAACATTTACTTGGAATCTACTATATCAAACATTGTTGAACACATGACAGAAATAGCAAAAAGCAGACAAAAATTTCTGCCCTTGCAGGGGTTACATTCCAGTGAGGGAGGGAGGCAGTAGGCAGGATAAACTGAAGAGCGTAGGAAGCAGTCATGAAGCAGGTGGATAGGAAGACCTAGGGTGCCGCAGCAGAGACGGGGCTTCAGTTTTTAAGTGTTGGCTGAAAAAATACACAACCTAAACACTGAGAATTGTGTTTTATCTGACGGACAAAACTAAGGACTGAAGCCCAGAAGACTGCCTCTCAGATAGCTCTGAGGGACTGTTTTGAAGAGGTGAGGAAGGAGCCAGGATATACAGGAGTTTCTGTAACAAAGCCCAGGTAGTTGGAGCCTCACAAGATTGCTGTTAATTAAAATCAGGTGTCTCAAGTCAATGAATTGAGCTTGCTTGTCTGTGTGTGGGAAGATGCCAGAGTCTGAGCTGATTAAAATGGTCCCTTTGTTAAGCACCTCAGTTACTGAGGGCCAGTCGCCTGATTCTCTCCACCCTGAATCCTCTCGGGGTGCACAGTAGGGGCGGCTGCAGTGGCTGCCAGCTCAATGGTCCAACATCCTGTGTTTACTGATACAGTGCTAGTGGTAAAGAACCTGCCTGCCGTGGGGTTCAACTGAGACTGGGGTTTGATCCCTGGGTGGGGAAGATCCCCTGGAGAAGGGGATGGCCACCCACTCCAGTATTCCCGTCTAGAGAATCCCATGGACAGAGGAGCCTGGCAGGCTACGGTCCATAGGGTTTCAAAGAGTCGGACACGACTGAAGCAACAGCCTGCACGCCCGTGGCAGGCGACATTCTCCATCCACATAGTGAGAGAGAGAACTTCAGCAGGTCAATAAGGAGGAGGTGAACATTCTGTCTTTTTCTCATTCTCTTGCCTTAGACATGTAGGCAATAGTATCTGTTATTCAAGGACATGCTTTTTTTGAGCTCAGAATGTATGTTATAGGAGAAGATCTGGGTAAAACTCCCATAGCCTTGAGCTCTGGGTTAGCCCGTTCCTTCTGGCTAATCTCACACTGATGTCATCCCAGGATGTATGTTACAGCAGAGGGTCTGGGCAAAGCGTTCACAACCTTGAGGTAATTTTTTCTGTTCTCAGCAGCTAGTACAAAAGTATGAAATTCCATGCTTAACACTAGCAGAGAGCTTTCAAGGTGGTGGAATAGAAGGATGTGCCCCCATCTTCCGTGAGGACCCCAGAGTTGCAACTCGCTGCTGAACAGCCATCGACAGGAGAATGTTGAATCCCACCGAAAAAAGATAACCCACGTCCAAGTGTCAGACTTTATTTTGGGGCCACTGAAAGTGATTGCAGTGATTGTGATGGTTTCTGCAGCCATGGGATTGAAAGGCGCTGACTCCTTGGAAGAAAAGTTATGACCAACCTAGGTAGCATATACAAAAGCAGAGACACTACTTTGCCAACTAAGGTCCGTCTAGTCAAGGCTATGGTTTTTCCTGTGGTCGTGTATCGATGTGAGAGTTGGACTGTGAAGAAGGCTGAGCGCTGAAGAATTGATGCTTTTGAACTGTGGTGTTGGAGAAGACTCTTGAGAGTCCCTTGGACTGCAAGGAGATCCAACCAGTCCATTCTGAAGGAGATCAGCCCTGGGATTTCTTTCGAGGGAATGATGCTGAAGCTGAAACTCCAATACTTTGGCCACCTCATGTGAAGAGTTGACTCATTGGAGAAGACTTTGATGCTGGGAGGGATTGGGGGCAGGAGGAGAAGGGGGCGACCGAGGATGAGATGGCTGGATGGCATCACGGACTCGATGGACGTGAGTCTGAGTGAACTCCGGGAGTTGGTGATGGACAGGGAGGCCTGGCGTGCTGCAGTCCATGGGGTTGCAGAGTCGGACACGACTGAGCGACTGCACTGAACTGAACTAAAGGGCAAAGGAGAGGCCCCGACAAGACAATGGGGTGAGGGGGCAAAGTGGCTTTTAGAATCAAACTCCATGCCCACCAGAGATGCTTGGAGGGCTCAAACAAAAGCTGTGCACACCAGGACCCAGAGACCCCGCAGAGACTGAGCCAAACACTCTGAGTGTTTGACTGTCTCCTGAGGAGGCATGGGTCAACCGTGGCCTGCGGCAGGCACAGGGGCTCTGGCTGCAGCAGACCTGGGACACAGCATATGGCACTAGCCCTCTTGGAAGAGGTTGCCATTAGCCCCACCACAGAGCCACTGAGCAGAACACTCACGGACTGCCGAATAATTATACCAAAGAAATTCTCACACAGTTAAGAAAGTTCTAGGGCCCACAACAGGTTTCCCAACCTGGGTATCTGGCAAAGGGACTTAGACTCCTCAGGGAATTTGACTTTGGAGGCCAATGGGATTGGATTACAGAACTTCCATGGGGAAACAGACTCATGGAGGGCGCAAACAAAACCTTGTGCCACCAGGAGCCAGGAGAAAGGGCAAGCCTCCTATCCTATCCATCAGAGGGCAGATGGAGTGAAAACCACAATCACAGGAAACTAGCCAAACCGATCACGTGGACCACAGCCTGGTCTAACCCAGTGAAACTAAGCCATGCCCTGTACGGCCACCCAAGACGGACGGGTCATGGTGGAGAGTTATCACAGAATGTGGTCCACTGGAGAAGGGAATGGCAAACCACTTCAGTATTCTTGCCTTGAGAACCCCATGAACACTACGAAAAGGCAAAAAGATAGGACACTGAAAGATGAACTCCCCAGGTGGTAGGTGCCCAGTATGCTACTGGAAGTCAGTGGAGAAATAACTCCAGAAAGAATGAAGAGATGGAGCCAGAGAAAAACAACACACAGTTATGGATGTGATTGGTGATGGAAGCAAAGTCCGATGCTATAAAAGAAACAATATCACATAGGAACCTGGAATGTTAGGTCCATGAATCAAGATAAATTAGAAGTGGTCAAACAGGAGATGGCAAGAATTAGCACAGACATTTAGGAATCAGTGAACTAAAATGGACAGAAATGGGCAAATTTAATTCAGATGACCATTATATCTCTACTGTGGGCAAGAATCCTTTAGACAAGAATCCTCATAGTCAACAAAAGAGCTTGAAATGCAGTACTTGGGTACAATCTCAAAAATGACAGAATGATCTCTGTTCATTTGCAGGGCAAATATCACAGTAACCCAAGTCTATGCCCTGACCAGTAATGTTGAAGAAGCTGAAGTTGAACAGTTCTGTGATAACCTACAAGATGTTCTAGAGCTGACACCCAAGAAAGATGTCCTTTTTACCATAGGGGACTGGAATACAAAAGAAGGAAGCCAAGAGATACTGGAGTAACAGGCAAGTTTGGCCTTGGAGTACAAAAATGAAGCAGGGCAAAGGCTGATAGAATTTTGTCAAGAGAACGCACTGGTCATAGCACACACCCTCTTCCAACAACATAAGAGAATACTCTACACATGGACATCACCAGATGGTAAATACCCAAAATCAGACTGATTATATTCTTTGCAGCCAAAGATGGAGAAGCTCTATACAGTCAGCAAAAACAAGACCGGGAGCTGACAGTGGCCCAGATCATGAACATTGCCAATTCAGACTTAAATTGAAGAAAGTGGGGAAAAACCACAAGACCATTCACCTATAACCTAAATCAAATCTCTTACAATTATACAGTGGAAGTGAGAAATAGATACAAGGGATTAGATCTGATAGACAGAGTGCCTGATGAACTATGGACGGAGGTTCATGACATTGTACAGGAAGCAGGGATCAAGACCATCCACCAGAAAAAGAAATGCAAAAAGACAAAATGGTTGTCTGAGGAGACCTTACAATTAGCTGAGAAAAGAAGAGAAGCAAAAGACAAGGGAGAAAAGGAAAGATATAAGCATCTGAACCCAGAGTTCCAAAGAATAGCAAGGAGAGAGAAAGCCTTTCTCAGTGATCAGTGCAAAGAAATAGAGGAAAGTAATAGAATGGGAAAGACTAGAGATCTCTTCAAGAAAATTAGACATACCAAGGGCATATTTCATGCAAAGATGGACACAGTAAAGGACAGAAATGGTATGGACCTAACAGAAGCAGAAGATCTTAAGAAGAGGTGGCAAGAATACATAGAAGAACTATACGAAAAAGAGCTTCACGACCCAGATAATCACGATGGTGTGATCACTCACCTAGAGCCAGACATCCTGGAATGTGAAGTCAAGTGAGCCTTAGAAAGCATCACTACGAACAAAGCTAGTGGAGGTGATGAAATTCCAGTTGAGCTATTTCAAATCCTGAAAGGTGATGGTGTGAAAGTGCTGCACTCAATATGCCAGCAAATTTGGAAAACTCAGCAGTGGCCACAGGACAGGAAAAGGTCAGTTTTCATTCCAGTCCCAAAGAAAGGCAATGCCAAGGAATGCTCAAACTATTGCACAATTGTACTCATCTCACACACTAGTGAAGTAATGCTCAAAATTCTCCAAGCCAGGCTTCAACAGTATGTGAACCGAGATTGTCCAGATATTCAAGCTGGATTAGAAAAGGCAGAGGAACCAGAGATCAAATTGCCAACATCTGTTGGAACATAAAAAAAGCAAGAGTTCCAGGTAAACATCTATTTCTGCTTTATTGACTACGCCAAAGACTTTGACTGTGTGAATCACAACAAACTGTAGAAAATTCTTCAAGAAATGGGAATACCAGACCACCTTGCCTGCCTCCTGAGAAATCTGTATGCAGGTCAAGAAGCAACAGTTAGAACCTGACATGGAACAACAGACTGGTTTCAAATTGGGAGAGGAGTATGACAAGGCTTTATATTGTCACCCTGCTTATTTAACTTTTACACAGAGTACATCATGTGAAATGCCAGGCTGGATGAAGCTCAAGCTGGAATCAAGATTGCTGGGAGATATATGAGTAACCTCAAATACGTAGATGACACCACTCTTATGGCAGAAAGTGAAGAGGAGCTAGAGTCTTTGATGAAGTTGAAAGTCTCTCAGTGGTATCCGACTCTTTGTGAATTGACTATGACAGAATACTGGAGTGGGTAGCCTTTCCCTTCTGCAGGGGATCTTCCCAACCCAGGTTTTGAACCCAGGTCTGCCAGGGTCCAGCCCTGGTGGATCCAGGGAATTTGAAGCAGGGACGGCGTTGGCGAGGAGAACTTATTTATTTATTAATATAGAAATATAAGATTAGATTAGGAAGAAATAGTGTAGTAGGAAAATTAAGTGGAGAAAGAAGGCTGAATAACTTGGCTTACAGGGAAGGCCAATAAAGTTCCAGACAAGGAGCTTCACCATCTACGTTGGGCCACCAGCACCTACTTGAATATTGAAGGGTGCCCTGACTTAGGCTCCCTTTCACGCAGGTCTTAAAAGCCAGGACAAGTAAGTACCCATGGCGAGCCTCCACGCCCCAGATGGGAATTCAGCCTGAAATTAGAGTAAAGAGGAGACACGGGGGAAACCAGTCCAGCGACTGGCCCTGACCTCTAATGTCTAGAAAGGCCTTTTATACCTTTTTGATTGTACATAGAGATCAATGGGTAATACAAAATTATACAGTGTTAGCAGCCCAGACTCTTATCAAAACCAGGCCTTTCTCTCTGCATACCTAGTTGTATACACAAGTCTT
Source organism: Ovis aries (assembly GCF_016772045.2). Classification (NCBI taxonomy): domain Eukaryota; kingdom Metazoa; phylum Chordata; class Mammalia; order Artiodactyla; family Bovidae; genus Ovis; species Ovis aries. The sequence continues at coordinate 274,647,967 of NC_056054.1, read as the reverse complement.
AGGTAATTTACATCATCTTCCGGCCAAAAGGGCCAATTAACATTTTACAGCCTATTTTTTGATAAGGGTTGGTTTGTCAACCAGAAGACTTATTTGTGTTGATCTTCCCAAAGTCTGGTGCCACTCTCAGAAAGCACTAAATAAAGTTACATTCTTACATAGCAAAGATACAGCAGTTTATAACAAGTGAAAGGAGTACAGTGATTTACAACAAAAGAAGAGTAATTAACTCAAAAGTCTAGTGTTGCTAACATCAAAACTACTATATATCTTTTTCCATATCCCGTTTACATTGGTTAACATCCCCCAGGTGCCTAAAAGATAAAAAATATGGAGGTTTGGCAGCGATCATTGAGTCAACAGTGAAAACCTGTCACCAATATGATTTTTAGCTCTCTAGAAAAGGCTCTGTATCTTTAAGATGCTTTTAGGCTTTGTGCCTCTCGCGGTTGGGGGGCTGTAAGCAATTCACAAGCTGTAAGAGGTCTGGGAACCTATTAGGCAAGCTAGAGAGCTATCAGAGGGGGTTTAACTGAAACATCCCTTTCAAATGCAGAAGACTAAAGCCCTGAGTTGACTTTTTCCAGAGAATATCAGAAGAGTGGAAAAGCAGGCAGATTCTTATTTTGGGGGGGGGGGGGTGGATGCTCAGGAAATTCCAGGGGGAACCCCTGAAGCTTGATCATGTCCTTGCGTTTTGTCAGGCTTCCTTCCGCATAACCTTGTCACAGGCGGGATTCCTCATGCTGGCCCCCGACACAGGTTTTCCACATCACAGGCAGATTCTTCACCAGCTGAGCCAGAAAAAGCAAAGAAGAACTAAAGAGCCTCTTGATGAAAGAGGAGAGTGAAAAACCTGGCTTGAAACTCAACAGTCAAAAAACTAAGATCATGGCACGTGGTCCCATCACTTCATGGCAAATAGATGGGGTTAACAATGGAAACAGTGGCTAAGTTTATTTTCTTGGGCTCCAAAATCACTGCAGATGGTGACTGCGGCCATGAAATTAAAAGATGCTTGCTGCTTGGAAGAAATGCTGTGACAAACCTAGACAGCATATTAAAAAGCAGAGACATGACTTTGCCGACAGAGGTCCATCTAGTCGAATCTATGGTTTTTCCAGTGGTCATGTATGGATGTGAGAGTTGGACTATAGAGAAAGCTGAGCACTGAAGAATTGATGCTTTTGAACTGTGGTGTTGGAGAAGACTCTTGAGAGTCCCTTGGACTGCAAGGAGATCCAACCAGTCCATCCTAAAGGAGATCAGTCCTGAATATTCATTGGAAGGACTGATGCTGAAGCTGAAACTCCAATACTTTGGCCACCTGATGCAAAGAACTGACGCTTGGAAAAGACCCTGATGCTGGGAATGGTTGAAGGTGGGAGGAGCAGGGGACGACAGAGGATGAGATGGTTGGATGGCATCACCAAGTCGATAGGCATGAATTTGGGTAAGCTCCGAGAGTTGGTGATGGACAGGGAGGCCTGGCGTGCTGCAGTCCATGGGGTCGCAGAGAGTCAGACACGACTGAGTGACTGAACTGAACTAAAACTAGCAAGGTGGGTCATCTTTCCACTCCTTTCTGATGTCTATGTCAGAAGCTTTTCTTGGTCACTATCGCTTTAATAAATTGTCTACTACACAAGGCTCTGAGTGACTGAGACTGTGGTCCTCAAGTTGAATCTTCTCCTTTGGGGACTACAGATCTGGCCGAACACCATCAGCTTTCATGCATCAATAGGAAGGTCAGAAGAGAGCATTCTCAGGACGTCAGAGTTGAGCAGACTTCTGCGAAGTCAAACAGGAAGCCCCGTTGCTGTCTTGGAGAGAGCATTGGAGATGCAGGGGGCAGTCAGTGCAGAGGCCTCAGGGTGAGCATGCCTGGAGTGTGAGCAGCAGCAAGCATGCTGGAGTGGCTGGGGTGGCGGGGGCGCAGGAGCAGGAGGGGTCAGGACAGACTGGTGGTGGGGGCCGGTCACAGAGGCCCCTGTGGGTCAGAGCCACTGAAGTGTCTTCCAGTCGTCGAGCAGTGATACGATGTAACTGGCGGGTTTAAAGGGCCACTCTGGATGCCGGGTTGAGAGCAGACTGTCAGGCTGTCCGGGTAGGAGCCCCTGACGGGGTGTCTGTAATTCCTTTTCTCTGCCCCCCTTCCCCACTGGCCTATGGAATCCCGGAGTCAAGGAGTGGGGAGTGGTCTCCTGTTCTAGCACAGCTGCTAGCAGGGGCAAAGCCAGTGCAAAGGCCCCGAGGCTTCCTCACCGAATGGAGAAAAGGCCAGAAGGACCACTACTTACTGCTCTTGTTTTACAGAAAGGAAAAATGGGAACTTAAGGACGTTTATGTGATTGCCCAGAGTCGAAACAGGGTCAGCACCAGAACCAAGGTCTTTTGAGTCCAAGGTCAGGGTTCCTAACAACTTGGGACAAAGACAGACCTTACTACAAGATACACTGGAGGTGGTGAAAAGAAGTCTTGAGTTAAATTCTGCAGACCTTTATGAAAAGCCAAGGCATTGTGACTTCATGTTACAATGTGTTAACATCACATTAACAAAAGGTGACAAACACAAGCCTGTCAGGAGATCCACTGCACATGGCTACTCAGGAAAGGCAGATTGAAAAACAGCATTTAAAGTATAAATCGCATGTATCTAGTATGTGAGCACCACAGGAAGCATGTTCACCAAATGCTAGTGATGCTTATTTCAGGGAGTTTTTATTTTCTTCTTTGTCGTTTCCCTAATTGTTTGAACTTACTACAAGAAGAATGTAAAAGCAGAAGGATTCAAATAAAAAGGTTTGATGTTACAAAGATGACACTAAGCCAGCAGTTACATGCACTTTGCAGTTTTGTAGCGCCTGAATTACCCGTGTTCCTTTGTAAATTCCAGGGTGGGCACTGTTTTACTTGACACTGGATGCCTGGTGTGCAAAGCCTGCCACAAATAGGTGTGCAGCAGGGCATGTGGGATAAATCCAAGTGCCTCTGTGAGCATAGTTCATATAATTTTCAAGAGACACAGGGAAGGGGCTGGGGCTCAGGAATGACATAAACACAGGTTCCCTGTGGAGGGAGTTGCATTGCTTTCCTGATGGGCCTTGCCCCAGCGCTCAGGAGACCAGAAATCCTTTTAAGAAGCCTGAAGAGGAGATTTACAGATGTGTGATGCCTGGTCTCAGGTCCCACCACACTCTACAAAAATACATTTTTCAACGGAAGAGTTTTAGTAACGAGTCAGTGGTGTGGCGAGGTTTACTCTGATCACACTTCAGTCTAGCCTTTTGGTTTTAATGACAGTTGCTGTCACTGTGGGATGACATCATTCTAAAGAAAACCTTTTATTTATTTACTTTTACTTCTTTGGCCACACCAAAAGGCTCGCAGGACCTTAGTTTCCTGACCAGGTATCTAACCTAGGCCCTCGGCAGTGAACGTGCCAAGTCCAGGGAATTCCCAGGAAAACTTTCTTTTTAAAATCGACACCTAAGGGTTCCTTTCTGATGGGGCCAATTGCTTGATTATTCAAGTTCCCAAAAAAGTCCTGAGTTTCGCTCTATAAATCCTCTGCTTAGTTTTTAATCTTTTTAGAAAAATAATTAGGAGGGGATGGCCGTAAGCCATGCATTTAAAATTAGTGGTTGAAAAAAGTGTTTCCGCTCCTATTTGTTGTTCTCCATAGTCCCACCACCCCAACACAAAATCTCTTTTATTTTTCCATGTTACAGTTCTTAACAAAAATGCACACATAATCAAAGGGCTAGTCACAATCTTTCAGCCTTCTTTATACACTTCTGATTAGATAATAAACATTTTCATGATGATTTTGTAAATGTAATATTTGTTTTAGATTAGGCTGTAGTTGGTTCACAACGTATTAGTTTCAGGGATGCAGCAAAGTGGTTCAGTGAAACATATGCATATATCCATTCTTTTCCAGAGTCTTTTCCCATGTAGGTTATTACAGACTATTGAGTAGAGTCCCCTGTGCTATATACAACAGGAGCTTATTGATTACAATGGTTTTTTAAATAACAGCTGCACAGTAGCTTAATGTAGGCCACGGCACTGTACAAACCCATTGTCCAAATGGCAGAGATGTGGCCTGGTGCTAGTTTTTGCTGACATTTAATTGGGTTGAACAAAGAAACCTTTACCCATTTGACTCTGTTTTATTCTGCAGCTATGAGCAAAATCTTAACTGCCTCTTCCTTTTTTCAGGCTCTTAATTAGTGAATCAATATGCCCTTATTTATTTTTTTAACAGCATTTTGAGGTACAGCTGACACGAGACGAATAGCACCTGTTTAGTGGCCAGTTTGGTCACTTTTGACAGGTACATCAACCTGTGACTCTGTCACCGCAGCACCCCGGTGGACATCTACCCAGAAGTCTGCACGTGGGCCTCTGTGATCACTCCCTACACACACTCTCTCGGGGCAACTGCTGCGCTGCTCGCTGTCCTCTAGGTGGTTTGCACTTTCCAGACGTTTATATTAATGAATATTATATTATGTACTCTTTTTTCTGGCTTCTTTCATTCTGCATAATTATTAAAATTTTTGGAAGATAACTTCATATTTAAAATATTAACATTTATTAAAATGTCCAGATACACATGCAAACTGTCACAATACAGATTATAATATGTTGCTTTCCATCAGTTCAGACTATACTCCCAAATGAAGTAAAGAACATCTAAGTTTTTAGAGGATTTTATGTTTCATTGTAAATAAAGATTTCTACATCCGCGTGATCCTTGTTACTCTCTATTAATACATCTTTAAATAAAGAATTTTTCAAGCATTTTTTACTTTTTTGTTTAAACTGTTTTTCCTACCTTATTTGGAGTCACCCAGGGGTTTCTTGAATTCAGTTCAGTTCAGTCGCTCAGTCGTGTCCGACTCTTTGTGACGCCATGGACTGAAGCACGCCAGGCCTCCCTGTCCATCACCAACTCCTGGAGTTTACGCAAACCCATGTCCACTGAATCAGTGATGCCATCCAGCTATTTTATCCTCTGTTGTCCCCTTCTCCTCCCACCTTCAATCTTTCCCAGCATCAGGGACTTTCCAAGGAGTCAGCTCTTCGCATCAGGTGGCCACAGTATTGGAGTTTTAGCGTGAGCATCCATCCTTCCAATGAACATTCAGGACTGATTTCCTTTAGGATGGACTGGTTGGATCTCCTTGCAGTCCAAGGGACTCTCAAGAGGCTTCTCCAACACGCAGTTTAAATGCATAAATTCTTCAGTGCTTAGCTTTCTTTATAGTCCAACTCTCACATCCATACGTGACTACTGAAAAAACCATAGCTTTGACCAAACAGACCTTTGTTAGCAAAGTAACGTCTCTACTTTTTAATATGCTGTCTAGGTTCATCATAGCTTTTCTCCCAAGGAGCAAGCATCTTTTAATTTCATGGCTGCAGTCACCATCTGCAGTGATTTTGGAGCCCAAGAAAATAGTCTGTCACTGTTTCCGTTGTTTCCCATCTATTTGCCATGAAGTGATGGGACCGGATGCCATGACCTTAATTTTCTGAATGTTGAGTTTTAAGCCAGGTTTTCTACTCTCCTCTTTCACTTTCATCAAGAGTCTCTTTAGTTCCTCTTCACTTTCTGCCATAAGGGTGTCATCCGCATATCTGAAATTATTGATATTTCTCCAGCAATCTTGATCCCAGTTTGTGCTTCATCCAGCCTGGCATTTCACCTGATATACTCTGCATAGAAGTTAAATAAGCAAGGTGACAATATATACCCTTGACATACTCCTTTCCCAATTTGGAACCACTCCCTTGTTCCACGTCTTGATCTAGCTGTTGCTTTTTGACCTGCATACAGATTGTTCAGGAGGCAGTTCACAACAGGCTGATCCAGTTCAGGAGGCTGATCCACAACAGCCTTTCACTAAAGGCTTTGGCATAGTCAATAAAGCAGGATTAGATGTTTTTCTGGAACTCTCTTGCTTTTTCTATGATCCAACGGATGTTGGCAATTTGATCTCTGGTTCCTCTGCCTTTTCTAAATCCAGCTTGAACGTCTGAAAGTTCACAATTCATGTACTGTTGAAGCCTCGCTTGGAGAATTTTGAGCGTTACTTTGCTAGTGTGTGAAATGAGTACAATTGTGCAGTAGTTTGAACATTCTTTGGCATTGCCTTTCTTAGTCTATTCCTGTGGCCACCGCTGAGTTTTCCAAATTTGCTGACATATTGAGTGCACCACTTTCACAGCATCATCTTTCAGTATTTGAAATAGCTGAACTGAAATTCCATCACTTCCACTAGCTTTGTTCGTAGTGATGCTTCCTAAGGCCCACTTGACTTTGCATTCCAGGATGTCTGGCTCTAGGTGAGTGATCACATCATTGTGGTTATCTGGGTCATGAAGATCTTTTTTTTGTATAGTTCTGTGTATTCTTGCCACCTCTTCTTAATATCTTAATATATTTCTTATATTATCTTTCACATTTAATTAAGTGCATTGGTTCTTGGTGTCCATGGATTCACTTATTTTTCTTTTCAAAGTTTTACTAAAATGCACATTCAAGCAAATTTATTTTCAAAATGGTCTCACACAATTATTTTGGCTTTCATCCATGCAGTTGCATATCCTTTTTTATTGTTGAATAGTATTTCATCATGTATCAGAGTTTTTCTGTTCACCTGTCGATCAACATTTGGGTTATTTCCAGTTTAGGACTTCTAAACCCAGTGTTAACTGTTGCTACCAACATTTCTGTGTGAGTCTTTGAATGGACGTGCATTTGCGTTTCTCATGGGGACCCAGGAGCGCGATGTCTGGGTCACACGGTAGACGGATGTCTGACTCTGTCATTGCCAAACTGTCCTCCATTGTGTGCTCCCACCAGCAGCGTGGGAGAGTTCCGGCTTCTGCACATCCTTGCCGACACTTGGCATAGTCAGTCCTTTTGATTTTGCTTTTAAAACAGATGTGTTGTAGTTTTACCTTGCATTTCCCTAATGGCTAATGATTTTGGACATCTTTTCATGTGTTTATCTGTCATCCACTCGACTTCTTTGTAGGAGTATCCAAATCACTTGGTCACTGTTTTATTGAATCACTTGCTTTTTAAATTACTGAATTTTGAGAGTTCTTTATTCTGGGTGTAAGTTTCTTATCAAATATATTCTGTGCAAATAAATATTTTTTCCAATTTCTATCTTGTTTTCTCATTCTTTTAATTGTGTCATCTGAAGAGCAGAAGTTTTAAATTTTGATGGAATCCAATTTGTCCTTTTTTGAATTGTAGTTTTGACGTCTTAGCTAAGAAATCTTTGCCTGCCCAAGGTCATAAAGATTTTCTTCTGTATTTTCTTCTATAAGTTTTAACATTTTAGGTTTTACACTTAACCCATTTTCAGTTCATTTAATACCCAAATTGTTATAGCATCATTTGTTGAAAAGACCATCCTTTCTCCATACCTTTGGGTGAAAAAACCAGTGTCCATATACGTGTGGGTCCCTTTTTGGGCTCTCTGTCTGTTTCACTTTATCTCTTTTGTCAACACCTGGTGTGAATGTTTAACAGTCAGCCCTTGGGGAGGACCCTGCTTGCAGTCTGTAAGTGGTGTGAGCACTCTTACTGTGGCTGATTTCAGGCCCTCTTTCCCACCCCTGTTTCATTCCCTTTTCCCTCTCCCTTCTTCTTTCCTTCTTTCTTCTCGCTCTATTTTCTTATTCTCTGCCCCTTCCCTTCTCCAGAATTTGCATTCCACAACGGGAAGATCCAAATGTCTGTCTTAGTCATTGCTTAGAAATGCCAGACACACAGTAGTTGCTGCATAAATATTTGGTGAATGAATGAATGATTTTTAATGTTGCACTTAGCATTTAAGAATTGTACAAAGTAGGTGGCATGACTTTTTCATGAAAACATTTTAAATGTTACTTTCCACTTACCGTTATTACAAAATGTATAATACAAGATGAAGAAAGTGAAACTGTTGGTTGCTCAGTTGTGTCCAACTCTTTGTGACCCCATGGACCCCAGGCTCCTCGGTCCATGGAACTCTCCAGGCAAGAATACCTGAGTGGGTTGCCATTCCCTCCTCCAGGGGACCTTCCTGACCCAGGGATCGAACCCAGGTCTCATGCATTGCAGGCAGACTCCTTACAGTCTCAGCCACACGGCTCAGATGTATTCATAAGTATCTATCAGTCAAATCTTTATCCGTTCATCATTGATGGACATTTAGGTTGCTTCCATATCTTGGCAATTGTAAATAACGCTGCTGTGAACGTTGGGATGTGTAGATGGCATAGTTTTAAAATAACCGAATAATGTTCAGCGCTTTCCAGCTGGCAGAGCACTGCCTGGCGTGGGACATGACCCAGGCATCATGGTGAGAAGCAAGGTGTTCCCCTCCCACGCTTTACAGCTGAGGAAACAAAGGCTCAGAGAGCTGGAGGTGCGTGCCAGGGTCACAGTGCGAGCCACGCTGTCTGCGGGTCTGACTCCCTGTCTGGGGCTCTTCCCCAGGCTGCCGGTGACTGCCTGGCTCCGAGGGGCCCCAGCAGGGAGACTCCGGGGAGTCGTCCCAGGGAAGAGGAAGGACGCGGGGGAGAGCATGAATGGGCAGTTATATCAGGGCGAGGCTCACCCTCTGCCGGGTGGTGCCTCTCACCTCGGCCAGCACGGCGGTGCCGTCAGACCCCCCGACCCCGTCCCTGTCACTGGACGTTCACCGCCCGCTCCCCCAGACCCGGGGCCCCTGTCTTCTCACACATCTCAAAATGAACTGCAGAGACTGTGACCAGAGATCCAAGGGCCGAATCCAGGCCCTGTGCATGATTTCTTTAGCCCTACAGCGTTTTAAAATGTGGGTCAGTTTACAGAGCGGCGTCTCCACGTGGGTGGTTGATTTCTATTTGGCAAAGAGGGGAATCTGGGCCCCCAGTCCCACAGTCCCTTCTGGCCACTCCCTGAGACCAGACACATCCCGGGCGCCGTGGTCTCTGCAATTTCCTCACTTCCCCAACCTCAAGGGCAGCCAGCACCTGCTGCTCACCCTCACGTTATTATTTTTCTTATTGATGAGAAGCGTATCTGTGAATCCCTATCTCTATCAAAAGGACAAACACAAAATATGTAGAGCCTAGTAATTTTACGGCATCACAACAGGTTGTCAGCTGAGTCTGAGAGCCTAGGTGTACAGCTGCTTGCGAGCACACCCTCCCAACAATCCAACAAAGAAGGCTTGGAGAGCCTCCATTTAGGTAGCGATCCTGGGGTTCAGGGGCTTCCCGGGTGGTGCTAGTGATAAAGGTCGCCCCTGCCAATGCAGGAGATGCAAGGGTTCGATCCCTGGGTTGGGCAGATGCCCTGGGGGAGGGCATGGCAACCCACCGCAGTATTCCTGCCTGGAGAAACCCACGGACAGAGGAGCCTGGCGGGCTGCAGTCCTGGGGTCACAAAGAGTGGAACGCGACTGAAGCGACTTGGCACACACACCTGGGGTTCAGAGAGGTTGAGGGGCTCACCCAAGGCTCTATAACTAATTGGAAACAGATGCAAAACTTGAAGGCAACGTCTCACCTGGCATAGAAATCTGCATAAACTATTTGCAGCGACACGCTGCTTTTGTGTTCACTGAACCTTGGGGGCAAGCTGGTGGGACAGCCCTGTGTAATCTTCCGTGCGCCCATTAGGTGGCGCCCGAAGCCAGTAAAGCTTTCCAGGACAATGCCTTTGTGGAAATTGGTTTTCTTCCATTATTACTGAATTTTAAGCCAGAATGGTTTTTCCTTTTTCTTAAAAGAAAAAAAAGTCTTTCAGCACAAAATAGAGCGTGTCTTTCGTGCCAGGCGTAAAATGAAATTTGCCTTAATCCATCGCCTGGGGAGAACGTGTTTATGTGTCACAACTGACATCTGTTAAATTTTAAATGAAGTAAGCAAGCAATAAGAAGGTCTGGACCACATTCTTTGTTCAAGAAGTCATGCAGACGCTGCTCAGCTGCTCTGTACAATTAGGAAGAAAACAAGCACCTTTTCTTCACTAGCAAGCGTGGCTGAAAGCCTTAGTGAGGAGAATAACAGGGTGGCTGGAGCTGGGCTCTGAGATGTTAACTAGTGGGTTCAGGCCCAGCAGGGAGGACCATGCTTCGCCCAGAGGGCCTTCCCCTCCTCCTCTGCTCCCCCCTTTTTTTCTTTTTTGCAAAATGTAAGAAAGTGTGAGGAACTTCAGAGCAGCCAGATCAGTTTTAACCACCAGCATATTTTATGATGGAATCTATTGTTACACCAATAAGCATTTGTTCTTTTGTATTTCACCCTGGCAAGGAAGCTGGAATCAATACCTCTAAAGTTAGCCCTTCCTCCCTGTTATGCAGGCTTCATTATTAAAAAGAATAAGAGCGGATACAGTTCCAATATGCAGCTTAAGTATCTGTTAACAATCTGGGCCTTTTGTAGAGGTACTAAGATCATCAACCCTGGAGAAGGGAATTGCTACCCACTCCAGTATTCCTACCTGAAGAATCCCATGGACAGAGGAGCCTGGCAGGCTACAGCCCATGGGGTCACAAAGAGTCAGACACAACTGAGCAATTAAGCACACTCAAGATCATCAGATGAGAAAGGGAAGCCTTGCCTAGAACACAAAATGTTATAATTGTCGAATGATGTATTTGGGTATCGGACTTTTTGATAACTGTGGGAATAGGAAGCAAAGCTCCCTTCATCGGCTGTGAGTCAAAGTGAAAATATTAGTTGCTCAAGCGTGTCCGACTCTTTGTGACCCCGTGAACTGTGGCCCACCAGGCTCCTCTGTCCACGGGGTTCTCCAGGCAGGAACACTGAAGTGGGTTGCCATGCCCTTCTCCAGGGGATCTTCCTGACCCAGGGATCGAGTCTTTTGCATCTCCTGCCCCGGCAGGCAGGTTCTTTACCGCTAGTGCCACCTGGGAAGCAATCTAGTATATTATAAATTCTGATTGCTAGATTTCTGGTCTAGTAATCTACTTCATTCCTACACTGATAAATTTCCTAAATTATAGTGCTTGGAAATACGTCTTACCATATGGTAGGGCTTATCCCCTTTGATTTTAAACTATTATGTTAGTTCCTCACAGATTCTTCCAGTGGAACTTAAAAGTTAATTTGGCAAGTTCAAAGAGTAAAGTCCTGTTAAATGTGTGCATTGGTTTGGAAGTAGGCTGTGTCTCAGTGGCCTTGCGCCTTCTCATCAGACGCCTGTGGCTTCCCTGCACTACTCAGCCTCCCTTCTGTCCAGGTTGTATGTTTCTGTTGCATTTGGGCCCACATGTAGTATCATTTTTGCTGCTTCTGTGAATGCGATATTTTCCTCTTCCTGTTTCCCAGTTTGTGTGAGTGAGCACTATTCCACTGCGTGCACACGTCGTGTGTATCCACTCATCATGGTGGCCATTTGGACGTGTGCACCTTTTGTGACGAGTGTTGCTGTGATCGTGTGTGTACCGGCTTGTGTGGCTCCCTGCCTGCGGTCCCTCTGGGTGTGCACCTGGGACTGGGATGGCAGGTCACACAGCAGCTCTGTGTTGACTCTGAGGATCTCGAAACTGGACTCCACAGCAGCCGAGCCATTTTGCACTCCCACCGTCAACGTACAAATTTCAGTTTCTCCCAATTTCAGTTTCTCCCCGTCCTCACCAATGCTGGTCATATTTTTTAAAAATGACATCTTGGTGGCTATTGAGGTGGTATCTCATTGTTGTTCAACCTTGCATTTCCTTAATGAATAATGACGCTGAGCATCTTTTCATGTGTTTATGGGCTATTCTATATCTTCTTTGGAGAAATGTCTGTTGAACTCCATTGCCCATTTTGTAAGGAATTGTTTGTCTTTCTGTTGTTGGTTTCCTAGCTTTTTGACAGGAAAAACAGCTAATTTAAAGTTGCCATTTTATACAAAATATTTTCAAAAGCAAAAGCTGAAAAACTCAACGTAAAATGACTTAAATGATAAAAAAATTTTTAAATGTTTGAGGTGTTACTATATGCCAGATATTGCTCTAACATTTTCCATGTATTAATTTATTTAATTTTAACAACACTAATGAAAAGATGGAATCAAAGTGAAAAAAACACCCAGGTGTAGATGTGACTGGTGATGAAAGTAAAGTCCGATGCTATAAAGAACAATACTGCACAGGAACCTGGAATGCTAGGTCCGTGAATCAAGGTAAATTAGAAGTGGTCAAACAGGAGATGGCAAGAGTGAACATCGACATTTTAGAAATCAGTGTACTAAAATAGACTGGTGTGGGTGAATTTAACTCAGATGACCATTATATCTACTACTGTGGGCAAGAACCCCTTAGAAGAAATGGAGTAGCCATCATAGTCAACAAGAGTCCAAAATGCAGTACTTGGGTGCAGTCTCAAAAATGACAAAATGATTTCCGTTCATTCCCAAGGCAAACCATTCAGCAACACAGTAATCCAAGTCTATGTCCCAACCAGTAATGCTGAAGAAGCTGAAGTTAAACAGTTCTAAGAAGCCCTAAGAGCTCCTAGAAACAACACCAAAAAAAAAGATCTCCGTTTTTATCATAGGGGACTGGAATGCAAAAGTACGAAGTCAACAGATATCTGGAGTAACAGGCCTTGGAATACAAAACAAAGCAGATAAAAGACTAACAGAGTTTTGCCAAGAGAACGCACTGGTCATAGCAAACACCCTCTTCCAGCAACACAAGAGAAGACTCTATACATGAACATTACCAGATGGTCGATACCAAAATTATTTGAAGCCAAAGATGGAAAAGCTCTATACAGTCAGCAAACACAAGACTGGAAGCTGACTGTGGCTCCAATCATGAACTCTTTATTGCAAAATTCAGACTTAAATTGAAGAAAGTAGGGAAAACCACTAGACCATTCAGGTATGACCTAAATCAAATCCCTTATGGTTATACAGTGGAAGTGAGAAATAGATTGAAGGGATTAGTTCTGATAGACTGAGTGCCTGATGAACTATGGACAGAGGTTCATGACATTGTACAGGAGACAATGATCAAGACCATCCCCAAGAAAAAGAAATGCAACAAGGAAAAATGGCTGTCTGAGGAGGGCTTACAAATAGCTGAGAAAAAGCTAAAGGCAAAGGAGAAAGGGAAAAACATACCCATCTGAATGCAGAGTTCCAAAGAATAGCAAGGAAAGATAAGAAACGCTTCCTCAGTGATCAGTGCAGAGAAATAGAGGAAAACAATAAACTGGGAAAGACTAGAGATCTCTTCAAGAAAATTAGAGATACCAAGGGAACATTCCATGCAAAGATGGGCACAAAAAAGGACAGAAATGGTATGGACCTAACAGAAGCAGAAAGATATTAAGAAAAGGTGGCAAGAATACACAGAACTATTAATAAAAGATCTTAATGGCACAGATAACCAGGATGATGGGATCACTCACCTACACACATTCTAGGTGACTAGACATTCCAGACATCCTGGAATGTGAAGTCAAGTGGACCTTAGAAAGCATCGCTATGAACAAAGCTAGTGGAGGTGATGGAATTCCAGTTGAGGTATTTCAAATCCTAAAAGATGATGCTGTGAAAGTGTTGCACTCAATATGCCAACAAATTTGGAAAACTCAGCAGTGGCCACAGGACTGGAAAAGGTCAGTTTTCATTCCAATCCCAAAGAAAGGCAATGCCAAAGAATGCTCAAACTACCACACAGTTGTACTTATCTCACACGCTAGCAAAGTAATGCTAAAAATTCTCCAAGCCAGGCTTCAGCAATATGTGAACTGAAAACGTCCAGATGTTCAAGCTTGATTTAGAAAAGGCAGAGGAACCAGAGATCAAATTGCCAACGTCTGTTGGATCATAAAAAAAGCAAGAGAGTTCCAGGAAAACATCTACATTTGCTTTATTGACTATGCCAAAGCCTTTGTGTGGGTCACAACAAACTGTGGAAAATTCTTCAAGAGACAGGAATACCAGACCACCTTACCTGAGAAATCTGTATGCAGGTCAAGAAGCAACAGTTAGATCTGGACATGGACTGGTTCCAAACTGGGAAAGGAGTACATCAAGGCTGTATATTGTCACCCTGCTTGCTTACCTTATATGCAGAGTACATCATGTGAAATGCTGGGCTGGATGAAGCACAAGCTGGGATCAAGATTTATGGGAGAAATATCAATAACCTCAGATACACAGATGACACCACCCTTATGGCAAAAACAAAGAGGAACTGAAGAGCCTCATGATGAAAGTGAAAGAGGAAAGTGAAAAAGCTGGCTTAAAACTCAACATTCAAAAAACTAAGATCATGGCATCTGGTCCCATCAGTTCATGCAAATAGATGGGGAAACAATGGAAACAGTGACAGACTTTATTTTCTTGGGCTCCAAAATCACTGCAGATGGTGACTGACTGTAGCCATGAAATTAAAAGACGCTTGCTACTTAGAAGAAAAGCTATGATGAAGCTAGACAGCATATTAAAAAGCAGAGACATTACTTTGCTGACAGAGGTCCATCCAGTCAAAGCTGTGGTTTTTCCAGTGGTCATGTATGGATGTGAGAGTTGGACTATAAAGAAAGCTGAGCACTGAAGTACTGATGCTTTTGAACTGTGGTGTTGGAGAGATTCTTGAGAGTCCCTTGGACTGCAAAGAGATCCAGCCAATTCTTCCTAAAGGAAATCAGTCCTGAATATTCACTGGAAGGACTGATGTTGAAGCTGAAACTCAAATACTTTGGCCATCTGATGCGAAGAGCTGACTCATTGGAAAAGACCCTGATACTGGGAAAGATTGAAGGCAGGAGGAGAAGGGGACGACAGAGGATGAGATGGTTGGATGGCATCACCAACTCAACGGACATGTGTTTGAGCAAGCTCTGGGAGTTGGCGATGGACAGGGAGGCCTGGCTGGCTGCAGTCCATGGGGTCGCAAAGAGTCGGACACGACTGAGCGACTAAACTGAAGTGAGAGGGTAGGTACTCCAATCAGTATCCCCATTTCACAGTTCAGAAATATTAATAAGAGGCACAGAAAAGTTCAAAGTCATACAACTGGTAAAGTTAGAATTTGAACCTGAGAATAATATTCAGTGTCTTATGATAAAATAGTGGAAAAGAATATGATAAAGAATATATTGTGCATAGAGTATGTGTAACTGAATCACTTTGCTCTACAGTAGAAATTAGCACATTGTGAATCAACTATAGTTCAGTCAAATAAATTGAAAAAAAATTGAATCTTGCATAGTAATAAGTTGCATAAGTTTTTAGGGAGCGGTACCAGCACTGATTGGGTTAGGAGTGAAACCTTGTTCAAGAATCAGGACTTTTCTATCTTCTGACATGTAAAAGGTCATCCTTTGACTGCTGCTTTTACTTTCAGAATGTTCCCTCCTGGTCACAAAATTGCTACAACATCTCTGAGGATCACGTTCTTTCCAAGCAACGTCCGAATGCCAAAAACAGAAGGATTCTTTGATTTCTTCTTCTTTAAGAAATGAGGAAGACCTTCCTAGAAGTTTTTCTGGCTGACTTTCTGTTGGCCAGAATTATGTCAAGTGCCCTGTCTTCAACCAGTCACTGACAAGGTGTACAGAACTACAGTCTGGGACAGGGACGAATCAAGACTTGCATCTTGACACCCCCATTGGGCCACCCTCCCAGAACCTGTTGCTGCTCCATTCCTGAACAGAATCAGTTTTCCTGGGTTTGTTTTTCAATATTGACCATTTTTAAAGTCTTTACTGAATTTGTTATAATGCTGGCTCTTTTTATCTTTTGGTGTTTTTGTCACAAGGCATATGGGATCTTAGCTCCCCAACCAGGGATCAACTTAGATCCCACACCCCCTGCATTGGAAGGCAAAGTCATAACCACTGGACCACCAGGTAAGTCCCTATCTGTTAACCAAGGGCTAGGGCATGGCTACTGGGTTGGTGACCAACAGCTTCTGCAGAATTCCCATTAGCCTCTGTGAAGCTCAAGGTCAGTGATATCTCCCCTTTCCCTGGTGATTCCATGCCCTTAAGATTTCTCCTAAGCCTTCTCTTTGATTCCTTCTAGGACACGCTGCAGCATAGACAGGAGATTTTGAAATTCTGTTGCATAGCTATTTGCAAAACCCCGTCTGCCAACTTCTCTCCTGCCTCTGTTTCCCTCTGCGGATCACACGGGCACACGTGACTGTAGCCTGACCTTGGCGTGTTCACCGTGATTACAGATTTAAACTGTAAGCCCCAACACTCATAAAATCCTAGTCTCCCTATATAAAAATTCCCCAAAGTGGTGCTTAATTTCACATGCTTGCCAAATCCTAAATCCCGAAGAAAAAGCTGCTTTACCTTTGTGCTGAAACTGTAGTTCAACAAAGCTCTTGACTTTGGGGACACACACTGGTGTCCTGGGCAGCACCTTATAGCGGTGATTCATGTTAGGGCTCTCCCTGATATTTTAGTGTCATTGAACTGTCCTGGCTAAAGAGAAGCGGGCGCAGGTTTCTACCAAAGTGTCTCAGGCAGGCTCTCCAAGTGACCAGAGAGAGGGCATCTCGGGACAAATCCTTTTACTCCATGTTCAGACGGGGGGTGTACTGCCTGGGACCTTGTGAATTTTCCTTTTCCTTCCATCTTTCTACACCCTGCCCCCAAGCCCATTTTAACGTATTTCTGGTAATGAAAACAAAACCACACACACTTCACCTTCTAAAAGGCAGATGAAAGCCATTCACTTCAGAATCTGAGACACATATCTGTAAGGGCCTGATCACTGAATCGGGAGGAGAAGGGGACGGCAGAGGATAAGATGGCTGGACAGCATCACTGACTCAATGGGCATGAGTTTGAGCAAGCTCCGGGAGTTGGTGATGGACAGGGAGGCCTGGCGTGCTGCAGTCCACGGGGTCGCAAAGAGCCAGACACGACTGAGCGACTGAACTGAACGGAGATGGCCACTGAATCTACACGGTGATCGCCCTGCAATGACTCTGGAACGTCTGTGAGGTGACTGCGGCTTCACAAAAAGCCAGCTTTGGTCAGAAAGCTTGTGGGAGTGAGTTTCTTGTTAGAGAAAGGTAGGGAGTTTCCCAGCACACGAAGGATTCAAGCAGAGGGTAGTTGACCTTGTGTCTAGCATTCCTGATTTCAGAGAGGCTGAAGGTAAAGAATTTAAGATCTCTTCCAAAGGATTCTAAGATGAGTCAGAAAAGACTCTTTATTCACATGATGTTTTACAAATCATAAAACCGTTAGACGCAGATTTTATCTCACTTCACCTTCAAAACAATTCTCGGGGGGATGGGTTTAACACTTTCATTTTAGAGATGGAGAAAGGTTTAGATGGAAGTGAAGGGATTTCTCCAGACTCACATCTTTGGAAAGTGCATGGTCTTAGGACACTGAGGTCAGAAACAGGGGCACATTCATGACGAGAGGTCAGCCTGAAGCCGGCCCTTTAGTGAGGCACCAGCTCTGTGGCCCAGAGAAACATCTGTCCTGGCCATCCCTCCCTCCCCCATCTCAGGCTGGGCCTGGGCAAAGCTGTGTGACCTCAGGGCCCCTTATGGACGCTCGGTTACTAGAGCTCAGCGCTTCCTGTCTCCGCAGAGGTAGGGTGTGCGAAGCCCGTGGTTTAAACCTGCTCCATGCTTCAGCCTATTCCTGGAGTATTTCCTCTTTAAAAGGACTGCGGGCAGAGGCGCCCTAAGAAGGGGACTGTCAGGTGGGCATTTGGCCTGGAAGCAGGGGCTGTTTCTGTTAGGGGGTCCTTCCAGCCTCACCACCCTGGCCGCCCCCCCAGTCTGGGCCGTGAGAGCTCGGAGGACAATGCCTCGGCCCCGGGGTGGGGTGGGGAGAATGCTGGGGCGGGGGACAGGACGTCCGCTTCCAGCCCTCAGCCCCCGGCCTGCTAACGCTGCTGCGGGGACGGGCCCCTCGTGCGAGGGCCTGGGAAGCAGGCTTTCTTCCACGCTGGCCGTCCTATCAGATTTTGCCCTATTCTGGTAATTCAATGGGAAATGAATCCGCCCAGGAGTCTGGGCTGGCCTCCGAAAGGAAGGTAAACATAACAAAGAGAAAGTCGTTGCCAATTGGAGAGACCATGCGTTCAGGAATAAACAGGAATACAGCCCAGCGGGAAAGCGGGCGTCTCACCACACCTGCAATCCAAACAGGCAGGGGTCCAGCCACAAACGGGCTTCGTTTCTGCTTTCGTTTCTGCTTTCATTCAGGCTGGTCAGTGGGGATGAAGGAGGGGGAAAAGAAGGGTAAACAGATGGTTTCAAAGATAACAGCGCCAGAGTACGCACATATATTTATTTTATATAAGTTTATATTTTCATTTGATATAATTTACACATGTGTATTTACTTCCAGTCTTGTTAGCTCCTAATGCACCAGGAAGTAGTTCCATTTTCAAAGAATCTGCAAAGAATATTTTCCCTCTGAGTAGATATCTTTGACAGAGTACGAGCTCTGGGTCTGTTGGCGGTAGGTTTTCTGACTCCGAGGGCCTGAGGAAAGTTCAGAGAGAGCTTGAGTGACTTGCCCAGGGATGCACGGCTTGGGAGTGAGAAGGAAGACTCTCACTCATTCTCCTGACCCGCCGACAGGGGTTTTTCTGTGCGTCCGGATAAGGCAAGGCGTGAAGGGGCTCGGCACCCCGCTGCACAGCAGGGTAGATACATCGATAGGAACTTTTGTGATTGTTTCACCCCGAGGACATCCTCCTGCCCAGACTGCCCTGGGGGCACCTGCTGGCTCAGAGGAGGGATGCTCGGAAATAAAAGTAGGCACAGACGTTTTCTGTCTCCCACACCAGGGCGTTAGGGATGTTGGAGCTTAAAAAGCAGAGCTCTCTGGGACTTCCTGGCAGTCCAGTGGTTAACACTCCATGCTTCCATGCAGCGGGTGTGGGCACCATCCCTGGCAGGAAACTGAACTGGAGCACCAAAGAATGAAAGCTCTAAGTTTATGCCAGAAACAAGAAGCTTGGAAGGATAACTGAGATTGCAGAGATCGGGGAAGAGAGAGGCTTGCTCATGCTTCTTCTGTTCAGTCATGTTTTACTCTTTGTAAGTAAGACTGGAGTGTAGCCTGGAGCCTCCCAGGCTCCTCTGTCCATGAGTAAGACTGGAGTGTAGTCTGGAGCCCCCCAGGCTCCTCTGTCCATGGGATTCTCCAGGCAAGTATACTGGAATGGGTTGCCATTTCCTCCTCTTCTGATCCAGGGATCGAACCTGCATCTCTTGCAGGCAGATTCTTTACCCTCTGAGCCATCGGGGAAAACAAAGAGAAGGGCTTAGGGTCCAGGAGAGTCTGGGTGTTCATACATCTCACTGAGAAAGGCGGCTTGGCACATATATTTCACATGTACCCAAGGGGCATGGGGGGACCACAAACCTCACAGCAGCCTTGGAGACAGAGCAAGGAGGTGGAGCTCTGCATGGACCAGGGACGGACAGCCTAGGACAGCGAGGACCTCTCAGGGCCCCAGCAGAGTGCACGCTGACCAGGGAACAGGCGACCCCTGCCTATGGTCCCCACAGTTCCCCACATGCTCTGTTACCGTGTGAGCCCTGGAGTGTAGAAACAGCCCCAGGAACCGAATTACACTAGAACCATACACAATCACGGTTATTTTTGTTGTTGTTGTTTAGAAATGATCAAACAGCTGTAATTTCATGTTGTTCAGTGTGATATCATAGGAACCCCAGAAATGGCTGCAATTTTGTTTCCATCACCTAGTGCCGGGTGGGGATTGAAACAGAAATCAAATTCAGTCACAGCCAAACAAAGACTTGGACTTGCACCCCCTCCTACCCCCTCTTGCTTGGGGGCTGCACTGCTCACACCAACACCAAGCAGTTCTTGGGATGCCGAGTGGTTCCGATCTCCCCCAGGAGAGCCCGGGATGTCTCTCCAAGACATTTGGCTCTAATTAGAGTGGTTCTCCTCCACAACCTGCCATTCCCGCCGTGTACATTGTTTCCTGTTTTGGACGGAACACTTGCCAAGCAGAGAGGACTCATTCTCCCCTTATAATTCAGTCCAGCTGACAGTCTTCTCTGTGCCACACAGGAGGACAGGGTTGGAGGATGCAGGTCATTTTAGAGCGCAAGCAGACCCCTAGAAATCGCCACCGTGGATTTGTGAACGGGGTCAGTTTTGCTGTGGAGGAACGGCAGCAAGGACAGTGCCGGGAAATTCATCGGCACTCACGCCTGGTGTGACCCTTAGGATGAAGTGTAATGTGAGGCGTCTGGAAGCGATTGCCAGGGAGGTTGGAGGATGTTGCCCCCCAGGAGAAGCCGTGTCTAGGTGCAGCGCGTGACTCATGCGGCCAGAGGGCCAAGGACAAGTCGCTAAGGCAGTGGTTCTCAAATTGGTGCCCCAGTGCATGTGTGGCGGTGCCGCAGGAGAGTCTGGATTTCTAAGGGAGGTGTGTGAACTTCTCAGACTTCCCTGGTGGCTCAGACGGTCAAGCATCTGCCTGCAATGTGGGAGACTCAGGTTTGATCCCTGGGTTGGGAAGATCTTCTGGAGAAGGAAATGGCAACCCACTCCAGTACTCTTGCCTGGAAAATCCCATAGACAGAGGAGCCTGGCAGGCTACAGTCCACGGAGTCGCAAAGAGCTGGACACAACTGAGCGACTTCACTCACTTTCACTCACTCTCAGATATTGAATAAAATTTCTAGCTCAGGATAGCATGTGTCTCAACTTTAGATTATGACCTCGTGTCTTTGTGAAGCTGGGTTTCAGATCATGACTTTGTGAAAATTAATGTGGATTAGGAAATGACAATGTTTGTATCCAATCTGAGTCCAGGGTCTGAGAAATCATCCAGTGCCCAACAGGCTCACATAGCCCATGATTAAGAAACTGCGGTGTTTTAAAATGAAATTAAAATATTATTGCTTATTTTGATGTATTTGTATTATTTTTTCAAGTCGCTACTAAGTTGTTGAGAGACATAATTATTAAATTATTTGAAACTAACTGATTAATAAACAAATTATAGATTATTTCTTTTGACCTATAGGTGTGGTGAGAAATTCCTGAGATGGTACAGGAGCTGTGGACCAGGAAAACTGGGGCATCTCTGCTCTAGAAGCTGGGCAAGCTCAAATGAACCTGGGTCCCTGGATGAACCGCCCTGCATTGACCTCTACCTTAGATGGTCATACGAGAGAAAAACAAACTCTATTTTGTTTGAGTCATTGTGCTTGGGAGCTCTTTGTTATAGCAGCTCAGCCTGTTTCCTTGCTGACACATCAGGGCTCAGTAAGTGTTTGCTGGTGAATAGACTTGGCATTGATTTCCTCTATAGTTTCATATTTTGGATGTGCTTGCGGAACAGTAATAAGAAGTGAATTACGAATGTGTGTGTAAATATATGCAAGAATAGGGGCCATGGGAACTATAAAAGAAAGAAGATGGGACAATCACTGGTCATTTGACTTGGGATAAGTTCCTTGAAAGTCAGGTTCTTCCTCTGTGAAATGGAATAATTTATATACCTTGTATCCCTTGTGGAGGTAGAAACTGGATAAGGTAATAATCATGAAAATATTTTGAGGAGTGTCATACAAATGAAGTAGCCTTCATTATTGTAACATTTATGAAAATACTAATGACTCAAGGGCTATTTTAAAAGGGGCTTGTCTGTGAGAAGGAAAGCTTAAATTAGTGGAAACTCTAAATAACTGGGCTTCCCTAGTAGCTCAGAGGGTAAAGAATCTGCCTGCAATGCAGGAGACCTCGGTTCAATCCCTGGTTTTGGAAGATCCCTGGAGAAGGAAATGGCAACCCAGTCCACTACTCTGGCCTGGAAAATTCCATGGATGGAGGAGCCTGGTGGGTTACAGTCCATGGGATCACAAAGAGTCAGGCACGACTGAGCAACTTCACTGGTTAAATAATCGAGTTTTTTCTTTGTGTGTCTGTGTGTCAAACTTGGCTTTACTGAACTAGAGAAAAGACACAACAGGAATCACACCTTGGCAGCTCTAGGTCCCCTGCTCCCAGCCCTCTCAGCCCCAAGGCCTGGGGGGCCACCTGCCCCCAGGGGGCTCTCCCACTTGTCTGGACCAGGAGAGGCGTCCCCCCTGGAAATCTGCCTGGGGTGGGCACTTTCAATGTGCATTTCACTGCCAGCTTTGCAATGAGCAGCCAGTGCCCACCGTGGCAGCAGTGACAAGACTTGACATCTCGGGAGAGGACCCGTGAAAGAGTAACGCAGAGCCACGGCGCCACACGTTAGCAGCAGACCCACGATGCAGGCGCGACTCCGGTGCAGCGGCCGCACAGCAGTAGGGGGCAGGCGGCAGGCCTGCGGGGCGGCGCCTTCACCCCCAAGATCAGAAAGAGCCAGCTGAACGCTGGTGATCACATGCTCTGGGACAGTCAAAAGAAGGTACTGAAAGAGACAACGTTTTGAAAACAGCAAAGGCTTCCCGGCCCTGGGCGGACCCCGGGCCAGACACAGCGGGCGGCAAGCGCCAGCGGGCGCCCGGCACCCCGGGGCCGCTCCCGGCGCACCAGGCCTCCCACTGACGGGCCGGCAGCGAGACGAGCCTCGCTGGGCTCTCGGCCCTGGGGGCAAACAGCGGCGCTCCCGGCCCCGGCCGCCTCTGGCCGGGCCACCCGGCGCCTCCCCGCAGTGGGCCAGGGTGACTCGGCCCCCGGGGTGGTGGCCGTGCGCCCCGTCAAACGCCAGGGGCGACGGCCGGCGGTAGCTCCCGAGCGCGCGCCGAGCTCCGGGCGCGGCGGCCATCTTGTAGCAGGACCGGCCCCCCTGAGGCGGCCCTGAGGCGGCCCCGAGGCGGACTCCGGCAGCGGGTGGCGGACCATGTCTTCTTCCAGGAGGGGGATCTGGGCGCCAGGGAGCAGGAGGGAGCGTTCGGGGGCGCGGGAAGCCCCTGTGGCGCCTGGCGGCGGCGAGCCCACCTCGCAGGCCGGCACGTTGCGCGGGACGCCCAGGGCCGGCGCCTTCCGGGCTCAGCACTGCGCTGGGCCGCGGTGCGCGGCGGTCCCCGACCTCCTGCTCACGGGGCTAGGGGAGCTTGATGCGGCCTGAGGGGATCAGCTCATAGTTCTCCATCTCCCCTGTGGTCCTGTGTGCAGACTCGGCATAGAAGCCCTGGTGGACAGGCTCAGGGGAGGGCGTGCGTTTCACGGAGGAAAGGGCGGCCGTGAGGCGCTGGAGGAGGCAGCGTGTCAGGCACTGTCGAGCAGGTAACCACCTGCGCAGGGGCAGAGCCCCCCAGCTGGAAATACTGCTCAAGGAGCCCAGCGTTCTTTCTTTTTCTTTTTTAAACTAAGCTTTATTTGCTCCAAAGCAGGTAAGTGCTGCCATTTACAGGCTCGGTTTTAACATGTAAAGAATCAGTTATTCCAGCCCCAGTAGCTTACCTAATTATGTGGTATCACTACCAATAAATGCATCAGGGTTCCAAAACATTGAATTCTCTTAAATAGTTAAGCAGTCTTAGTGTCACACTGAAAATGTTAGTCACTCAGTTGTGTCCGACTCTTCAGGATTTCCCAGGCAAGAGTACTGGAAAGTGAAGTGAAAGTTTCTCAGTTGTATCTGACTCTTGGAGACTGTACAGTCCATGGAATTCTTCAGGCCGGTATACTGCAGTTGGTAGCCTTTCCCTTCTCCAGGGGATCTTCCCAACACAGGGATCGAACCTGGGTCTCCCACATTGAAGGTGCATTCTTTACCAACTGAGCTATCAGGGAAGCCCAAGAATACTGGAGTGGGTGGCAGTGTCCTTCTCCAGGGGATTTTCCCAACCTAGGGATCGAACCCAGGTCTCCTGCATTGCAGGCAGACTGTTTACCGTCTGAGCCACCAGGAAAGCCTCTAAGTAGTTAAGCAATCTTCCATCTTATTGATAGTTTTATTTATTAGAAATCTTTCATGTCTTTGTCAATGCCATTGTTAATCCCTACTCTACCTCCCCATGTGGATTCTTGTAATAACAAATTAGCAGGACCCGATTTTATGACATTTTGGGGTAGATAAATCAGATCCAAGGAACCCAGGAAAGAATGATCTGAGAGGTGATCCTAGAGGGGTACCTGGACCAGACGTTGGTCATTCAGAGGCTGTCTGGCATCCACGCCCCTTTGGGACTGCCCCCTTTGAGGGGTCTTCCATCCTGTGGGGCCTTAGAGCTAGGAACACAGTCAGTGGATGAGGCTCTGTCACTTGGACTCAGCGGCCCTTCCAGGCTCTGAAGCCTGAAAGCCATGGGGCAGCTGTGGCCTGGTGCTTCACAGGCGGAGGAGGGGCGTGCAGGTCGTGCTTTTCACAACCCCCTTGGTTCTGGGGCCCTAATCTGCCGCCACGTCAGCCAGCCCCAACGTCCTTGCAGTCACAGCCTGCTCTGTCCAAGACACCCAGAGTCAGGTTTTTGTTGTTGTTGTTGTTGTTTATTTATTTATTTGCTGCTCAGGTTCTTAGTTGCAACTCCTGGGATTGTCTATCTACATTGTCACATGCGGGGTCTTGAGGTGCACAGTGTGCTTGTGAACTCTTTAGCATGTGGGATCTAGTTCCCTGACCAGGAGTCAGTTTTTTGTTAAAAAAAAAAAAAAAGTACAGATGGCCTGCTACAATGCCCTTTTCCGAATAGTTTTTGATCCACAAACATTTTCTGAGCCAATCTACTGTGTTATTGATGCTAAGTGTTTAATAAAAAGGAAATCAGAGTGATTTTAGAAACAAGAGCACTCAATCCTGCCTTGATTGGGAATTCCTGAGTTGAAGATTTAAGATGTATCTGGAAAAAGTCTGTGGGCTCTTAAAATGTAGCCATGTTTCCATAATTGATATATTATGCCTTTTTCATATTCTCATCTGTGTGTGGCTGCAAAAATAATAAAGAAAACTTTCTCTTCCCACAGGAGAACTCCTCTGTGGAAAAGTGTTGATTTTTTTTTTTTTTAAAGCCACAATCGTGCTTCTGAGAATGTTTATCTCACTTTACTAAAACCTCATGGGCGTTCTTTATTCTGACACTTATGACTCTGAGTAAGAACACCATCCATCTTGGGAAAAAAACATAAAGAGAACATTTCTTTCCAAATATGCTTGCTGTTCAATTTCAAGTGTGTATATAGTAGAGAAGGGGGAGGATAGATTTTTCTTGAAACTTTTGAGAGGCTAGTTATTCAACATTGTCTATTCTAAATTACCTTTATCATCTAAAATTATTTAGAATTTAGGTCTTTGAAGGTTGATCTTGATGTTAGTGTTATTTTCAAAGGAAATGGGTATGACACCAATGGCTACGTTCGGGCTGTGATATTTGTTCTGAAGGAGAGACAGTAATTAGGAATGCAATCTTGCCTTTTTGTGTATGGAATTTTTTATCTTACTTAAAAAAAAAAATTGTTTTTGGCCGCACCTGGTGGCATGTGGGATCTTGGTTCCCAGACCAGGGATTGAACCCACGCCCCTTGTATTAGAGGGCAGAATCTTAATCACTGGACCACCAAGGAATTCCCATTTACCTTACCTTCTTAATGTTTGATTCAGCTTTGTCCCTGCTGATCACCTGGTTTGATCACTTCCCTGGTCACCTGCTTCTCTCCAGTTCCACTGTCGCAATTTGGTTCAGGCTGCTGCTGCCTTCCGCCCATATTAACACCTTTTATCTGCTTTCAATGCCTCTATTCTCACCTTCTCCTCCCAATTTCCAATCCATTTTCAATAGCTAGCAAAATCTGCTAAACACACAAATCTGGTCATTTGATCATCTGTCAAATATCATTCAATGTCGTCTCATTGTTCTTAGGGTGAAAAAATCCTTAACCGGCTGGGAAGGCCAACATTATCACTTTGTTTTTAGCATTGAAAAATGCCAAAAGATGAAAGGGTCCTATAGTTCATTATTGCGAACAAATTCATCAGAGTTGGATTTTTTAAATTTCGTAACTTGCAATGACTTCATTTTTCAATAACTTTTTATCAGTAAATTATTTCTGTCAAATTTCATACTTTTGAGAAGGGTGAAAAAAAAACCCTGAAATGGTGAAGCAATAGAAATGACTCATTCATTTCTAGAAAGAAGATGTTGAAACTAAGCAAAAATGTTTAAGTTGGCAAAAGTTAGAGCCAAGAAAAAGTAGAGAAAACAGCCAAAACCCATCCATCAGGAGGTGCCTGGAAGTGCCCACATCCAGACTGGAATAGGCAATCCCAAAAGTTGCAAAATGTGTGGGCAAAATGTATCTTTGACCTAGCATCACTTATTTTCTTAAGGGAAATGGATCTGTGTGTGTGTGTGTGTGTGTGTGTGTGTGTACGTGCGTGTGTGTATATCAATGGGAAATAAAACAATATTTATGTCAATAAAACAAGATTTTGGGATGAGATTGTTTAGCAACTTCCTCGGTGAGCATTCATTATAAGAACACTCATAATGAGGGAGCCACAGGCAGACACTTAATGCCAAAAATGAACAACTCTCGTAGTGCGGGACTTCAGATGCATCGCCATTGAGTAGCTTCCTCAATGTCAGCCCCAGTCTGCCTACAAGAAAGGAGTCGTGTAAAACTCTATTTTTTTTATTCCTCTGGCGAGAAGTGCTGGATCGAGGTGCACCACTGCCTGCTGTAACTTGAGGTTCAGGAAATCTCCAAAATGGCAGGATCGGCCATGAAAATTCTTCCGTCTGAGCTGGAGGTACATTCTTTAGAGAGCCAGTGACAATCCTTTATTTTCTGGAGGAAAGATCTGGAGCCTATCACAGGTTAGGCCCTTGCTGGGAACCACAGAAGGGTCTGTGTTTCACAGTGTAGTACATCTCCCGCTTCAAAGATGAAGAGATGGAGTCTTGGAAAGAAAGTAGACATTTCCTCTGTGCTCAGCATCCTTCCCCTTTGTGTCTGGTTTTCGTTTTGAGGGACGTGCCTCCCTCAGTCTTGGTGGGGATTCAGGGGACGCTACTACTCATGTTCTGCTGCTCTTTTCTAGCCAAGCCTGTGTGCTTCCCAAAGAATCCCAATCTTGGTAAAATACCACATGGATGGAAACTGGTTGGAGCTCTCCTAAAGTAGCAGTTCCCATGAGCTTCCTTCTAGTCTTTCTAAAGCCGGATTCTTCAGCTTTTCATCTGATGCTTCCTTTCTGATCTAATTAGTTCAGAGTCAATCTGTTGCTTGCAGTCATATGTCCTTGGCTGAGACAACAGTCAGGAACTCGCCTGCACACTTTCACACTGCTAGGCCCAGTCCTGCTTCCTTTGCTCGGTGCTTGTGGTTATGATTTCCATGTACTGGGTGTGTGATGCATGTGGATCTCACCTTCTTTTCCACACCAGGAGAGTGAAGAAGGGGGAGTGTGCTATACTGCCTAGGTACAGCTGCCCCAGTTCAAGGCCATGGATTGGTGTTTCTTAGTAAAGCTGCACTTCACATGAGCTGAGCTCCCATCTCAGTGTGATTTGAAGGTGACCAGATAGACTGGTAGCCTTTACATATCCATCCCCTGAGCTGCTTCTGTGTCTGAACCTCCACCATGAGGATCACTAGCTATTTCTGACAGTTCTTATCCAGTACCATTAAACTTAAACTAGGGGTTCAACTCTCTTGTGATAGTAGGTGTGTATTTAGCATCTGTTGATTGATTGGTTGTTGTTGTTCAATCACTAAGTGGTATCCAACTCTTTGTGACCCCATGGACTGCAGCACACCAGGCTTCCCTGTCCTTCACTATCTATCGGAGTTTGCTCAAATTTATGTCCATTGAGATATTTATCTCATCCTCTGTTGCTCCCTTCTCCTTTTGCCTTCAATCTTTCCCAGTAGTAGAATCTTTTCCAATGAGTTGGCTCTTTGCATCAGGTAGCCAAAATATTGGAGCTTCAGTTTCAGCATCAGTCCCTTCAATGAATATTCAGGGTTGAATTCCTTTAGGATTGACTGGTTTGATCTCCTTCCTGTCCAAGGGACTCTCAAGAGTCTTCTCCAGCACCACAATTCAAAAGTATCAATTCTTTGGCACTCGGCCTTCTTTATGGTCCAACTCTCACATCCATACATGGCTACTAGAAAAACCATAGCTTTGACTAGATGGACCTTTGTTGGCAAAGTGATGTCTTTGCTTTTTACTATGCTGTCTAGGTTTGTCATAGCTTTCCTTCCAAGAAGTAAGCATCTTTTAATTTCATCGCTACAGTCACCATCTGCAGTGACATTGGAGCCCAAGAAAAGAAAATTTGTCACTGCTTAAACTTTTTCCCTTTCTATTTGCCATGATATCATGGGACTGGATGTCATGATCTTAGTTTTTTGCTTATTGAGTTTCAAGCCAGTTTTTTTACTCTCCTCTTTTACCTTCATCAAGAGGCTCTTCAGTTCCTCTTCACTTTCTGCAATTAGAGTTGTATCATCTGCATATCTGAGGTTGTTGATATTTCTCCTGGCAATCTTGATTCTGGCTTGTGATTCGTCCAGCCTGGCATTTCACATGATGTACTCTGAATATAAGTTAAATAAGCAGCCTGAATATACAGCCTCATCATATTCCTTTACCAATTTTGAATAGCTGTTGCTTCTTGACCCACATACAGGCTTCTCAGTAAACAGGTTAAGTGGTCGGGTCCTCCCATCACTTCAAGAATTTTCCACAATTTGCTGTGATCCACACAGTCAAAGGCTTTAGCATAGTCAATGAAGCAGAAGTAAATGTTTTTCTGGAATTCCTTTGTCATCCATGATTCAGCAATTGTTGGCAATTTGATCTCTGATTCCTCTGCCTTTTCTAAACCCTTTTACATCTGAAAGTTCTTGATTCATATACTGCTGAAGCCTCAGCATAAACTTGCCAGCATGTGAAATGAGTGCAACTGTACAGTAGCTGGAACATTCTTTGGCATTGCCCTTCTTTGGAATTGGAATGAAAACTGGCCTTTTTTAGTCCTGTGGCCACTGCTATTTCCCAAATTTGGTGGCATATTGAGTGCAGCACTTTAACAGCATCATCTTTTAGGATTTTAAATAGGAATTCCATCACCTCCACTAGCTTTGTTCATAGAGATGCTTCCTAAGGCCCACTTGACTTCATACTGTATGTTATCTGACTCTAGGTGAGTGACCATACCATCACGCTTATCCGGATCATTAAAACCTTTTTAAATAGGTTTTCTGTGTATTCTTGCCACCTTTTCTTAATCTCTTCTGCTTCTGTTAGATCAATACCATTTCTATACTTTATTTTGCCCATCCTTGCATATGTCCAGTTTTCTTGAAGAGATCCCTAGTCTTTCCCATTCTTTGTTTTGCTCCATTTCTTTGCATGGCTCATTTAAGAAGGCCTTATCTCTCCTTGCTATATTCTGGAAGTCTGAATTCAGTTGGGTATATCTTTCCCTTTCTTCCTAGTATTGGTTACCTATTACTTACGTGGTGCTTTTAAGTTAAATATTATTTATCACAATGGGACATGTATACATCTGAATAATAGTGCCATAACCCTGTGGGAGACACGTAAGAGGCTGAGTTTATGGACAGTAAAGCAGGCAGGTGGATTTGAGGTTCTCCTTGCACAAACTGTGTGCCCCTACCCGCCAAAGCCTCATGTGCTACAGGTGGGGAACCAGTGTAATTATCCCCGCACTATTCATTATCACATCAGAAGGATTCACTCGCCAGAGAGCAGGGGTCACGAGGAACAGCACCCGGACAGGGCAGTTGTGCTGGTGTCACCCTGCTGGAGGATGCGCGTTCTGCAGACACCTCTGAGAGAGCTTTGACGTGAGAGGTGGCCCCAAAGACAAATTTTGATGCCTTATGGTTTGTTTGGGTTTCTTGGAGGCAACTTCTTTGGGAGTGAGCACTGGAAATGTAGTAAGTACCAACTCTGATTTTAGGAACACCAAATTTCTTGCTGAAACTGCCACGTGCTTGAAAACTTGGGTCCACAGCTGGGGTTTGGCAACTGTACCCTGTGTGTTTCAGTGCTGGCTGAGTCTAAGGTGCATAGATTGTATAAGAGATTTGTGTGGGTGGGGTTAGTGGAGGGTGGGGAACCCAGTCTGCAAGGAGAAAAGGCATGTTTGTTTAATCTTGTTTGAGAATTGACCCTGTGGAATCGATTAAAGAAACTCAGCGAAAGTTGGAGTCAGCCAGGCCCATAGGGGGAGCTCTCCTGGCCCACCATGCATCATCAGTTACTCCAAACAGGAAGAGATTTAGACCTAGGACTCCATCAGGACCTACTTCTTCTTACTGTCCAGCCAGAAGAAAACTTCCTTCTGTCCCAGGGCAGTCCAGCCGATTGGAGACTATTGCAGCTTAACCAACGGAGAAGTCTCCATGCTTTGATACCCCAGCTCTTCCAATGGGCTCTTTGGTTATCACAGTCTGCCAACTCCCAAAAGCAAGTTCCTGTTCCTGGTTCTCTGGATTTTCCCATTGTCTGACATATTTCTCCAATCCTGATTTGCAATTACTCTGGTTATTCCAGAATAAATTCACTTTCTCTGGTAACATAACTATTAACAGTTATTATACTATTTAACTTATAGGCAGAGTACATCATGCGAAATTCTGGGATGGATGAAGCACAAGCTGGAATCAAGATTGATGGGAGAAATATCAATAACCTCGGATACACAGATGACACCACCCTTATGGCAGAAAGTGAAGAAGAACTAAAGAGCCTCTTGATGAAAGTGAAAGAGGAGAATTAAAAAGTTGGTTTAAAACTCAACATTCAGAAAACTAAGATCATGGCATTCAGTCTCATCACTTCATGGCAAATAGATGGGGGTAACAATAGAAACAGTGACAAACTTTATTTTGGGGGGCTCCAAAATCACTGCAGATGGTGACTGCAGCCATGAAATTAAAAGATGTTTGCTTCTTGGAAGAAAAGCTCTGACCAATCTAGACAGCAAATTTAAAAGCAGAGACATTACTTTACCAACAAAGGTCCATCTAGTCAAAGCTACAGTTTTTCTAGTAGTCATGTATGGATATGAGAGTTGGACTATAAAGAAAGCTTAGCACCAAAGAATTGATGCTTTGAACTGTGGTACTGGAGAAGACTTTTCAGAGTCCCTTGGACAGCAAAGAGATCCAATCAGTTCATCCTAAAGGAAATCAGTCCTGAACACTCACTGGAAGAACTGATGCTGAAGCTGAAACTCCAATACTTTGGCCACCTGATGCAAAGAACTGACTCACTAGAAAAGATCCTGATACTGGGAAAGATTGAAGGCAGGAGGAGAAGAAGACAACAGAAGATAAGATGGTTGGATGGCATCACCGACTCCATGGACATGAGTTTGAACAAGCTCTGGGAGTTGGTGATGGACAGGAGGCCTGGAGTGCCTCAGTCCAAGGGGTCGCAAAGAGTTGGACACGACTGAGTGACTGAACTGAACTTATAGTACTTCAAGACAGCCCCAAAATGGAAGAAAGGGAGACATGGAAAAAGAAATACTTAGCATGTGACTTCAACCCAGCCCCAGGAGCTAATAATAAAAGCCAGAAATTAGTGATAGTGGCAGACAGCATATCCCCTCACTTAGCTCTCCCAGTGACTCTGTCACAGAAACAGTTACCACTATCGCCATCTTAGAGAGAAGAAATGAGCTTTGCGATGTTAAGGGGCCTTCTCAGAGTCACATGCCCAGGTCTGTTGCTCTTAGAGACCCAGCCTCCCCACCACAGTGACTGGAAGCTTCTCCAGGGCTAACTGTTAAGGAAGGTGTGTCCTGCTACATGTATCTGTGGGCACAGGGCCTAGCTCCAGTGAGTGAAACCCAAAGAGGATATTTTTGGCACCTCTATGTTATCAGCTTTGGGAATCAGGGAATCAACCAACCTCAAAGGTGAGGCACTATTTCAAGGAACCAGCATGCATCTCAGCTGTGTAAACTGGAGACTCAGTCTTTTCATCTGTAAAATGGGGAGAGCAGTATTTTCTATTTTAGAATCATTTTCAGTTAGAATGCTAGAATTTTTTTCCACAGTTTATTGTGATCCACACAGTCAAAGGCTTTGGCATAGTCAATAAAGCAGAAATAGATGTTTTTCTGGAACTCTCTTGCTTTTTCCATGATCCAGCAGATGTTGGCAATTTGATCTCTGGTTCCTCTGCCTTTTCTAAAACCAGCTTGAACATCAGGGAGTTCACGGTTCATGTATTGCTGAAGCCCGGCTTGGAGAATTTTAAGCATTGATTTACTGGCATGTGAGATGAGTGCAATTGTGCAGTAGTTTGAGCATTCTTTTGCATTGCCTTTCTTTGGGATTGGAATGAAAACTGACCTTTTCCAGTCCTGTGGCCACTGCTGAGTTTTGCAAATTTGCTGGCATATTGAGTGCAGCACTTTCACAGCATCATCTTTCAGGATTTGAAATAGCTCAACGGGAATTCCATCACCTCCACTAGCTTTGTTCGTAGTGATGCTTTCTAAGGCCCACTTGACTTCACATTCCAGGATGTCTGACTCTAGGTGAGTGATCACACCATCGTGATTATCTGGATCATGAAGCTTTTTTTTGTACAGTTCTTCTGTGTATTCTTGCTACCTCTTCTTAATATCTTCTCCTTCTGCTGGGTCCATACCATTTCTGTCCTTGATTGAGCCCATCTTTGCATGAAATGTTCCCTTGGTATCTCTAATTTTCTTGAAGAGATCTCTAGTCTTTCCCATTCTGTTGTTTTCCTCTATTTCTTTGCATTGATTGCTGAAGAAGGCTTTCTTATCTCTCCTTGCTATTCTTTGGAACTCTGCATTCAAATGGGAATATTTTTCCTTTTCTCCTTTGCTTCACAATAAACTTCACAATAAACTGTGGAAAATTCTGAAAGAGGTGGAAATACCAGACCACCTGACCTGCCTCTGGAGAAACGTATATGCATGTCAGGAAGCAACAGTTAGAACTGGACATGGAACAACAGACTGGTTCTAAATAGGAAAAGGAGTACGTCAAGGCTGTATATTGTCACCCTGCTTATTTAACTTCTGTGCAGAGTACATCATGAGAAATGCTGGGCTGGAAGAAGCACAAGCTAGAATCAAGATTGCCGGGAGAAATATCAATAACATCAGATATGCAGATGACACCACCCTTATGGCAGAAAGTGAAGAAGAACTAAGAAGCCTCTTGATGAAAGTGAAAGAGGAGAGGGAAAAAGTTGGCTTAAAGCTCAACATTCAGAAAACAAAGATCATGGCATCTGGTCCCATCACTTCATGGGAAATAGATGGGGAAACAGTGGAAACAGTGTCAGACTTTATTGTTTGGGGCTCCCAAATCACTGCAGATGGTGACTGCAGCCATAAAATTAAAAGATGCTTACTCCTTGGAAGAAAAGTTATGACCAACATAGATAGCATATAGAAAAGCAGAGACATTACTTTGCCAACAAAGGTCTGTCTAGTCAAGGCTATGGTTTTTCCTGTGGTCATGTATGGATGTAAGAGTTGGACTGTGAAGAAAGCTGAGCGCTGAAGAATGGATGCTTTTGAACTGTGGTGTTGAAGAAGACTCTTGAGAGTCCCTTGCACTGCAAGGAGATCCAACCAGTCCATCCTAAAGGAGATCAGCCATGGGTGTTCATTGGAAGGACTGATGCTGAAGCTGAAACTCCAGTACTTTGGCCACCTCATGTGAAGAGTTGACTCATTGGAAAATACCCTGATGCTGGGAGGGATTGGGGGCAGGAGGAGAAGGGGACGACAGAGGGTGAGATGGCTGGATGGCATCACTGACTTGATGGACATGAGTTTGAGTAAACTCTGGGAGTTGGTGATGGATAGGGAGGCCTGGCGTGCTGAAATTCATGGGGTCGCAAAGAGTCGGACACGACTGAGTGACTGAACTGAACTGAACTGAACTGAGAATGCTAGAAAACAAGGCAGCTTAAACAAGAGAAGTGTGTTTTTCTCTCATATAAACAAATTCTAGAGGCGTGCGGTCCAGGACTCATGTGCTGCCCCCTGGTGATCACATACCCAGGCTTCCTGTGTATTTGTTTGGCCATCCCACCACATTTCTTCCACCTCCTGGTTCTAAAGGGCTTCTCTGTCTCCAGCCATTATATCTGCTTCCATTCATCTGGAAGGAGGAAGGAGCAAAGGCCACTTCCTTTAAGGTCACTCTCTTCCTGGAAATTACACATGCCCTTTCCATTTATATCCCACTGGCCAGAACTCAGCAAATGCCAAATCTAGCTGCAAAGGATGATGAGAAATGTTTTCCTCCTGTGAGGCCACTTATCTAGCTAAAAGTCAGGAGTTCCATTACTAAGAAAGAAGGTGAGAATGGGTATTGAGGTTGCTGGAAGGATGAAATGAGTTGCTGCTGCTGCTGATAAGTCACTTCAGTCGTGTCTGACTCTGTGCAACCCCACAGACAGCAGCCCACCAGGCTCTGCCACCCCCGGGATTCTCCAGGCAAGAACACTGGAGCGGGTTGCCATTTCCTTCTCCAATGGATGAAAGTGAAACGTGAAAGTGAAGTCACTCAGTCATGTCCGACTCTTCGCGACCCCATGGATGGCAGCCCACCAGGCTCCTCCGTAGTTAAATGTAGGTAAGTTATCCAGCAAAGGATCTTCCTAGCACTCAGGGTATACTAGGTAAACACCAGTTGTAGATCTTTCTTTCCTTCCTTTCAGTTCAGTCGCTCAGTTGTGTCCGACTCTTTGCGACCCCATGAATCGCAGCATGCCAGGCCTCCCTGTCCATCACCAACTCCCGGAGTTCACTCAGACTCAAGTCCATCGAGTCGGTGATGCCATCCAGCCATCTCATCCTCGGTAGTCCCCTTCTCCTCCTGCCCCCAATCCCTCCTAGCATCACAGGTTCCCTACTAAACATCCCTTCAAAACATTCCAGTGTGGTCATATCTGCTTATTATAAACAAAAGGCCAAACATGTATCTTTTGGAGCTCTTATTCTTTTATAATTTTTGTAATTTTGTTGTAGGAAAGATTCATTTTTTAATCTTTTAATTTTTAAAATTCCCTGTTGTTCTTGAAGATTTGTTAGTAAGGAATCCTTTTTCTTCCTAATGCTGTAATCCTTGGCTCTCTGCTTTCCCTTAAGGTAATTAAGGCCCATCATGGAAGGCAAATAAAAATGAGGTCAGTGTCACAATAAAGTGTGATAACTGCGAAAGGAAAGAACCGCAGTCATCTTTTCTTGATCTTGGAGTCATTATTGATGTTCATGCTGTTTTCCAAAAGGTGAGTAAGGTCTGCCCCGTACAAGCCACTAGAGCTTAAGTGAATCAGTTCCCGCTCTAAGCTTCAGCTCTACTCCAGCAAACAAGACTGTGAGGGCGCGGAGAAGGCAATGGCACCCCACTGCAGTACTCTTGCCTGGAAAATCCCATGGACGGAGGACCCTGGTAGGCTGCAGTCCATGGGGTCGCTAAGAGTCAGACACGACTGAGCGACTTGACTTTCACATTTCACTTTCATGCATTGGAGAAGGAAATGGCAACCCACTCCACTGTTCTTGCCTGGAGAATCCCAGGGACGGGGGAGCCTGGGGTGCTGCCATCTTTGGGGTCGCACAGAGTCAGACACGACTGAAGCGACTTGGCAGCAGCAGCAGCAGCAGCAGCAGCTCTCTTTAGACGGGGCCGTGGTCTGCAGGCTTCCCCATCCCTCGCTGGCCGCTGTAGCTGTTTCCTTACCTTTTGGCCCCTGCAGGGACTGGAAACCAGAGGAGCTCCATAGTCTCCTCCAGAAGCTGAGACTCCTCGACTCAGCATCTTAAAACCTGGAAGGCAAAGACAGAGTCTCAGAGATTCAGGCTCAGTCAGTATTTTCATATAGAGCTAGGAACCATCCAAGTCAAACTAGTAAACAGCAATGTTCTCCGAGAGATGCTTGCCTCTCACAGAGATGTTTTGTCTTTCCCCTTGACACGTAATTTACAGTGTTCCGCATCCTCTCTGTGCATTTTTATATTCTGGCTCATTTTTCGAAGGCAGAGACAAAACAAAACCCATAAAAGGGGATGAAGAAATTGCATGGTCAGGAGCACAGAGGACACGGGATAAGGCATCCTCAGAAGGACAGTCTGAACTTGCAGAGGAACTACCTGTTCTTCAAAACGAGACAAAATCTGAAACAAATTCCAGGAAAATATGTCAGGTGGAGGCTGAGTCTGCTGTTGTTTCGCACAGACCGCATTCAATAAAACCCTCTTCTCCTGATGGGACGTGATGTTCTCAGGGAGCTGGGAGGTTTATTTAAGAAATTTAAGATGGCCACATAGTCGCTTGAAATCACACATACATGTTTAGGTGCTGTTGACTCAGAGCGCTTCGCCTGTGTGTGCCCAGTCCCCCAGGCGTGTCTGCCTGCTTGCGACCCCGTGGACTGCAGCCCACCGGGCTCCTCTGTCCATGGGATTCTCTAGGCAGGAGTGCTGGAGGGGGTTGCCATTTCCTCCTCTAGGGGATCGTCCCAACATAGGGACTGAACTCTGAACCCTCGTCTCCTGCATTGGCAGGCAGGTTCTTTACCACTGAGCTGCCTGGGAGCTCTTCATATGGGACGTTAATAAAACACAGCAGCTGGATGGTGATTTTTAGTCCCTCTGACTACTCACAGTTTTCTTTTATGCATTTCCTTCATTTTTTACTGGCCTAATAATGCAAATTGGAGAAGGCAATGGCACCCCACTCCAGCACTCTTGCCTGGAAAATCCCATGGGCGGAGGAGCCTAGTGGGCTGCACTCCATGGGGTCGATGAGGGTCGACACGACTGAGCGACTTCGCTTTCACTTTTCACTTTCATGCATTGGAAAAGGAAATGGCAACCCACTCCAGTGTTCTTGCCTGGAGAATCCCAGGGACGGGGGAGCCTGGTGGGCTGCCATCTCTGGCGTCTCACAGAGTCGGACACGACTGAAGTGACTCAGCAGCAGCAGTGAGGGCGAACTGGGAGGACTGGTGGAAGGAAAATGTCTCCACAGACTCCTTGGCATCTTGCACACCCACCTCAAGGGATAACTCTTTTATTTTTCTATCCAGAAGACTATCAGGCTTAGCTGGAGATTTTTATTGAGGCTTCAGGTTCAGGACATTTTATTTTCTGTAATGATAAAAAGCAAGTACTTAACAATTTCTTCAGGATAGCCCCAAACTGGAGATATAGCCCAGTCCCTCAACAAAAGAGTGGGTAAACAAAGCCTGCCTGTTCTTACAAAGGCACACTGCTCAGCGATCAAAAGGAAGGAGCAACTCACATCCATAGCCACAGGGATGAATCCCGAAGCACTGTGCTGAGTGAAAAGAAGCCAGCCACAAAAAGTACACAGTATGATTCCACATATTTGTGGCAAAATTAATCTGTGGCGGAAAAGAAAAACAGAACAGTGGTTGCCTCCGGAGAGTGGCAGCAGGGAGTGACTGAGAAAGGATCTGAGCAAATGTTCTGGAATGTTCCAGGGCCCTCCACTCGGGAGCATTTCTGACAGTGGTTATTCTGCGTATCTGGCGGAATTCTTTCCTCACATCTGTGGCTCCATCAGACTGTGGGTTCCAGGAGCCAGGGTCAGGAGGTTTGGCCAGCACAGTAGCTGACTTGGAGCAGAGACCACTTAACATTCAATGAAGGAAGGAGAAGGAGGGGGCGGCAGCCACGAGGGTGTACCCAGCTGACCCCCCAGGCACTGGGAGCACGGATGCCCAGGGCCCCCATCGCTGTGCCCAGAGGTGGAGGCCCAGCTCTAGGCCAGTGTGGAGGCCGCCCCATGGCCAGGAACCGAACGCAGCAGGACCCTGAGTCAGTCCTGCTCCTGAGGGAACATGGCACCCCCGTGTGGCCCACTTATTCTCAAAGACTCCCTCACAGAAGCAGCCAAACCTGCTTTGGACCACAGAGCAGCTTCGCAGGCTCCCACCCAGTCGTTCTTCCCTGCCTCCTCCCCCGGGTCTGACTTGCTCCCCACAGGCCCGCTCTCCAAGTCCTTCCCAGTCCATTTCTCCTGTGGGAATTTCCTCTGATAAAAATCTTCGCGAAGTGCACCCTGTCTTGGTGTCTGCTTCCTAGAAGGTCCAGATTCCCAGAGCGGGAGGGAATGCACGTGTGAGGGAGGGAGCCAGCTCTGGCTCATCCTGCAGATGCAGCGTGACTGCCTGGCGTAGGACGGCAGCCCTGTGCTGACTTATGTTCCTCTGTGTGGCAGGTCGGTTTCCTGACCTCAGCACCTGCCTCCACGATCAGCTTCCTGAAGCAAGGAGGATTGGCCGCTGTGCTTTGTGTAGTTTTGGCCTTTTCCAGAATAGGAAAGCAGTACATGGAGGAAGCAAATTTCTAGACCCTCAACTTTAGCCACGCAAAGGATGAGAAAGCACCGTTTTCTAAACTAAGCCATTTCGTAAATGGCTCATGACCCATTGCAGGTCAGCTGAGTGATTCTCAACCACCATTTAAGAAAAAAAAGTGAGAGTCACTCAGTCGTGTCTGACTCTTTGCGATCCCATGGACTATACCATGGAATCTCCAGGCCAGAATACTGGAGTGGGTTGCCTTTCCCTCCTCCAGGGGATCTTCCCAACCTGGGGATTGAACTCTAGTCTCCCGCATTGCAGATGGATTCTTTACCATCTGAACCATCGGGGAAGCCCAAGAATACTGGAGTGGGTGGCCTATCCCTTCTCCAGCGGATCTTCCCAGCCCTGGAATCGAACCGGGGTCTCCTGCATTGCAGGCGGATTCTTTACCAGCTGAGCTATCAGGGAAGCCCTAAGGGAACAAGGAAACCAAATTAAACAGAGCAGAGCAAGGTGTAAGAATTAGGATCCATCACAGAGAGGGGCCAGTTTTGTGTGCTGGATGTTGTTTTTACAGACAGGTGTGTTTGTAGCAGGTTGGGGGTTGAAATGTGTTTCTTAGAGGTGGTGAGTCATGGCCCAAAATGTTTAGAAAACTCTGGTCTCCTAGCATCGTCTCGTTCAGCGTTGCTCCAGGACACATTTCTCCACCAAAGTGCTCCTTTCTAAAGGGATTTCCTAGGTAAACTGATACGACAGCTCAGAGCCGACAGCTGACTCACGGAAAGAAAATCTCCTGGGGTGGCCTCAGCCTGCGTGCAGGCTCACAGGAGTTGAGGATGTTAAAGACCTCATCCACATCATCAATGTCACTGAATGTGCAGGGCTTTCCAAACCTGTCTGAGCTCTAAATGCTTCCTGCCTCTTATATTTTGAATCATCCTGGAGCACCTATATTTCTCTCCCTAGACATGACTGTGGAGAGAGACTGACCCAGCTCACGTCCGCTCCGAGGATTCCTCACCACACTGTCCTCGTTGGTGGGATGAGGGGACCAGGAGGGGGGCTTCTGACTGCCCACTCGGATGATAATTGTGTACGCAGCTGCTTCTTGCACTCAGAGACCCACTCAGGAGTGGTGGGCGCCTACGGGCTTTTCCCTTTATTCCCCCAAATGCCCCCAGGACGTATTTAGGCTTTTCTGCATGAAGTGCATGCATCTGCCTGGCAGTGGCCGTCACTGGTGTGACCCCTGGACCATGGCTCACCTGGGGCCCAGCTGCGGCCTGTACCTCGTTCCTCATGCGTGGGAGACGGAGTTAACAGTTAGGCGCTCTCCAACACATGAAAGTCATGCCTATAGCCCATCGGCCCCTGCCACCCTTTCATAGCTGGCAAGAAGGGTGGTCTGACTTTGAGGACAGTCTGGGAGTCAGGAGGTCCTGGGTCTAGACTAAGTCTTTGCTGTAGGGCCTGGGCAAGCCCCTAGGCCTTCTGGATAAAATCAGGTGTCAGCTTCAGTGGTCACACTGACACGGCAGTAGAGGCGGAGTGGGCCTCAGAAGGCTTTAGTTTATATCTTTGGTTGAACAGACAAACTGAAGCTCAGAGAGGCCAAGTAATTTTACTAGGCCACACAGCACAGGTGGGAACTCAGATGTCTAAATCCTGTTTCAGTCCGTCCCCATCTGATCAGGCTGTTATCCTAAGGTCCCTTCCAAGTATTTTCCAATATATAATCAGAGGGACAGATAGTACACACAGCTCACCTGAGAGGTCTTTAAACGGCTGCTAAAGAAAACCGAGGAGAGAGTTACAGAAACCACACTTGTTTAATAGCAGTGGCTCAAAGGTTAGAGCGTCTGCCTGCAATGTGGGAGACCTGGGTTTGATCCCTGGGTTGGGAAGATACCCTGGAGAAGGCAATGGCATCCCACTCCAGTACTCTTGCCTGGAGAATCCCATGGACGGAGGAGTCTGGTGGGCTACAGTCCACCAGGTCGCAAAGAGTCAGACAGACTGAGTGAATTCTTAGTAGTAGTAGTATATTTGCATACATGATATTTCTAAGTGCTTTTAAAAATCTCCTAAGCTCAGTATAAGTAAATGAAACATTTTTCTCGTTTTCCTTTGGCAAACTTCTTCTTAATTCCAAATAAATGGCATTTGCCTTGTTGGGTGTTTGTCTAACCTCTTAATTAATCGAGAATCTCAGGTACAGTGGATGGAAATCCAGCCGCAGTAGTTTGGAAAGAAGAGGATCTATGACTAACGTGAGTGGAAGTCCACGCACAGTCAGAGCTAGAGGCAAGGCTGCAGTCTTGCTCTCACAGGAGTGCTGAGCTCCGCACACCGCTGTGTGGTCGCGGCGTCCTTTTCTGCTTCTGAAGATGTACTTTCTGCTCTGGGGGAAGACATTTGCCAACAGCCTGTTTCCAGCTCTTTCACCAAAAATGATGACTTCTCTTTCTCTACCTCTAAATAAACAATCCTAGGGAATAAGTCAGGTTGGTCCTGCTTGGGTCACATGACCCCTCTAAACTGTAGACCAATCGCTGGGGCCAGGTGGTTGGGTTATGATAAATGGCTGGGCCCAGGGCATGTGCCTACCCACCTCTGGCCAGGATGTCTTTCTCCTGGGAACACTAAGATAAAGAGCCAAATGTGAATGGCTAGTTGACTTGGAAAGTTGAGATGGTGTAGGAGAGACAAGTGTTCTGCCCAAATTGTAGGAATGAAGTCCTTGCCTGGAACCAATATTTGCTTGTCCACACCATGTTCACAGGTGTGTATTTGTAAAAATAATGCAACACAATGATCAGGTTGGTCTAACTCCCATTCTCAAGCCTTTCCCTATAGCTACTTTTTAGCTGGAGATGGCCAAGTTATGTAATTCTGACCAATAAGACACACATTTGTGTTTATTCTGCGAGTCTTGGAAAAGCATACACTTTCCCCAGATAGGTGTTATTCCTTCCTCCATCCTTCTTTTTTCTTATGGAAGATAGGCGTAATACTTGGAGTTGTGGCAGCCTTCTTGGAAATATGAGGGAAAGGCCAAAAGAATTATAAGCTTCAAACCAGAGCCAGCAAGCTGTTGCCTTGAGACTTTTTGTTAAGAAAGAGAAACAATCCCCTATTTGTTTAAAACACTAAAGACAGGTTTTTTTGGATACTTGCAGCCAAAATATTCCTAACTGATAAAATGGATAAATGACATTCCTTGGTAGCCATAAATAAAATCTTAGAAGTTGTAGAATCTGGTATAGGTCTATATATCTTTTGGTTTTACTCTTTGAGGTTTCAGTTATTCACCCTTTCAAACTTTGGGGAAGATGAAGAAGACACAGTTCTTTTACCCAGAGGAAGCTTACAATTAAATAGAGCTTAAAATTCAGGCCAGTGTTGAACAAAGACTTCCTTATCATGTTTAATTCCCCAATGCTGCAATTAAGCCCATTTGCTTTTTATCTCATCCTCAGTAGAGCTCAAGAATGGCTAGTTACCATCTTTTTAAATAAGGAAGACAGCTTAATTAAAAATACACTTCAGTCTCTGTGATGTGTGTGTGTGTGTGTGTGTGTGTGTGTGTGTGTGTGGTGTGGTGTGTGTGTGCGCGTGCGTATATTTCAGTTTGTTTTCCCTGGTTAATTAGCACCAGATTTTTTTACTTTCTTCAGAGATTTTATTTTTCAAACCTCTAATGTTTATGTGAGATTTGATCAAACAAAAGCTACAGTTAAAGAGTTTTTAAAAGTTAGTGTGGTCACTTAGGATCTCTGGTTTCTCTGAAAAATTGTAAAGACTTTTTGGCCTCCTGCTGTCAAGTTCCTTAAATCCCGAAGCTGGAGACACAAAGCCTCTCCCGGGTGATTAAAGCTTCATGTTCATGACTCTGGCTCCAAATCCTGTAATCAAGAGTGTCCCTGGATAGAGGAATCCGATGCATCTGACCCTAAATGAGGTCTAAGGGCCTTTCATGATCATTTACCCTTGTCCTAGTTCACCAGTGACTGTATTTGCCAGTCATGCTCAGGCATGTCTGACTCCTTTCGACCCCATGGACTGCACCCCACCAGGCTCCTCCGTCCATGGAATTCTCCAGGCAAGAATACTGGAGTGGGTTGCCATGCCCTTCTCTAGGGGATCTTCCCAACCCATGGATTTAACTCTAGTCTCTTGCATCTCCTGCACTGGCAGGCCGATTCTTTACCAGCTGCACCACCTGGATTCTCCACGTGCTCTATAATTTCCTCTGTGAAGGGTATTTCCCAGTCTTGACTTATCCCTCTTCTTCTAGCACCTGTCCCCTGGCCTTCCTGTAGTACTGCCCCTCCTTTACTTCTGATCCTTGTGCTTCCAGGGAAATTAACACCATCTTTTGCTCAAGGGTGAGCATGTGACTCAGGCTGGCCAATCAGAGCCACATATCACCTTGGCCACAGTAATCAGTTCAGGATGTCCATGTGAACCAAGTTGGGCTCCTCAAAGCTAATGACTTTTGTTGTAAGAATGATTGATAAAGGAAAGCTCTTTCCCCACAAGGGTTACTGAGAGGAAAGACAACCCAAAAAAGGCAGGAAGAACGGAAAGACAGAGAGCCACATCTTGAAGATATCTTAGAGCCCTGGATCCAGCCTGGATCAGCACTTTCTACTGACTTTCTCATTTCATCATCCAAAACCCTTCCTTTTCAGCTTAAGCCAATTTTAGTAGATTTCCTACCCTGAAACCTGCATGTCTCCTGAGCGGGTCCCCAAATCCTGTTTGGATTTGACACCATGAATGTGACATGAATGCACCTCCTACTCAACCCTTAGCATCTCCCAACCTAAGGGTGGACTCCTGGACTTACTTGAGACTCAGGCTTTTCCTGCTGGTCCCGATAGACATTAGCCCCTGAATATGCCCTCAGAGGCCCTTACACCTTATTCAGATTCCTAGTGATTCTTCTACTAACGTCTCCCATGGCAATCCTTACCTGAGAAGTATTCTTGGGCACCTGGAGCTGATTCTTTCTGAGGTTCCTGGGAGTTACAACCCCGCAGCCACGACTTCTTTGAGCTAGCGGTTGACTGGCATGGGTGTGCTTGGATGCAATGTGGGCAGACAGCACAGAGCAACGTTGGCTCCAGAGCTGCTCCCAAGACGGGGTAGAGGCTAGAGCTCACATGAAACCACGCCTTACCTGGTGTCTCCTTCCCTGTTCCTTCATAAGTGATTGCACAAGAATCCTTGTTTCCAGCTGTTTCTAGAGAACCTGGTCTCAGTTTGGTTCAGTTCAGTCACTCAGTCGTGTCTGACTCTTTGCGACCCCATGGACTGCAGCATTCCAGGCCTCCCTGTCCATCACCAACTCCTGGAATTTACCCAAACTCATGTCCATCGAGACAGTGATGCCATCCAGCCATCTCATCCTCTGTCGTCCCCTTCTCCTCCTGCCCTCAATCTTTCCTAGCATCAGGGTCTTTTCCACCAAGTCAGTTTCTCGCATCAGGTGGCCAAAGTATTGGAGTTTCAGCTTCAGCATCAGTCCTTCCAGTGAACACCCAGGACTGATCTCCTTTAGGATGAACTGGTTGGATCTCCTTGCAGTCCAAGGGATTCTCAAGAGTCTTCTCCAACACCACAGTTCAAAAGCATCAATTCTCCAGTGCTCAGCTTTCCTTATGGTCCAACTCTCACATCCACACATGACTACTGGAAAAACCATAGCTTTGACTAAATGGACCTTTGTT
Organism: Ovis aries; assembly: GCF_016772045.2. Taxonomy (NCBI): domain Eukaryota; kingdom Metazoa; phylum Chordata; class Mammalia; order Artiodactyla; family Bovidae; genus Ovis; species Ovis aries. The sequence goes on along the minus strand of NC_056054.1, from coordinate 274,603,972 downwards.
GGCAAAGTAATGTCTCTGCTTTTTAATATGCTGTCTAGGTTGGTCATAGCTTTTCTTCCAAGGAGCAAGCGTCTTTTAATTTCATGGCTGCAATCACCATCTGCAGTGATTTTGGAGCCTTCTGGCAACTTGTAATTTCCAAAGATGGCGACCACAATAACTCTCACCTCACATGTTCTTCTTACAACTCAATTTACCTCATTGGGGGGTGTCGAGGTCCCTCCTCTTGAATCTGGGCGCGTGTGTGATTGTTTTGAGTGACAGAGTATGGTGAAAATGTTACCCTGTGATTTCCAGTGGGGCTTCGGCATTTTGTCGTGATTTGTTGTTCAGTGACAGAGTCCGGAGCCCTAAGACATCTCGGTCCTCAGCCTTTATCCAAGTGCGCGTGATGGCCTGATCTTTTCTGGTCCTGTTTGGCAGTCCAGCAAACCAAGTTCTGGCAACATCTGTTGGTAGTCCCCCTGGCAAACATGCCTGGAAAAGCTGTGGCTTTCCAGGATTCTACTGTCTGGAAATGGGACAACGCTGTCATTTGTGGGCTATCATTGTCATTCCAACACCCAGGAGGGTTTATGTATCAGGAATAGATGACACACTAGTCATTGTGTGGTCAGGCAGATGAGTCAGGGGCTGTATTTTCCCTTCTGAACACATTTCACTTGTAATATTAATAATGCTTTTTCTGGGAAACTCCCAGACATCAAGGTTTGAAAATCCTGAGACAGCTGTTCATTATGTCTCAGTTTTGCTTAAGTAAAAATGCTAATGAAAGTTTCTTTTGAGTGTTATAATAAGAACCAAAAATAAGAACTCGTGGGTGAGGTAAGCTAGAGGTTCTCAAAAAGTAACAAGAATGCTTATTGTCATCGTCCCTTTTGTGAGCCAAAGGGCTCTCTATTCAAATGATCTGCAGCTTGAATGAAACCATATGCAAGTCTCACAAGGTATGCATGTGTGTGTTTTAAAAGCTTAGTGCTCTTTTTCTTGCATATTCTAATGAACGTCTTTGAAATAGGAAAATGAGCATCTAAAAAACATAGCTCCAGTTTTAAAAAAGAAAATGGGCTTTCCTTGTGGCTCAGCTGGTAAAGAATCCACCTGCAACGCAGGAGACCTGGTTTTGATCCCTGGGTTGGGAAGATCCCCTGGAGAAGGGAAAGGCTCCCCACTCCAGTATTCTGGCCAGGGGAATTCCATGGATTGTATGTCCATGGGGTCACAAAGAGTTGGACACAACAGAGGGACTTTCACTTTAAAAAAAAAATGTAGAGTCACAAAAAATGAGTGCCTCCCCAGACAAAACACCGCCTGACTTCTGGGCTGAGTTGTGTTTTGTAGCAGGGAAAGATGTGGGAAGGCATGAGGGCGATGAGGAAACTGTTGGGGAGTTTCCTTCCAGTTATTAACTTTACACTTAAGAAAACAATCTGTATGCCATTGAAATTCCAAGATTTCCATTCGTTCACTGCCCATTTTCTCATATATCTCTACAGCAGCAGGAACTTGGCAGCATAAAGTCTGGAAGGAGGTGGAAGAAAAAGCCTGGTGAGAGGGTCCTGTTCCTGATCCTTTTCTTATGCCCCTTTGTCCCTGACTGTTTTGGTTAGCTACTGCTACATAACAAATAACCCCCAAACCTGTGACAAAATAACATTTGGTTTTCATCATGGTTCTTGTGAATAAGGAGGCACAGTTAAGGCCGGGTGGCTCTGGAGGTGTGCAGTGCGGGGCTGGCGTGGCCTGGGTCTGGCTGGGCGTCCCTTCCTCACTCTCCGTGCCCTCAGAGCCTCTCCGCGTGCTCTCTGTGTTGGCTGGTTGGGTTTCCTCACAGCATGGAGGCCTCAAAAGTGTTGCACGACGTGTGTTCTGTGGCTGTGTGTTCTGTGGGGGAAGTTAGCTTCTAGCTACCGAAGTCACAGGGCTTCACCTCTGCCACACTCTACTGGTTACAAGTGTGTCATCAACTGCTCAGAGTAGGAAGAGGGAAATTAGACCCCCCGTTTGGTGGGGGAACGGCAAGGTTCTGGAAGACAGCGAGAGGCAGGGGTAGTGCTGCAGGCCGTCTTGGGAAAACACAGCCAGCTGCACTGCCCAGGCCTGACTCCTTGGGGCTCCAACGGGCTCTGCGAGCTGCTCAAAAGCCTTTTTCTGATTTTCTTTTCACTTTAAGGTCGTCAGAGCCCAGAACTCTGGTGTGCAACAGGAACCCTGCCTGGCACCCTTGCAATGATTTAAAATGAACTTTACTTACAGATTCTTGGCTAGAACCTCTAACTGGCATTTAGAGCAAAGACAGAGCAGAGGGGGTGTAGGAGCCAGAGTTTCCCTCCTTAAGATGATCAGATCTCTCTAATGATCTTGAGAGAAGTGGACAGATGAGAAGAAGACCTTGCCTGTTGTGTCTTAACCACTGGAGTCTTGCCTGCATGACTTTACTAGCTGTGTTTTTAGGAAGTGATAACACTTGTAAAATTTGATAATTCCTTAATAATAGCATTAGCACAGAAACTAATGCTTGGACAAGGAGGCAGATGTCTGATGCTGGCCTATTGCTGGCCAGTTGTTGCTTAACAAGGCCGCAGACCAAAACCAGGATTTACACCTGTTGAAAGCCTCTCATGCTCTTAACCCAAACAACCAGGGCTGTCAACCTGCCTTCTGATACTTGGTCTTGGAAGTGCTAGGGCTGAGAAAACAGGTTCAGTGGTGACTAATAGAGAGCTCTGTTCCAAAACTCCCATCTCAGCTTAGCAGAGAGATGACAGACAGTAAGAGGCAGGAAACTGGGCATTTAAACTCTCTATGTGTGTATCCAAAAGGGACAGGGAAAACAAAATGAATTAGCAGGAGTAAAAACATGGGCTTTCCAAGAAACATTATTAATCCAACATGTAAGTACCTACTAGCTCCTGGAATGAATGGAGCTGTGGTCTGAAGGTGTACATCCGCTCAAAATTCCTATGGTGAAACCCTAACCCCCAAGGTGATGGTAACAGAAGGTGGGGACTTTGGGAGGTGATTAGGTCATGAGGGTGGAGCCCTCTTGAATGGGATTAGTGCCCTTATAAAAGAGGCCCCAGAGGGCTCCCTGATTATTTCCACCATATTAAGAAGATGGTTTTTTAGGAAGTGGGCCCTCATGTGACAATGAATTTTGTTGAGGGTGGGGAATGATCAAGGACTTCTCAAGCTTCCAGAACCATAAGAAATCAATGTTGTTTATAAGCTACCTGGTCTACAGTATTTAATTACAGCAGCCTAGATAGACTCAGACAAATGGTATTCATCTGTTTATCCTGTTCATTTAGTTTTTCATTCCTTTGCTTATTCATTCACTCATCATATGATTTCATAAGCCAGAGAACTCCAGGAAAGGGAGAAATGACTAGTTAAGAACCAGCAGACCCCTTGTGCGGTTGTGGAAATAGGAGAGGAGTAAATGGCTACATATCAGGCAAGGCACTTAAATCTCTGTTAACAAAACCTCTTGAAGGAAACCCTTTTAAAAGAAATCCTATTTGGAAATGTTTTTTAAAAAGCATACACCTTGAGAAGCTGTGTTCCACAGCATACAGCCTGAGCCATATCCTAATGGTCAAGCGTTTCTTTCTATTCAGCCCAGGGAGAAGTCAGAGGAGGACCTTATGTTTGTTTGCTAATCATCAGTGTCAGCCTTCAAGTGTCTAATCCCCCCTCCATATCACACACACTTATACTATCATAGTAGGCATTCAGATATGCTAAAATAAAACTTGAGCTTCTATAACAACATTTCTGGGGGCAGATGTGGTGGAAATTTATTCCAAATCAGTTACTGAATTGGCTCAGCTCCCTAGACTTGCACAGGGGTTCTGGGGGGCTCACACTGTGCCAAAGCCTGGGCAAGGTTAGTAAACCTGGTCGTGTCATCTGCTTCCAGAATGGCTTCTGCTGGGTTGCTTTCGCATCCTCAGTTGCCTATTGTTTTGTGCTGCTCTCTGCTGTATTAGGGCTTCCCAGGCGGTGCTAGCAGTAAAGAACCCACCTGCTAATGCAGGAGACCTAAGAGACGTGGCTTCAATCCCTGGATCAGGAAGATCCCCTGGAGGAGGGCACGGTAACCCATTCCAGTATTCTAGCCTGGAGAATCCCATGGACAGAAGCATGGCAGGCTACGTACGGTCCATAGAGTCGAAGAGTCGGACACGACTGAAGCAACTTAGCACAACTGCTGCATTATCCCTAAGATTTCTTGCAAAGCTTCTGTTGGTCCAGGTCTCTCAAATTCTTTCAGTACCTAAAAGCATTTTGCTGCTTCTGTGACTTCACTTACTGCAGCAACCTTTGTGGGGCTTTTTCATCACTTCTGTGCTTCCCTCAGGTCTCAGAGTCATTCTGTTTCTTTCACAGGACGGTATGTTCATGGTTTTCCTCAGATCCATCTGCCCGGACAAACCATGCTGGGTACCACCCTGAGCTCAAGCTGGGGAAGGAGCCATGAGACCCTTCTGTACTGGAGTTCTGCCAAACACAACTCAGGTTTCTGTTACACCACCCACCATTTTTATTTCAGACATTCAGTTTTAGAATTTTCATTCGGTTCCTTTTTGTAGTTGCTGTTTCTTTGCTGAGACTTCCTATCTGTTCCTTCATTACAACCATATTTTCCTTTATATAGTTATACTAGCTGTAGTATACTTGTAATGGGGCTTCCCAGGTAGCACAGTGATAATCTACCAGCCAACGCAGGAGACACAGGTTTGATCCCTGAGTGAGGAAGATCCCCTGGAGAAGGAAATGGCAACCCAGTTCAGTAGCCTTGCCTGGGAAATTCCAAGGACAGAGGGGCCTGGTGGGTCCATGGGTTGCAAAAAATCGGACATGACTATGTGACGGAGCATGCCACACCCACTGATAGTTATAATAGCTGCTTTCACATCTTATTTCAACACGTGGCTCATCTTCAGGTTGGTCTTCACTGATTGACTTTTATCTTGGGTATGGATACTTTTTCCTTTTCTAAAAATGTCTAGTAATTTCGGATTGTGTTGTGGACCTTTTGTGAATGATATATTGCCAAGACTCTGGATTCTTCTATATTACTCTCAAGAATATTATTATTTTTTTAATGTTAGCAAGCAGTTAACTTTGCTGAACTAAAATTCCAAACTCAGTCACCTTTGCAATGAGCACTGCTTGGAATCTTGTTCAGGGGTCAGCCAGGGGTCATGCGCAGTTTGCTGCTCCCCAGCCTGTGGCAGATGCATCATGGGAAACGCTGGGCGGGAGGAAGCACAAGCTGGGATCAAGATCCCCGGGAGAAATATCAATAACCTCGGATATGCAGACGCCACTGCCCTTATGGCAGAAAGAGAAGAGAAACTAAAGAGCCTCTTGATGAAAGTGAAAGAGGAGAGTGAAAAAATTGGCTTAAAATTCAGCATTCAGAAAACTAAGATCATGGCATCCAGTCCCATCACTTCATGGCAAATAGATGGGAAAACAGTGAGAGACTTTATTTTGGGGGGCTCCAAAATCACTGCAGATGGATAGCAGCCATGAAATTAAAAGACGCCTGCTCCTTGGAAGAAAAGCTATGACCAACCTAGACAGCATATTAAAAAGCAGAGACGTTACTTTGCCAACAAAGGTCCATCTAGTCAAAGCTATGGTATCTCCAGTAGTCATGTATGGATGTGAGAGTTGGACCATAAAGAAAGCTGAGCACTGAAAAACTGATGCTTTAGAACTGTGGTGTTGGAGGAGACTCTTGAGAATCCCTTGGACTACAAGGAGATCCAACCAATCCATCCTAAAGGAAATCAGTCTTGAGTGTTCATTGGAAGGACTGATGCTGAAGTTGCTGCTGCTGCTGCTAAATCACTTCAGTCTTATCTGACTCTGTGCAACCCCATAGACGGCAGCCCACCAGGCTCCCCGTCCCTGGGATTCTCCAGGCAAGAACACTGAAGTGGGTTGCCATTTCCTTCTCCAATGCATAAAAGTGAAAAGTGAAAGTGAAGGCACTCAGTCGTGTCCCATTCTATGTGACCCCATAGACGACAGCCCACCAGGCTGCCCCGTCCATGGGATTTTCCAGGCAAGAGTATTGGAGTGGGGTGCCATTGCCTTCTCTGGATGCTGAAGTTGAAACTCCAATAATTTGGCCACCTGATTCGAAGAACTGACTCATTGGAAAAGCCCCTGATGCTCAGAAAGATGGAGGGCAGGAAGAGAAGGGGACGGCAAAGGATGAGATAGTTGAATGGCATCACTGACTTGATGGACGTGAGTTTGAGTAGACTCCAGGAGTTGGTGATGGAAAGGGAGGCCTGGTGTGCTGCGATTCATGGGGTCACAAAGAGTCGGACACGACTGAGTGACTGAACTGAACTGAATCTGTTGCTCTCTTATTTCTGCGATTCTGCCTCTCACACTGCAGCTACTATGATCACTCTGAACTCTGTCCTTTGATCCCTTAGCTGGTTAAGAGTGGATATCTGTCCAAGTTTTGGCTGCCTTGTAGGGGGAGCCTGGCCTCCGGTGAAAAGCCGAAAAAGAATGGAAAAGCCACCCATGGGTGTCTGCCTATTTTCAGTTGCTTTCCACTGCCTCCAGAGTTACTTTTTGAGTTTATTTGGAGTTTCTATAGGAGAGTTGGTTCAGTACAAGCTACTATAACATGCCAGAGTAGAATTTGCTGCCTTCCTTTTGAATAAACGGTGGGAAGTGAAAGTGAAAACTGCTAAGTCCTGGCTGACTCTTTGTGACCGCATGACTGTAGCCCATCAAGCTCCTCTGTCCATGAAATTCCCATAAAGAGTGCTGGGGTGGGTAGCCATTCCCTTCTCCTGGGGATCTTCTCAACCCAGGGATCAAACCCAGTCTCCTGCATTGTAAGCAGATTCTTTACTGTCTGAGCCACCAGGGAACCCAAATAAACTGCAGGGGCAGGATATTTGGTCTCCCTTTCTCAGGGACTTACAATGTCCATTCATTCCCACTTCTCCTCACATTTTTGTCCCTGCCTGCAGCCTAGGGTTATGGCATATAGTTTGAGAAGTTGGGGAGATTTTTTTCTGCCTAAATTTTTTCCCCTAAATTTTGAGTCCCTTTGGATAACTGAAACTTAAAATTTTCATGACCTCAAAAGGTTTTCTTTGCCACTTTGGTAAAACAACCATTCCCTGGCAACCATAGATGCCTTATAATATATACACTAAATGGTGTGCATCCTCAGTCGCTCAGTCATGTCCAACTCTTTGTGATCCTATAGACCGTATCTGCCAGGCTCCTCTGTGCATGGGATTTTTCAGGCAGGAGGACTGGAGTGGGTTGCCATTTCTTTCTCCAGGGGATCTTCCCAACCCAGGGGTCAAATCCATGTCCCTGCATTTCCTACTTGGCAGGAGATCCTTACCACTGAGATACGTGGGAAGCCCATATTATACAGCATCTATATGTAAACATATAAAAATACAAATATATATAGAGAAGAGATAACAGGAAGTATTGGGATTGAAAAGAGCATCAATATTTCAAAAAACATTATTCCTCCATATCAAGAATGACACCTATGCGTGGTGGTGCTTAGTACACGTGAGACTGATGGCACCTGGTATTTAAATCAACAGTTGTATTTAAGCCTTCTTAGTTGATTTATTCATTTAAACATGCTTCACACACACACACACACACACACACACACACAAAACATTTGAGAGCCTATTATTTGTTAGGCTTTGTGCTAGGTAGTAATTATGCAATAAAAAGTTGTATTTATTTAAAAAAATTCAGATCTCAGCAAACATTAGGAGGGAGGCATAAGGCAGCCTAGAATTAAATCTCACCTGCTCTATCAAGCAGGCGTAAAGCAATACAGATGCTGTTACTTTAAAGTCATTTGGGATAATTAAGATAGCACAAAATTTGGATTAAAACAGCCTAAGTTTAAGTCCCAGTTCACCGTTTATTAACTACTACCTTGGGCCAATCTCTCAGCTGCTGTGAGCTCTCCTTTCATTTTCAATTATTATTAACTGTTGAACGTTGCTAGACTGAAAGCTTTCTGAGAATAGGACCTGTTCCTTCCCCACTGTATCCTAGCCTAGTGTTGGCACATGCTAGGTTCTCAAGAAGTGCTTTAACATTAAATGAACAAGTAAAGAAGAGCTCTTATTGCTTTTTCAATATGGACCTTTCTAGCTGGACATCTTGAGAATTACCAGGATTCCAGGTTAATATAGGAAACAGTCCTCTAATTGGATTCCCAGCTCCCAGATATACCCGTGATGCCTTCCAGAGCATCTGATGGATTCTAATAGGTAATGATTAGGGTACCGTGTGGAATAAACAAAGGACTTGTAGTCCATTTGTGGACTAGACTGAGGAGCAGCCACCATACGGAATGTTGCCAGCGGCCTCGTGAGACAGAGGCGAGAGCTCTGGAAAGTCTCGTCCTAACCGTTAAGTAATTGCTGTGGAGTGACATACATCACCTCTGCTCGCAACTCATCTGTCAGAACTAGCCATATAGCCTCTCCCAGCCTCAGCTCAGTTCAGTTCAGTCGCTTAGTCATGTCCGACTCTTTGTGACCCCATGAATCGCAGCACACCAGGCCTCCCTGTCCATCACCATCTCCCGGAGTTCACCCAGACTCATATCCATCGAGTCCGTGATGCCATCCAGCCATCTCATCCTCGGTCGTCCCCTTCTCCTCCTGCCCCCAATCCCTCCCAGCATCAGAGTCTTTTCCAATGAGTCAACTCTTCTCATGAGATGGCCAAAGTCCTGGAGTTTCAGCTTTAGCATCATTCCCTTCAAAGAAATCCCAAGGCTGATCTCCTTCAGAATGGACTGGTTGGATCTCCTTACAGTCCAAGGGACTCTCAAGAGTCTTCTCCAACACCACAGTTCAAAAGCATCAATTCTTCTGCACTCAGCCTTCTTCACAGTCCAACTCTCACATCCATACATGACCACAGGAAAAACCATAGCCTTGACTAGATGGACCTTAGTCGGCAAAGTAATGTCTCTGCTTTTGAATATGCTATCTAGGTTGGTAAATAACTTTTCTTTCAAGGAGTAAACATCTTTTAATGTTATGGCTGCAGTCACCATCTGCAGTGATTTTGGAGCCCCCCAAAATAAAGTCTGACACTGTTTCCACTATTTCCCATCTATTTCCCATGAAGTGATGGGACCGGATGCCATGATCTTCGTTTTTTGAATGTTGAGCTTTAGGCCAACTTTTTTGCTCTCCTCTTTCACTTTCATCAAGAGGCTTTTAGCTCCTCTTCACTTTCTGCCAGAAGGGTGGTGTCATCTGCATATCTGAGGTGATTGATATTTCTCCCGGCAATTTTGATTCCAGCTTGTGTTTCTTCCAGTCCAGCGTTTCTCATGATGTACTCTGCATATAAGTTAAATAAGCAGGGTGACAATATACAGCCTTGACGTACTCCTTTTCCAATTTGGAACCAGTCTGTTGTTCCATGTCCAGTTCTAACTGTTGCTTCCTGACCTGCATGCAGGTTTCTCAAAACGCAGGTCAGGAGGCCGGGAAAAGCAATCCTACCACGAGAACGGAAGAAGAGGGCCAGAGCTATTTGGGGAGCGGCACTGATGGTGATCATAGTCCTGCCTGAAAGGAAAACCCTGAGGGTCCACTCATGTCCATCGAAGTACAGGTCTGATGGGAGGCTGGCAGGAGCATCTTCACACTCTTGGATCTCCTAACTCCCCGCAGGGGTGGGGCGGGCGGAGCCCCACTGTCCACCTCAAGGGCTTCATGGCATCCTAGGCCTTCAAGTGAGGACTGAACTGACCTCAGGGAGTAAGAGTCATGTCCCTGGATGACCCGCAGGCCGGGCTCTGGCTGTCGATGGAAGCTCACCGCCGGATGTCCGGCTCTAAGGGTTGCTGTCCGGTTGTATGCAGGGTCTATGGCGTCGCACAGAGTCGGACACGACTGAAGCGACTTAGCAGCAGCAGCAGCAGCAGCAGCAGCAGCAAGTGGCTGTGGATGGATGACTCTCCTTTGAGTGGAGGAGCTGGGTTTCTGATTTCTGGCTCTGATCGGTCCACGAGTCCTACAATCTGCCACCCTATGGACACAGCCCCTCTATTGCTGCTCTCTCTGCTCCAGCCTGACAACTTCAGTCTGTTCCTGGAAGGCACGTGTGTGTGCATGGGGAGGTGATGGGTGGTGGGGAAGGAAAGGAGATATGGTAAGGAACAATGGTTCTATCTGGCTTCGTATTTTTCCAGAGCCTTCCATTTCATGTTTGGGCCTTGGCTTTGGAAACCCCAAACCCAATAATCTGGCTGTTTTTCCCTGGTGTTTTCATGATAACTTTCCTTGGTGGGGAGAGCTTCTAAATGATGCTTTCTCTGAGCTTCTCTGGTGGCTGAGACGGTGAAGAACCCACCGCAGTGCAGGAGACCCAGGTTCAGTCCCTGGGTGGACAAGATCCCCTGGAGGAGGGAATGGCCACCCACTCCAGTATTCGTGCTTGGAGAATTCCACGGACAGAGGAGCCTGGTGGACTATGGTCCATGGGTAATAGAGTTGGACTCGGGTGAGTGACTAACACTCACTTTCTTTCTAGCTGTCTAAATCAGTAAGAATAAGGTGGGTAAAGTGTAACGAGAAATGCAGCGCAGTCCAGTGGAGCATTACCCCGCCATAAAAAGAAAGAAATGCTGGCATTTTCAGCAATATGGATGGATCTAGAGATTATCATACTAAGTGAAGTGAGTTAGACAAAGACAAACATCGTATGATATCGCTTACACACGGAACCTAAAAAAAAATACAAATGAACTTATCTACAGAACAGAAACAGACCTGCAGACAGGGAGCACAGATTTATGGCCACCAAGGGGGAAAGAGGATGGGAAGGGATAAAATTAGGGGGTGGGATTAATATGTACACACGGCTATATGCAAACTAGATAAACAGCTATCCTCAGTATCTTTTTATAATCTAAGGGGGAAAAACCTGAAAAAGAATATAAACATACACACACACACACACACACACATATATATATATATATATACATAAAACTGAATTACCGCCATACATTTGAAACTCTCATGACATTATAAAGCAATGATACTAATTTAAAAAAAAAAAAGAAAAAGAGGGAAAGGTTTTAAAAAAAGGAATACAGTGGAGGAAGGGAAATCAAATCAATTAATACATCAAAATATTACATCATTTATTTAATGAGCTATTTCCACAATCTCCTTTATTCTCTTACATCTGTGGAACATACAGACTTCCTACATATTTGCATATATATACATATATATATATATTTAGGAGGAGAAGACAACAGAGGATGAAATGGTTGGATGGCATCACCGACTTGATGGACTGAGTTTGAGCAAACTCTAGGGAGCTGGTGATGGACAGGGAAGCCTGGCGTGCTGCAGTCCATGGGGTCGCAAAGAGTTGGACATGACTCAGTGACTGAACTGAACTGACATATTTCTATCTCAGGTAATAAAGTTTGTTCCCAAATGCAAGTAAATAGGTGTGTCCCACTAGTGGAATGCCCAGTGCAGAGGTATGGCTCTTGGTGAAGGCCAGCAGGAGCAGTGCGCTTCACACTGTATTCCTGAGTCTCACACCGCTCTTTGCTCCAGAGAGCGAGTTCTGTCTCAGCCACAGGAGGGCCCTGCTTCCCTGAACTGCCTGTCTGACAGACTGGGAATTCAGAGATGAAACGAAGAGTGGATTCAGGAGCAGAATAACCATTAAATAAAAAATACTGGGGTGAATGGAACACTTGGCAATCATTCAAACATTTCCTGAAACTGGTGGTGTCTGCGGGTGGCATTTGCAAAGTACTAGTCTGACTACACTTTGGACAAAAGTCCTAGGCCTTGGCCATCAATGCAAACATACGAAACATCCTGACAGGCTCCCTGCCCCGCCCCAGTGCACACTCCCACGTGGCTGAGCGGCTGCAGGGCACGTCTGGACGCCGGCCTAAAGGGGCCCTGCTCCACTGGGACCAGGGGCGCCATGAACTGGCTCAGGGTGTGTCTGCAAGCGTGTGCCCATCGCAGTGAACACAGGGCAGGGGGCTCCTGTGAAAACCACTGGATCTGGTGCGCCTTAGAGAAACTCCTTAAACGAAGCAGTATTGCCCGACACAGGGCCAACTTTCTGCAGCCATTCAGTGTGGAGTGGCTGGCCAAACTGTGATCTCACTGTGGCTGCAAACCCACTTAAAATACTAACAGTGATGATAAAGATGAATAATCCCTGCACCTCCAGGGCATATATGAGTTTGCTTATCTCTCCTGTCAGCCCTGAAATGTTGCTGTTCAGCTGCCCTGGAGAAGATCTGGTTTTGGTGGTCCTGCAAATAAACAATTAGGTCAGTAGCTCTTCAGGCTCTGTAGCTTCTGATGGGTCTGTTTTCTGCAGAAGTTGCTGCTGCTCTCCACACAAGGACGGGAACCGAGCGTTTTTAAGTGAAGTTGGTGAGAGGGGATGAGTGCAGTGCGGGCTGGCGGGGGGGGGGGGGGGGGGGGGAGGTGGGCAGGACTGAAGGTTAGCTTGGATTTTCCCTCTCAGCCAGGCTCAGCGGAGCTGCAATGCATCACAAGTGCTCGGGCGGCGGTACCCAAGGCCTTAATCATCTCCAGAGTGAGGCGATGCTGCTGAGGCTGAGGGAGAGAATTGCTCCAGCGGGGGGCTCCGGGAACCAAGCTTTTACAGGAATTGCACAGTCTAGCCACGATTGCTTCTCACGCTTGCCTAGGCTCGCTTAACTCCTCTCCTTTCCACAGCGGGTGTGAGGAGAACCAGTTTCCCCATTAACTTGGGGCCTGCATTTTATCGACTGCAAACGCTCACGATCCCAGCGCTGGGGCCATCTGTGACCTGTCGGGCCGTAATAGCTTGGTTTTCCCCGTGTTCGGCTCCCTCCTTGAGTACTTAGTGTTAAATCATAGGGGGAGGAAGTGTGAGCAGAGGAAAAACAGCACCATTACATGACCCCCGATGAGACCGCTGTGATAGAATTAAAAGCTGCCGCCCTAGGACATTCTAACAGATGACATTGTGAGGTTGCCAAGGTAACCCACCAGGATACAGCTCCAGCATCTTTGGGGTTGATGCTGGGTAGATGAGGTCAGTCAGAGGTGAGGCCCAGCTGCCCAGGGTGTATCCCTTGGCTGGCCAGTCCACGGCAGTCAAGAGGAAAATCAAGGCTGACCTCTACACAATACAAATGAACCCAACCTCGTCCCCTCATTGGCTATTCCAGGTGAAAGAGATGCATCATACTCCAGGTAACTGATCAGTGTACGTTACACGGGGCTGAAAAAGGTCCGGATATGAATGACTCACCCATTCACTCCACGTATGTGGATTAAACACCTGCTGTGTACATCCGCTCCATGTATGTGGATTAAACACCTGCTGTGTACCAAAGAGGAAGCGTCAGAATATCTAGGGGGAAAGGTCAGTTTTAGAAAAGCCCTAAAAAACTGCAGGTCCAATCAGGGAAACAAGATCATTTAAGACATTTACACACTGTCAGTACTCAGGAAGAGGTTGAGTGGAAGAAAATGAAAACAGAGTAACTTATTAACCCCAAGGACCTAGTGTTTTAAAAAAAACGCAAAAATGGTATAGAGTGAAAATGATTTGCTTAAAAGAAATCAACCTTCTCCCCCAAACACAACAAGTTATGCGGCATTCCTCTTTTTCCCTTTTAAATATTCCGTGTTTACTCTGAACTGCTGGTTAACACCTAGAAATGTTGGTTTCCTTCTCCCATGTGAGGATCAGAAAGATTTCAGACGGAGCCTGCCTTGCAATAACTCTAGGCCTCGGGCATTTAAATAACAAAGCTTCCTCCTTTGGGTCTTATAGGTGGGTGTTCAAAACCGTCCCTGCTGCCAGAGGACACCCTTTCCCGCATGATACTGTTTGAATGTGGACCTGGGCTGCCGTCTGATCCCGTTTCCTCCCAGATGGCAAGCCAAGCAAGGGAGAGACTGGGAGAGCCAGCGTGGTGGTGAGCGACACCAGCCAGCAGGGGCTGGAAAGGGAAAGGGGCAAGAAAACACACACACAAAGTGGGAGGTGGGGGGAAGGAACACAGAGCTGGGATGGCTAGGGCAAAAGCAAACAGGAGTCTTCCAGAAACTGTGTTTACAGGAATTCCTGAAAACAAAATAGGGCTTCCTTACCCCTGGGGGTGTCATCAGTACCAGAAGGACACCGTTAGAACACTCCGGTGCCTACACTAGCCCTCCATCCTGTGGGCTCCAACGCTTGAAACCCGCTCTTTGCCCAGTCAGAAAATGTAGACAATTAATTAGATGATGTCAGTCGGTGACGGACAGGGAGGCCTGGTAGGCTGCAGTCCATGGGGTCGCAGAGAGTCAGACACGAAGTGAACTGAACGGCTGTCTTACTGTAGCCCCCTTAAAAGAACAACAAGAGGGTAACAGCTAAGTTATAGGGTGCGTTCCTCAACACTTTACTTATAAAACCCACAAGAAAGTGCTACCTAACGAAGGAGAAAACAGGCCCAGGGCCGGTGAGTCACTTACCCACATCACACAGAAGGCAAATGCGGATGGAGGCCCAAGGCCCACCCTGAACCCTGGCTCTAGCGCCCGGGTGGTAACCCTGACATTTTAATTCTGCTGTGTTTAAAACGCTCCACGAAAAAAGACTTACAACAGGCTCACGGCCGCCCATCTCGGCTTCACTAAGGCAGCCCTGATGTTTTATGCATCTAACCGCCTCCTTGGGCGGCCTGAAGTTGGTTCCCTAGGTTTTCCCACATCTTCTGGGCACCTGCAGTACGTGGGCGAGGGCGTGGCAAGCGGACAGTGGCACTAACCGGCTCCCTAGGCACTAAATGCCCAGCAAATAACTCAAGCGCCCAGGGACAAGCCCACCTGCAGCATCGGGAGGCAGGAGGGTCTCTCAACCGTCCTTCCTCGGAGGGCACCCGTGGAGTTGGTGGGGGAGGAGGTCCGCGTCCCCTACACGCGCTCCTGATCTTGTGACCTCGGTTACCAGGGGTCGAGGTGGGGCGGGGGAGCCACGGGGCTCGGTGTGGAGGCGCAGCGAGGGTCTGTTGCTCGGGCGCCCGTGGGCAGCGCGCGGATCGCGGGGGCGCGGAGTGGGCGAGGTTCGCTGGGAGCACGGTGGGCGCGGGGCGAGGGCGGATCGCGGGGCGCGGGGCGGGTGCGGTGGGGGCGCGGGACGTGGTGGGGGCGCCTTGGGGGCAGAGGCGCGGTGGCGCGGCGGGCGCGGGGCGCGGTGGGGGCGCGGGGCGAGCGCGGATCGCGGGGCGCGGGGCGGACGCGGTGGGAGCGCGGGGCGTGGTGGGGGCGCCGTGGGGGCAGCGGCGCGGGGGCGCGGCGTGGGAGCGCGCGGTGGGCGTGGGGCGCGCCGGCGGCTCCCCCGAAGATGCCGCGCGGCGTCTGTTGCCCGTGAGTTCAGAGGAAGAGGAAGTATAGGCGGCGGACGCGCGGCGGCGACGGGGGCGCGTCGGGGCTGCGGGCGGAGCGCGCCGGGCTCTGGGCGCCGCGAGCGGGAGCGCGGCGGCCGCGGGCTCTCGGGCAGGACGCACGCACCGCTCGCAGGGGGGACGGACGCGCGGGCCCGCCTCGCAGCCCGCCCCGCGCCCACCCCCTGTCGCCCACGCCTTCCCCCGCGCCGCCCCCTCTGCATGGCACAAACTTTCCTCCCGGGACGGAACACACTGTCTCCGGGAGCCCCTGCGCGCGCCCTCTCGCCGGCTGGCCCCGAGCGGTAGGTGGGCGCCTGCGGGACTGGGGCGGAGGTGGGTGCAGCGGCGCGGGGACCCCGGCGGGCGGGGATAGCCCCGCGCGGGACGCCTCCCTGCAGGTTGCGGGGGCCTGGGCGTGCTGCTCGGACGCGCCGGGGCCCCCCTCGTCCTCTTCGCCCGGGCTCGGGTTGGATGGGGCCGGCGGCCGGCTCCGTGGGACGCGGCGGTCTTGGGCCAACTTTTCTGAAAATGAAAGAAAGAAATCAGCCCTGGCGCGCTAGGGGGAGAGGCACCCCCAGAGCGGTCTGTGGGGGGTAATGGGCTCCGCCGGCCCGGGGGCGCCGGGGGAGGAAGCGGAGGGGAGGCTTCGAGGCTACAGGTGGGTCTGGGACACTGCACGGCGCCCTCCGCGAAGGGCGGGCGGGCGCTGGCCCCGGAATCTGGGTTCAGGAGGGGAGGCGGCGGGGAGCTGGGGCGGGGTGCGTGCGCCCCCCGAGGCGCGTCCGTCCCGGGGCAGGGCTGACGGCCGCACGCCCCGGAGGCGCTGAGACTCGGGGAGCCGGGAATTCCCGGCACCGAAAACCGCTGTCTCGCCTTCCGTAAGGGGGTTTCTTCCCTCGTCCTCGCCGCTTTCTTAGGCCCCAGGGTGGACCTGGGTCAGGGCAGGGTGGCGGCGGCGGCGTTTATTTCGGGAAGCCCCGCGGGCGCGCATGCCCACCCCGCCTCCCGGGCCCGGGGCTGGTGCCCTTCACCTGCACGGCCGCTGCCTTGGCACCGAGGGCCGCGTGGAGGCCGCGGGGCTGTAACCCGGGGGCGCTGTCTCCTGGCTACCCTGTGTGGCTGCGGGTGGTCCCCGGGGACGCTGGGTGGTGTCACCGAGTTTGTTAGGGGTTTTCAAAACAAAAAGTTAAAAACAAAAAACAAAAAACCAACAGTTTGGCACGGGTCCCTGTGTTTGAGTGACTGTCCTGGCTTCCAGCAACACTCCCTTCTTGTAACTGGTGGTACAGCTGTTTTCAGATGCTGGGCGCAGTCTGGCCATGGGGTGTCATCTCAGGATAAGTGAGGCCCGGGCCAGGAAGGAAGGCGGGTGTGGTGTCAGTGACCTCTGCGCCTGTGGGGAGGGTGTGCGCTGCACCCCCGCATGTCCTCATGCCCAGGTACCTCTGCAGGGCTGAATTCCCTACCAAGTTCAAGTGACCCCCGATGTCACCAAACTCGGCAGAGGGATTAAAGCAGCAAGCTGACTGGGACTCTTCGGTGCATGTGTGTGCTAACCTCAGTGAAATCACTTTAACCTCAGAGGGAGCTTTGCTTCCTCTTTTGCCTTCAGTGGGGTTTCTGGTCTGAGAGGCAGGGCGTCATCCCTCTGTCTCTGGGTTGGTTTTTCTTTGTCTTTTGGCTGCTTGGACCCTGGGGCACATGGAAGGGGAGGGTGTTGTGCAGTTAGCTAATTGATCTGGTGCAGGAACCGAAAGAGAATAAATTGGGAATACAAGTCAGTGAGTTCTTTTTCTCCCTCTGGAGCAGGAATTTTTGGCTTCCATTCAAATAATTGCTTTGTCTGTAGGGAAACAGGCAGAAAATCTTTGGCATGAGTGATGTGAGTTCCTGTAAAGCTACTTGCATTCTTCCAGCCTTAACTTTTCAGCAGAACTGAAATTATGTGGGCCCCTGGTTTGGTGGGCATGGGTGTCTTGTTAGATCTCTGAGTTGGTGGGCTAGGGAGAAGATCCAGGGACTCATCCAACGCCCAGCTCCTTCTAAAAAATATAGAAAACTTGGAAGAACAGTGGCCAGCCAGACACGGGTATCTAGAGGCCATAATTTTGCAGTACTGAATTGGCTTTATTATACGTCTGTCCATCTGTTCATCCTCTGTCCATCCGTCAGTTCAACTTTCTGTTTTATGCATTTTAAATTAAATTACAAACATTGGTACAGGTCACCTCTGGAAGTTTTGTTAGAGTTCAGTATATGTTCATGACTTTCTTAAGGTGAAATTTATACATACGTACCTATCTACATATAGTGAAATGCACAGATCTTGAGGGTAGTATTTGCATAATGTTTTGACAGATGCCTACGCCTGTGTAACCCTCGTCTGTAATCAAGGTAGAGAATGTTGCCCTTGCCCCCAGAAAGTTCCCTCATCCCCATTCCCAGTCAGTGCCCCCACCTTTTTTTTTAACAATCACTCAAAGCTAGTTTAGCCTGTTCTTGAACTTCATTTATTATAGAAATCCACAATACTGTGTAAAGCTTATTTAACTCAGCACGTTTTTGAGATTCACTCATGTTTTATGTACCAGTAATTCGGTCCCTTTTTTTTCTTTTTTAATTGCTGACTTAAGATCCAGGATCAGTTTATACCAGCTTATGTATTACCCTGTCAATGGACACAAGAGTTATTCCCAGGTTTGGGGAATGAAGCTGCTGTGAATATTTGTTTATGAGTCTTCCTAGGGACATGTGCTGTTATGCCTCATGGGTAAATGGAGTGAAATTGCTGGGTCATAAAAGAGGTGTATGTGAACTTTATAAGAAGCTGTCAAACTTTCTTCCAACATGATTAGACCATTTTACACTCCCATCAGCAAGGAATACATGTGTCAGATTCCAGATACCACGGCTCATTTCCCTAGCTCAAAGTCAAGAACGCGGTTGACCAGTGTTCTTCTGAGCTCAAAGGTGCCGAAAATCGGGAGCACTCGAGACAGCCTGGAGCGTGTTGTTTTCGTAGATGGAGGAGCTAAGGGAAATCCCTGACTCTTCAGGTAAATGGGTTCACTCTTAAATTATTGTGCATGACCAGACACATGTTTTATTTTTAAAGGTCTTCAGAGAAGGGATTTCCATAGGGGAATGTCCCCTTGGTTGTGAAAGAAGATTGAGTACTTTCTATATAAAGAAAAATACCCCCCCCCCCACTCCACCCTCGCAGAATTCCACCGAAGTTCTGCTTTGACACTCCTGGGGGATTTCTGATGCGTTGGTCTGGCTGCTTGGAATCCGGTGGAGATTCCCGTTGGATTTCTCTGACTGGGCAGCTGGCTGTTGAAAGGCATCTTGTGTGCTCCGTGAGACAGGTCAGATTTGACTTTTTGAAGGCTCTGAGAACACCGCTTTTCTGTTAGAGAGATTCGGCCTGTCAGTGAGAAACGCGGCCTGTCAACACCCTTCTTCTTGTCCCGGCTGAGAAAACGGGCTGTTCCCTCTCTGGTCCCCTCTCGTATTCAGCCTTTAAGGAGACCTGGTCTTCACGATCTGGGAAGCAGGAATGGGGCGTCCTGCTGACGCGGGCCCCAGGGGGAAGCCTTTACATCTCACCGAGGTGCATCAGTGGCATCAGGGGACGTGTACGAGATTGCGAGACATTGGACTATGTTTGGGGACTGTTCCCCTTGTCTGCCAGCCTAGTACAGCGCTTGCCACAGGGCAGAGGCCGTGAGTAACCCTCATGGTACCCATCTGGGAGATTACCTCTCTGGAGGCTGACAGGGATCGCCAAGATGTCAGGACCCCAAGGCGTATTTTTACTGGAGGCCACTGTACTACCGCCTGGGAAACAGGTTCAGACTATTAGGAAAACTTTGCCAACTGTAAACTTCCTAAGTAGCACTGTTCTTATCTTAGTATAGATTTTTACTATTGTTATTAACAGAATACTAATTATAGCTACCCTGTGCCAAGTGCCCACTTCGAATCTAACTCTCATGAGAGGTGGGTGCTAATCTTATCTGCACTTTGGCTCTGAGGCACCTGAAGCTCAGCGAGGTTAAAGAACTTGTCCCAAGTTCACACTTCGTTCCTATTTCCTGGACATTGAGGAAAGGGACTCTGACATTCTGGTTTCACAAATGCAGATCTCGTCCGCAAGCATAGGTTTCCAAAGGCAGGAGGCCCTTGTAGAACAGAATGTGAGCTGGAGCGGGGACGAAGCTGCAAGAAACGACGCACTGGACTCACTTTCTCAAGTCTTTTTGTCTGTTTCTTCCTGGGGCCCGGATGGAGGTACTTGTTTTGATGACAGTTTAAGGTATTATTAGTTATCTGACTATAATTTTATTGTAGGGAAAGAAAGACGTTGCCAGCTGTTTAGTTTGAGTGTCTCTCACTGAGCCACCCAGTGCTGTAGCTGCGGTCTACAGGCGGCTATTTACATCTGAATATCAAGGAATCAAAGTGAAATAAAATTAAAAGTGCAGTTCCACAGTCTCACCGGCCGCCTTTCAAGGGCCCTGGAGCCACATGTGGTTGTTGGCTACTGTTCTGGACAGAGAAGTGGAATATTTCCAGCCTTGCTGAAAGTTTGGTTCAATGGCGCTGCTCCACAGTGAGCGTTCTCTTTTGTCCTTCCGGGTAAGAATTGGCAACACTCTTGGCTAAAGCTTAGGCTGTTTTTCACTGACAAAGAGATAAATTTAGCCAGACGTTTCTTTTATGTTTACTGTTTAAAGGTGTGTGTGTGTGTGTGTGTGTGTGTGTGATCTTTCCTCCCATTCACATTCAGTTTTTGACATAAATTTGAGTTTCCCTTTTCTCCTGGGCCCATAGAGGGGCTTACGTTATCATCATTGTGTATTTTACCAAGAGGCTTTCTCTGAAAAGATCAGTACAGCGGGCAAGGGATGGCCACGGCTTGAAGCCCTGTTAATTCCTTGCTCTCCAAAGAAGAATTCAGTTCAGCTTTTAAATATGCATTTGTGTTACTTACTCCCTACCTGGGCTGAATTCACGAAGAAAAAGCGTTCTCAGCAGGGCCAGGACCAAAGAGCTAGAAAATTAGGTCACATTCTACGTGTGATGGCTGCCTGCCAGGCCTGAGGTGGAGGAGACACCCTCTGGGGTACCTGAGGGCGCTGTGTGGGGGTTTTCCGGGGTCAAGCCTGCCCCCGTAGGGTAGGGGGTGCTGGAGGGCCCTCAGGTTGTAGCTGGTGGCGCAGGGTGATGGGGAGGGGGCCTGGCTGTCCGCCTTAGGGGCATCCACTACTCAGGTTGGGTTCAGAGGAGTGGGCACCAGCCCACAGGTGTTAGTGGGAAAACCAGACCTGCCAGAGCTGGGCAGTCAGCATCAGCTATGAGTGTGCATCTTGTCTGATGCTCACCAAGTCTCACGCCGCTTTATGAAGCTGCGTTGGTTGTTTCCACACTGTTCAGCCAGGAAGCCAGAGGCACTTTACTGACCGTGTTCCTTTGGCTTTTAAAACTAAACTGTCCCTAAACTGTGTTGTTCCCTAGGTGGCCCCCGTGGATGGGCAGCGTTTATTCTTTGTAAAAGATTATCAGCTTCCATTTGCGTGTGTGTGTGTGTGTGTGCAGGTGTGTTTGTGTGCGTGTGTGTGTTGAAACTCCCTACTTCATATTTCACCCCCAAGGAAATTCTTCTAAGGAAGCCTTCAGGTTTTATGGAGTAACTCCCAAATTCCTCAGATTTGGAGAAATTTTTGTAATAGACCTTATCCGTAAAGGTGAATGAGAAGAAGTTAGGTTAATTGCAGACTCTGGTTAAGAGGACGTGATCATATCGTGTCTTATAAAGTTTTGAGAATGCAGAGTACAGTAATCAGACTATCCATTTAAACACTTCTTTAATTTGGAGAGGTCTTTGGGGGTCTTTTCCAGTGTCTTCGGACACTTTATAAGCACCAAATTATGGCAGGTTAACAGGAATCTTTATCATGGATTACAAGTAATATCCATGATAACAACTAATAGCAACTAATTATTAGATAACAACTAATAACGATTAACATTCAGACAGTTGGTTTTAGATGCCTGCTGTTGCTGCTGCTGCTAAGTCACGTCAGTCGTGCCTGACTCTGTGCGACCCCATAGACAGCAGCCCACCAGGTTCCCCTGTCCCTGGGGTTCTCCAGGCAAGAACACTGGAGTGGGTTGCCGTTCCCTTCTCCAGGGGATCTTCCCGACCCAGGAATCGAACCGAGTCTTCTGCACTGCAGGCAGATTCTTTACCGTCTGCGCTACTGCGATAGTACCTTGCATGTACTAAGTGCTCAGAGAAGAAGGGTTTGATGGTTATTTTATGTATCAAGTTGTCTACACAGTGGTCCCCAGTGTTTGGTCAAATAGCGGTCTAGGTGTTGCCCTGCAGTATTTTTTAAAGATGTGATTAACATTTGAATCAGTAAAAACAGACCTGTCTCCATAGTATGAATATGTCACCGGGGTCTCTGAGCGCGGGGCTTCAGCCTCGGGGGCTCAGTGCCACTCCATCCCCTCTGTCTTTGGCTTCCTGGTCCGCTCTGTAGATTTCAGACTTGCCAGCCTCCAAGTCCAAAGACAAGTCCACACAAGAAACCCAGGAGGAAGAGCTGGCTTTGGGGGCAGGACGTTGAGTTCTGTTTGGGGCGTATCCTTCTGGAAGTGCAGGGAAAGAAAGTTCTAGGGGGAGATGTTGGAATGGGTGGGTGAGACTATGAGCTGGAGTTGAAAAGTGGCCAGGTGGAGAGGGGCCTGGCAGCTAAGGGGAGAGGAGGCAGTTAGGGAACTTTCTTGAGCGACACGTCCAGTCCTATACTGGAGGGCCTCAGACTCTGTGCTGAGACCTTCCAAGGCATTGCAGCAAGCTTGTCGGATGTCTCACTGCCAGCCGGAGGTGGTTCACAGTACCAGCGTCAAAGGGCCCCACTTCCTTCTGATGATGTCATATCTTTGCGAAACTGGGTTTGGGGTGGTTGCTAAGGTCATTGTGGAACAGGAGATGGTGGGCGGCGGGGCTGTCTAGTGTGATTCTGAGGTCTGAGAAGTTGCCCAGTGCACACTTCCCAGTAGTAAGTAATAATGGTACCTGAAAGATGCACAGAAAGATTTTTTTCTTTGGGTTTATGTATTCTGTTCTTTCCAAAGACTGCTAAGTTGTTTGGACATAATAATCAATTTGTTTGGACTTGACTACTTAATGAATCAAACCTCGCAGCCTGGGGGTGCTGTGAAAAAACATACACAAACACTGAGGGTCGTACACGCCATGACCTGAAAGGTGTCAGAGCCTTTTCCCTGTATTGTTCTGGGTATTATATGTAGCGTGTTCAGGCGTGAGGAGCAGGGCAGAAGATAGGGGACAAAGGGGCCGGCATGAAGACTGCACCCCAAAAGTGTTTCTGCAAAAATAAAAGCTGAGAGCAAATAAAAGTAAGCATTTGTTAAATCGCGATGGTGGGTGCAGAGATGCCTCATCTTTTCATCCTTGTCCATGTATTTGCAGTGCTTAATAATGAAGGCAGTTTGAAGAGAGAAGAACGAAGGAGGTTCGGGTAGAAATTTGGGGTGCATTTGTGTGGGAGGAAAGCAGAGAGCCTGGAGAGGGATGACATGAGATCCTAAGAGGTTCAGGAGAAATGGGCTGAAACCAGGGAGATCCACAAGACCGCCCTCCTATAGACTGCGGTTCCCAGCCCCTGGCTACGCGCTTCAGACTCAGGGCCCCGGAGGCCTGGGTGTTGGGAGGTTGGAGAGGTCAGGAGCGGGAAGAGATGGGATTTGCTCTGAGGCTGCTGCTTCTTAACCCTGGATGTCAGTTCCTGTCAGTTCGGGAGTCTTAAATAGGGATGGTTGGTGCATCCGAAAGGCCTGGATGTCTGGACATCCAAACAGCTGTCAGGGACCCGGCGGGCAGCCGGGACGGAGAGCCACCTCTGTGGTCAGGCTCTCGGGAGCTTTCCTGTGGTTTAGACGTTCCTGAATCACGTGGAAGTGTGGACTCGGACAGGCAGGTCTGGGTGGGCCGTTCCCATGGGTGGCGGCACTGCTGGTCTGAGGACCCCACTTTGAGTGGCGGCCTCTTGGGAGGGGGCCGTTTTCAGCTAAGGGTGGTTGTGATGGACGCTCGTTGGAGAGCAGAAAGGTAGTCTGGATCTGTCTCCACCGGGCATTTTCTTTTGATAAATACCCCTCTTCTCTTTCTTTCTTTTAAATCTTTTTTCCCCCATATTTTTGCTGTGTAGCGTTTTACCCCCAAACTTGGGAACGGAACACAGTGAACGTTTATCGCCTCTCGGGGCTCCTGTGAGTCAGGAACCCAGAGGCAGCTGAGCTGGGTGGCTCTGCCTGGGCCCTCTCCCGAGGCTGTGGTCAGGATGCCGGCTGGCCCAAAGGCTGCTGAGCGATGCTGTCACTCGGGTGTGAGTTCGCCCGGGGGCTTCTCCGTGCGGTTAAGAGTGCCTTCCCAATACGGCGGGGCTTCCCAGGTGGCTCAGTGGTAAAAAACTCACCTGCCAATGCTGGAGAAATGGGTTCTATCCCTGGGTTGGGAAGATCCCCTGGAGGAGGAAATGGCACCCCACTCCAGGACTCTTGCCTGGGAAATCCCATGGACAGAGGAGCCTGGCGGGCCACAGTCCGTGGGGTCGAGGAGCCTGGCGGGCCACTGTCCGTGGGGTCGCAGAGTCCGACGTGACTCAGCGGCTGAGTGCAAGCACACGGAATTGGCAGCGGGCTTCCCCCAGGCACGCCCGCCCTTCTGCCGCATCCCGCTGGCCGCAGCGGCCAGCCCCGTTGAGTGCAGGGGGAGCTCCCTGGTGAGCAGGAGGAGCTCCCTGGTGAGCAGGAGGATTACTGAGGCGCATCTGGGAGGCTGGCTGTGATACACCTGGATGTCTCCAGCTAGGAAAGGAATGCCCGTCCAACACGGAGAACTTGGAAACTATGAAAAACTGTGAAGTGAATGTTCCCATCACCTCGTGACCCAGAGGAACGCTCTGTGAGCGTTGTGGTCCCTGTCCTGCCAGTTAGGAAAAAGGAACGCGTGGATTTCATGTGCAGAGGCACACAGGCTCTTGGAAACACCGTGACCCAGTCCCTCTCATACAGATTGTTCTTTTCCTTGGCGTCAAATCTGGCACACTGTCCGTGGGTCCCTTTCAGTTACGCTTGGGTTTCTCTCATAGACAGTTTGTAGGATATCAAGATTTGACACCATCCAAATAGCTGGTTGGGTTTTCAAATTTTCGTACATTTCTGAGTGAAGAGAAATGTTCTCATCATGTAAAAACTTCTTAATTTGGATCATCAGTTCTTGCTTTGGGTGCCTGAATGATGTAATAAACACGCTCGAGTCTTCAAATATAGGATTTGAGTGAAGAAATAAAGAATGAGTTTGCCAGCTGATCCGGCATCATTGCCTGTAATTGCACCATCTCTGGTTGCTTGTCATGAGCTGTTGGCAGTTGTTAAAATTAGCTTTACAGTCTGCCTCAGATTAGCAGCAAGTGTGGTAAATGAGAGCTCACTCTTAATGAAACTAATTTGTATTTGAAAATATAACTACATTTATTGCCCCCATTATTTAAATACATGCCTGCTAGTTGGTAGTAAAAATGAACTTTAAACTGAGTTGTTTTTTTCAAATCCCAGATGAAAAGTAATCTTTTCAGAAGGTGATCCTTTTCA